>NC_057808.1:235038353-235638353 GCF_018294505.1 Triticum aestivum | reverse complement strand
ATAAGAACATCATTAATTCTTCCCATAGGTTTCTTGATAGTGGAATCCGCAAGGTGCAAGTTTAAAGAGCAATCATCAATTTCACGGAAACCTAGCAAATCACACAAAGTTTTTGGAATCGTGGAAACACTAGCACCCAAATCACACAAAGCATAGCATTCATAATTTTTAATTTTAATTTTAATTGTAGGTTCCCACTAATCATAAAGTTTTCTAGGGATAGAAACTTCCAACTCAAGTTTTTCTTCATAAGATTGCATCAAAGCATCAACGATATGTTTAGTAAAGGCTTTATTTTGGCTATAAGCATGAGGAGAATTTAGCACGGATTGCAACAAGGAAATACAATCTATCAAAGAGAAATTATCATAATTAAATTCCTTGAAATCCAAAATAGTGGGTTCATTGATATCTAAAGTTTTAACCTCTTCAATCCCACTTTTACCAATTTTTGCATCAAGATCTAAAAACTCCGAATTTTTGGGACGCCTTTTAACTAAAGTTGACTCATCTCCAGTCCCATCATTATCAAGATTCATATTGCAAAACAAAGATTTAATAGGAGACACATCAATAACTTTTAGATCTTCATCTTTATTCTCATAAAAACTCTCCGGTTTAGCGGCCATCTTATTAACTAAGGTGGCCTGCTTATCCGAAATTTCAGCTATTAATTTTTCAAGATGAGCAATCTGAGATTTCAAACCATAAAATTCCTTAGACATGTCATCAAGCTCTTTATTCATGTACTCCATAAAGCCTTTTTGTTCCTTAAGCTCGTTTCTGAAGAAATTATTATGCTCAAATTGTAAAGTCATAAAGCTTCTGACGTTGCTTTCAATCTCTTCCAACCTTTTAAGGTGAAGATCACCAAATCTAGGCCGGGCCATAAGGGCAACAAGCAACAAGAGGCAAGCAAAAAGAGGCGAACAGAAAAGAGGGCGAATAAAATGGCAAGGTTGAAGTGGGGAGAGGAAAACGAGAGGCAAAAGGAAAATAATGTAATGCGAGGGATAAGAGTTTGTGATGGGTACTTGGTATGTCTTGACTTGTGCGTAGACTCCCCGGCAACGGCGCCAGAAATCCTTCTTGCTACCTCTTGAGCACTGCGTTGGTTTTCCCTTGAAGAGGAAAGGGCGATGCAGTAAAGTAGCGTAAGTATTTCCGTCAGTTTTTGAGAACCAATGTATCGATCCAGTAGGAGACCACACTCAAGTCCCACACACCTACACAAACAAATAAGAACCTTGCAACCAACGCGATAAAGGGGTTGTCAATCCCTTCACGGCCACTTGCAAAAATGAGATCTGATTGAGATGATAAGATAATATTTCTGGTATTTTTGTTGTATAGATTGAAAGTAAAGATTGCAAAATAAACGGCGAAGAAATAGCTAGTTGATGGGAGATTAATATGATGGAAAATAGACCCGGGGGCCATAGGTTTCACTAGTGGCTTCTCTCAAGATAGCATAAGTATTACGGTGGGTAAACAAATTACTGTCGAGCAATTGATATAATTGAGCATAGTTATGAGAATATCTAGGTATGATCATGTATATAGGCATCACGTCCGTGACAAGTAGATCGACTCCTGCCTGCATCTACTACTATTACTCCACACATCGACCGCTATCCAGCATGCATCTAGAGTATTAAGCAAGATGACATGATGTAGAGGGATAAACTCATGCAATATGATATAAACCCCATCTTTTTATCCTCGATGGCAACAATACAATACATGTCGTTTCCCCTTCTGCCACTGGGATCGAGCACCGCAAGATTGAACCCAAAGCTAAGCACTTCTCCCATTGCAAGAAAGATCAATCTAGTAGCCCAAACCAAACTGATAATTCGAAGAGACTTGCAAAGATAACAAATCATACATAAAAGAATTCAGAGGAGATTCAAATATTGTTCATAGATAATCTTGATCATAAACCCACAATTCACCGGATCTCGACAAACACACCGCAAAAGAAGATTACATCGAATAGATCTCCAAGAGAATCAAGGAGAACTTTGTATTGAGATACAAAGAGAGAGAAGAAGCCATCTAGCTAATAACTATGGACCCGAAGGTCTGAGGTAAACTACTCACACATCATCGGAGAGGCTATGGTGTTGATGTAGTAGCCCTCCGTGATCGATGCCCCCTCCGGCGGAGCGCCGGAAAAGGCCCCAAGATGGGATCTCACGGGTACAGAAGGTTGCGGCGGTGTAAATATGGTTTTTGCTCCGTATCTGATGTTTTTGGGGTACGTAGGTATATATAGGAGGAAGAAGTAGGTCGGTGGAGCTACGAGGGGCCCACGAGGGTGGAGGGCGCGCCTAGGGGGTAGGCGCGCCCCCTGCCTCGTGGCCTCCTTGTTTATTGCATGACGTCCACTTTAAGTCCTGTGGATCATGTTTGTTTCGAAAATCACGTTCCCGAAGGTTTCATTCCGTTTGACTCCGTTTGATATTCCTTTCCTTCGAAACACTGAAATAGGTAAAAAAAACAGCAATTTGGGCTGGGCCTTCGGTTAATAGGTTAGTCCCAAAAATAATATAAAAGTGTATAATAAAGCCCATTAAACATCCAAAACAGAATATATAATAGCATGGAACAATCAAAAATTATAGATACGTTGGAGACGTATCAATAAACGCCCCTAATCCACCTCTTCCAAACCAGCAGACAAAATACTCAAATTTCAGGTCCACCCAACGGACCCCAAGAAGACAACCTCCATTGGGGTACAGCTGGACCCAACGGTTGACGCCGCACTACGAGCGTTCCTACGCGAAAACTGGGACATATTCGCCTGGCACCCTTCAGATATGCCAGGAATCCCACGCAGGTTGGCCGGACACAGCCTCAATATACTGAAGGGATATAAGCCGGTCAAGCAAACACTGCGGCACTTTTCCGAACCCAAACGACAAGCTATGGGGGAGGAGCTCGCCAAGTTAATCGAGGCCGGATTCATCAGAGAAATAAAACATCCGGACTGGCTAGCAAACCTAGTGATGGTACCAAATAAGGATAAATCCCTGCGCATGTGCGTCGATTTCAAAGACCTCAACAAGGCCTGCCCTAAGGATCCCTTCCCCCTCCCCCACATCGATCAGATTATCGATGCCACCGCAGGACACGACTCACTGTGTTTCCTCGACGCATACTCTGGATACCATCAAATCAAAATGAAGGAGTCCGATCAAGCCGCAACGGCATTCATTACCCCATACGGGCCTTTCTGCTTCAACACTATGCCCTTCGGGCTCAAAAACGCCGGCGCCACCTACCAGCGCATGATTCAAACATGCCTCGAGAAACAAATCGGCAAGACAGTTGAAGCATATGTGGATTACGTAGTCATCAAGACTAGGCACGTCAAGTCACTAATAGACGACCTGCGTCTCACATTCGACAACCTCCATACATATGACATCAAGCTCAATCCAGAAAAGTGTGTTTTCGTCGTTCCCGCTGGAAAACTGCTGGGCTTCATCGTTTCCAATAGAGGAATTGAGGCAAATCCAGTCAAAATCCGGGCTTTGTCGCAATTGTCTATACCAACAGACCTTAAGCAAGTCCAAAAACTAGCCGGATGTAAGCTTTCAGCCGCTTTATCTCTAGATTAGGAGAAAAAGCATTGCCACTTTATCGCCTTCTCCGACGCACCGACCACTTCGAGTGGACGGATGCGGCAACGGCTGGACTGGAAGAAATAAAGGCTCTTTTAGCGAGTAACCCAATCCTGGCCGCGCCAAGCGTCGGTGAACCAATGTTATTATACATATCTGCAACTCACCAGGTGGTGAGCACGGTGCTCATCGTTGAGCGAGAGGAGGACGGACACAAATTCCCACTTCAGAAACCGGTATACTATATATCCACCATCCTCACACCATGCAAATCCCAGTACCCTCATTACCAAAAGATAGCATATGCGGTCTTCATGGCATCCCGGAAACTATGACACTACTTCCAAGAGTGCTCTATCACGGTGGCTTCCGAAGTGCCACCCAATGACATAATAAACAACCGCAACGCTACGGGCCAGATTGCTGAGTGGGCCATTGAGCTTCTACCATTCGACATAGCATACAAACCACGCCGGGCCATTAAATCCCAAGTATTGGTCAATTTCGTCGCCGAATGGACAGAGGCCGAACTCCCTAAAGAGTACGACACATATTGCAACTGGGTCATGTACTTTGATGGCTCTAAAATGCTGGTAGGTTTAGGAGCAGGCGTCGTTTTAACGTCCCCCACTGGACACACAGTCCAGTACGTACTGCAAATACTATACACAGACTCCAACAATGCAGCCGAATATGAGGCCTTATTGCAAGGTCTTCGGATGGCTACCTCCATGGGCATACAATACCTGGAGGTGCGCGGGGATTCAAATCTCGCAATATCCCAGATAAACGGAGACTTCGACGCCAAAGATCCAAAGATGGTGGCCTATCGTAACGCCGTACCAAAAATATCAGCTCGGTTCAAGGGACTCGAGTTTCACCACGTGGCTCGAGAAAGCAATCAAGCGGCGGACGTCCTTGCTCGCATGGGCGCCAAGCGCGACCCCGTCCCGCCTAACATGTTTTTGGAAAGGCTCTTCAAGCCATCCGTGGTGTGGCAGGATGAGAGCGGCAACACTAGTCCGGATCCGATTATACCCCCAGATTCCGAACACAATACCGATATCATCGGGGGCTCAGTCACCGAAATAACACCATCGGCCCATCTGATAATGGAAGTAATTGCCCCATGGACCGAACCCTTCTTGGCCTACCTTAATAGGCGAGAGCTCCCTAAGGACCAGAATGAGGCTCGCTGCATTTTTCAGTGTTCGAAAAGTGCTACTGGAGTCCTTCAAAGATGTATTTCCGAAGAAGAGGGGCGGCAGCTCCTGGCTGAAATCCATGCTGGTCCTGGCGGCCACCATGCCGTGGCTCGGTCCCTTGTAAGTAAGGCCTTCCGTATAGGTTTCTTTTGGCCGACGGCCCGAGCAGATGCACAGGACCTGGTCCAATGTTGTGTCGGATGCCAACTCTTCGCCAATCAAAGCCATATGCCGCCTACTGCTCTACAAACAATCCCCATTACCTGGCCTTTTGTGGTCTGGGGTCTTGATATGGAAGGACCCCTTAAAGAAGGAAGCCATAAGAAAAAATATCTGCTAGTCATGGTAGATAAATGCACCAAGTGGATAGAGGCCAAACCAGTGAAAACGGCCGAAGCTGGACCGGTGATAGATTTTATATCTGGTATCGTGCACCGTTATGGTGTCCCACACAGCATCATCACCAATAATGGCTCCAATTTCACGGCCGATGAAGTGAAAACCTGGTGTGCTAAATTGGGCATTAAACTTGATTACGCCTCGGTATATCATCCACAAACAAACGGTCAGGTCGAACGAGCTTATGGTCTTATTATGAGCGGCATTAAGCCTAGACTAGTGCAGTCGTTGAAAGAATCAGACAAGCACTGGGTTGAGGAGTTGGACTCCGTACTCTGGGGGCTGCGGACCACGCCCAATCGCACTACCGGATACACACCATTCTTCATGGTGTACGGCGCAGAGGCCGTTTTGTCCTGCGACATTATTCATGACTCACCTCGAGTGCGCATGTATGAAGAGAGAGAGAAGCCGAGTTGGATCGGCAGGACAGCCTAGATGTCTTGGAGGAGGAGCGTGATGTTGCAAAAGCCCGATCCGCATTCTATCAACAACAGGCTCGCAGATATCAAAGTAGAGAGGTGCGGGCCAAGACTTATAATGTTGGTGAACTCGTTCTACGCTTGCCAGAAAAGATAAAGGACAAACTCAAGCCCAAGTGGGAGGGTCCCTTCATCATAGATGAAGTTCTCACTAGAGGAGCGTACCGCCTGCGTGACGCATCGGACAATCGCCTAGAGCCGAACCCGTGGAACGCCACTAGACTCCGAAGATTCTACGCCTAGAGCCTGACCCTTTGTTCATTTTCTTCTCCCTTTGTCTCCGTTTTTCCTCTCTTCGGTTTTTTTAGCTTTAAGCTCTTGTGCAGCTGAACCGCGCACACATGACGTACACATCATTAAATGTATACACCCATAATGCCTGGGGGATTCTTTTTCAGAAACTTATTATTATCTTCCGAGCATCAAGCTCCACACATATGTGTCTTTAACTCATATGTAGCTTTTCTTTGCCATTATATGCACCGTTATGACTTAAGTTTTGGCCAAGCTGGGTTGCCTGGCTCCTGTGCTTATGCCCTACATTCCCGTTTGTTCGGCTAGGGCATAAAGGGAGCACCTCTGCGATTGTTACAGCCGGGTCATCCGGACGTGTACCTCAGACTGGGTGAAGACGAAAGCTAGCGTTCTTATGGGAATATTCGGTCGGCGGACTAAAGATGTTTTATATTCATTACATTATGAACCCCCGGATCTTATGTATACTGCGACTTTTCGATCACAGTTTGGACATGCATACCAACGCATGTTCACCTAGGGATAGGAACCCTTAACGAAACTATTCTCCCTGGAAGATGTTTCTTACATTCAACATGTAATATAACATAGCTAGCTGGATACAACTTGTCTGTTCAAGCAACTATGACCCCTACGCCTGGTTTCCATGCATACCCTGGTCTATATTACAGTTACGGTATTCGGAAACACTCCGCACCTTCGGGTCCAGAGGTTGAAGCGAAAAGGTCAGCCATGACAATCGTTTTACAATCCGGCTAGGGACACATTTGTCAATTGAAGTACATTGTCACTTGGACTCAAAAACTTCTTCCTCTATGCCATCTAACAGGCTATCTAGCTTACAATCCTGTTGGGAATACTTGGCGGCTATCTTTACCTGGTCATATACCAGACTAACTGGAATTTCTTTTCCATCTTACCCTAACAGTCCGACCCGGGCCATATGATTCGGATCAAGCTTGGTGTACCGTGTTTTCACCATGGCCCAGGCCTCTCGTGCACCTTCTCGGGAGGCCGATATCTTCCATAATCGGAAGTGCCGCTGAGCTTCTTGGAATAGCTTCACAAGCTCCTCCATATTTCCTGGAGGAGAGGCGGACGGCCACAAAGCTTTGGCAATGCTCCGCATTGCTTGCCGAGCTCGCTCGTGCAGTTGGGACAGCTCTTGCAGCAGGCCGCCTTGAGAGCCGGACATTTCCTCTTTGGGACGGCCAGTCAGCATACCTACAGACATAAATCTGTTAGACCATTTTCTACGCTGAATTATACGAAGGTAAGTTCAAGAGCATACTGAATATGCCGCCTCATAGCCTCTTATTCTCCTTGACGGTGTTAGCCGGCTAGGCTCGCACATCTTTTAGTTCTTCGCCCAGCAGGGTATTGGCATCCTGCAGCTTATTCTTTTCATCCCTGACCCATGTCAGCACATGTTCGCTTGCGGCTAGTTGCCTTTTGGCCTCTTGTTCGCCCTCTTGCGCGACTTTTACTGCCCCTTCCAGTTGATCTGCTAATCCTGTCATCAGAAACGCAACAGTATTAACATTACTGGTGTATGATGACATTTTTCTGGATGGAAGGGAATATTACCAGGCATCGCCTTCTTGGATTTCTCTAGTTCGGCGGTAACCACAGCAGTCGGGTCTGACACTTTGCCAGCTCTTGAGTCAACAGGCTATTCTTCTCCGTGAGTGCCTGATTATACGATCCTTAAATCAGTTGTATGAACTGCTTCAAGTCTCGGGGGCTACTGGTATATGATTACCAAATCTGTACTTACCCGCATATCTTTTAAATGATGGTCCGTGGTTCTGGCAAGCCCATCCCGAGCAGCTCGGATGTATGCATCGGCCGAGCTGAAGGCGTTGAATGCCTCCTTTGAAAAGCCAGGGTCACGGAGAGCGGCCTTCCGGCGCCGATGATTCATGGCACTCTCCACTTCAGAGTTCGTGACAGACATATCATCCGAATCCTCTGCGGAAGGACAATTCGGCGTCACTCCCGTGTTAGCCTCTATTCTTAAGGCAGGATCTGGAACTTGACTGGTGGAGGCGCAACCGGCAGGATCCCCGGACATAGTCCAGTGAACGCTCTTCCTGATAAGACGCAGTGGACAATGTCACAGTTCGATGTGACTGCGAAGGGGTGTATTTAAAAAGCTATACCTCTTTGATGAAGGCTCGGCCGTGTTTTCATTTGCCTTCCTCTTCGAAGGCTTGCCCGTCGCGGGCGTTGCCCTCTTATGAGTCGCCTCCGGTGCAGCATGGCGCGCCGAGCGCCTCCCCTTGGAGCATGAGACAGTGCGGTGGGTGAGGCGGAATAAGGAAGCTCTTTCAGAGGAGATGTCTCCTGATCACTTACATGTGAGGCAGGAAGGAGGCCGGGATAGTCGGCTATGATGGCCACTTCTGTGCCGTCGTAGCTCGCCTGGTAAAATACTCCCTCCTCAAGCTCTACAAATATGTCCGGATCCTCTTCAAATCCGGGGTCAAGATCCTGGTTATGGTTCTCCGGCTGTGGAGCGGGGCTATAGATCCCCTCAATGACCTTTTGTCATTCCTGTTACAAATGGACGGGTTAGTGTCAATCAAAATTGACTCAGGGGGAGGATTGAGTAAAGTGGTGGGATTAAAACTCACCCAGTTAGGAGGATTGTACATGGAAAATCCATCTTGGCGTTTAAGGCAAGAGAAATACTATTCTCCCCTTTGTACAGTTCGGCCAATATTTTTGCCAAAGCAGCGGGTGTGTCCGGACCCTTCTGTCCGCAGCGTGAGGTGTCGTCTTCCCCATTATAGTGCCACATAGGGAGCCCTATGAATTGGAGCGGCTGGACACCCCGCACTATGGAAGTCACCATTACCTCAATTATTGATAATCCGGACTGGGCGAGTGTCCTTATCTTGCCCATTAATTGACGGACTTCCGTGCTATCTTCCTCCTCGAGGCTCCGAGGGCGCCAGCTGTGGTGTTTCTTCAATGGAGCACTGGAAAATTCGGGAAGACCCATGCGGATTGGGTCGGGGAGAGCGACGTCCTCAATATAGAAGCATTCCGAGGACCGCTCTTCGGATGCCTTCTTCGGTGTGCCGGATAAGTGTCCGGTCCCGGCTATGCGCCATACTTCAGCGCCACCCACCTCAAATACCGATCTCTCTTGGGTGCGAGGGATGAGGCAGAATAGCTTTCTCCATAAATCAAAATGGGCCTCACATCCCAGGAATAGCTTGCAAAGAGCAACAAAACCCGCGATATGCAGGATTGAGGCCGGTGTGTGGTTGTGCAGCTGGAGGCCATAATACTCCAGGAGTCCTCGGAGGAAGGGGTGGATTGGAAATCCGATGCCCCACAACAAGTAGGAAACGAAGCACACCCGTTCCCCCTGGTTGGATTGGGGAAATTTTCCGCCAGGGCTTCACCAGAGAAGGAGGTCAATCCTGCCCGAACAGGGACTAGATCCGCGGGGGGAAGGAATCCCTGCGTTTGAAGCTTAACCAGCTGATCATGGGATACCGAGCATCTCTACCAATCGCCTTTTTCGAAGCCGTGGGGGCGGGAGGAAGAGCTGGGAATGCTAGCCATGTTGGAATGGTTTCTCCTGGCAAGCTCTAAGGATTTTTCGCTGGATGTGGGATGGGATCTAAGATCCAATCTCTTTAAATAGATGCCTTTCTTGCATGGTCGGGGTGTTATGTGCAAAAAATACCCAGACTTCTCGTATTCGCTCGACACCTGGAAGCAGAAGCAATGGAGGCACAAAAGCCAAGGGGCACAACATTAAATCACAAGCCGAATACAGATCTCTAAGTCAGGTGCTTTGAAGTAATCGGCGCAATCTGCGCGCCGGATACATCGTCATTGTAGCCTGGTTCGGGGGCTACTGAGGGAGTCCTGGATTAGGGGGTCCTCGGGCGTCCGGCCTCTATGATATGGGCCAGACTAATGGGCCGTGAAGATACAAGACAGAAGACTCTCTCCCGTTTCGGGATAGGACTCTCCTTTGCGTGGATGGCAAGCTTGGCGTTCGGATATGAAGATTCCTTTCTCTGTAACTGACTTTGTACAACCCTAGTCCCCTCCGGTGTCTATATAAACCGGAGGGTTTAGTCCGTAGAGGCAATCACAATCATACAGGCTAGACATCTAGGGTTTAGCCATTACGATCTTGTGGTAGATCAACTCTTGTAATCCTCATATCCATCAAGATCAATCAAGCAGGAAGTAGGGTATTACGTCCATCGAGAGGGCCCGAACCTGGGTAAACGTCGTGTCCCCCGTCTCATGTTACCATCGAACCTAGACGCATAGTTCGGGACCCCCTACCCGAGATCCGCCGGTTTTGACAGCGACAACGTGGTCGTCTCATTGTTCGTGCTTGCGCTCCCTTTCAGAGGTATGCGTCACGAGTATCATGTTTACTGTTTTTACTTCAGGGGGAAATTGCTTCTGTCCCCTGGTGTTCGGCAGGCGAGTCACCTCTCCTTCACTGTCACAGGGCGGCCCTTCCCTTTGTGTTCGGCATTGAGCTTGTTGGCCTGTTTGAAAACCCAACAATTTCTGTTGGTATGGTTGGCGGGTTTGTCGGGGCTGCCATGGATCTTACAGGGCCGATCCAGTATCTTGTCTAGACTAGATGGACCATCTCTATTTGCCTTAAACGGCTTCTTCCGTTGACCGGTTTTGGAGCCACTAAATCCGGCGTTGACCGTTGTGTCTTGGGTTCCTGCATTATTGCTGTGACGCTTGTCTTTATTGCGTCGTGGTTTGCCATTGCCATCCCTGACTTCGGAGGTGCCAGGATCGCTCGCGCTGTTGCCTCTACGAGCGAGCCAGCTGTCTTCTCCCGCGCAAAAGCGGGTCATTTGTGCGGTGAGAGCTGCCACGGACTTTGGCTTTTCTTGATCGAGGTGGCGGGCGAGCCACTCATCGCGGACGCTATGTTTAAAAGCCGCGAGTGCTTCAGCATCCGGACAGTCGACAATTTGGTTCTTTTTAATTAGGAACCTGGTCCAGAGTTTCCTGGCTGACTCTCCGGGCTGTTGAACTATGTGACTCAAGTCATCGGCATTCAGAGGTCGGACGTATGTGCCTTGGAAGTTGTCGCGGAAGGCATCCTCCAAGTCCTCCCAGCTGCCAATAGAGTTTTCAGGCAGGCTGTTCAACCAGTGCCGAGCTGGTCCCTTGAGTTTTAGCGGGAGGTATTTGATGGCATGAAGATCATCACCGCGGGCCATATGAATATGGAGAAGAAAGTCCTCAATCCATACCACGGGGTCTGTTGTTCCATCATATGATTCGATATTCACGGATTTAAACCCTTATGGGAATTCGTGATCCATTACTTCATCAGTGAAGCAGAGGAGGTGTGTGGCGCCTCTATATCGGGCCACGTCGCGACGTAGCTCGGATGGAGTCCGTCTGCAGTGTTTGGCCCAGACATGGTTGTGCTTGTCATGTCCGGCTAGATAGCCGTCATCGCGCGCCGGGGCACACCCTCGCGATCCCTAGATCGATCTGGTCTGACCTGCTCTATTTTCCAGGTCTTGCCGTAGGTCGTATGTATATCCCCGGGCTGTTGTGTCTCTACCTTTACGACGAGGTGGTATGGGCTGGTGTTTGGCTTGAGTTGCCGGTTTGTCCCGGGCACGTGGTGGTTGGTCAGCCGCGTTACATGTTGACGGTACGGGCTCAAGTGCCTCGTCGTCGAATTGAGGTAGCAGTTTACGCTTCGGGTAACTTTTGGTTGGGCGCTCGAGGCCGTATTCCGTGGCTGCCAGGACATTAGTCCACCTGTCGTTGAGTAGATCTTGATCAGCTTGAAGCTGCTGCTGCTTCTTTTTCAGGCTTCGTGCAGTGGCTATTAGCCGGCGCTTAAAGCGCTCCTGCTCAAGAGGTTCCTCGGGCACGATAAAGTCTTCGTTGCCGAGGCTCACCTCATCCTCGGAGAGTGGAAGATAATTACTGTCCTCCGAGTCTTCGTTTACGGCCTGTTCATCAAGGCTAACTGTCCCATCTTCCCGATCGGCCTGTTCCAAGGTTGGCTCGATGGGTTCTTCTTGGTCTTCGGCCTAGTCCGGAGTATTGTTGTCTCTCGTACCGGTATTGCTATCTTTTCCATGGCGTGATTTAGAGCTGCGCCGCTGAAGTCGGCGCTTTGGTTGTATCTCAGGAGGTTTATCCTCGACTGCATTTTTCTCGTTATCGCTGTTACCCTCTTTAGGTGTATCCACCATGTACACGTCATACGAAGAGGTGGCCGTCCAGCATCCGGTAAACGGCGGGTTTTGGGCCTGCTCTTCTCCGGCATCGTCGTCCATACCGTCGATGTCTTCGGAGCCGTAATCGAGCATGTTGGTTAAATCCTCAACAGTGGCTATGAAGTGGGTGGTGGGTGGGACGTAAGATTCCCCGCTCTCAGCCCCTAGTCCGGGCTGGGTGTAGTTTGGACATTGCTCCTCTGTAATGACGAGGGATTGCATCAAGTCCAGAGCCTCGCTTAAACGCGAGGTTTGGCCAGGGAGGAAATAGTCCATGGAGTACAGCGGGGAGGAAACTCCTTGGCCGAGCTCACACGATGTTGACTCCGAGAGTCCGGAGCCAGTGTCCGTAGAAGAATCCGGCTCCATGATGGTTGCCAGCGACACTATTTTCTCCGGCTCCCCCGTACTGGGCTTAGTGGCCGCAGATAGTCCGGCGGGCTCAAGAATCCCATCTTCGGACCTGGCGATACGCTCCGGATCTAAGGAGAGAGCGGAGGTTGGAGTCGTGATCCCTTGGAAGATCAAGTCTCCTCGGATATCAGCGACATAATCCAGATTTCCAAAACTAATCTGGTGACCTGGGGCGTAGCTATCGATCTGCTCTAGATGGCCAAGCGAGTTGGCCCGTAGTGCGAAGCCGCCGAATACGAAGATCTGCCCGGGGAGAAAGACATCCCTTAGGGCAGTATTGTTGTAGATGATGGATGGAGCCATCAAACCTTCTAATGGCGACACAGCGGAACTCTCAATGAAAGCACCAATGTCAGTGTCAAAACCGGTGGATCTCGGGTAGGGGGTCCCGAACTGTGCGTCTAAGGTCGATGGTAACAGGAGACGAGGGACACGATGTTTACCCAGGTTCGGGCCCTCTTGATGGAGGTAATCCCCTACTTCCTGCTTGATTGATCTTGATGATATGAGGATTACAATAGTTGATCTACCACGAGATTGTAATGGCTAAACCCTAATGTCTAGCTTGTATGATCCTATATCTCTCTACGGACTAAACCCACCTGTTTATATAGACACATGAGGGGCCTAGGGTTGTACAGAGTCGGTTTACAGAGGAAGGAATCTTCATATCTGAACGCCAAGCTTGCCTTCCACGCCAAGGAGAGTCCCATCCGGACACGGGAGGAAGTCTTCGGTCTTGTATCTTCACAGCCCATCAGTCCGGCCCATGTCACATAGGCCGGACGCCCGAGGACCCCTTAGTCCAGGACTCCCTCAGTCGAACTCAGAAGCGGTAACCTCTCGAGCACGACGTGGATTGGGTCATCGGGATCCATGATACGCCTCAAACGTATCTACTTTCCAAAACAATTTCTCCTATTTTTTGGCCTCTAATTTGCTTGATTTTAATTAAACTAACCTGGACTCACGTTATTGCAGCAGAATTATCATGGTGTTATTTCTGTTCATAAATGAAAGTGCTGAGATTTGGACGGGGTTTTTCAAGAATTGTTTTAGAATATATGATGAAGAAAGAAGATGGACCAGAGCACCAGGACTCCACATGGCCTGCTGGTGCAGCCACCCCCGAGAGCGTGCCCCCTGGCCATCGCCTTACGACGATTCTAGTTCCCAAGAATCATATATACGCATAAAAAGTTCAAAGAAAATCACAGGCGCGTTTTACAATGCGGAGTCACCGCCACCTCATGTTCTTCCTTCAGAGATCCGAATTGGAGTCTATTTCTACCTCCAGAGAGGGGAATTCATCGCCATCGTCATCACCAACCCTTCTTCAACAATAATTTCATGATGTTGACATCCACGTGTGAGTAATTCCTCGGTAGACACATGGAGCCATGGAGGTAGATGGGAATTGGATGAGATTTCTTATGTAATACTCCCTCCATTCTTAAATATAAGTCTTTTTAGATATTCCAATAAGGTACTACATATGGAGCAAAATGAGTGAATCTACACTCTAAAATATGTCTATATACATCTCTATGTAGTTTGTATTGAAATCTCTAAAAAAACTTATATTTAGAAATAGAGGGAGTAGATGTCAGATTTGTTAGGGCATGATGACTAGTATCTACTATTTTCTGAGTTTGATGTTGTTATTACCTTGGTATGCTTAATGCTCGCTACTAAGGTCTGAGTGTCATGATTTCAGATCTGAACCCTCTATGTTTTCATGAATATATTTGTGTTCTTGATCATATCTGCAGGTTGTATGCACTTGTTATTGTTTTGAACCCTAAACCCGAAGTGACAACAACTGGGATATCGACGGGGATGACTTCACCTCGAGGATTACATGTATTCAGCCTATATATTAATGCTTTGATCCGGTTCTTGTTTAAAAGGAGTGACATTCCATTATGATTCCACTCCCACGGGAGGGTAGGGAAAAAGTGTTGGGAAACGTTGCATGCACAACAAAAAAAATCTACGCACACGCAAGATCTATCCATGGAGATGCATAGCAACGAGAGGGGAGAGTGTGTCTACGTACCTTCGTAGACCGAAAGCGGAAGCGTTTAACAACGCAGTTGATGTAGTCGAACTTCTTCGCGCTCCAACCGATCAAGTACCGAACATACGCCACCTCCGCGTTCTGCACACGTTCAGCTCGGTGACGTCCTTCGCCTTCTTGATCCAGCAAGATGGCGAGGTAGTAGATGAGTTCCGCAGCACGACAGCGTGGTGACGGTGATGGTGAAGCTATCTCCGCAGTGTTTGGCCTAAGCACTACGAAAATATGACCGGGGGTGTAAATGGTGGAGGGGGCGCCGCACACGGCTAAGATAATGGTTTGGGTGTGCTAGGCGCCCCCCTCCCACATATATATAGGTGGGAGGGAGGAGGGAGCAACCTGGAGGGCGCCCCAAGTAGTCCGACTCCTACTTGGGCTCCTCCCCACGTGGCGCCCCTCTTTCCTTATTTGCCGGAGGGGGGAAGGAAAAGGGGGAGAGGGAAGGAAGGGGAGGCCGAATCCTCCCCCCTTTCCTTTCCCCACTTTGGTGGCTGCCATATGGGGTGCACCAGCCCCTTGTGGGCTGGTGTGCTCTCCTCTAATGGCCCAATAGGCCCACTAACCTCCCAGGGGTGTCCGGTAACCCCTCCGGTACTCCGATGACTACCCGGTACACTCTGAAACACTTCCGGTGTTCGAATACCATTGTCCTATATATCAATCTTTACCTCTCGACCATTTCGAGACTTCCCGTCATGTTCATGATCTCATCCAGGACTCTGAACAACATTCAGTCACCAAATCATATAACTCATATAACACTATATCATCAACGAACGTTAAGCGTGCGGACCCTACGGGTTCGAGAACTATGTAGACATGACTGAGACACCTCTCCGGTCAATAACGAATAGCGGAACCTGGATGCGCATATTGGCTCCTATATATTCTACAAAGATCTTTATCGGTCAAACCGTTATGACAACATACGTAATTCCCTTTGTCCATCGGTATGTTACTTGTCCGAGATTCGATTGTCGGTATCTTCATACCTAGTTCAATCTCGTTACCGGCAAGTCTCTTTACTCGTTCCGTAATACATCATCCTGTAACTAACTCATTAATCACTTTGCTTGCAAAGCTTCTTATGATGTGTATTACCGAGAGGGCCCAGAGATACATCTCCGATACTCGGAGTGACAAATCCTAATCTCGATCTGTGCCAACTCAGCAAACACCTTCGGAGATACATGTAGAGCATCTTTATGATCACCCAGTTATGTTGTGATGTTTGATATCACACAAAGTATTCCTCCGGTATCCGGGAGTTGCATAATCTCATAGTCGGAGGAATATGTGTTTGACATGAAAAAAGCTATAGCAATAAACTGAACGATCAATATGCTAAGCTAATGGATGGGTCTTGTCCATCACATCATTCTCCTAATGATGTGATCCCTTTATCATATGACAACACATGTCTATGGTTAGGAAACCTTAACCATCTTTGATCAACGAGCTAGTCTAGTAGATGCTTACTAGGGAGACAATATTTGTTTATGTATTCACACATGTATTTAAGTTTTCGATCAATATAATTCTAGCATGAATAATAAACCTTTATCATGAGTAAGGAAATATAAAATAACAACTTTATTATTGCCTCTAGGGCATATTTCCTTAAAAAGATCTTCTGCAAATTCTTATCGCAAGCATGCACAACTATTTATGGAATGCATGCCTACATATGATTGATGAATTGGAGCTAGTTTGCCATTTCTCTATGTTATGTTTGTTACATAATGAATCTCATTTGAACGAAACCCACTATCTACTTCCATGCCTACGCTTTTCATTACTGTTGCTCTCACTACAGTTACTACTGTTGTACTCTACTACTATTCAGCAATACTGTTCTTGCTACTATTATTGTTATTATATATATATCACTACCGCTATCATATTACTGTGCTACTAATAAATTGTTGCAAGAAAGTTATCTATCTAGGTGTGGTTGAATTTACAACTCAACTGCTAAGGCTTATAAATATTCTTTGGCTCCTCTTGTGTCAAATCAATAAATTTGGGTTGAATTACTTCCCTTGAAGAATATCGCGGTCCCTACACTTGTGGGTCATCAACCCCTGCCCTCCTCACTCCGGCTGGGCCGCGATGGGGACGACATCATTCACGTGGACAAGAGGGTGACTGGGCCAACTTGGACGACACCCACCTCCTTCTTCACCCATACGAGGGGCCTGGCTCCCCCGTGGCCGTCATTGGCGCTGCGGGACGTGTTGGATCCCCTTCCAGGGCTGTTGTCGCCCCCCAAATCCACCATTGTTGCGAGGAAAGTTCGCCCCATGGTTGTGGGACGTCTATGATGGGACGTTCTGCTCTGCCACCGTTCTATGATGGGACGTTTTGCTCCGCCACCATGTTCAGCCTATAGGCAACATTGTTGCTAAGAGCGGAGAAGATGGGAGGGGACGACCGACGATGACATGTACCTAGGGTAGGGTAATAGGCCTGACCTAGACACGCTTCCCAAGGACACTACCTTAAAGTCAAAGGCATTCAAAGTACAGCAGCATCTACCGACTGAAATCACCTTAGAGTGCAACCCACTTGACTAACAATTCCACTCGGATAACCCAATTCCATTCGACCAGGAGATAGTCATTCGACCACACCATAAATCACTCAGAGTACAGAAGGTCTAAAGTCACTCTGGATGGCAACGGTCAGGCGTTCACTCCGTAGTCTTAATGATCATTTATATGTCTTTATTATTGGCGTCACTAGTAACGTCTCACCTTAATGTACATTGAACCCCTTGTAACGTGGGCTGGCTGGGGTCCTGGCGCACTCTATATAAGCCACCCCCTCCATTGGCACAAGGGTTCGGACCCCCTGTAACTTCACGCATAATCCAGTCGACCGCCTCTGGGCACCGAGACGTAGGGCTTTTACCTCTTCTGAGAAGGCCCTGAACTCGTAAATCTTGCATGCACAACCTCATCGTAGCTAGGATCTTGCCTCCTCCTACGTACCCCCTATTCTACTGTCAGACTTAGAACCACGACAGTTGGCGCCCACTGTGGGGCAGGTGTCTTAGCGACTTTCTGGTGAGGTTGAGATTTTTCCGATTCCCATCATCATGGTTTCTGGTGGCAGTTTGGCTGAGGGCTGCGAGATCCGTCCCGGCGCGCTCGTCTTCATCGCCGACGACTCCGCCTGGCTCCAGGAGGCCCCCCTCGACGCCGAGACGCTCCCCGTCCGCAGGGCGACGCACTTTCGCGCATGTGTTCGTAGCTTCCTACTGCGACAGCCGTCGACCCAGTATCGGTTGGCTCCTGCAACATCTTCGCTCCCCGTTGCTTGCCGTCGCAAGCGATCCGGTCGGTCGCGGCTTCAGCGGTGGGTAAAGCATGCGGTGGCCCGTCAGTCGGCCACCCCTCAAATCGCGGCAATCGAACCCAACGAATCTCTCTACAGCCTGTTCGACTGGCTCCATCGAGACCCTATCCGAGTGCGACAACAGCGACCCTGCAGCAGAGGTCCTGATGGTCGACACACCGTGCAGCCCGCCTGGTATGTGTCGCAGCGGCGGTGGTGATGACGGCGGCGACCCATTGCACGTTCACGAGGAATATCATCCTGAAGCCCTCACTTCACAGCAGAGGGAGGAGCTGCACCGTCGCATCGAGGAGGCCCTCCACACTCCCATCGTCGGGGAGACCTCCGAGGCTCGGGTCTTGGAGGCTGCGCGCCTCGCCACTTTGGCTGAGCGCGTGCGGCTGGAGAACCTTCAGCACTCACTCGACGAGCGCGCTCGATGTCAGATTCCTGAATCCAGTCGACGATAGCGGTAGTTGTTCCCGCCTGAACCTCAGGCATACTGCACGCCGATCCAGAATCTCACAGCTATAGCCCGTATAGCAGAGTCAATTCAGCCATCCCAATTAGAGGCTGGAAGAGGTTTGATGCAGATCCGGGTGCTGCTCCGGGCGGCAGGAGAGCAAAACACAGCCGTTTCTCAGTCTTGCAACAGGATCCATAGCAGATCTGTGGTGGCCGACACAGTCCAATCGGCTCACAGCCCAAGATCGCCTCCGTGGCATGAGGTACGTGGGCATCGCCAAGAGCAGTACTTGGGTCGGAACCACGAACAGTATGATCCTTGACTTGGCCGTGATGACCGTCGTCGAGTGCCTACGCCCCCTCCGAGGGGCGGATCATATGTGCACCGACAATATGATGAGAGGCGCCCGTACAACGATGAGCGGAGGGTCCCAGTCGACCCAAGAGAGCCAGGGTTTGATGCGAGGTCAATCCTCGTTCAAGGTCTGGTCGACAGGAACAGAGCACACAGAGAAGGACTCGACAGAGATCGTCCGACTGGCAGTAGAGTTCATGTCTCTGGACCTGAATGTTTCAGCAGAGCCATCAGACCTGCTGAGATTCCACCCAACTTCAGGTTGGAAACGGGACTGAGCAAGTTCACCAGTGAGTCGAAGCCTGACACTTGGCTAGAAGATTACTGAGTAGCTGTGCAGATTGGCGGCGGTAATGAAGATGTAGCCATGAAGCATCTCCCCTTGATGTTGGAAGGTTCAGCCAGAGCTTGGTTGAATCAGTTGACCCCTGGTAGTATATACAGTTGGGAAGAGTTGGCCCGAGTGTTTGTCAGAACATTTGAAGGCACTTGCAAACGGCCCGCAGGGCTGGCTGGGTTGCAGCATTGTGTACAGAAGCCGAATGAAACCTTGAGGGATTACATCCAAAGGTGGACCACTTGCATCACATAGTGGAAAATGGGTCTCAGCAACAAGCAGTTTGTGCCTTCAAGGAGGGTGTTCGGTACAGAGAGCTAAACCTGAAATTCGGTCGGACATGAGATATGACCCTGACCCGAATGATGGAAATAGCCACTCGGTACGCCAACGGCGAAGAAGAAGACCGACTCCGCAGTGGCAAGAGCAAACCAGTCGCCCAGGACATCGGAGGAGGTAATTCCAGTCGAAAAAGCGCACAGCCGAACCTGTAGGTCCTGGTGAGGCCGCAGTAGTGACCCAAGGAAAGTTCAAGGGAAAGCGTAAGGGGCCCTGGATCCCCAAGAAGGTGAAAGATCAAGCAGGAAATGATGTGCTAGATTAGCCGTGTCATGTACACACCAAGAAGGATGAAGAGGGTAATCTAATTTACCCCAAGCATACCACTCGACAGTGTCGGCTCCTTATCCAGCAGTTCCGAGAGAAACAACCCAGTTAGAAAGGGAAAGAGTCTGATAAGGATGAGGACAAAGAAGAGGACGATGGTTACCCTCAGGTCAATGCCACTTTAGTGATTTTTGCTGATGTTGAGAGCAAAAGTCGACTGAAAGTTATCAACAGAGAAGTGAACGCGGTTGCTCCGGCAACACCCACATATTTGAAGTGGTCAAAGACTCCTATCACATTCGACTAGTCCGATCACCCAGCACACGTAGCCACCCCCGGGAGGCAAGCGTTGGTGGTCGACCCAGTCATTGGGGGCACCCGACTGACCAAAGTGTTGATGGATGGTGGCAGTGGCTTGAATATTTTGTATGCTGAGACTCTCCAAGAGATGGGCATTCCGATGTCCAAACTCAATGAAAGCAATATGCGATTCCACGGGGTCATCCCTGGGAAGAAAGCCGACTCACTCGGTTAGATCACTCTTGATGTGGTTTTCGGTGATTCGACGAATTACCGTAAGGAAAAGTTGACATTTGAAGTTGTGGATTTTCACAGTGCCTATCATGCTTTTCTGGGTAGACCCACATATGCCCGTTTCATGGCTAGACCATGTTATGTGTACCTCAAGATGAAGATGCCTCGTCCCAGGGGCGTTATCACAGTCACTGGAAATCGGCAAAGAGCAGAAGAGTGCCTCCGGAAGGGCTCAAAGATTGCCGATGAACAAATGGCAACGGTGGAAATGCAAGAATATCAGAAAAGTACAGATCCGACTGGTTTGCTGCGTTCTAAGAAGCCTGCTTCAGAGTCTGCATTTCAGTCGTCCGGTGAAACAAAGCCAGTTCACATTCACCCGACCGATCCCAATGTTGCTCCGACTCATATTTCAACAACACTCGACAGCAAATAGGAAGAAGCGCTCATCCAGTTCCTCCGTGAGAACTGGGACATCTTCGCATGGAAGCCTTCTGACATGCCAGGTGTACCCAGGGGACTAGCTGAGCACCGTTTGGGAGTCGACCCAAAAGCAAGACCTGTCAAAGAGCATCTCCGATGGTCCGCTGTGGAGAAAAGGAAGGTAATTGGCGAGGAGGTGGCTCGGCTTCTGGTAGCAGAGTTCATCCGAGAGATATACCACTCCAAGTGGCTCGCCAATGTTGTCATGGTTCCCAAGAAAGATGATTCACTTGGTATGTGCATCGACTTCAAGCATATCAATCAGGCCTGCCCGAAAGATCATTTCCCTCTACCCCGCATCGATCAAATCATCGACTCGACTGCGGGATGCGAGCGTTTGTCCTTTTTGGACGCTTATTCCGGGTACCATCATATCCGACTGTATGGACCCGACGAAATAAAAACAGCTTTCATCACCCCATTCGGGTGTTTTTGCTATGTTACATACCTTTTGGATACAAGAATGCTGGCGCCACATTCATGCGCATGATACAGAAGTGCCTGCTCACTCAAATCAGTCGGAATGTGGAAGCATACATGGATGACATCATGGTCAAGTCACGAAAAGGTTCCGACCTGCTGACTGACCTTGCTGAAACCTTTGCCAACCTAAGGAGATATGATATCAAGCTTAATCTGTCGAAGTGCACATTCGGAGTCCCAGGTGGAAAGTTACTTGGTTTCCTCATTTTTGAACAAGGGATCGATGCAAACCCAGAGAAAGTTGGTGCAATCCTCCGAATGAAACGCCATGTGCGTGTGGATGACGTTCAGAAGCTTACTAGTTGTTTGGCCGCTTTGAGTCGATTCATCTCTCGTCTCGGTGAAAAGGCATTTCCTCTTTACCGACTGATGAAGAAATCTGACAAGTTCGAGTGGACTCCTGAAGCTGACGCAGCGTTTGCAGAACTCAAAGCCCTGCTTTCCACCCAGCCGGTGCTCGCTGCCCCAATCAACAAAGATCCTTTACTGCTTTATATTGCAGCCACAGGACAAGTTGTCAGTACACTGCTCATGGTTGAGCGGGAAGAAGAAAGCAAAGCCTACAAAGTTCAGCACCCAGTGTATTATATTTCTGAAGTCTTGACTCCATCCAAGCAGAGATATCCGCATTATCAGAAGCTTGTTTATGGAATTTACTTGACCACGAAGAAGGTTGCAAATTACTTCTCAGATCACTCGGTTACAGTCGTCAGTGACGCTCCATTGTCAAAAATTCTGAACAACAGGGATCCAACTGGTCGAGTGGCAAAGTGGGCGATTGAACTCCTTCCATTGGATATCAAGTTTGAGGCCAAGAAAGCAATCAAGTCCCAAGCAATAGCAGATTTCCTCGCCGAGTGGGTTGAGCAGCAACAACCGACTCAGATTCAGTCGGAACATTGGACTATGTTCTTTGATGGATCCAAGATGCTGAATGGTTCTGGTGCTGGGGTAGTCCTGGTATCCCCGCGAGGCGACAAACTCAGTTATGTTCTCCAGATTCACTTTGATTCCTCCACCAATGAAGCTGAATATGAGGCACTTCTATATGGGTTGCATGTGGCCATTTCACTCGGCGTCCGCCGCCTAATGGCTTACGGCGACTCAGATTTAGTGGTCAATCAAGTGATGAAGGAGTGGGACATCAGGAGCCCGGCTATGACTGGCTATTGCAATGCAATGAGAAAGTTGGAAAAGAAGTTTGAAGGGTTAGAGCTCCACCACATACCCCAACTGAAGAATCAAGCAGCTGATGACTTGGCAAAGATAGGTTCCAAGCGGGAGCCCGTTCCCAGCAATGTGTTCTTGGAGCATCTTCACACCCCGTTAGTTCAAGAGGATCCTTTCACAGAAGAGCCCCCACAACCGAAAAGTCCCACTGATCCGACTGAGGTTGAAATCCCAGCCGTGGTCGACCTGATCATGGAGGTTTTAGTCGTCATCCCCGATTGGACGGTGCCATATATTGCATATCTGCTTAGGAAAGAACTTTCAGACGATGAAGATGAGGCTCGTCAGATTGTCCGTCGATCCAAAGCCTTCATCGTGATAGGTGGACAGCTTTACAGAGAGAGTGTTACTGGAGTCGCCCAGCGATGCATCACGCCAGAAGAAGGTCGAATGATCCTCAATGACATCCACTCGGGGACCTGTGGTCACCATGCGTCCTCTCGGACCATCGTGGCCAAAGCATACCGAGCGGGATTTTATTGGCCATGAGCAAATGAGATGGCAAAAGATATAGTCGACAAGTGTGAAGGCTGTCAGTTCTACTCCAACATGTCCCACAAGCCTGCATCAGCCTTGAAGACCATTCCACTCGTCTAGGCATTTTCTATTTGGGGATTGGATATGGTTGGACCCCTGAGGACCGACAGAAGTGGTTTCACTCATTTGCTTGTAGCAGTCGACAAGTTCACTAAATGGATCGAAGCCAAGCCTATCAAGAATCTCGATTCAAGCACTGCCATCAGTTTCATCAAAGAGCTAATATTCAGATATGGAGTCCCTCATAGTATTATCACAGATAATGGCTCCACTTTGATTCTGACAAGTTCAGAGCATTATGCGCTTCCCAAGGAACTCGGGTCGACTACGCGTCTGTCGCGCACCCGCAGTCGAATGGGCAGGCAGAGAGAGCAAATGGTTTGATCCTCCAAGGGCTGAAACCTCGATTGATGCGTGACCTCAAGCATGCGGCAGGCGCTTGGGTAGACGAGTTACCATCAGTCCTTTGGGGGTTGAGAACAACACCAAATCGGTCGACCGGTCGGACTCCCTTCTTCATGGTCTATGGGGCTGAGGCCGTGCTGCCGAGTGATTTGCTTCACAACGCACCCCGAGTAGAACTCTTCTCAGAAGCCGAAGCAGAACAAGCTCGACAAGATGCTGTTGATCTTCTGGAAGAAGAAAGAGAGATGGCTTTGATCCGATCGACCATTTACCAGCAAGACCTCCGTCGATTCCATGCCAGAAACGTGAGAGGTCGAGCATTTCAGGAAGGTGACCTTGTGCTCCGAGTGGACCAGCAACGGCCTCACAAGCTTGCTCCCGCTTGGGAAGGCCCCTTCATCATCACCAAGGTGCTCCACAACGGAGCATATCACCTGTACAACGTGGAACACAAGAAAGACGAGCCACGCACTTGGAATGCGGAGCTGCTCCGCCATTTTCATACTTAAACATTCAGTCTGTTGAGATGTAATAATAAGTACCTTCCAGTTTGTTTATCAAACACGAAGTTTTACAGTCTCATAAATGATTGTTGTTACGTTTGCATATGTTCAAAATCCCCCAGTGGGTGGCTTAGCTGCGAACCCGATTCGCCTAAGTTTCACAAACAAACACCGACTGAAGAGCAATCCTCTCACTCGAAGGCTTAGCCGCGAACCCGATTCGCCTACGTTTAAAAAAATCCTACCGAGTGAAGAGCAACCCTCTCACTCGGGGGCTTAGCTGTAGTTCCGTACTCGCCTAAGTTTAAAAAATCCTACCGAGTGAAGAGCAACCCTCTCACTCGGGGGCTTAGCTGCAGTTCCGTACCCGCCTAAGTTTAAAAAATCCTACCGAGTGAGGAGCAACCCTCTCACTCGGGGGCTTAGCTGCAGTTTCGTACTCGCCTAAGTGTAAACAATCCTACCGAGTGAAGAGCAACCCTCTCACTTGGAGGCTTAGCTGCAGTTCCATACTCGCCTAAGTTTAAAAAATCCTACCGAGTGAAGAGCAACTCTCTCACTCGGGGGCTTAGCTGCAGTTCCGTACTCGCCTAAGTTTAAAAAATCCTACCGAGTGAAGAGCAACCCTCTCACTCGGGGGCTTAGCTGCAGTTTCGTCCTCGCCTAAGTTTAAAAAATCGCACCGAGTGAAGAGCAACCCTCTCACTCGGGGGCTTAGCTGAAGTTCCGTACTCGCCTAAGTTTAAAAATCTCCGAGTGAAGAGCAATCCTCTCACCCAGGGACTTGGCCACATGCTCCATCCTGATCTGCAAGGACGATGAGGTGCAAGTTGTCTGCGATCCTCTCCTCAGATCTGCGCCATAAGTACAACGTACACTCCGTCCCGATCCACAAAGACGACGAGGTGCAGGTCATTTGCGACCCTCTCCTCAGAGCTGCGTCACAAATATAAAAGTCTGTTTCGAGTGAAGAAACAAGTTCCACTCAGAGTCAAGAGATTCAAAGGCAGCGAAAGCAAAGACAGCAGTTACAAAATAAAGTCCGGATAAATCCCACAAGGTACTGAACCGCAGTTAAGAGTGCTCGGGCATCAGGCCTGAAGGAGTTTAACAGTTACAAAATCACTCGGCATTCCGAGGAAAATTTAATCAGGGCATAAAGTTTGTTCACTCCGTCGGAGGAGGGCTGGCAGGCTCGATGAACTCGTCCAGGTCGATTCCGTCTGCAATACGAATAGCGGCTTCGATGAAGGTCTCCATGAAGGACTGAAAGTCGAGCTTCTTAGTATTGGTGACCTTGAGTGCTGCAAGCTTCTCTTCCTTGACCTCTTTGCAGTGGACGCGAACCAGAGACAGGGCTACATCAGCACCGCATCGGGCGGATGATTTCCTCCATTCCTGCACTCGACCGAGTATCTCGTTAAGTCGAGTCATCAGAGACTCGAGGTCATTCTGAAATGTCACCCTTGGCCAGAGCGTCGTGTCGATCCATGACACCGCCACCTTTAGTCGGGCAATGTAGTCCATGGCATTGCCAAGACGAGATTCCAGTC
The DNA here is from genome assembly GCF_018294505.1 of Triticum aestivum. Taxonomy (NCBI): domain Eukaryota; kingdom Viridiplantae; phylum Streptophyta; class Magnoliopsida; order Poales; family Poaceae; genus Triticum; species Triticum aestivum. The sequence goes on along the minus strand of NC_057808.1, from coordinate 235,612,802 downwards.
GGAGCACATTCATGGCAGCTTCATCCTTGACAGGGGAGTTGATGGGGTCCAAACTCGTCTCAATCCTCCCAGTCTCTTCCTCAAAGTTTTGGCAGAATTCTGCGCACACAGAGAAATAATGAGTCGACAGCCGTAGGATGAGTCGACAACAGCAAATCAGTCGGACAAGGAAAAGTACCTTCAAGCATAAGGAACAGCTTCTTGGTGAGCCCTCCCAGATAAACCTCCAGCTCGTCCCTCTTCCGAGTGAGATCTCCAACTTTGCCGGTCAGAGTCACCTTGTCCTTCTTCAGCTGCACGACTTCCTTGTTGGCTTCGCTGATGGCCCTCTTCAGTTTGGCGTTTTCTTCCTCTAATTTGCTGACCGAATCCAGCTTCTTGTCGGCAAATTCAGTTTTTTCCCGCGCCGTCTTCTGGGCTACGGCAAGGTCAAGATCCTTCTGCTCCAGCGCATGCTTCATTTTCTCTAAAGAAATAACATTCTTCAGACGGGCTTGGAGTTGTTTGTTTTCACTACGCACATCTGTTCGAGTGAAGTCACTCGGTTCAAGAAGCGAAAAGTAAAGCTGACAAAGCAGGTGGTCGACAATGAGTTACCTCCCATAGCAGCTGCTTCATCTTGAGCCTTCTGCAAGTTTTTCTTGGCTAACTCCAAGTCAAGGTTGAGTTGGATCTGTTTCTTCTCCAAGTCAGTAAATCGAGCCCCGAGCTCACAAGATATCTGCAGTCAGTCGACAGAAACAAGAATTGGTTGCTTCCAAGCGATAAAGTACAAGTTCAACTTGTTACGACAAAAAGAGTTCTAAGACTACTGCCGAATCATACATTCAACAGTAGTCTCGGGGACTACACCCAGTGGGTGCACTTAGCGTGCCCCCACTGATTTGGCATTTCAATCGACTTGGTCCGTCCAGTCGAAGGAAAAATACAACAACCGTTATTCTCATACCACAGCCGACTGCCCGCAGTCGACTACGGTCTCGGGGACTACACCCAGTGGGTGCACTCAGCGTGCCCCCACTGGTCCAGATTCCACTCGACATGGTCCGCCCAGACTGAGTGGAAGAACTGTCTAGAGACATTCTGTTCAAAGACCCCCGCCGAATCAAAAATTCGACGGTGGCCTCGGGGACTACACCCAGTGGGTGCACTCTGCATGCCCCCACTAGTTCAAAGAAACACTCGACGCTGATGTCTACTACACAACCTTCTTCTTGTAGACGTTGTTGGGCCTGCAAGTGCATAGGTTTGTAGGACAGTAGCAAATTTCCCTCAAGTGGATGACCTAAGGTTTATCAATCCGTGGGAGGCGTAGGATGAAGATGGTCTCTCTCAAACAACCCTGCAACCAAATAACAAAGAGTCTCTTGTGTCCCCAACACACCCAATACAATGGTAAATTGTATAGGTGCACTAGTTCGGCGAAGAGATGGTGATACAAGTGCAATATGGATGGTAGATATAGGTTTTTGTAATATGAAAATATAAAAACAGCAAGGTAACTAATGATAAAAGTGAGCGTAAACGGTATTGCAATGCTAGGAAACAAGGCCTAAGGTTCATACTTTCACTAGTGCAAGTTCTCTCAACAATAATAACATAATTGGATCATATTACTATCCCTCAACATGCAACAAAGAGTCACTCCAAAGCCACTAATAGCGGAGAACAAACGAAGAGATTATGGTAGGGTACGAAACCACCTCAAAGTTATTCTTTCGGATCAATCTATTCAAGAGTTCGTACTAGAATAACACCTTAAGACACAAATCAACCAAAATCCTAATGTCACCTAGATACTCCATTGTCACCTCAAGTATCCGTGGGCATGATTATACGATATGCATCACCCAATCTCAAATTCATCTATTCAACAAACACAAAGTACTTCCAAAGAGTGCCCCAAAGTTTCTACCGGAGAGTCAAGACAAAAACGTGTGCCAACCCCTATGCATAGGTTCATGGGCGGAACCCGCAAGTTGATCACCAAAACATACATCAAGTGGATCACGCGAATATCCCATTGTCACCACAGATAAACACGGCAAGACATACATCAAGTGTTCTCAAATCCTTAAAGACTCAATCCGATAAGATAACTACAAGAGGAAAACTCAATTCATCACAAGAGAGTAGAGGGGGAGAAACATCATAAGATCCAACTATAATAGCAAAGCTCGCGATACATCAAGATCGTGCCATAGAGAGAACACGAGAGAGAGAGAGATCAAACACATAGCTACTGGTACATAGCCTCAGCCCCGAGGGTGAACTACTCCCTCCTCGTCATGGAGAGCGCCGGGATGATGAAGATGGCCACTGGTGATGGGTTCCCCCTCCGGCAGGGTGCCGGAACGGGCTCCCGAGAGGTTTTTGGTGGCTACAGAGGCTTGCGGCGGCGGAACTCCCGATCTATCTTCGTATTCGATGGTTTTAGGGTATATGAGAATATATAGGCGAAAGAAGTCGGTCGGGGGACGCTCGAGGGGCCCAGGAGACAGGGGCGCGCCTAGGAAGGAAGGGCGCGCCATCCTATCTCCTGGCTTCCTCGAAGCTTCCCTGGCTTGTACTCCAAGTCTCCCGGATCATGTTCGTTCCAAAAATCACGCTCCAGAAGGTTTCATTCCGTTTGGACTCAGTTTGATATTCCTTTTCTTCGAAATACTGAAACAGGCAATAAAACAACAATATGGGCTGGGCCTCCGGTTAGTAGGTTAGTCCCAAAAATAATATAAATGTGTATAATAAAGCCCGTAATCATTCAAAACAGATAATAAAATAGCATGAATGCTTCATAAATTATAGATACGTTGGAGACGTATCAGCATCTCCAAGCTTAATTCCTACTCGTCCTCGAGTAGGTAAATGATAAAAGAAAGAATTTATGAAGTGTGAATGCTAGCAGGTGCATAAGTTTAATCAATGATAATTTCAATCACCTTTTCTAGCATAATTATATGTCATAACAGTAGTTCATCTCATAAAACTTCTCAAGATCAAGTAACAAGCTATTCACATGTTAAAGCATAGATCATAAACTTTCTTGAAAACTAGCAAACTTCATTCTCAGTCATCAAACAATTGCAATTCATCTTATTTTCAGGAAGGGTCTATGTCAGAGCTTTAATTTAGCAAACTCCACATACTCAACTATCATATAGTCTTCTACAATTGCTAACACTCATGCAATACTTATGGTTATGGAGTTTTAATCGGACACTGAGAAAGATAGGGGCTTATAGTGTTGCCTCCCAACGTATTCACCTTTGGGTGATGTCAACAATAATAGTTCATGCTAACTTACATCCAATTGGATATATATATATCAGGATCTTTCCGACACGAGGTGCTTGCCAAAGGATAAAATGAAAAAGGGAAAGGTGAAGATCACCTTGACTCTTGCATAAAGTAAAAGATATGCCCTTCGCAGAGGGAAGCAGGTATTTGCAGAGGTGCCAGAGCTCGATTTTGAAATAGAGATGAAAATAATTTTGAGAGGTATGATCTCATTGTCAACATAACAACCAAGAGTTCCCAATATCTTCCATACTACATACATTATAGGCGGTTCCCAAACAGAATGGTAAAGTTTTTACTCCCCCTCCACCAACAATCATCAATCCATGGCTTGCCTGAAACAACGGGTGCCTCCAACTAACATCAATCCTGGGGGAGTTTTGTTTGCAATTATTTTTGATTTGATTTTGATCTTTTGATCATGGGACTGGGCATCCCGGTTACCAGCAATTTTCTCGTGAATGATGAGCGGAGTCCACTCATTGTGAGAATAACCCACCTAGCATGGAAGATACTGACAGCCCCTAGTCGCTACATGAGCGATTCGGGCATACAAAACAGATTATTGTTTGAAGGTTTAGAGTTTGGCACATGCAAATTTACTTGGAACGGCAGGTAAATACCGCATATAGGTAGGTATGGTGGAGTCTCATGGCAAAACTGGGTTTAAGGATATTTGGAAGCACAAGTAGTATCTCTACTTGGTGCAAGGAATTTGGCTAGCATGAGGGGGAAAGGCAAGCTCAACATGTTTGAATGATCCATGACAATATACTTTAACTGAGATGTGAGAAACATAACCCATTATGTTGTCTTCCTTGTCCAACATCAACTCTTTCGCATGTCATACTTAATGAGTGCCCACAATTATAAAATATGTCTAAGATAGTATATTTATATGTGAAATCTCTCTTCCTTCAATATTCTTTCATGAATTGTTCAAATGACCAATACAATGCTTGCTAACCTTCAATAAATTTACTTCCTCTACTTCTTAGATGTAAAGTCATTACTCCTAACGGGGTAAGCATATGAAACATGTATAATTTCAGATTTATGACATTCAAATCATTCAACCATTTACTCATAGGATATAAGTGAAGCACACGAGTAAATGACAAACTACTCCAAAAAGATATAAGTGAAGATCAGTGAGTAGTTAAATAATTATGTAACTTATGTGAAGACTCTCTCTCAATAAAGAATTTCAGATCTTGGTATTTTCTTCAAACAGCGAGCAAAGCAAAATAAAATGACATTGCAAGGATAGCACGACTCATGTGAAGAAGCAAAAACTTAGGCTCAACTGATACTAACCGGTAATTATTGAAGAAGAAAGGTGGGATGCCAACCGGGGCATCCCCAAGCTTAGATGCTTGAGACTTCTTGAAATATTATCTTGGGGTGCCTTGGGCATCCCGAAGCTTGAGCTTTTGTGCCTCCTTAATTCCTTTTATATCGCGGTCTCCCTAAATCTCAAAAGCTTCATCCACACAAAACTCAACAAGGACACGTGAGATAGGTTAGTATAAATCAACGCAATAACCTTATCATCCTCTACAGTAGAAAATCACAAAAATAATTATTCAACATTGCATACTAAATGTCTCTGCATATTTAATACTCCTATCCTCAAATAGAATCATTAAACAAGCAAACATATGCAAACAATGCAAACATAACAGCAATCTGCCAAAACGGTACAGTCTGTAAAGAATGCAAGATTCATCATACTTCCCTAACTCCAAAAAATATGAAAGAAAATTCCCACTGTAGTAAATTTATCAGATCTTATTATGCAAAAGGTTTCAACATTTTATCACATTCTGACTTTTCTAGAATTTTTGCAACAGCGGTAAACTTTCTGTTTTCAAACAGCAACATGTATACTTGCAAAATAAGCATGGTAAAGGCTATCCTTGACATTTTTATTGAAACTAAAGATGCAAAACATTATTCTAAATAACAGAAAGCAAATACTAATAAAAGAAAATGACTCTCCAAGCAAAACACATATCATGTGGTGAATAAAAATATAGCTCCAAGTAAAGTTACCGATGAACGAAGACGAAAGAGGGGATGCCTTCCGGGGCATCCCCAAGCTTAGGCTCTTGGTTGTCCTTGAATATTACCTTGGGGTGCCTTGGGCATCTCCAAGATTAGGCTCTTTCCACTCCTTGTTCCATATTTCATCGAATCTTTACCCAAAACTTGAAAACTTCACAACACAAAACTCAACAGAAAACTCGTAAGCACCGTTAGCGAAAGAAAACAAAACACCACTTCAAGGTACTGTAATGAACTCATTATTTATTTATATTGGTGTTAAACCTACTGTATTCCAACTTATCTATGGTTTATAAGCTATTTTACTAGCCATAGATTCATCAAAATAAACAAACAACACACGAAAAACAGAATCTGTCAAAAACAGAACAGTCTGTAGTAATCTGTAACTAACGCAAACTTCTGGAACTCCAAAAATTCTACCAAAATAGGAAGACCTATATAATTTGATTATTGATCTGCTGCAATTAGAATCAGTATTTTATCACGTTCTGGTGATTTTAAACAATTGTTTTCGTGAACAGAAAGTTTCTGGAATTTTCAGCAAGATCAAATAACTATCATCCAAGAAGATCATATAGGTCTTACTTGGCACAAACACTAATTAAAACATAAAACCACATCTAACCAGAGGCTAGATGATTTATTTATTACTAAACAGAACCAAAAAGCAAGAAACAAAAATAAAATTGGGTTGCCTCCCAACAAGCGCTTACGTTTAACGCCCCTAGCTAGGCATGATGATTTCAATGATGCTCACATAAAAGATAGGAATTGAAACATAAAGAGAGCATCATGAAGAATATGACTAGAACATTGAATTCTAACCCACTTCCTATGCATAGGGATTTTGTGAGCAGACGACATATGGAAACAAGAATCAACTAGCATAGGAAGGCAAAACAAGCATAACTTCAAAACTTTAAGCACATAGAGAGGAAACTTGATATTATTGCAATTCCTACAAGCATATGTTCCTCCCTCATAATAATTTTCAGTAGCATCATGAATGAATTCAACAATATAACCAGCACCTAAAGCATTCTTTTCATGATCTACTTGCATAGAAATTTTACTACTCTCCACATAAGCAAAATTCTTCTCATTCGGAATAGTGGGAGTATCATAAGAGACTTGAATACTATAAATTGTTTCTACATTGAATGCATAACAAGTTTTATAAATATAATCATCACTACTTTTTATAGCATAAGTTTCATCACAATAATCATCATAAGTAGGAACTTTGTTCTCATCATAATCAATTGAAACCTCTTCCAAGATAGTGGAATCACTAAATAAAGTTGACACTCTTCCAAATCCACTTTCATATTCATCACAATAAGATTCAACATCCTCCAAAATAGTGGGATCACTACATCCTAAAGTTGACACTCTTCCAAACCCACTTTCATCAATATAATCATCATAAATAGGAGGCATGCTTTCATCATAATAAATTTGCTCATCAAAACTTGGGGGACAAAAAAATCATCTTCATCAAACATAGCTTCCCCAAGCTTGTGACTTTGCATATCATTAGCATCATGGGTATTCAAAGAATTCATACTAACAACATTGCAATCATGCTCATCATTCAAAGATTTAGTATCAAACATTTTATAGACTTCTTCTTCTAGCACTTGAGCACAATTTTCCTTTTCATCATACTTACGAAAGATATTAAAAAGATGAAGCGTATGAGACAAACTCAATTCCATTTTTTTGTAGTTTTTCTTTTATAAACTAAACTAGTGATAAAACAAGAAAAAAAAAAGATTCGATTGCAAGATCTAAAGATATACCTTCAAGCACTCACCTCCCCGGCAACGGCGCTAGAAAAGAGCTTGATGTCTACTACACAACCTTCTTCTTGTAGACGTTGTTGGGCCTGCAAGTGCACAGGTTTGTAGGACAGTAGCAAATTTCCCTCAAGTGGATGACCTAAGGTTTTATCAATCCGTGGGAGGCGTAGGATGAAGATGGTCTCTCTCAAACAACCCTGCAACCAAATAACAAAGAGTCTCTTTTGTTCCCAACACACCCAATACAATGGTAAATTGTATAGGTGCACTAGTTCGGCGAAGAGATGGTGATACAAGTGCAATATGGATGGTAGATATAGGTTTTTGTAATCTGAAAATATAAAAACAGCAAGGTAACTAATGATAAAAGTGAGCGTAAACGGTATTGCAATGCTAGGAAACAAGGCCTAAGGTTCATACTTTCACTAGTGCAAGTTCTCTCAACAATAATAACATAATTGGATCATATAACTATCCCTCAACATGCAACAAAGAGTCACTCCAAAGCCACTAATAGCGGAGAACAAACAAAGAGATTATGGTAGGGTACGAAACCACCTCAAAGTTATTCTTTCGGATCAATCTATTCAAGAGTTCGTACTAGAATAACACCTTAAGACACAAATCAACCAAAACCCTAATGTCACCTAGATACTCCATTGTCACCTCAAGTATCCGTGGGCATGATTATACGATATGCATCACACAATCTCAAATTCATCTATTCAACCAACACTAAGTACTTCCAAAGAGTGCCCCAAAGTTTCTACCGGAGAGTCAAGACGAAAACGTGTGCCAACCCCTATGCATAGGTTCATGGGCGGAACCCGCAAGTTGATCACCAAAACATACATCAAGTGGATCACGCGAATATCCCATTGTCACCACAGATAAACACGGCAAGACATACATCAAGTGTTCTCAAATCCTTAAAGACTCAATCTGATAAAATAACTTCAAGGGGAAAACTCAATTCATCACAAGAGAGTAGAGGGGGAGAAACATCATAGGATCCAACTATAATAGCAAAGCTCGTGATACATCAAGATCGTGCCATAGAGAGAACACGAGAGAGAGAGAGAGAGAGAGATCAAACACATAGCTACTGGTACATACCCTCAGCCCCGAGGGTGAACTACTCCCTCCTCGTCATGGAGAGCGTCGGGATGATGAAGATGGCCACTGGTGATGGGTTCCCCCTCCGGCAGGGTGCCGGAATGGGCTCCCGAGAGGTTTTTGGTGGCTACAGAGGCTTGCGGTGGCGGAACTCCCGATCTATCTTCGTATTCGATGGTTTTAGGGTATATGAGAATATATAGGCGAAAGAAGTCGGTCGGGGGACGCTCGAGGGGCCCAGGAGACAGGGGCGTGCCCAGGAAGGAAGGGCGCGCCATCCTATCTCCTGGCTTCCTCGAAGCTTCCCTGGCGCTTACTCCAAGCCTCCCGGATCATGTTCGTTCCAAAAATCATGCTCCAGAAGGTTTCATTCCGTTTGGACTCCGTTTGATATTCCTTTTCTTCGAAATACTGAAACAGGCAATAAAACAACAATATGGGCTGGGCCTCCGGTTAGTAGGTTAGTCCCAAAAATAATATAAATGTGTAAAATAAAGCCCGTAATCATTCAAAACGGATAACAAAATAGCATGAATGCTTCATAAATTATAGATACGTTGGAGACGTATCAGACGCGACCTAGTCGACTCAAGTGGAAAAGCTAATCAGCAAAAGTCAAAACACCCAATGGGTGTACAGATGCAAAGTGCAGACTGACAATAGATGCACATTAAAGGTTTTCGCGTAGGATATCCTAACAGAAGAAGCATCAAGATAAAAAGATCAGTCGGAAATCAGTTAACCTGGACGTTGGTCTGGAGTGCTGAGCTGGCATCATAGGCAGCCTGGCTGGCCTCACGCACCACCTTCATCTGCTCCATCATAAGGCCTGTCTGGCTTATGGCTTCCTTGGCAGCGCTCACCTGGTCCTCCGGGACATGATGGGTGACGAAAAGCGGAGTTGGTGGAACAGTCGTAGCAACCTGGGGATCTGAGACATGGAGTTGCACGGAAGAGGCAGGGACTTGGACAGTCGACGACGAAGGGTGTTCAGTCGACACAGGATCAACAAAAGTAACACATGCTCGATTGAGGTCTCCAGACTGCTGGATCACTGGTTCTAGCACTGGCGTCGCTTGGAGCGTCATGTTGGCTGGCACCCTGATAATCCCCAAGTGCAGGGAATCATCGTAGAAATTCCCAAAGGTGGAAGTGATAAGTATGGAGTGTCGAACCCACAAGGAGCTAAAGGTAAGATCAATATTCTCTCAAGTCCTATCTGCCACTGATACAACTCTACGTACACCGAATGTTTGCTTCCAACTAGAAACAAGAAATAAAACTACGTTGTGGGTATGAAGAGGATAAATTTACATGATATCGGAGAGCTAAAACATAAAATTAGGCGCTGTTATCATAAAGTTAGAATATATTACTAAATATTACAAATAGCGAGTGTGGAATAATGATGGGTCGGTGTGCGGAATTATCCTAGGCAATCGTTAACAAGACCGGTATTCACTATTGCAATTTCATATGAGGGACAGGCATAAGCTAACATAATTTCTCTTCTTGGATCATATGCACTTATGATTGGAACTCTAGCAAGCATCCGCAACTACTAAAGATTATTAAGGTAAAACCCAACCATAGCATTAAAGCATCAAGTCCCCTTTATCCCATACGCAACAACCCCCTTACTCGGGTTTATGCTTCTGTCACTCAAGCAACCCACTATAAGCGAATCATAAACGTATTGCAACACCCTACAGCGGGAATCCCTCACGCTTGCGCGACACGGAGGGCACAATAGGACAGCACCAAAATAAAACATACAACTCATACCAATCTATATCATCAATCAAGCCAAAGACAAAGGATATCTACTCAAAACATCATAGGATGGCAACACATCATTGGATCATAATATGTGGCATAAAGCACCATGTTCAAGTAGGGATTATAGCGGGGTGCGGGACAGTGGACCGCGTAAAAGAGATGAGGATGGTGATGTTGATGAAGACGATCACCGCGGCGATGATTCCCCTCCCGATGGCACTTCGGCGCCGCCAAGAGAGAGGAGGAGAGGTTCTCCCCCTTGTGCTTCCTCCTTCATGGCCTCCCCCCTAGATAGGGAGAGGTTCTCCCTCTGGTCCTTGGCCTTCATGGCGATGATGGCCCCTCCGGGATCCTCCTCCATGGCCTCCGGTGATGATGGGCCCCTCCGGCAGGGTGCCAGAGAGGGCCTAGATTGATTTCTCGTGGCTACAGAGGCTTGCGGCGGCGGAACTTCCGATTTAGGTTATTTTCTGGGGGTTTCTGTATTTATAGGAATGTTGGCGTTGGTTTCACGTCAGGGGGGTCTCCGAGTCGTCCACGAGATAGGGGCCCACGCCCAGGGGGGTGGGCGCACCACCCACCCTCGCGGACAGCCCGGGACTCTTCTGGCCCAACTCTTTTACTCCGGGGGCTTCTTTTGGTCCATAAAAAATCATCAAAAATTGGCACGTCAATTGGACTCCGTTTGGTATTCCTTTTCTGTAAAACTCAAAAACAAGGAAAAAACAGAAACTGGCGCTAGCCTCTAGGTTAATAGGTTAGTCCCAAAAATCATATAAAATAGCATATAAATGCATATAAAACATCTAAGATGGATAATATAATAGCATGAATACTTAATAAATTATAGATACGTTGGAGACGTATCAGCATCCCCAAGCTTAATTCCTGCTCGTCCTCGAGTAGGTAAATGATAAAAGAAATAATTTATGAAGTGTGAATGCTAGCAGGTGCACAAATTTGATCAATGATAATTTCAATCACCTTTTCTAGCATCATTATATGTCATAACAGTAGCTCATCTCATAAAACTTTTCATGATCAAGTAATAGGCTATTCACATGTTAAAGTATAGATCATAAACTTTCTTGAAAACTAACAAACCGTGCTCTTAGTCATCAAACAATTGCAATCCATCTTATTTTTGGGAAGGGTCTATGTAAGAGCTTTGATTCAGCAAACTCCACATACTCAACTATCATTTAATCTTTCACAATTGCTAACACTCATGTGATATTTATGGGTTCAAAGTTTTAATCGGACACAGAGAAAGATAGGGGCTTATAGTTTTGCCTCCCAACCTTTTACCTCAAGGGTAATGTCAACAATAATACTTTATGAAAACCTACATCCAAGTGGATATATATCCGGATCGCTCCAACACAAAGTGCTTGCCAAAGGAAAAAGTGTAAAAAGGAAAAGTGATGATCACCATGACTCTTGTATAAGGGTAGGAGATAAAAGTAAAAGATAGGCCCTTCGCAGAGGGAAACACAGGTTGACATGCGCTTTTATGGTTGGATGCACAAAATCTTAATGCAAAAGAACATCACTTTATATTGCCTCTTGTGATAAAGACCTTTATTATGCAGTCCGTCGCTTTTATTTCTTCCCTATCACAAGTTCGTATAAAGCTTGTTTTCTTCGCACTAATAGATCATACATATTTAGAGAGCAATTTTTATTGCATGCACCGATGACAACTTACTTGAAGGGTCTTACTCAATCCATAGGTAGGTATGGTGGACTCTCATGGCAAAACTGGTTTAAGGGATGTTTGGAAGCACAAGTAGTATTTCTACTTGGTGCAAAGAATTTGGCTAGCATGAGAGGTAAAGGCAAGCTCAACATGTTGGATGATCCAAGACAATATAATGTTTCGGATATAGGAAAACATAACCCATTAGGTTGTCTTCCTTGTCCATCATCAACTTTTTAGCATGTCATATTTTAATGAGTGCTCACAATTAAAAAATATGTTCAATATAGTATATTTATATGTGAAATCTCTCTTCCTTCAACATTCTTTCATGAATTGTTCAAGTGACCAATTCTGCGTTTGCTAACTTTCAATAAGTTTACTAACTATACATATTCTGTGTGAAGTCATTACTCCCCATGGTATAAGCATATGCAAGATATATAAATTCAGATTTATGATATTCAATTCATTCAACCATTTACTCATATGATATACGTGAAGCACATGAGTAAATGACAAACTACTCCAAAAGATATAAGTGAAGAACACTGAGTAGTCAAATAATTAACTAGCCATGGGAGGATTATTTTTCATTCAAGATTTCAGATCCAATGATTTTATTCAAACAACAAGTAAAATAGAATATACGCTCCAAGCAAAACACATATCATGTGACGAATAAAAATATAGCTCCGAGTAAGGTATACCGATAGTTTTGAAGACGAAAGAGGGGATGCCTTCCGGGGCATCCCCAAGCTTAGGTGCTTGAGTCTTCCTTGAGTATTACCTTGGGGTGCCTTGGGCATCCCCAAGCTTAGGGTCTTTCCACTCCTTATTCTCCTCATATCGATATCTCACCCAAAGCTTGAAAACTTCAATCACACAAAACTTACACTACAAAAAAAATACACTCTGTGATGATACGTGTTTGTCACAGTAGGTCACGTTTTCTGTCATGCATGTACATCCATGACAAATTTATGACAGAATCAAGATAGTCATACATGTGCTGTCGTAGAAGTGTTCCATGACATTACCAAAATTATCATCACGAAAGTGTCCAGTTCCATGATGATAAATCGCGCGTCACAGAAGTGCTTCCGTCAAGGGTGACCGACACGTGGCATCCACCGTAACGGAACGCTGTTAAGCTATCGGGTCCAGTTTTGGATCCGATAACCCGTTAACAGCCCGGACCAATGGGGATTTTCCATGTGTAAAATCATCATTGGCCGGAGGAAACACGTGTTGCTTCACCGTTGGGACATATGTCATCCACTCATTGGACAGGAGGCGCCTATGATAGGTCGACACATGGCACGGCCAATGGCCCATTCCGGTGGAAAAGGCCGGCCCAGTAAAAAATAGCAGGCCGGCCCATATAAGGCCTACTTGTGTCAGGTCCATTTAAGCCCACGGCCCATACGAGATGTGCCAATTCGGCCCGTCAACGGCCCGTTAAAGATTTGACACCATTGCAGCCCATCGTCAGTTCGAGCCCGTTAACATCCCGCTATATATTTGGGCTCAATATCGGCCCGATGAGATTTCGGCCTGTTAACGGCCCATTCAATGGATGGGCCAATTTTCAGGATGTACATCTTTCGGCCTTTTAGCGACCCATTTAAATGTTGGGCTAATTTCCGGCCCGGTGTGTCTTTCAGCCTGTTGACGGCCCATAAATCAGTTGGGCCATTTGTAGTCGGACCTGAGTTTTCGGCCTTTTAGCGACCCATTTAAGTGTTGGGCCAATTTCCGGCCCGGTGTGTCTTTCAGCCTGTTGACGACCCATAAATCAGTTGGGCCATTTGTATTCGGACCTGAGTTTTGGCCTTTTAGCGACCCATTTAAGTGTTGGGCCAATTCCCGGCCCTGTGTGCCTTTCAGCCTGTTAACGGACCATAAATGAGTTGGGCCATTTGTAGTCGGACCTGAGTTTTGGCCTTTTAACGGCCCATGCCCTTCATGGTCCAATACCAGCCCGGTTTCTCTTTCGGCCTGCTAAAGGCCCACAACACAGTTGGGCCATTTACAATACGACCTGACTTTCGGCCTCTTAGCGGCCCATGCTCTTCATGGTCCAGTACAAGCCCGCTGTCTCTTTCGGCCTGCTAAAGGCCCACAGTATAGTTGGGCCATATGTAGCCCGAACTTAGTAACGGCCTGTTAACGGCCCGTGAAATCAATTGGGCCCACCTGTTGCCCGCTTTGATGTCGGCCTGTTAACGACCCGGGAGTTAAGAGGGCCGACCATTAACTTTCGGCCTGGTAACGGCCCATTAACTTAATGGGCCCACTAAAGTTCGTACATGTCTTTAGGCCAAATTAGATAATTTGAGCCCATTACGACGAGCAATTATGCACAGGACCAAAACCGATCAAGCAAAGGTACGGCATACAGGGAAAAACGTTGCACATCCAGCATATATTACAGGAAATTACATCCACTGGGCAATCAAAGATTGATGCCAGTGCAAATAAATGAACAGAACCTAACGATCTACAACGTCACAATCTGCAACCTCAGCACGGATGACGCCCATAAGCATGTGGGCAAGTTCTTGCTGCTTTGCTACACTGTCTCTGAAAACATTGATCAGTTGTTGTGTCGCACGACTCTGCACCTCTGATTCCTCCACCATTTCCATCATTGCTTCAGCCATTAATTGGTTCACAAACATACATTTTTTCCGTTGCATTCGAGACAGAGGATACTGAACAGATTCAGATGGCGATTTTGGCAGGCTTGTATTATTGATAGTGGAGAGTGTCTCGACCACTGCATCATAACATAAATTAGGAGGGGAACCAAACAGATTAATCATGAGTTATTGCCATATTACCTGGCCTAGATTTATTGGAAAGAAACAATGGGGTTGCCTTGCTGTTTTCAGAGTTTGTCTTCTTATCTTCAGCAGCCTGCACCAAATTAACACACTAGCATTGCTATCATTGGCCAAGTCAGATAATAGGAAAGCAACATTGCACAACGAACGTTTGGGCAACTAGCCAACACCAAATTAACACAATATGGCACAGCTATCATCAGCCAGGTAAGGTAATACGAAAGCAACATTGACACAATGAATGAATGGGCAACCAGAGCAGCACTACAATTCAGTAATGTGCATGATATGAGATAGTACACTCATGCAGCTCAGTATGCAAAACTACCAGGCAGTTTTCTTTACAAAAATCAACATTGGCGCCTTTAACATTTTGCTACAACTAATTTTAGATCAGATAAAGGTTGGATTCACGCCGATTAACAAAATACATGCTGATGTAAAAATATAGTGATATACAACAGGTACTTACATCAGCATTGGAGCACAGAGAATTCCCGCAAGATATTTTCCTCGAATACAATCCCAATGAAGGAAGTCTTCTATCATTTAACCTTATTTTCTAAAAGAGAGATGGGTAAGAAACATGTAGAAAATATGATCAGAATGCTATAAAATTTCATGATGCGAGGATACGCACACGCTTCTTAGAATGGAGTTGACATTCTTTTGCTGGACTGGAGCGGACTAGTTCTTTGGCCACTGGAATCTGCTTATTATCAGTGGGAGTTGGGTTTCTCTGTGCTGGAGCAGTATCTATGAAAAATGGAGTTGGTTTATTATCTCCTGGCGTTTGGATCTTTTGCAAAGACCTGGTTTGTAACCCTTCAGATTCTAACATAGCCGTCTTCCCCTTGCATGCCTTATATAGAAGAATGGTGCTTCAATTATAAAACATGCTACAACAGAGATGGAATAGGTACTGAAGAATAGAAAGGCATGACATATTGACATGTATTCCCTCCATCCGGAAATAAATGGATGGGTCTAGGCGTATTTCAGTTCTAGATACATCCAGTTTTATCCATTTATGCGACATGTAATCCGGACGGAGGGAGTATGATGTAAGAGCTAGGGATACGACAGGACAACACAGTAAAAAAACACTGAAAACCCACTGCAGAACCAAAGTAATCAAACCCACTGATATGAGATAGTACACTCATGCAGCTCAGGATGCAAAACTACCAGGCAGTTTTCCATACAAAATCAACATTGTGGCCTTTAATCATACATTTTGCTACAACTAAATTTAGATCAGATAAAGGTTGGATTCACGCCGATTAACAAAATACATGCTGATGTAAAAATATAGTGATATACAACAGGTACTTACATCTGCATTGGAGCACAGAGAATTCCTGCAAGAATCTTTCCTCACAGACGATACCAGTGCAGAAATTCTTCTATCTGTTAAGCTTATTTTCTAAAAGAGAGATGGGTAAGAAACATGTAGAAAATATGATCAGCATGCTATAAAATTTCATGATGCAAGGATACGCACACGCTTCTTAGAATGGAGTTGACATATTTTTGCTGGACTGGAGCGGACTAGTTCTTTGGCCACTGGAATCTGCTTATTATCAGTAGGAGTTGGGTTTCTCTGTGCTGGAGCAGTATCTATAAAAACTGGAGTTGGTTTATTATCTCCTGGCGTTTGGATCTTTTGCAAAGACCTGGTTTGTAACCCTTCAGATTCTAACATAGTCGTCTTCCCCTTGCATGCCTTGTATAGAAGAATGGTGCTTCAATTATAAAACATGCTACAGCAGAGAGATGGAATAGGTACTGAAGAATAGAAAGGCATGACATATTGACATGTATTCCCTCCATCCGGAAAAAAATGGATGGGTCTAGGCGTATTTCAGTTCTAGATACATCCTTTTTTATCCATTTCGGCAACATGTAATCCGGACGGAGGGAGTATGGTGTAAGAGCTAGGGATACGACAGGACAACACAGTAAAAAAACACTAGTTGAATGTAAAACTGTATGCTAGCGGAATACATACAGAAAAAACTAAGGCAACATACACGTGTATGATTGGGAAACTAAGATGGCATTGCAACAGAGCACTAGAACAACACTTCAATGTAAAAAAACATGGTATGGTAGACAGATGAAGTACATACTGATGAATAACAATGCATAAGATATTCAGAAGCATGATGTCCAAATTAAGCAGATGGCATTGCGATAGAGTAGAATGACAGTACTTGAATTTGAAAACATGTTATCATGAATGGAATAGGTACTGAAAAACAGGAAGGCATGACATATTTACATGCATGATCAGCATGCTAAGCACATGGCATTGCAACAGAGTAGATACACTCCAGGACATTATATGCATGTTGTACCCATATCACGGGCCAAGTTAGAGCAAGGACCTTGTGGGGTGAAGAGGATTCAACATCTTTCTGCAAGTCTTCTGAAGAACTGCCTTTACATGTTCCATCATATTGGGTATCATTGACATCAAGTTTATTGGCCTTTACATTGCTCCGTGAGGTTCTTGTGGATATATCAGTGTGTGCAATTATATCTGACATGCATGGAAGACAACTAGTAGTTAGATTTATGTAATGAGTGCCTGTAGGAGACGACATAAATAGTAGGACTGGGGTTAACTAGCAGCAACAGGTCTCAAAAACTAAAGGGAGAACACAGATGAAAGCTACAGAATATGTATCGTTTGTACTCGAGATTAACTAGATGGCACACAAAAGTATTAAAGAACAACATAGGTAATACTAGAAGTGGTATAATACTATAATCACCAGCCTGTGGGATAGCATTGGCTGATGGATGATAACTATGGAACACGTTACCTAAAGAACAAGTATCTTAGCTGAACTATGGAACAACGTTAACTCCTGAACAAGACCCGTAAGAGATCAGCATGAATATACAGTGAAATGTGATAATCTATTTTCCATGCTTAGATGAATAACAAAGCCATAAATGTTGCACACAAGTAAGATGAGGGTACAACCTATCTGGCCGCCATCCATAGGTGTGATCATCATGTGCTGACTTGTCGATGGCCCTGCAGTTGTTGTGGCTGTTCATGTCAGGCATGCGCATTCGATATAGGGAACTGTTGAGTGGGGACTATAGCTCCCTTCTGGTGTATGCTTCCCTTGTTGGAGCAGCTGCGGTGAGTCGGAAGACGGTGTGGCTGAAGATGCAGATAACGCATAATGTTAAGAACGACACATCTCTTTGATCTGAAGAAATACACTAAGAGATCAACATCAAGGTACGAGAGTGGTCACACGTCTGTTGACTGAAGACTAAATTGGGGTCACCCGATTTTATTTTATTTTGGTACTGTCCGATCTACGCCGGATGGCTTGATGGCCGTCTTGTGCCTCCCGGCTGACACTGTTAGCAATCTTCCCCGAAGAGCCAGCGACCAACGGCAAAGCAGCTTGCCTCCGCCGTCCATGGCCCCGGCCAAAACCCCGCTCCCCGCGCCACCGCACTGCCGTGGTTGTGCCGCCCCCGGGCCAATCCACAAAGACTCCCCGTCATCCAGATCCGGTGGTGGCAGTACCTTCAACCCACGCAACTCTAAGATAGCCATCTAAGCGCTGCTTCCGCGGCGAACTTGCGGCCCCGCACCCTTACGTTAGACACCAGCCAACCGGCAGCCTAGGAGCTCTGCCGCCTCGAGGGGTGCTGCTTCCCATTGGGAATCGATTGGCCCAGAATAAAAATTCAGACAACTGACGCCTAAATAAAGTGATTTGAGATGAGGCTGCGACCTATCTGGCGGCATGGTGAAGTAGGCAGGTCCAGCTGCCAAGTCGGTGAGGCCAGCGCGGTTGCGGTGGCCACCGGTGGCAGGGAAATAGCGATGTCACGACGGTCGACGGCTACGGGAAAGCAGCGCCGGGACTCTGGACGGATCCAAAGTTGGAGCCGCTCCGGCGCCGTGAACAACGGCGGGGGTGAATCCGCTCCAATACGGTTCACGCGGCCGTCGTCGAGGCAGCTCCAGTAGCACGGAGTAAGAGGCACACGGCCCAGTGCATAAAGGAAAATGGACAGCGTCTTCGGCATTAGGGAGGAGGGCGGCTGTGAAATTGGTGCGGTGGGGGCGCCATGGAGGAGTGGCTGAGGTTTCACGGCTCGGGAGAAGGGAGCTTCCGGGGAGAAGGTGATTTGGCGCCCACGAGGTACGAATGGGGGGGATTGGGAGGGGAGTGGAACCATGTTTTGCAGACGCATTTGTCTGAAATGTGAGGGGGAGTTACAGTTCTACCCCTACATTTAGGCTTCTCGGCTGGGTCTGTGTACTGAGGGTCGGGGATAGTAGAGTAACATTGGTTCTCCCCAAATAGTGGGCGGGAGCGATTTCGGGTGAGGAGGGCGTGTTTTGAAATATAGTGGGCG
The DNA here is from genome assembly GCF_018294505.1 of Triticum aestivum. Classification (NCBI taxonomy): domain Eukaryota; kingdom Viridiplantae; phylum Streptophyta; class Magnoliopsida; order Poales; family Poaceae; genus Triticum; species Triticum aestivum. The sequence goes on along the minus strand of NC_057808.1, from coordinate 235,593,789 downwards.
GGAGCGATTTCGGGCGAGGAGAGCGTGTTTTGAAATAGTGGGCGCGAGCTATTTAGGGCGAGGAGAGCGTGTTTTGCCGACCATGGTTTATGAATTATTCGGCACATGTCATTTCGGCCGAGGAGAAGGCGCGCTTGGATGAAGTTACGAACCTACCCTCGATGTACAACGGGCCAATTGATGCGTGTCCCACATAGGACGGTAATTTCGCGTCTCCCATTTATTTGCTCGGGCGAATTCCACCAAGCAGAGGATGTTTAACGGTTCGCTCAAAATTTGGGAGAACGAGCATCCACGTCTACCTTACCAAGTCGATTCGAATCAAATTTTGAAATATTAGCTTGCCACTTCTTTTTTAGATGGAGAGATGATGCTCGGGAGTAATGTGTTTTTACATGCTCGTTGCTAGCGATTTACTATATGACAAATAGTTGACCCACTCAAAAACGGGAATCAAACCCAAAATGAAATATCTCGATTCAATGAAATAGCTCGTTCACCAGGTCAAAATAGTGAACTAAATCCAAAATTGAACACCTCAATCGAGTAGCATGTTGTACAGTATTATAGTACTCCATGAACATGTTGAAAGTCAAATTAATGAACTTGTTTGATATACGCATATATCCGTTCATGTGTGGATTGCATACAACATGTTCTCCAATTTAAATATTTGAATGCAAGTTTATATCGAAACATGGTTTATATCAGTCTTTGATGCATAAAACGCGACCTCCCCCTCTCCCGGACTCCTTCTCTCTCTCTCTCTCTCTCTCTCTCTCTCTCTCTCTCTCTCTCTCTCTCTCTCTCTCTCTCTCCGACAATCTTCAATTCTGTCGCACGCATCCAACACACAAACCTTGTTGGTCCCTCTCGCTTTCTCTCCATCTCTCTCTCTCTTTGTGTGTGTGTGTGCGTGGGGGGAGGGGTCTTTCTAGTTCGCATGCATATATACCCCATCTAGAGGTCTCTCTCGCACACTATGTATGATTCTCTAGTCCAAGCTAGATATCTTGGGTGCACTCATCGTACGCACACAAATTCCTTGGCTCGTTGCCCGTAACTCTCTCACGCACCACTCTGTCGTCTCGGAGCTCTTCCCCCTCTCTCTCGAACTCTCCATCTACCTGGGTCACACATACACATGCATATCTCACTCTCACTCGATAGGCCCATCTAAAACTCTATCTCTCTCCCTCGTTCTCTCTCCATCTCACACGCACACACACACACATAATCTCATGCCTAGCTAGCCAAGTATGATGGTCTCTCACTCAGATGTAGGCACACGCAGTCCCCCCTATATGTATATGACTAGCTAATTTTAGTCTCCATCACAAACATGTGCATGGTCTATCTCGATTTCTCTCGGGGCATCTTTCTATCGCGCACGCACCTCCCTCGATCTCCCACCCATATAGTCCCCTCACGATCTCGAGGGGGTCTCTCAATCACAAACACACCCTCTCGCCCTCCCCATGCGTCCATGTTCTCCTTGTGTCCCTCTCGACCTTTGTTCCTTGTTGGCCAGACCTCTAGTGGACATGTGCTATAGGGGTGTCTCTCTCCGTTGCAAACAATCACACACTAGCTATCTTCATGTATCTCCTCGCCTCGCTTTTCTATCTCGGAGATGCATGCGTGATATGTTCGCCTAAGAAATGAAAAAACACATTCTCTCTCTCTAATTTATCGTTTGTTGTCACTTTCTGTTTCACACACATACTATTTTTGCACACTTACTCATTCTCCTTCACACGCACTTGATCCCTCTCGACTTAGGCACTCTCCTCGGTCCATAGCATATTGATTTATTGAAAAGTCAAACATCACAACGTGGAGAAAAACAATTACATCTAGAACGGCAAACATATACCATTAGATTCACCATGAGATGTAGTTTCGTATGATGTATCTTTGGTATTGAAGATATAAATAACATTTGTGTAAACCCGATCAAAGTTTCCAAAGTTTGACTTCTAAAAAAATTACATGCACTGCATTATCGTCTGACGCACCACTCAGCCTTATCGGGGCTCCTCAATCTCTCTCAAACTTTATATCTCCCTGGTTCACACATACACATGTCTCGCTCGCGCTATACATATAGACCCATCCAACATCTCCGCCCTTGTTCCCTCTCTATGTGACACGCACCCCCCTAATAAGTACCATAATCCCTCACTCCATTATAGGCGCAAGCACTCCCCCCCTAAGTATGATTATCTCTCACTGGCCATCAGGAACACACGTATTGTCTCCTTCCATCCATACGTCTATCTCGATATCTCTCGGGGTATCTTCTATCGCGCACACACCTTGTCACTCGATCTCCCACCCATGTAGTCCCATCACGATCTCCAGGGGATCTCTCTATGACAAACATACACTCTCTCCTCCTCATGTCTGCATTTTCTCCGTACGTCTCTCTCGACCTCTCTCCCTTGTTTGTCAGACCCCTCTTGGCCACGTGCTAGGAGTCTTGCTCTCTCGGTTGCAAACAACCACACACACTATCTCCTCACCTTGCTTCCGTTGTTGAAGATGCATGTGTGATATGTTTGCATAAGACACACACGGTTTTTCGTGACTTTTATCGAGTGTTGTCCATGTCTCTTTCACACATGCACACACACTTTTTTCACTCACTCTTTCTATTTCTCTCTCTCTCTAGTTAGGGACTCTCTCACGTCCATAAGCATATAGATGTTTTGAAAAGTCAAACCTCAGAAAAGTTTGACCAGGTATACGTGGAGAAAAACATTTACATCTAGAAAGATCATTAGATTCATCACAACATGTACTTACTTCATACTATCATTTATCTTTGGTATTGTAGATATAAGTAATTCCTTTATAAACTTGGTCAAAGTTTCAAAAGTTTGACTTTTAAAAAATGTTGGAACTACATTATCGAACGGAGGGAGTACCTCTCTCTCTCTCTCTCTGCTATCTCTCACGGGCCTCCCCTCTCACACGAACACTCTATACCGACGGATTATACGCTCACTGTGTCAGCGTATAGCTCCATATATTGTTTAGTTGACCGGTCAACCAGTCCACATGCTGCCTTGTCAGCTCGTGTTCTGTATCTTCGTGTGCTGGCCCATGTGGCAGTGGGTGAAAATAAGTAAACTAGAGGCCCATCTGACACACGGTGAAGTAAACAAAGCTGAAGCCACTCGGGGTAGCACACCGCACGCTAGTAAATTGAGGGCGCATTGAGGACACACTTCTTCCGCGTGGAGGACGCACTCGCGCACAATTCACCACTGCGCGGCGGCATGCACAGAAGGACGCACTCGCGCACACCCAGCACAGAACACACACCAGCACACGTGTACACCGGCGTCGCCGCCGGTTGAGATGGACGGCAAGGTAGCCAACAAGTGATACGTCTCCGTCATATCTATAATTTTTGATTGTTCCATGCCAATATTCTACAACTTTCATATACTTTTGGCAATTTTTTATACTATTTTTGGGACTAACATATTGATCCAGTGCCCAGTGCTAGTTCCTGTTTGTTGCATGTTTTTTGTTTCGCAGAAAACCCATATCAAACGGAGTCCAAACAGGATAAAGCCTGACAAAGATTTTTTTTTGGAATATTTATAATTTTTGGGAAGAAGAATCAACGCGATACGATGCCCGAGGGGGCCACGAGGCAGGGGCGCGCCCCAGGGGGTCCGCGCACTGGACCCTCGTGGCCACCCCGTAATGCGGTTGGAGCCCTTCTTTCGCCGCAAGAAAGCTAATTTCCGGATAGAGATCGTGTCCAAAGTTCAGCCCAATCGGAATTACGGATCTCCGGTTATAAAAGAAACGGTGAAAGGCCAGATCTGAGAATGCAGAAACAGAGAGAGATAGAGAGACAGATCCAATCTCGGAGGGGCTCTCGCCCCTCCCATGCCATGGAGACCAAGGACCAGAGGGGAAACCCTTCTCCCCTCTAGGGAGAAGGTCAAGGAAGAAGAAGAAGGAGGGGGGCCCTCTCCCCCTCGCTTCCGGTGGCGCCGGAACGCCGTCGGGGCCATCATCATCACCGCAATCTTCACCAACAACTTCACCGCTGTCATCACCAACTCTTCCCCCCTCTATGCAGCGGTGGAACCCCTCTTTTACGCGTTGTAATCTCTACTTAAATATGGTGCTCAATGCTATATATTATTTCCCAATGATGTATGGCTATCCTATGATGTTTGAGTAGATCCGTTTTGTCCTATGGGTTAATTGATGATCGTGATTGGTTTGAGTTGCATGTTTTATTATTGGTGCTGTCCTATGGTGCTCTCCGTGTCGCGCAAGCATGAGGGATCCCGCTGTAGGGTTTGCAATATGTTCATGATTTGCTTATGGTGGGTGGCGTGGGTGACAGAAGCATATACCCGAGTAAGTAGGTTGTTTGCGTATGGGAATAAAGAGGACTTGATACTTTAATGCTATGGTTGGGTTTTACCTTAATGATCTTTAGTAGTTGCGGATGCTTTCTAGAGTTCCAATCATAAGTGCATATGATCCAAGTAGAGAAAGTATGTTAGCTTATGCCTCTCCCTCAATAAAATTGCAATAGTGATTACCGGTCTAGTTATCGATTGCCTAGGGACAAATAACTTTCTCGTGACAAAAAGCTCTCTACTAAAACTAATTTAGTTGTGTCTTTATCTAAACAGCCCCTACTTTTTATTTACGCGCTCTTTATTATCTTGCAAACCTATCCAAAAACACCTACAAAGTACTTCTAGTTTCATACTTGTTTTAGGTAAAGCGAACGTTAAGCGTGCGTAGAGTTGTATCGGTGGTCGATAGAACTTGAGCGAATATTTGTTCTACCTTTAGCTCCTCGTTGGGTTCGACACTCTTACTTATCGAAAGAGGCTACAATTGATCCCCTATACTTGTGGGTTATCAAGACCTTTTTCTGGCGCCGTTGCCGGGGAGTTATAGCGTGGGGTGAATATTCTCGTGTGTGCTTGTTTGCTTTATCACTAAGTAATTTTTATTTGCAGTTTTAAGTTGTTTTCTATCCTTAGTTATGGATATGGAACACGAAATACCAAAAAAATTAGGTTTACTTGCTGCTCATGGAGATGGGGAACCTCCTAAAACCCTCGATGCTCGTTATGTGATAGATATTACGTACTACTTTGATAATCCTGAGAAAACCCCATTCAATTTGGTAATGGGAGACACGTTGGATCAACATGAATACTTTATGGATTATCGCTTGACTCAAAAAGGGAAAATATTATGGGATCAAATTTATATGTTGAAGTGGTATGCTAGGCAACTATGCTTGAGATATGATTATACTTGTTGCTCTAGGATGAATTCTCCACACCTTCCCTTTTCATGCAAATTTAATGATAATGAAACCTTGGCTTATTATGCTAGAGGTATATATGATTACTATGATGTGGAACAAATAGAAGAATTTGTTGCTTTTATGGGTGCTTATGAAATTGAATCTGTATTTAAAGAGTGTGAAAATCTTTATGATGCTGTTTATAGACCTGAAATTTTAGCTATCCTTAAATATTGCTATGAGAATTATGAATACAATGCCGATATTGATGCATTTATTGAGAAAGTCTCCGCTGTCCAAGAAGAGACTAATATTTTGCAGGAGTCTATGGAAGAAGAAATTGATGAAACTGTGAGCTCATTGGATGAAAAAGATGAGGAGGAGAGTGAAGAACAAAAGGAGGAAGAGCGGATTGATCACCCGTGCCCACCTTCTAATGAGAGTAACTCTTCAACTCATACATTGTTTAATTTCCCTTCGTGCTTACCGAAGGATGATTGCTATGATAACTGTTATGATCCCGTTGATTCTCTTGAAATATCCATTTTTGATGATGCTTGCTATGCTTGTGGCCAAGATGCCAATATGAATTATGCTTATGGAGATGAACTTGCTATAGTTCCTTATGTTAAACATGAAATTGTTGCTATTGCACCCACGCATGATAGTCCTATTATATTTTTGAATTCTCCAAACTACACTATATCGGAGAAGCTTGCACTTATTAAGGATTATATTGATGGGTTGCCTTTTACCGTTGCACATGATGATTTTGATGAATATAGTATGCATGTTCTTGCTGCTCCTACTTGCAATTATTATGAGAGAGGAACTATATCTCCACCTCTCTATGTTTCCAACATGATAAAATTGCAAGAAACTGTTTATACTATGCATTGACCTTTACTATGTGTGCATGAATTGTTCTTTTATGACATGCCGATGCATAGGAAGAGAGTTAGACTTCGTCATTGCTTGATATATGTTGCTTTGTGCTCACTACTAAATTACAAATCATTGTTAATTAAAATTGGCTTTGATATACCTTGGGATCCGGGTGGATCCATTACTTGAGCACTATATGCCTAGCTTAATGGCTTTAAAGAAAGCGTTGCCAGGGAGACAACCCGAAAGTTTTAGAGAGTCATTTATTTCTGTTGAGTGCTTTTATATAGTTTAAAAACAAAAATAAATAAAGAGGGGAACCCGAAACTTTTCACAAAGGAAAGTGAAAGTGAGAAAGACAAGCATTGTTGAAGTGGGAGAGCTCCTTGAACTTTGTTCATGCTCACGGAAACTTTGTGAATCTTAATTACAGAAACATTTCAATAAAAATAATTATCCACTTGTACAATTCCATTGTATTATAAAAATAATGTGCCAAGGTTTGCCTTTAGGATGTTTATAATGCTTGTTAGTTTGTGCGGTGCAGGACAGAAACTTTGGCTGTAGTGCGTGATTTTACATGTTTTACTGGAACGTCAAACGGTTCTGATTCTTTTTGCACTGTCTTTCTAAACAAATTTTTTCCTAATTTTGGCAGAATTTTTGAAGTACCAGAAGTATGGTTAATGTTCAGATTGTTACAGACTGTTCTGTTTTAGACAGATTCTGTTTTTGATGCATAGTTTGCTTGTTTTGATGAAACTATCAATTTCTATCAGTGGATTAAGCCATGGAAAAGTTATATTACAGTAGCTACAATGCAAAAAAATATGAATTGGTTTGCAACAGTACTTAGAGTAGTGATTTGCTTTATTATACTAACGGATCTTACCGAGTTTTCTGTTGAAGTTTTGTGTGGATGAAGTGTTCGATGATCGAGGATGTCTCGATGTGAGGAGAAGAAGGAGAGGCAAGAGCTCAAGCTTGGGGATGCCCAAGGCACCCCAAGTAAATATTCAAGGAGACTCAAGCGTCTAAGCTTGGGGATGCCCCGGAAGGCATCCCCTCTTTCTTCAACAAGTATCGGTATGTTTTCGGATTCGTTTCGTTCATGCGATATGTGCAAATCTTGGAGCGTCTTTTGCATTTAGTTTTCACTTTTCTTTTATGCACCATGCTGGTATGAGATAGTCCTTGGTTGATTTATAGAATGCTCATTGCACTTCACTTATATCTTTTGAGTATGGCTTTATAGAATGCTTCATGTGCTTCACTTATATCATTTGAAGTTTGGATTGCCTGTTTCTCTTCACATAGAAAACCGCCATTTGTAGAATGCTCTTTTGCTTCACTTATATTTGTTAGAGCGTGGGCATATCTTTTGTAGAAAGAATTAAACTCTCTTGCTTCACTTATATCTATTTAGAGAGATGACAGGAATTGGTCATTCACATGGTTAGTCATAAAATCCTACATAAAACTTGTAGATCACTGAATATGATATGTTTGATTCCTTGCAATAGTTTTGCGATATAAAGGTGGTGATATTAGAGTCATGCTAGTTGAGTAATTGTGAAATTGAGAAATACTTGTGTTGAGGTTTGCAAGTCCCGTAGCATGCACGTATGGTGAACCGTTATGTAACGAAGTTGGAGCATGAGGTATTTATTGATTGTCTTCCTTATGAGTGGCGGTCCGGGGCGAGCGATGGTCTTTTCCTACCAATCTACCCCCCTAGGGGCATGCGTAGTAGTACTTTGCTTTGAGGGCTAATAAACTTTTGCATTAAGTATATGAGTTCTTTATGACTAATGTGAGTCCATGGATTATACGCACTCTCACCCTTCCATCATTGCTAGCCTCTTCGGTACCGTGCATTGCCCTTTCTCACCTCAAGAGTTGGTGCAAACTTCGCCGGTGCATCCAAACCCCGTGATACGATACGCTCTATCACACATAAACCTCCTTATATCTTCCTCAAAACAGCCACCATACCTACCTACCATGACATTTCCATAGCCATTCCGAGATATATTGCCATGCAACTTCCATCATCATCATATACATGACTTGAGCATTTATTGTCATATTGCTTTGCATGATCGTTAGATAGCTAGCATGATGTTTTCAAGGCTTGTCCGTTTTTTATGCCATTGCTACGCTAGATCATTGCACATCCCGGTACACCGCCGGAGGCATTCATATAGAGTCATATCTTTGTTCTAGTATCGAGTTGTAATATTGAGTTGTAAGTAAATAAAAGTGTGATGATCATCATTATTAGAGCATTGCCCCAGTGAGGAAAGGATGATGGAGACTATGATTCCCCCACAAGTCGGGATGAGACTCCGGACGAAAAAAAAGAGAAAGACCAAAAAAAAGAGAAGGCCCAAAAAAAGAAAACAAAAAAATAGAAAAAAAACAAAAAAATGAGAGAAAAAGAGAGAAGGGGCAATGTTACTATCCTTTTACCACACTTGTGCTTCAGAGTAGCACCATGCTCTTCATATAGGGAGTCTCTTGAGTTATCACTTTCATATACTAGTGGGAATTTTCATTATAGAACTAGGCTTGTATATTCCAACGATGGGCTTCCTCAAATGCCCTAGGTCTTCATGAGCAAGCAAGTTGGATGCACACCCACTAAGTTTCAGTTTGAGCTTTCGTACACTTATAGCTCTAGTGCATCCGTTGCATGGCAATCCCTACTCCTCACATTGACATCAATTGATGGGCATCTCCATAGCCCGTTGATTAGCCGCGTCGATGTGAGACTTTCTTCTTTTTTGTCTTCTCCACACAACCTCCATCATCATATTCTATTCCATCCATAGTGCTATGTCCATGGCTTGCGCTCATGTATTGCGTGAGGGTTGAAAAGGTTGAAGCGCGTTAAAAAGTATGAACCAATTGCTCGGCTTGTCATCGGGGTTGTGCATGATTCGAATGCTTTGTGTGGTGAAGATGGAGCATAGCCAGACTATATGATTTTGTAGGGATGAGCTTTCTTTGGCTATGTTATTTTGATAAGACATAATTGCTTGGTTAGTATGCTTGAAGTATTATTGTCTTAATGTCAAATGATAGACTATTGCTTTGAATCACTCGTGTCTTAATATTCATGCCATGATTAGATTATGTGATCAAGATTATGCTAGGTAGCATTCCACATCAAAAATTATCTTTTTTATCATTTACCTACTCGAGGACGAGCAGGAATTAAGCTTGGGGATGCTGATACGTCTCCGTCGTATCTATAATTTTTTATTGTTCCATGCCAATATTCTACAACTTTCATATACTTTTGGCAACTTTTTATACTATTTTTGGGACTAACATATTGATTCAGTGCCCAGTGCCAGTTCCTGTTTGTGGCATGTTTTTTGTTTCGCAGAAAACTCATATCAAACGGAGTCCAAAATGGATAAAAACTGGCGGAGATTTTTTTTGGAATATTTATGATTTTTGGGAAGAAGAATCAACACGATACGATGCCCAAGGGGGCCACGAGGCAGGGGGGCGCGCCCCAGGGGGTCCACGCCCTGGACCCTCGTGGCCACCCCGTAAGGCGCTTGGAGCCCTTCTTTCGCCGCAAGAAAGATAATTTCCGGATAGAGATCGTGTCCAAAATTCAGCTCAATCGGAGTTACGGATCTCCGATTATAAAAGAAACGGTGAAAGGCCAGATCTGAGAATGCAGAAACAGAGAGAGATAGAGAGACAGATCCAATCTCGGAGGGGCTCTCGCCCCTCCCACGCCATGGAGACCAAGGACCAGAGGAGAAACCCTTCTCCCCTCTAGGGATAAGGTCAAGGAAGAAGAAGAAGGAGGGGGCCCCTCTCCCCCTCGCTTCCGGTGGCGCCGAAACGCCGCCGGGGCCATCATCATCACCGCAATCTTCACCAACAACTTCACCGCCGTCATCACCAACTTTTCCCCCCTCTATGCAGCAGTGTAACCCCTCTTTTACCCGCTGTAATCTCTACTTAAACATGGTGCTCAACGCTATATATTATTTCCCAATGATGTATGGCTATCCTATGATGTTTGAGTAGATCCGTTTTGTCCTATGGGTTAATTGATGATCGTGATTGGTTTGAGTTGCATGTTTTATTATTGGTGCTGGCCTATGGTGCTCTCCGTGTCGCGCAAGCATGAGAGATTCCCGCTGTAGGGTGTTGCAATACGTTCATGATTCGCTTATAGTGGGTGCTGTGAGTGACAGAAGCATATACCCGAGTAAGTAGGTAGTTTGCGTATGGGAATAAAGAGGACTTGATACTTTAATGCTATGGTTGGGTTTTACCTTAATGATCTTTAGTAGTTGCGGATGCTTGCTAGAGTTCCAATCATAAGTGCATATGATCCAAGTAGAGAAAGTATGTTAGCTTATGCCTCTCCCTCAAATAAAATTGCAATAGTGATTACCGGTCTAGTTATCGATTGCCTAGGGACAAATAACTTTCTCGTGACAAAAAGCTCTCTACTAAAACTAATTTAGTTGTGTCTTTATCTAAACAGCCCCTACTTTTTATTTACGTGCTCTTTATTATCTTGCGAACCTATCCAAAAACACCTACAAAGTACTTCTAGTTTCATACTTGTTTTAGGTAAAGCGAACGTTAAGCGTGCGTAGAGTTGTATCGGTGGTCGATAGAACTTGAGCGAATATTTGTTCTACCTTTAGCTCCTCGTTGGGTTCGACACTCTTACTTATCGAAAGAGGCTACAATTGATCCCCTATACTTGTGGGTTATCAACAAGCGGAGGCGGCTCGAGCCAAAACCGCATCCGGCGAGCCTGGACTTCATCATCAGCCTCCCCGACGACATGCTGCTCGTCATCATCGGCCTCCTCTCCACCAAATCTGCTGTGCGGACTGCCCTGCTCTCCTGGCGGTGGTGCCCCCTCTGGCGCCGCATCCCTCTCAACCTCACCGTCGACAGCTGCCTCTGCGACGGGGATTGCAAATGCATGGCCGCAGTCTCCAAGATCCTTTCATCGCACCCTGGGCCAGCCAGACGCCTTGACATCCGCATGTTCAGTACCAACTGCAAGGTCCAACCCAAGTTCGATGAGTGGTTCTTATCCCCCACCCTAGATCAGCTCAAGGAGCTCAGCTTTGAAGCTGGACGATGTCGCTATCTGCCGCCGTCCGCGCTCCGCCTCGCGCCAACGCTGCGCCGCGCCAGCTTCAGCTCCTGCTATCTTCCCCAGATTAATGTCGCGCCCGCCCTTCTTCTCTCTCAACTCAAGCAGCTCGACCTCTTCGACGTTGTCATCTCGAAGAAGGCTATGGAGCACCTGCTCCGCAGCTGTACTGCGCTCGAGTACCTTCGTCTTGAGCAGATCCACGGGTTCATTAGCCTCCACATCGCCTCGACGAATCTCTGATGGATTTATGTGTCTTGCTGGCCCCGCAACAAGACATCAATTGGGAAGAGATCACTCCAGTTGTTCCACGTTATGGTCATTGAGAATGCGCCTTTCCTTGAGAGATTGCTTGTATCAGATCTAGAAGGTCCAACAAAAATCAGGGTCATTGACGCGCCGAAATTGACATCGTTGGTGCACTCGTCTACCAAATTCTCCGAACTCTTTATTGGATCCGTAATCGTTCAGGTATAGCACTCATCTTCTTCTCTATCTTCTTGAAATTCACATTTTTAAATTTCTTCTTGATGTATTTACGACCGTCTTCTAGAAAATGATTCGCACAAGCTTGACCCAGTCTATGCGCACAGTGAAGATCTTGGCAATAAAATCTATCGGCCCCAATCTGGATCAAGTTGTTGGATTCCTTACATGCTTTCCGTGCACAGAAAAGCTACTCATCGAGGTGAAACTTCTTTCCTATTAGTAAACGGTAATCACAACGTAGCTCAAATTTTTCGTAATTTTCCCAAATTACGATGACAAGTGTAGTGTTCAAAACTGCATCTACGCACTACACCGAAAGAAATGTTTTTAGTATTTTTTTCTCACGTGATCACCTGCATCGTTTTCTTGTTGTACTACTATAGTAGCCTAGGCTAGTCATAGTGGAAAGTAACTTAGACTACTCCAGTAACTCTATGGTTACCCTAAGAGCAAGTACTACCTCCGTCCTGGTTTACTCTTCCTATTTTGTAGTATCAAAATTTGACCATAGAATTAACTGACAAAATGTTAATGCATGTCACTAAGAACTATATCGTTGGATTCGTATTTGAACATAATTTCAAATGGTGTAATTTTTAGTGACATGCATTGGCATTTTCTTACATAAATATATGGTCAAAATTTTATACTAAATAAGAGGTAGTACAAAAGTAGGCTATAACAGCCCTCCACTATGTAGGCCAAAACACGTGCCAAATTCACTTATGATGCATTTGGCATCGATGCCCCTCCATTGCTCACCTGGTGCCCCAATCTGGATCACCTACTTTGCTCCGGTGCCAAATTAACTCACGCAATGAAAAAACACTTGCGTGGGACAGAGAGAGGACTGAGGCAATAAAAAAACACTTGTTTGGGAGAGTGAGAGGCTGGTGTAGTTGGTTTGATTGATGGGACAATTGCATTTTTACCCCTAGTTGGTTCCTACCCACGGGTTTTGCCCTTACTTTTCGAGCTTGCTCAGTTTTGCCCTTACTTTTTCCGTCAAGGTCCCTCCAATGCCCTTTGACCGTTTGACCAAAACGTTGAAAATTCATAACTATTCATATGAACTCGGAAAAATGCAAATAAGATATCGAAATGTGTAGATAAACATTACCTTTATGTGCATATCATTTGCATTCAGGACTACGCACGCTTTAAACTACCAGAGGTAATTAATATTATTAACATTATTAAAAATAAAAAGGTATAAACAATATATTTTTTTCATGAATAAAAATTACATGCAAATGTAGGTGATGTTTTCTGAACATCCTAATATCTTATTTGCATTTTTCTGAGTTCGTATCAACTTGTTATGAAGTTTCCAAATAATGGTCAAAGTCATTAGAACATTCTTAACAAGATGATACGAACTCAGAAAAATGCAAATAAGATATCTGGATGTTCAGAAAACATCACCTACATTTGCATGTATTTTTTATTCATGAAAAAAATAATATTTATAACTTTTTATTTTTGATAATGTTAATAACATTAATTACCTTAGGTAGTTTAAAGGGTGCTTTTGTCCTGAATGAAAATAATATGCACATAAAGGTAATGTTTATCTGAACATTTTGATATCTTATTTGCATTTTTCCGAGTTCATATGAATTAGTTATGAATTTTCAAAGTTTCGGTCAAACGGTCAAAGGGCATTCGAGGGACCTCGACGGAAAAAGTAAGGGCAAAACTGAGCAAGCTCGAAAAGTAAGGGCAAAACCCGTGGGTAGGAACCAACTAGGGGTAAAAATGCAATTGTCCCTTGATTGATTTGTTTATACATGTGGGTCTATGTGCACAGTGGTGCCAACTCTCTCACATTGCGAGAGCGGTGCCAAAATCTTTTGATTTGACATTGATGCATATTATGTGGCATACTTTTGCGAAATATGGCATCGGCCATATAGTGGAAGGCAACAAATGCCCAAGCTCTTCACGTACTCCTAGGTAAATGAGAGGAAAGAGAAAGAGAGAGAGAGAGAGAGTGAAAAATATCACTAGCTAGCCAACCCTATCGTATGAGCGAATGATATTGGTACCTCTTGATGACACGGCAATCTTATAGAGCAAGCTGCTCTAATATGTTCTCTTCTTTCGCAGATAAAAAAAGACCCAAAAGTGAAAAATGTGCTGCACTATAAATCGAATGCCTTGATCTCCATCTTACAGAAATTGATTTGATCGACTATCGAGGCAGCACATCTGATATTAAATTGGCCAGGTTCTTTGTTCTGGAGGCAAGTGTGCTCAAGGTAATGAGGTTTGGCGTTCTCTGGCGCAACAATGAATGGATTACTGATCACCACAAGCGTCTAAGCCTAAATGACAAAGTCTTCGCAGAAGCTGAATTTGTTTTTGAAACATCAAGTGGCCAGAGACTCGAAAACTTATTTGCCCATTAGTGACTTGTCAGGGCAGTGGATTTTAGTTTGTACGATAATGTTGCATCCACCTAAAGTAAGAAAGTTCTTACGTAAACTTCCTAGTAATTCCCTCTTCGTAGGTGCAGCATTACTCCTAACATTTGTAATATCAGTTTGAAACTTGTAATATTGCCGTGTCCTATTCCCGCGTTTTCAAAATCCTGCAAATCAAACAGGTCCTGAGTTGGTGATGATGTTGTGCCTGCCATCTTTCACCAATAGCTGTCGGATCTAGATCTGACGCATACAAACCAAACTTCTCCAGTTTTGCAAAAAGATGCCCGCACTTGTTCCCTATTTACAAACAACTCCTTGTCTCTCACAATCAGCCTTATCTCCTCCCCACCACATCTAGAAGGCCATGAAAAAATCTGGCGCGATGGCCGCTGCCGGCGCCGTCCACCCCCCCCAATCTTGGTGTTTCGTGCAATGCACGGGCATCTACGCACGGGAAATTATGTCGAACACGGCTAGTTGTAAGCAGGCTAGGTCTACAGCCATGATGATACTGACTGCAGACGGTGAGGCTGACTATGGTATGCCGAACACGGCGCCTATACGCAGGTGCTATCTCCGGCGTAGGGTCTTGTCACTTCACTGTGAGGGGCAGCACGTAATAATTTGACCAACGGGTAGTACAGTGCTACTACATTGGTAGTACTACTACTACTAGTACTAGCACCACCGTCTGGATTTAGTAGTACTACCACGTCCATTTGGATTTAGTATTTGACTAGCAATATCTAGTAATGCATGTCACAAAAATTGTACTACTCCCTCTGTAAATAAATACATGGTGTATTGTTTCCTATCGGCGAGATAACTTAATGTCTTTTTGCTACTTAATAGGATTACATGCAATGAACTAACCACTGCATGTGATGTTTGGTAGTCTCAAGTCATTGAAAGCATGCACGGGCACGGAGGGGGACGCAACTTCATTGACTTACTGCACCTGCCTTTGGGTGTATGACACGTGGGCCCAACGGGTAGCTGGCCAACCTGTCATACTGCCAAAGGCAGGTGCAGTAGAGGGGCGAGGAGTAGATGGCCAACACGCACGTGAATTCAACGCAGTCTGCACTTCTCATATAAAGGCTCCTGCCAGTCCAATCTATGAAATCCTACACACCTACGCACCCAAGGGCAAGAGTGATCATTCCAATCGCAAGATCTGTTGACTAGAAGCTAGACCCATGGAGGTGATGAGCGCGAGCATCAGCCGGCTGTGCTAGATGGTCCACGACGCCGGCCTGCGGCCCGGCACCGAGGAACGTCTCCAGGTAGTGCTTGAGGCCGCCAAGGCGAGGGGCTGCTTGAACGACAGCTTCGTCTCCTTGTTCGACGAGGTCCTCGTCGGCTTCCTTGACAAGTTCACCGTCGTCAAGAAGCTCGCGGACGACCTTGACGTACGCCTCCAGCCCACGCGCCCAGGCTCTGCGATGCCTGCCACCCTCAACGGCCTCTATGGTGACAACCTCTTCGACACACTGGTGGCCTTACGACTGCCCGTCGTCGCGCCAGGGAATGTCCACCTCGAGGTCGCGCTCGCCGCGCAGCGCCTGGCGCAGCAAGACACCATCGACATAATCACCCACGTCTATGCGCAAATCGTCCACAAGGACTACTACATGCAAGAGGAGGACGATAGGACGCTGGCCTTCTTGGACCACAGGGCAACCTTGGACGGCATTGTTCAGAAGCACGTTGAGCTTGCCGCCAACGCCGCTGCTCCTCACACATCGGTTGGTGACCCGGTGCACTAGGGCGTGAGGATGTTGTTGATGGATCCATATGTATCTTTATCTTTCCGTCAAATCCATGTAGTAGTATATGGCACTACTAGTAATTATCTTACCTTCTGCATCAACTTCATAATTTTCCTACGTACTCCATGCATGAACCGCACCAGAACCAAACTTCTCATTACTCTAGGGAAAATCGTTACTTCTATCTATCAGTCGCGCCATGGAGCAGAACCAAATTTTACAAGTTACAAGTTCAAAAGGAAAAGCCTGCCGTGTTTGCATCGCACCCCCACACGGTTGGTCCGGCACGCCGCTCAAGGGGGAATGCGTGATGTGTTGCATTTTCACTTACAAGTGGGACCGCAGTTGAGCAAACCGACTATCGGCAAACCCCCACCCCGCCCACCGCGCGATGGCTGAGAAAACAGGATTGAGAAGAGATGGATGTAGCACGGACTCCAAGAAAACTGGTGTCGGATGGGACTCGTGTGGGTGGCGTGTGCCGTACTGCTAGACATGAATGCTAGTTATGGCCCATGCCACCCCACTATATCGAGGTGCTGGTTACGTAGAACAGATTTCCTGGAGTCCGTGCTCAGCCCTCCTCTATCTCTCTTCTCGACCAGCTAGCACACGCGCGGAGCCCATCGTCAGTTGGCTCATATGCGGTCCCACATGTCAGTGAAAATGCAAGAGGACCCACTGAACCTGCACATCTTTCACCTCGACATGCTGGTGATGAAAAACAAATCCAATAAAGATCTTCGGTGGCCGCTTTTGGAGTTACTCAAGAGTAGTAAGATTCTATTTACAGTTTAACCCAAGATGCACATCACGTGGCTTCAACTACCACTCTATTTTCTTGCATGACACGACCTGGATGCTGGATGTCCCACGTGTCGGCAAAAGGAGGAAGAACTCGACCAAATCTTCGGTTGTGCTCTCGGATTAGACTAGTTGAACTAACTTAAAATTTTATTGTGTAGAATGGATGCAAGTTTTGGTATTGGGAAGAAGAGTACAACGATATATTGATAGAGCGCAATTTAGTAGATGTTCTAGCACTTTTAGCTAGCATAGAGGCTAGAGATGAGACTAGTGCACTTGTTGATAGAATAGAGGCTAGACACGTCTACTTCTTTACACTCGAAGAAGAAAGAAGCACGCAAGATCGAGCCACCGCAGATCAACAATGAATGCATCGAGAAGACACTAATCCAACTTACAGGAGCAGTTATGGAAGTTGGATATCTTCTAAAATGTATTCTTGTGGTTCTTGTTTTCTTTGGTCTTGCTTTTCTAGTCAAAATTTTGGTGATGTATTTCCATGTACCAAAAAATCAATGATGAAAAAAAGATATGTGTTTGCAAAGAAAAATGTACGCGGCCGGGATGCGTCCGCACATTCGGCGCACGGCCACCGCATCCGAGAAATGGACCGGACACGACCCCATTGCCCTACCCAAACGGACAGAATCTGGGCAAAACGGAGGTCCGTTTGGGGTCGTGCGTTGGAGTTGGCCTTACTAGTGCGACCGCAGTTGAGGAAACTGACTATCGGCAAACCCCCACCTCGCCCACGCACGATGGCTGAGTTAGAGAAATGACGAGGTTGAATAGATTGTTGTAGCACGGACTCCAAGAAATATGGTGTCAGATGGAAGTCGTGCTGAAGGTGTGTGTCGTACTCCTGGACGTGAATGCTTGTTCTGGCCCATGCCACCCTACTACTCCTACTACTTATAGTAGTAGTATCGAGGATTTGAGGTGCTGGTTACGTATAGCGAACACATTAACATATGGCCCACCTCACACCGTGGCCAAATTTCCTGGAGTCTGTGCTAGGTTAAAAAGTGTTCTTTGTGAGGATGGGTGGCTGGTCTCAAGTTTAAAACTTGTTGTATTATGTACGTAGACGTAGAGATAGTGCAACATGTGAAGCTAGTACAAATAGTGTACTATTGTTTATTGGCCTCATCCGATAACCTGTTGCACCGTCGCAGCACCCACTCAGAGAAGCGACTCAAAAGCCATTCATAAATTTAGTAAGTTTATCACAGGCATATCATTTCATTACATACAACAGGTCATCAACCCACAACGACAACGAGGATACATTATAAATACTAAAGTTTTCATCACACAACAAATAACAAGCAATGAAATGAACTTCAACTCAACCAATCCTCGGCGTTGGAAACGCTTGCTTTGAACCACAAGCGATTCTCTGGGAAGAGACAGCTACTGTCAATCTCGAGACCAATGCAGGACTGATCATCCAGGCTGAAGTGGCCTACTATATCACGACCAGGGTAGCGAACCACCGCAATGCCCGACGTATAGATACAGTTGCTTATCATAAATGGTAGTAACGTTGTGTTAACAGCAGTTGGATCGCCTTTCACCATCATTGGATGTTTTTGTCCAAGGAAGAGCGAGTTTGCTCGAAGACTATCAATACTGTACCAAGGAGAAGGTGTTGGCGCTAGCACACTAGTATCCATCTCGAATACCATGCAACGGGTGTTGGAATAGGTCCGGAGAGTGCGACCATGGGAGACAACACCTGCTCCCTCAGTAGTAACATCAGCAGTGGGCTGTATACATACAAGAAGTGGTGATCCATTGGAATTAGTTGCCAGCCGCCAGTGAGCATATGGGCCCTGCTCCCTTGGTTATAAAAATTTTCAAGTATAGGTGGTGGAATGTTCACAGGACCTTGGAAATACAAGAAGAAGATTAATTAGTAGAGAAGGGAAACTTGCTAACTCGCATGCATGTGGATGAAACAATTATAATTACGGTGGAAGACAAACGTACCGAAACTACGAGGATCCCATGCAAAAACACTGCCACAAGTGGTGGCAGCAAACACAAGACCCTCGTATTCAATTGCATCACAGTACACATCCGTGTATAGAAACTAATTTTTGAGCAATATCCATCCAGTCGAACCACGAAGGATGGCAACAAGCTTGTCGAAGATAGCAACAACTTGATAGTTCTTGTAATTCCAAGAGCGGTTGGGAACTCGAGAAATTGCTATCTTCTGTAGACGACAGTCACCATGATCATATTTGAACGTACGTAGATCATCTGTGTGCTCAACCTCAGGGCACTCGGAGATTTTTGGAAGTGGAATCCGCTGACGAGTGTACACATTCACAAGTTCCCTCTCGCAGTTGGACCCAATATAAACAACCCAATCTCCATTTGCGCCTGCCCAAGCCTTGCCCTCAAGCGATGGCATCTTAACATCATACGTATCATTATCAAGCGGCATCAACTTGCACAAGGCGAGGCTTCCCTCGTCCCCGCGCCAGTCAGCAGGGTCACGGCGAAGAAGATAGGGGAGATCAAACAGCTCCTGGACCCTTGGGTTCCTTGTAATGATGTTATTAGTTGAGTCGAGAATGGTCTTGAACGAACCTGCCATGCTAGCCGAGGTGATGACGTCGCACCGATCAATGATTTCCCCCACCACGTCATCTTTCAGATCGGGGCAAGAATAACGGGGTCGTTTCCGGCTTGTTCCCTCCATGGAGAAGACGATCGAACAATGGCAGAAGGAAGGGTGAAGGCAAATGGAGGAGGGAGGAAGAGCGTGCGACAGCAGTTCCAAATCGAGAGGGAAAGGCGAAGAGTCGATGGACGGTTGCCAGATTGCCACGGTACATGAAGAGGCGCCCCGGCCTACACGTCCTTTCAGAAATTGTACAAAAGGACTCGCCGTCGTCTCACTGACATGTTGGAACGGGACCACATGTCAACGAAACATGGTGTGTAATTTCTCGTGCAAAATGTGATCTGGCCGCGTTGGCCCGAGGTGCCGCATTAGTTATCGACCTTTATTTTTTTAACATACAATCTGAGTGGATAGCTCCCGTGGTCATCACATGTGAGTGGATATATAGGTGGGCTAGGTGGGCAGGGGGCAACAATCTAAGTGCTAAAAGAGTTGATCTCGAAAAAAGAGTTGATCCAATGCTTGGTTTTGTTTGGATTTTCCAACTATGTCCATTGGATAGAGTGAATCAATGGCTTACGTTCAAAGTTATTCTCATACTATAGAACGGTATACTCCCTCCATCCATTTTTACAGGGCCTAATTTTCGAATCTCTCGTACCAAGGCACTCCATGAAACCTAGAGAAATTTTTTGGGACTCAGCATCATTTAAACGTCTATTAATTGCGGTAATCTCTTCCTCTCTCTTCATTTTAATTTTCCTCTTATAGCCGTGCTTAAGCATTGGCTTGCATGCCAAAAGAAAATGGCTTGCATGCATGCCATTAAGTGCATCTGTTGTCAACGCACAGGCACTCCTTACCAGAGAGTATTAAAGGCTATATGCATCGGTTACCTAATTTGGCCTTGTATATATGGAAAAATGAAAATTGGTGTTAGGCCTTATAAAGATGGATAGAGGGAGTAGGAACATGGAGAGATTTGGTTGATTTTATATCGCTGAATAATATAAAATATTATGAGTGCAGACGCTCCACCCCGAGGTTTATAGCTCCTTCTCGGTCGTCGGGAATCTATGTTATTCCACTCTTTTGTTTAAGACATGAGCTTTGTTCATCCTGTTGCCGACACGCGGGACATCTATATGCCTCCATTTTACAAAATCATACTATATGCCTCCATGACACGCGAGACATCTAGCATCAATGTGGCGTGTCATGCAAGAAAATGGAGATATGCAGTGCGGAAGTGAGTTGTGCACTTCGATGGCACCTAGTACTACGCAATATTTTTTCTCCTCGATGGCACGTGAATAGTGCACGTACTCAATGACAGAGCATGGGATGGTAGCCATGGACATGGCCGGCCCTTTTTGAAGAGAGTACTAATAAATACGTAACTTTGATGTGTCCCGTCAACTCGCAGAACGATGAGAAGCTTGCTTACTACGCCTTCTCCCTCGCCAACGCGTGCGCGGTGGCTCGCAGCATGAGGAGAAACTTTTGCTTACAAGCGGTGGACGTGCAGCAGTTCATTTGGTGTCAGATTGCCAGAAGTAGTACAGTACCATCATTATTGTTCGACTTCCGGAAGAGGAGAAGAGCCAAGCGCAAGGTCACCTACCAACCTAGTACAGTACTACTACAACCAAAGCTGGTCCACCTTTTTAGAGCATGGTTAATTAATATAGGCGGCTCTTGCAGCGGCACATCATTTAGAGCAAGTACTCTCTTCGTAGGATCAAAGGAAGTGAAACAAAAGTTGGAGTGGATGCTATATTGCCAATTAAAACATGATTACATAGGAAAAAAATCCAATAGCATTCTATCCTATGAATCAAACGACAAATGTAGGAAAATTATGAGGGGGGTCTCTCCAACAGTGTTCCTCGGCTCGCACCTAGCATCACGGTGGTCGAACTTGGAGTCATTCATCTGGTACACATGGCATCTCAGATCTGATACTCCAATTTTAGGTTGGCTCTATGTGATGTGGCAACTTCATATACTAACCGGATGTTGCCTATACTACTACGGTACTCACACTCCAAGAAGTGACTCGAAAACCATTCATAAATTGGGTCTATGACACGCATTTGCAAATGTACCATTCCTTACATACAAAAAGTCATCAACACACAACGACAACGATGATACATGTTGGATTATAGATTATTTCCAACAAAACATTCCAGTAAATACTGAAGTTTTCATCACACAACAAATAACAAGCAATGAAATGAACTTCAAAGCAACCAATCCTTGGCGTTGGAAATGCTTGCTTTGAACCATAGGTGCTCTGGGAAGGGCCAGCTATTGTCAATATCGAGAGCAACGCAGGACTGATCATCCAGGCTGAAGCGGCATATATCAGGAGCAGGGTAGCGAACCACCGCAATGTCCAAGGTATAGATACAGTTGCTTCTCATAAATAGTAGTAACGTTGTGTCAACAGCAGCTGGATCGCCTTTAACCATCATTGGATAGTTTGGTCCAAGGAAGAGCGAGTTTGCTCCAAGACTACCAATATTGTACCAGGGAGAAGGTGTTGGCGCTAGCACACTAGTATCCATCCCGAATACACTGCAACGGGTGTTCGAATAGGTCCGGAGAGGGCGACCATGGGAGACAACACCTGCTACCTCAGTAGTAACAATCATAGTGCACAGTATACAGATAAGAAGAGGTGATCCATCGGAATTAGTTGCCAGGCGCCACTGAGTATATAAGTTCTGCTCATCCTCATGCTCGTGATCATCACCATCGTCATCTCCCCCTTGGTTATAAAAAAATTCAAGTATAGGTGGTGGAATGTTCACAAGACCTTGGAAACACAAGAAGAAGGTTAATTAGTAAAGGGAAACTTGCTAACCCGCATGCATGTGGCTGGAACAATTATAATTACGGTGGAAGACAAACGTACCGAAACTACAAGGATCCCATGCAAAAACAGTGCCATGAGTGGTGGCAGCAAACACAAGATCCTCGTATTCAATTGCATCACAGTACTCATCTGTGTACAGAAACTGATTTTTGAGCAATATCCATGAACGAACCGTGGAATCAGTAACGACGGCAACAAGCTTGTCGAAGATAGCAACAACTTGATAGTTCTCGTAATTCCAAGAGCGGTTGGGAACGCAATAGAGAATGACCAGGTCGATCGGTTTGTTGTCCTCACATAGGAAAAAGGTGGCTAAAGAGAACAAAAATGGGACGTAATCCACATATGCTGCCTGGATATTTGTTGCTCTGGGCAACCATACCTCCCTCACCACTCTATGCGTCCATGGAGGTACATCGTACTGGTGCGCCCACTGTCCGTATGGGCCTCCCACGCTCTTATTGTCACTTTTTTGCTGTTAGTATAACGACAGCAGTGAAGTCAAGCAATGCTACTGCTAAAGTGATGCCACATTTAACTAATGCCGCACTCAGTCTAATGTCACCGATAAATTTAAGCAATTCCATTTAATGTCACTGGATTATTTCAGGGTTAGCTGTTGATTGTGGATGTATTAAAGATTTTTCAGCTAAGGCATTCTAATGCTGTTGCACAGCCAGTATACCAACGATGAAACTTGTTACTACCTTCAGATTTTTGCACTGTTAATGCTTATAGATTACATACCTCACTGTCATGAGATAAGTTAATTTTTTTGCACAGTGTCACCAAAATGGCAAGGCGCTGATGTCATTTTATTTTGGTTAAACTGCACAAAAAATTATGAAGACAAGAGGAAAGGTCAAGAGTGGGCACCTCCTCCTCCGGCTGTTCTCTTGATTTGTTCGATCAAGTTTTTATGTTTGATCGATTATCAAGATTGGGATAGCAATTTTTAAGGTCCCCCCGAGTTCGAAATGATATTTACCTTGGAGGTACATGGTTTGCAAAAAATTTATACTGTCATTAGTTAATAATGCTAGTTACCTTCAGACTTTTGTATTTGGTTTAATGCTCATGCACAGCTAGTATACCAATGCTAAAACGTGTTACCTTTACATTTTGTATTGTTAATTCTTATAGAAATCTTCCAGTGCTAGAATTTATTGAAATCTGTTCAGTAAAACCATTGTACTGTACCCTGTAATAAAATACTCTACTGTTGCACTAGCCACTGGATTAGTGTATATTTGTAGTATTCAAAATTTCGAATGGTGTTGCATTAGCGTATGGACATAAATAAAGTGTGGAAAGCTTTCCCAGATATGTGCTCAAGAAAACTACTACCTGTTTTTCCAAATACTAGACGTTTGGGTACTTTAAATTGAACTGCGAAAACGTCTTATATTAAGGAACAAAGGGTGTAGAGTTCACTCAAATTATCCCGGTAAAGCTAGTCACATCTTTGTTAAAATTAATGTTCATTATGTTATCGGAGGAGGTCCGTAAGTTTGTCTGTAATGCATGCCGACTACATACCTGACATCATGATGTAATGTTAAGTCATTTCCTTTTGTACAGTGTCACTGAATTGTCAAGGCGGTGATGGCATTTTATTTTAGTTGAACTGCACAAAATATGCTTAAAAGAAGAGGAAATGTCAGGAATCGATCATTCTTTCAGAAAGAACTATATATGTCATTCTGACATCAGCCGTTGTTGCCTTATTTTTTCCTTCAAACTGGTGGTTAGAAACAGTCTTGCTACCTTTTCCCATTAATAAATTGGAATGCTTATATTTGTGAGTCTATGCTTCAACTAGTGCCACTTTTATAGTAATCACACTTTCAATATCTATGCAAACAGGGATGCTCGATTTTAGTGGAACTGCACAAAAAGTGATTTTAGTGGAACTGCACAAAAAGTCCAACTGGTTCAACATTAGGAGCATGTTTTCTTCCAAACCTTTATATCCAATTGGTGGCACTATGAGCTGTTCATTACGAAGGTACATGGTTTGCTACTATCTTACTACTCTTTTTGTACTGTCATTAGATAGTAATACTAGTGGTTTGCATGTGAATTTATTGGCAGGGTGGACCTACATTGGAGGTGCAGGACAGGATTCAATGATTGGATGCTCCATTTCGGTTGTATCGATTTCACCTCTTCCATCACTGCGAACATGGATATCCTTGGTCTGATGAAGAATAGGCGCTATATTTCTGCTCTGAACCAGCAAATCAATTCAGTATGAAATTTTCCAGGGCAAAACATGACTATATCAAATTGTCCAGTGCAAAACATGACAGATGCTAAGCGGAAGAGACATGTTTAAACCGAAAATACAAGGTGGGGTATATGTTTACTAGCTGCTTGATATTTGTGCAGACAGAGATGTCTGCCCGTTGCTATTTGGCAAACACACAAAGTGACCACAATTTTGGTTGAACTGCACAAGAGAATAGTATAGTCACTGCATGCAGTGCCATTTGAAAATAGACATAGAAAGATTGGATAGTCACTTCATGGACTGCAGAAAAGTAGTATTGTACTATTTATTGGCCAACACTAGGTGCTTTCGTCTGATTATACAATGGGCATCATTTTGCCTAAGTTAAAGTTTGTATTCCGAAAATAGTCTCGCCGTGTGATCGAGAGAAGACCAAATCATATTGCAGTGGATGTTCCTCCATCATGTGTGGTTCATTCTCATGGTTCCAGCTGTTGGTGAAACCACTTACGTTTGCAAGAGGAATTGTAGACTTCACAAACAAATTTGTCTTTCAGTCTGTACTGAATGTGCCAAGAGAAGCATCCATGTTAGTAGGCAGAACAAATGTTTTTTCTAGATCTTTGCTTTTGGAGCCACATATTTGTATATGATCTATGAATCATTGAGATGCATTAACATGTTGATCTTATGTATGGGAATCATAGTAGTTGGTTTTAGTTGCGACGCAAGATCCGAAGTGGCTGATCTTTGCTTTTGGAGCTACATATTTGTATATGACATGTGAATCATTGAGATGCATTAACAGTTCCTTATTTCTGTTCGCTCAGTGTTTACAAGTTACTGATCGATCACTTGCTAGCCTACTAATGCGCTCCTGGCAGTTTTAGTTGCAACGCAAGATCCGAAGTGGCAGTTTTTTGAATAAAAATGCCTCCCTGTGAAGCTGCTCTGAAGAAAATGCCATGCGAATATGAAGAAACTGCCAGCAAAAACGTTCGCAAATGCCTTATCTCCCAGCTAAAGTTCATCAACTAATGCCCTCGGCTGCGACTCGTTGCATGCTGCTCCGCGTACTGCCTGCGAGCGATTTTGAGTGCCTACATGCAGCCGGCCGTAATTAAGGCAGCTAACTGATGCAAAAAAAGATGCGCTTTAATTGTTGCAGGCCTTTTAAATCCGTGGAATCATTATTGACAAGGAGGGAGATGATTCGAGTGCACTTGTTTGACCATAATGCCGGCGTGCGACCCAGCACGGACGGGACGCACCACTGACGGGGCGGTACGGGACGGCACAGTCATAATTTCAGTTTTTCTAGTTTTCCATGGCAAGCTAGTGCGCTAAGCCATGCCTTCTTATGCATTGAATTCCGATGACCGCGATGACCGTCGCGTTTCCCGCGACACGCTAGTTCGCCTAACTTCCACCTATAATTACTGTTTCCCGGGCTTCTCCGGTGGCACCATCACCCAACTCGCCCTATCCTCATAAGCCCCCACCGGCCCGATGTCGCTCGCCACTTATCCTCGCTCTCGCCACGTCCGCCATGCCCCCGCCCGTCCGCGATAGGCGACACCGGAGGCGGTCACCACCGGAACTAGTGTTCGGTTTTTCACCGGAAGGCAGACGGAGGGAGGAGGCATTCTATCGGTCTTTAGATGGCAATGCGGAGATCGAGGACTTGTTGGAGTGCGACCGCCTGGCAGAGGAGCAGGAGTTGTTGGAGCGCGACCGCTTGGCGGAGGAGCAGTGTATCGCCAATTTGCGCCGCCAGCGGGACATGGAGCAGCAGCGCACCGACGCTCTGAGTCGCGAGCAGAACGCCCGCAACTGGGCCGACTATGTGGAGGCCGGCGCCCGGCAAATAGCCCTGGAGGCTGTCGGGCACGCACGCGTTCGCGAGGCCGATTTTTACTACCAGCTCGTCAAGTGGGTTTCCCGCTTAGAAGCCGAAGCTTCGGTGGACCACGCCGGCATGGAAAGGGCCAACGCGCACGAGCACCGCGCCCTATTGCACCTCTGGCAAGTCCGAGGCGAGGCGGAGGATGCCGGTGCCGGCGTTTTGCGTGTACCGCAGATGGCGGACGGCATCGTCTAGTTAGCTAAGAGTAAGTTAGTACTTGTACGCTACTAGAGTATTAGTGGGAGTAGATAGTTAACTTGGCTATGATGGTTGTCAACGTGGAAGTTCAGTACTCTATATGTGGATCAGACCTGTTACTTTGCTCTGAATGTTGAACTTTCCGTTTGAATGTATGGAATGGGCTGTTATTTTTTTAAATGGGTTGTATTTGTCCTCCACGGGTTTAGAGGCTGACTTGTGGGCCTGCCAAGTTGACGCGTACACAATCAGGAGATGATTGTACGTGGAGAGGATGACAGCAGGGACCCGCCAAGGTCATGGCAGTACGCAAGCAAGTCCCTCCTTATTTCAAGCCAATAAAATATGGCTCCTCCTAATGGATTTCTGACATCTGGGTCCCATGCCATTTTCAACGTAGTCAATAAACGAGAGAATTGCACAATGAGCGGCTGACACCACGGACCCAGCAGCTCGTCCAGTTTTTTTGTTTTGGGTTAATTTGATAAATGCCACTCCAAATTTGGTGTTTCTGAGAAATGCCACTGCAATTTCCAAACTTTGAAAAATGCCATTTCATGCCATTTCCAGTGGCATTTTTCAAAGTCTGGAGTGGCGTTTTCAAAGTTTGCAAATTGCAGTGGCGTTTTCCAAAGTTTGCAAAAATTGTAGTGGCATTTTTCAAAGTTTGGAAATTGCAGTGGCATTTTTATGAATCGCCATAATTGGAGTGGCATTTATCTAATTTGTTTTTGAGACGGAAGCAGGGTGTCAACTGGGCTGTTGGGGGCACTCTTAAATTAGTTTCAAATTTCTTTTTTTCATTTCAAGATTTTAAATTGCATTAATTTTTATGCGTGGACAATTTGTTGGATTTTATATTGATATACATTTATTTTTAAAATCAGTTTGAATGTGACATGAAATTTCGGGATTAAAAACAGTTCGGACCACACCGAAATATGCAAAATTTCGTATAATTTTTTAACCGTGGCCACAATATGGGCTGTAATGCTAACAAAAAGAATATGGACTCCAAAAAAACCTTAAGAATTGGCAAATGGGTTGTAAATTATTAGAAATAATGGCAGATGGGTTGTATGCTGTTTTCCACAGATTTGAGGTTTTCCTGAAAAAAGGTTGACGCACAAGCAGTGACTGTTGGATGTCCATCCAACGGCCGTCGTGCTTCTTCAATCTCTGCTCTTCCTGCTCCAGCCGCACAAACAAGCGCCGGCGGGACTGCCTGCTCCCTCCTCCCCGCGGCCTGTTGTGCTGCCGCGCAGGCCTCACCGCCCCACCGTACTTCCATCACTGGCCTAGCCATCCCTCTACTCACCCACACCTGCTATTATTCTCCGGCGACGGCAGACGAACCAGTAAACCCTCGTACAGTCGTACTCCCCTCCGCATGGGAAACAACTGCCGAGTCTTCCCGGCCTCCGTGTCGTTCCCTTCCTAGGCCTCGCCATCGTCCACCACCCTGGTGCTCTCGGCGCGGCCTGGTCAACGTGGTCAACGATCGACATGCATCTGAAGTGGACTGTACATGGAGAGGCTGACAGCTGGGTCCACGGCCGCACGCAAGGAAATGCCTCCTTATTACGCGCAAAATAATGATTCCTCCACCTGACATCTGGGACCCACTGAAAGGGCCTCTCTATTTCGTGAAAAAAACGTTACCGCCGCTGACAGCTCGGACCCACCAGCTATATCTTCGCACGCAAGGAAGTGCCTCCTTATTACGCACAAAAAAATGAATACTCCCCCTGCTAGTTGGGACCAAGTATAGTGGCAGGCTGACTTGTGCGCCTACTAAGTTGACGGGGACGGAGGGCTTTGTCAACTTAGTCAATATGCACGATTCTAGCTCAAGTGACCGTACGATGTCCATCCAACGGCCGTAGTGCTTCTTCAACCTCTGGTCTTCTTGCTCCAGCCGCCCAAACCAGCGCCGGTCCTGCCTCGTGCTCCTGCCTCCCGAGGCCGGCTGTGATGCGGCGGGGGCCTCACCGCCCCCTACTACTCCCACCTCTGACCAGGCCATCCCTCTACTCACCCACACCCCCTGTTATTCTGCGGCGACGGCGGCCTCACACAGCAGCGAACCAGTGAACCCTCATACTCCTCTACGCGTGGGCATCCACTGTCGCTTCTTCCCCGGCTCCGCGTCGTCCCCTTCCTAGGCCTCGCCGTCATCCACCGCCCTGGTGCTCTCGGCGCGGCGTGGTCAACATGGTCAAGGAACGACTTCCATCGGAAGAGTACTGTACATGGAGAGGCTGACAGCTGGGTCCACGGCAGCTGCAAGGAAGTGCCTCCTTATTACGCGGAAAATCATTATTCCTCCACCTAACAGCAGGGACCCACCGGACGGGCCACCGTATTTCATGAAAAAAACGTTCCCCCCGCTGTCAGCCCGGACCCAATGGAAGTGCCTCCTTATTACGCACAAAAAACTGAATACTCCCCCTGCTAGTTGGGACCCACCTTGGTGGGTGGCTGACTTGTGGGCCTACTAAGTTGACGGGGACGGAGTGCTTTGTCAACTTAGTCAATATGAACGATTCTAGCTCCAGTGACCGTACGATGTCCATCCAACGGCCGTAGTGCTTCTTCAACCTCTGGTCTTCTTGCTCCAGCCACCCAAAGCAGCGCCGGTCGTGCCGCGTGCTCCTGCCTCCCGTGGCCGGCTGTGCTGCCGCGGAAGCCTCACCGCCCCCTACTATTCCCACCGCTGGCCAGTCCCTGCGGCGACGGCAACCTCACACCGCAGCCAAACCAGTGAACCCTCGTACTCCTCTCCGCGCGGGCTTCCACTGCCACGTCTTCCCCGGCTCTGCCTCGTCCCCTTCCTAGGGCTCGCCGTCGTCCACCGCCCTGGTGCTCTCGGCGCGGCGTGGTCGACGTGGTCAAGGAACGACTTCCATCGGAAGAGTACTGTACGTGGACAGGCTGACAGCTGGGTCCACAGCCGCAGCAAGGAAGTGCCTCCTTATTACGCGCAAAATAATTATTCCTCCACCTGACAGCGGGGACCACCGGACGGGCCACCGTATTTTGCCAAAAAACGTTTCCCCCTGACTGCTGGGACCCACCAGCTACATCTTCGCACGCAAGGAAGTGCGTCCAGAAAAAAAATGATTCGCCCCCCTGACTGCTGGGATCCACCAGCTACATCTTCGCACGCAAGGAAGTGCCTGACAGTCGGGACCCACCTGGCCGAAGCATATCTAGTGTTGTCATTCTGGTCGCGAACGTGTACGTACATACTGGTCGATGTAGAGGCGCGCACTTGTCGTAGTAGAGGTGCGCACGTAGCATGTACAGGTACGTACAACGGCCAGTGTGCAAGAAAGAAAATACGGCCACGTACGTACATACGGGCAGGGTCTCGAACGCCTACTCGCGCATACGTACGGCCATGGCTCGTGTACATGGCTGGGTCGGAACGGAGAAACTGTGTCGTCATCGTGTTCATGGGGAGCCAACCGGCTGGGTCAGAACGAAATGCGTCGTCGTGTTCATCGGGAGGGCTTGGACGGAACAGCCGATGGAAACGAGGCCTGGCGTACCGCAGAACGGAGGAAACGGCCTTGTGTTCGACCGGCCACGTTCGAAACGGGATCCTGTTCATCAG
This sequence comes from Triticum aestivum, assembly GCF_018294505.1. Taxonomy (NCBI): domain Eukaryota; kingdom Viridiplantae; phylum Streptophyta; class Magnoliopsida; order Poales; family Poaceae; genus Triticum; species Triticum aestivum. Next base: position 235,563,472 of record NC_057808.1, on the reverse strand, counting down.
GAGGGGTCTGGCGTACCGCAAAACGGAGGAAACGGACCTCCTACGGTCGAAACGGGGGTCCTGTTGATCGGGAGGGGTGTGGCGTACCGCAAAACGGAGGAAACGGACTTGTGTTGGAGCGCTACGGCCGAAACGGGGGTCCTGTCCATCGGGAGGGGTGTGGCATACCGCAAAACGGGACTCCACGGGATATTGTTCATATCCACCGTCGACCCCCTCCAGCCTCCACGGGCTACTGTTCATCCATCGTCGACCTCCTCCAGCCTCCACCTGTGACTGTTCATCCACGGGCTCCTGTTCATCCAGCCTCCACCGCACGCTACTCCACCGGCTACTGTTCAACCAGCCCTCTCCACGGGCTCCTGTTCAACCACTCCTCCACAGGCTACTGTTCATCCAGCCCTCCACCGTCTACTGTTCATCCAGCCCTCCACGGGGTGGTCCTGTTCATCCAGCCCTCCACGGGGTCCTGTTCATCCAGCCCCAACCGGCTCGATCAATCGGGGTCCTGTTCATCCAGAGGCAACACCACGGGGTCCTGTTCATCCACCCCCACCGGGAACTGTTCATCCAAACCCCCTCAGCAACGCTCACTGTTCATCCAGAGGCAGCATCGATCGGCTTCAGTTAGCAGCAGTAGCGAAGGAATCGCTCGATCAGGTTCAGTTAACAGGCATCGATCGATCGCTCGGGTTCAGTAACGCGTAGCCTGCAGTGCAATCGCTCGGGTTCAGTTAGAGCCCAACGCCTCGCTCGGGTTTAGTTAGAGCCCAACGCCTCGCACCCACGCGTGTGCGTGTACGAGAGAAACGCGCATCGCTCGGCCCCGACCACCCACCGTAACCGGGAACACCCCGATATTTTCCTCGCCCTCGCTTCTACCATGGTTTTTTCCGTCATGGACGGCCCAAAGAATGTCATGCAACTGCGTCTCCGGCCCGCCCAGGACGAAAAGCCCATTTCTGTCATGATTTTTTGTCATAGAAGTAGGACCCCACCACATCTATGATGATACCGGGCTTTTTCACAATTATCGTCATAGAAGTGTCATAAGTATGACAGATTTTTTTTCGTTCGGCCCAAAATGTCACGGATGTGTCTTTTTTTTGTAGTGTTAACGGAACTTCATGAGATAGGTTAGTATGATAAAGAGTAAACCATTCATTTTGGTACTGTCAAAGACAAGGTTCATAAATGTTCTCACACAATGCCTACTGTACCATATCATTTCTACAATTTATATTGAGAAATATAAGCCATAGAAACTAGAAAACAAGCAAACTATGCAATGAAAACAGAATCTGTCAGAAACAGAACAGTCTGTAATGATCTGAACAGAAACCATACTTCTGCTACTCCAAAAATTATGAAATAATTTGGTGGACGTGAGGAATTTGTCTATTAATCTCTGCAAAAATAATCAACTCAAAAGCACTCTTCTGTAAAAAAATGACAGCTAATCTCGTGAGCGCAAAGTTTCTGTTTTTTACAGCAAGATCACATTAACTTTCACCCAAGTCTTCCCAAAGGTCTTACTTGGCACTTTATTGAAACAAAAGCTATAAAACATGATTAATACAGTATCTTAATCATGTAAACACACAAAAACATTAAGGGTAAACATTGGGTTGTCTCCCAACAAGCGCTTTTATTTAATGCCTTTTAGCTAGGCATGATGATTTCAATGATGCTCACATAAAAGAAAAGAATTGAAACATAAAGAGAGCATCATGAAGAATACGACTAGCACATTTAAATCTAACCCACTTCCTATGCCTAGGGATTTTGTGAGCACATAATTTATAGGAACAAGAATCAACTAGCATAGGAAGGCAAAACAAGTATAACTTCAAAACTTTAAGCACATAGAGAGGAAACTTGATATTATTGCAACTCCTACAAGCATATATTCCTCCCTCATAATAATTTTCAGTAGAATCATGAATGAATTCAACAATATAACCATCACATAAAGCATTCCTTTCGTGATCTACAAGCATAGAAATTTTTCTACTCTCCACATAAGCAAAATTCTTCTCATTCGGAATAGTGGGATCACTAATTCCTAAAGTTGACACTCTTCCAAACCCACTTTAGATTATAGTATTATTCATACTCCAAAAGATATAAGTGAAGTTCATGGAGCATTCTACAATTAATATAGACTAACCAATATCCAAGCTCAAAATATATAAGTGAAGCACACGAAGCATTCTATAAAACCATACTCAAAAGATTTAAGTGAAGCACAAAGAGCATTCTATAAGGTCATACTCAAAAGATATAAGTGAAGCACATGAATCATTCTATAAATTGATGAAGGGACATCTCATACTAGCATGGTTCTTAAAGAAAAAGAAAAACACAAAGGACACAAATCATGTGAACAAAACAAAAACCGAGGTATACCGATAATTGTTGAAGAAGAAAGATGGGATGCCAACCAGGCCATCCCCAAGTTTAGATGCTTGAGTATCCTTGGGATATTTGCTTGGGGTGCCTTGGGCATCCCCAAGCTTGAACTCTTTCCTCTCTTTATTCTTCTCACATCGGTAACTCCTCGTTCTTCGAACACTTCATCCACAAAAATTTAACAAAAACTTTGTGAGATCCGTTAGTATACTAAAGCAAATCACTACCTTTAGGTAATGTTGAAAACTCATTCCAATTTCATATTAGCACTTTATCTACTGTATTCCAACTTCCCATGGTTCATACCCCCGATACTACCCATAGATTCATCAAAATAAGCGATCAACACATAGAAAACAGAACCTGTCAAAAACAGGACAGCCTGTAGTAATATGGAAGTTTAGTAAATTTCTGTAACTCCAAAAACTTCTAAAAAAATATGAACATTTAAACAATTTGTACAGAAGTAATATGAAAAAAGTTTCAGACCCATTTGACTTTCCAGTAAAAAATGTAAATTCACGCACTACAGCCAAAGTTTCTGTTTTTGTACTGCACATAGTAAACAAGCAATCTAATCATCCTAAAACCAAAGCTTGGCACATTATTTTTATAATACAATGGATATATACAGGGGGATAATTATTTTCAGAGAAGCTTCCATGAATTTTTTTACATTGTTTCCATGAGCATGAACACAAGTGTTCAAGGTCGACCCTCACTTCTCCAATGCATACCTTTCCAATCACTTCTCTTATTGAAAAACTTTTTAGGCATGAGAGGCAAGTAAATTTTTTTGTATTTTCATTCTTAATTTTTTTTGTATGTTTCACCCACAACTAAACAGAAACAAAAAGGAAAAACAAAATCTACTTAGTGAATAAAGCAAACAAGCACACACGAGAATATCAACCCCACGCTATTGCTCCCCGGCAACGGCGCCAGAAAAGAGCTTGATAATCCCCAAGTGCAGGGAATCATCGTAGCAATTCCCAAAGCTGGAAGTGATAAGTATGGAGTGTTGAACCCACAAGGAGCTAAAGGTAAGATCAATATTCTCTCAAGTCCTATCTGCCACTGATATGACTCTACGTACACCGAACGTTTGCTTCCAACTAGAAACGAGAAATAAAACTACGTTGTGGGTATGAAGAGGATAACTTTGCATGATATCGGAGAGCTAAAACATAAAAGTAGGTGTTGTTATCATAAAGTTAGAATATATTACTAAATATTACAAATAGCGAGTGTGGAATAATGATGGGTCGGTGTGCGGAATTATCCTAGGCAATCATTAACAAGACCGATAATCACTATTGCAATTTCATATGAGGGAGAGGCATAATCTAACATAATTTCTCTTCTTGGATCATATGCACTTATGATTGGAACTCCAGTAAGCATCCGCAACTACTAAAGATCATTAAGGTAAAACCCAACCATAGCATTAAAGCATCGAGTCCCCTTTATCCCATACGCAACAACCCCCTTACTCGGGTTTATGCTTCTGTCACTCAAGCAACCCACTATAAGCGAATCATAAACGTATTGCAACCCGTTTATTATGACACACTTCATCATAGTCATATTGCTTTGCATGATCATGTAGTTGACATCGTATTTGTGGCTTGGCCACCATTCATAATTTTTCATACATGTCACTCTTGATTCATTGCACATCCTGGTACACCACCGGAGGCATTCACATAGAGTCATATTTTGTTCTAAGTATCGAGTTGTAAGTCTTGATTTGTAAGTAAATAAAAGTGTGATGATCTTCATTATTAGAGCATTGTCCCATGTGAGCAAAGAATGATGGAGACTATGATTCCCCCACAAGTCGGGATGAGACTCCGGACGAAAAAAAGGAGAGAAAAAAAGAGGCCATAAAAAAGGAGAAGGCCCAAACAAAAAAATGACGAGAGAAAAAGAGAGAAGGGACAATGTTACTACCCTTTTTCCACACTTGTGCTTCAAAGTAGCACCATGATCTTCATGATAGAGAGTCTCTTATGTTGTCACTTTCATATACTAGTGGGAATTTTTCATTATAGAACTTGGCTTGTATATTCCAATGATGGGCTTCCTCAAATTGCCCTAGGTCTTCGTGAGCTAGCAAGTTGGATGCACACCCACTTAGTTTCTTCTAACATCCCAAATTTTCAATTTGGAATGTTATACATTAGATCATCATGCATATCATACTTTATTGCATTTTGATTTGCGATCCTAGAAATTCCACGCAACTCAAGGACCCACGGAGAGAGTTGGGGATTTCGTTATTTTCATATTTCGGTTTTCTCAAATTTTGAAAATAGAATCATTTGTTTTTATTATTTCATATCAAAATATATGAGAGGGGATCAAATGACTTCTCCACAAATAATGAAATATTGGAGGAAAAATATTAAAAACAATTATTTGATTTTTATTTGGATTTTATTTGATTTTATTTGAATTAGGAAAAATGCGCGTTTTTCAAAATTTCATTTAGGCCCGAAATAAATGTTCATCTTGTCCGGCTTGATTTTAGAAGTCGGGAAAATTTTATTTCAGGATTTTTAGAGTCCGTTTAGTATTTCTTTTATTTGTTTTTCTGTGCAAAATTATTTATAAAAAAAATCGCGAAACCGACTTTGGGCCGTGTTCGGCCAGGACTCCCCTGGCCAGACCTTTATAAGGCGCCGCCCCCGGCCCCGATAGCCCAAGCCGCCCGAGCCGCTGAAACCCTAACCCTAAGCCCGATCCGCCGCAGCCGCCGCCGACCCCGCCGCCCGACGCCGGAGTCCCGCCGCCCGACCCCGCTGCCCGCCGACCCCGCCGCCTCGCCAGGGCCGCCCCGCCGCCCCTCGCCGGAGGTAGCCGCCGCTCCGCCGCCGGCGGTTTTCCTCGAGAAAACCGTTCGGTTTTCCCGTCCGGTTTTTCGTTCGGTTTTTTTTTAAAAACTAGATCTGTTTTTTTTCGGTTTAGTTTATTTAGCGAACACTCGTTCGTTCGTAACGGTTTCGGGTTTTTTCACAGACAGCGAACTTTCGTTCGTTAGCCTATTCGTCTGTTTTCGTTTTTTCGGATTTTCCGCGATTATTTCTGATCGCGATTTCCGATCTGTTTTTCGTTTTAGTATAACTTTTCGCTCGCTTATCGGAATCAGGCGATTCAAGCGCCTAGAGTTTCGTCTCGAAACCCTCTTTCCGTTTAACCTACTCAAACAAGTTTTTGCTACTGTAAAATTTGACTTAAGTCCAGATTAGTAAACGAAGCTTGTTTCATTCGCCGTTTGAGTTTTGTTGCTTCGTTCGATTTGATTCCTTTTGTAAACCGGAGTTCTTAAGTTGAACTTTCTGGTTAGATCTCTTATTTTGAGTTTTACTCGTGCACCTTGCTTGATTGCTTATGTATGTATTGTTGGTTTGCGATAGAGTACCCGGAGTGCGAAGCGTGCTACTACGAGTCTCTAGGTTTCACGGACCATCAGCAAGGCAAGTAACACTTTGATCATACCTCTTTACCACCCAGTTTTATTGCATTAGATCAATCCTCAAACAATTGCATGATTAGGATCTGATTAATATGTGGGTTTTGGGAAGTAGAAGAGGTAGTACCTATTGCCATGTTTATTATCAAACCTTTGGGAGTTACTTCTACGTTGCTTATATTGCTATGCTATGCTCGTAGACGTGGATTGGGTTTGAGTGAATTTTCCATGACAGATGTGAGATTGTTAATTAATGGTTCAACTTAAGGTGGCTACTTAAATAAACATCTGGGTGGATTGAGGCACCTGGAGAACCCAGTGTTGCCTGTATTTTTGGATATCCCGGAGTACCCGTGTGATCATCCTATGGACCGCCACCCAGGCTCAAAGGGATCATGAGATTATTCATGCTAGAAACTTCCGTGTGCAGCCACAAGCTATTATGGGCTCTAGCATAGTTGAGTAGGTTACATGACCTCTTGAAGAGGTGGGCTAGCAGATGTAGGGGAAAGTAGGTGTAACTGTCCACCCGGAGTAAAGAGTAGTGTTTCTGAAAGACTGTGTCTCGGTCATCCGTTTCTCAAACACCTTGTAGTGCGAGAAATCAAGCGGAGGCGATCGAGTCTTGTGGGGAAAAGTGCGCAAACCTCTGCAGAGTGTACAATCTAATCATGGTTAGCCGTGTCCCCGGTTATGGACATCTTGAGTATCTAGTTCTTGGATTATCATGTGAATCTCATCATCATGTTACTTAATTTAATTTGATTGGGTTAATCACGTTCTTAATTGGGATTGAGTTGGAGGTACCTTCTCAATGTTTAACAACCACCATGATAGTTAAATAAAATTTATTCCTTTGTGGTAGGGAAAAATTGGCTTTTCGCAAAACTGTAACCATAGAGCTTTCCACCAGCCAAATATGCATGTAGTGATAGCATTATTCTGTTCATTACTCTCTATGTGTTACATTGCCAGCATATTCCATGTGCTGACCCGTTTTCGGGCTGCAACGTATCATGTTGCAGACTTTTCAGACGACGAGTAAGGAGCCTTAGGTCGTGGTCTTATACTCAGTGATGCCGTTGGAGTTGATGGACTCACTTTATCTTCCAAGCCTTCCGTTGTTATCGTATTTAGATGGCCTTAAGCCATATTTATTTGTATTGAGTTCTCTTGAACTATTCGATGTAATAAGTGTGTGATTGCTACTCTGTTATAAATCCTTCAAAGTACTGTGTGTGTCAGCATTACCGATCCAGGGATGACACTGATGCACGGAGACTAGACTGTTTGAGGTCTGGTCGCTACAGAGATGGTATCAGAGCACACGCTGACTGTAGGACACGACCACTAAGCTAAAGCCCTAGATCACTACTCTCTTCTCATTTCTGACTCCTCTCCTTTCTTCCACTCTTTTAGGATGGCGGATGCAAGGAACAAGTTCGCGCAACCAGATGAGGATACACCTTTTGGACGACACTTGAAGGAAGTTACTAAGTACCTGAACATCGGAATACCAAGCTTCACCGGGACCTACAACGCCACACTACCAGAAGAGGAGCGCTGGATGATTCAAGTTCAAGTTCCAGGAAGGACGTTCACGCCAGTCACTGAGCCCATAGAGTTTTCCTTTGATGCACCAACCTGGAGTCTAGGAAAGAGCATGGCAGCCCACATCACCATGGGACGCATTGGAGAAGTGTACCACAATAATCTCAAGGATACTATCTATCAGATTTGTGGGCGCCGAGACGAGCAATGGGAGATGATCAGTACCAGGAAGGATAGATCTATTGCAGCTTTCATCCAGGAGTTAAACCAGCACATTCGTCGCCAGGAGAACCAGATGTGCGCAGACATGATAGATCTGAAGAAGGCAAAGACTAGGATCATGGAACTGGAGGAAGAACTCAAGGCTACACGCGAGGATTATATGGAGGAAATCGTCGCACTAGTAGAGAAGAATGGCGACCTGACAAAGAAGCTAGAAGTTTTCATGGGAGACCCAGCACCAGGAGGAGATGACGACGATTCTACTTGCCCGGAGAATTACATCATCATCGACGACACCGACTCGGACCCCAGTGATGATGATTTGGAGGATGAAGCCGGAGCAGATATCATGGAGTCTTCGACTGAGCAATTTTTCTAGTAGACCACCAAATTAGTAGTAGTATTCCACCATATATATAGTATAGTCCAAACACTTTGTAACGATAGTTAGATCGATTGTATGCCTTGTGTGAATTGATTGAAGTGATATGATTGTGTTTGTCTCATGTGCATATGGGTAGTGTTTTCCCTCTAGACCTCATTCTATTCTATTTTCTCATCTTTTCTAAACCCATCAGATGCCTCCGAGACGCGACACCGGATTTGTTTTCCCACCGGAGATCACTCAGTTGATTCAGCAACAGAATGCCCTGATGCAAGTGCTAGTTCAGAACCAAGGCAACAACAACAACAACAACAACAACCCACCACCACCACCTGTTGATCACTTAGCCCGTTTTCTTAGGCTAAATCCGCCGGTGTTCTCCAGTAGCACCGAGCCGATTGTGGCAGATGATTGGCTCCGCAAGGTTGGAAGGGAGCTGACCACTGCAGGATGCACAGATGCGGAGAGAGTGCGTTTTGCCGCACATCAGCTTGATGGACCCGCAGCATCATGGTGGGAGAATTACACAGCCACTCACCCCATTGACACTGTCACATGGGACCAGTTTCAGCAAGCTTTCCGTACTGCCCATGTTTCAGCAGGAGCTATGGCCATGAAGAAGCGTGAGTTTCGCAACTTACGCCAAGGAGGACGTACCGTTGGCCAGTATGTGGAGGATTTTAGTAAGTTAGCACGTTATGCCCCAGATGACGTTGCTACGGATGCAGCTAAGCAGGAGAAGTTTCTGGAAGGACTGAATGATGAGCTGAGCATGCAGTTGATGGTGGCAACTTTTAACAACTACCAGGAGTTGGTAGATAGAGCTCTCATGATTGAAGGGAAGCAGCAGCAGATTGAGAGCCGTAAGAGGAAGTATGGACAAGGAAAGTACAGTACAGGAGCTCATCAGAAGCCTCGTTTTACCCCGAACTCGGGAGGACACCTTCAGCATAACCATGGAGGTCACAATCACAATGGAGGGAGCTCGCACAATCATAGTGGCCCCAAGAATGGCAATGGGAACGGAGGAAGCAACGGACAGAATCGTACCAACCCATCAACCCCAGCCAAGAGGGATCTAAGCCACGTTACTTGTTTCAAGTGCCAGAAGACTGGACATTATGCCACTGATTGTCCGGAAGCAAAGAATGGAAATGGCAATGGAAGCTCGGGGAAGAAGCCGAACCCTTTCAACAGGGGACAGGTGAACCACGTTAACGTGGAGGAGGTTGAAGCACAGCCCGATGCAGTAATAGGTAAGTTTTTGGTTAAGTCATTTACTGCAATCGTTCTTTTCGATACTGGTGCATCGCATTCATACATATCAAGGGGATTTGTGGATAAGTTTAAGTTGCCCACCAAAGTTCTTAGAACACCTATGTTAGTAACCTCGCCAGGAGCAGAGTATATGGCAAGCCAAGGATGTTTTCAGTTGCCATTGGCCATAGGTAGGCATGTTTTCCCCTCAGACCTAATAGTTTTGGAGTCGCAAGGTTTGGATGTGATTTTGGGAATGGATTGGCTATCGATGTATGGAGGAAACATCGATTGCGCCAGTAAGACGATCTTGCTTACTACCCCAGAAGGAAGAAGGATTAAGTATGTATCCCGGCATGTGCCGAAGAGGACTCAAGTAAATTCCTTATCAGGAGTTGTACAGGAGGAAGTACCAGTGGTGAAGGATTTCCCTGACGTATTTCCAGAGGAGTTGCCAGGCATGCCACCGGATAGAGACATTGAGTTTTTGATTGAGCTTTTGCCAGGCACAGGGCCAATATCTAAGAGACCGTACAGGATGCCCGCTAAGGATTTGGAAGAAATTAAGAAGCAGATTAAGGAGTTACTGGATAAAGGATATATTCGCCCAAGCTCGTCACCTTGGGGATCACCCGTACTTCTAGTGGAGAAGAAAGATGGATCATTGAGGATGGTTGTTGATTATCGTGGATTGAATGAAGTAACAATCAAGAACAAGTACCCACTGCAGATGATCAATGATCTGTTTGACCGACTACAAGGAGCTAAAGTATTTTCCAAGATTGATTTGCGGTCAGGATACCACCAGTTGAAGATTCGAGAGCAGGATATACCCAAGACAGCTTTTACCACAAGGTATGGGCTATATGAGTACACCGTTATGTCATTTGGCCTGACTAACGCACCTGCCTATTTCATGAACATGATGAACAAAGTGTTTATGGAGTTTTTGGATAAGTTCGTCGTAGTGTTCATTGATGATATTCTGGTCTATTCGAAGAATGAAGAAGAGCATAAGGAGCATTTGCGTTTAGTACTTGGAAAGCTCAGAGAACATCAGTTATATGCCAAGTTCAGCAAGTGCGAGTTTTGGTTAAAGGAAGTTGGATTCCTTGGACATGTTATATCCGGAGAAGGAATAGCAGTAGATCCCACCAAGGTTAACACTGTGACAAATTGGGAAGCACCCACGACAGTTGGAGAGATCCGGAGTTTTCTTGGACTCGCAGGATACTACCGGAGATTCATTGAGAATTTCTCAAAGATTGCAAAACCTATGACCGAGTTGTTGAAGAAGGACACCAAATTCAATTGGACTGAGGAATGTGAGGCTAGTTTCCAGGAGTTGAAGAAATGTTTGGTTACATCACCAGTGTTGATTCTGCCAGATCAACGCAAGGATTATGAAGTATATTGTGACGCTTCACGTCGAGGACTCGGAGCAGTGCTAATGCAGGAGGGAAGAGTTGTTTCGTATGCCTCATGACAACTTAAACCCCATGAGTTGAATTATGCGACACACGATTTGGAGTTAGCAGCCGTAGTGCATGCGTTGAAGACATGGAGACATTTTCTCATCGGAAACCATTGTGAGGTGTACACGGATCACAAGAGTTAGAAGTACATTTTCACGCAGAAGGAGTTGAATCTCAGGCAAAGCAGATGGTTGGAGCTCATTAAGGATTACGATATGAGAATGCATTATCACCTAGGAAAGGCTAACGTAGTAGCTGATGCGTTGAGCCGCAAGAGCCATGTCAACATGCTCATGACCGGAGAGTTACCCAAGGAGTTAGCCGAAGATCTTCATGAACTATGTTTGGAAATAGTTCCAAGAGGCTTTATAGCAGCATTGGAGATTCAGTCTACTTTGATGGATAAGATCAGAGAAGCTCAGAAGACAGACAAGGAGATTGCTGAGATAAAGGAAAGGTTGGGTAAAGGAAAAACCAAGGGATTCCGTGAGGATGAGCACGATACCTTATGGTTTGAGGACCGTGTTTATGTGCCCAATGATCCAGAGATCAGGAAGTTGATTCTGCAAGAGGTCCATGATTCACCATATTCGATTCACCGAGGAAATACCAAGATGTACCTGGATTTAAAGGACAGTTTCTGGTGGACCGGAATGAAGAAGGATATTGCAGAGTATGTGGCTGTTTGTGATGTATGTCAGAGAGTGAAGGCAGAGCATCAGAAGCCAGCAGGATTGCTACAACCATTGCCGATACCCGAATGGAAGTGGGATAAGCTAGGCATGGATTTTATCACGGGATTGCCCAGGACTCGTTCAGGCTATGACTCGATATGGGTTGTTGTCGATCGTTTGACGAAAATAGCACATTTCATCCCAGTAAAGACCACTTATACCAGTGCTAAGTTGGCAAAGATATACATGAAGTGTCGTATGTCTGCATGGAGTTCCGAGGACCATTGTATCAGATAGAGGAACCCAGTTTACTTCAAAGTTTTGGAATTAGTTGCACGAAACTTTGGGTACCAGGCTAGAGTTCAGTACAACTTTTCATCCATAGACAGACGGACAGACCGAGAGAGTAAATTAGATTTTGGAGGACATGCTAAGAGCTTGTGCGCTAGATTATGGATCCAATTGGGACGACAATTTGCCATATGCAGAGTTTTCTTACAACAATAGCTACCAATCCAGTTTGAAGATGGCCCCTTTCGAAGCTCTGTACGGAAGGAGGTGCAGGACACCGTTGTTGTGGGACGAAGTTGGAGACCGCCAGTTGTTTGGACCAGATTTGATTAAAGAGTCTGAACAGAAGGTGAAGTTGATTCGTGATAGACTCAAGGTAGCCCAGTCCAGGCAGAAGAGTTATGCGGATTCTAAACGCAAGGAGACAGTTTACGAAGTCGGAGACAGGGTATATCTTCGAGTATCACCACTTCGAGGAGTGAAGCGCTTTGGAGTTAAGGGAAAGTTAGCGCCACGTTTTGTAGGACCATACAAAATTTTGGAGCGTATGGGAGAAGTTGCTTACAAGTTGGAATTGCCCGAAGGATTGTCAGGAGTTCACGATGTGTTCCACGTATCCCAGTTGAAGAAGTGCCACGCGGAGATGGCTGAGATACCACTGAGAGATACAGTGCCACTGGAAGCGATTCAGTTGGATAGTGATTTGACCTACGAGGAGAAACCAGTTAAGATTCTTGAGTTTGCCAGCCGAGTCACCCGCAACAAGGTTATCAAGTTTTGCAAAGTCCAGTGGAGTCACCATACCGAGGAGAAAGCCACCTGGGAGCGAGAGGAAGATCTACGGAAGGACCACTCTCACCTATTTTCTAGCCAACCCGAATCTCGAGGGCGAGATTCATCTTATGGGGGGTAGGTTTGTAACATCCCAAATTTTCAATTTGGAATGTTATACATTAGATCATCATGCATATCATACTTTATTGCATTTTGATTTGCGATCCTAGAAATTCCACACAAATCAAGGACCCACGGAGAGAGTTGGGGATTTCGTTATTTTCATATTTGGGTTTTCTCAAATTTTGAAAATAGGATAATTTGTTTTTATTATTTTTCTCTCCGAAAATATTTCATATCAAAATATATGAGAGGGGATAAAATGACTTCTCCACAAATAATGAAATATTGGAGGAAAAATGTTAAAAACAATTATTCGACTTTTATTTGGATTTTATTTGATTTTATTTGAATTAGGAAAAATGCGCGTTTTTTAAATTTTCATTTAGGCCCCAAATAAATGTTCATCTTGTCCGGCTTGATTTTAGAAGTTGGGGAAAAATTATTTCGGGATTTTTGGAGTCCGTTTAGTATTTCTTTTATTTGTTTTTCTGCGCGAAATTATTTATAAAAAAATCGCGAAACCGACTTTGGGCCGTGTTCGGCCAGGACTCCCCTGGCCAGGCCTTTATAAGGCGCCGCCACCGGCCCCGATAGCCCAAGCCGCTCGAGCCACCGAAACCCTAACCCTAAGCCCGATTCGCCGCCGCCGCCGACCCCGCCGCCCGACGCCGGAGTCCCGCCGCCCGCCGACCCATAGAGAAGTTGGAATACAGTAGGTTTAACACCAATATAAATAAATAATGAGTTCATTATAGTACCTTAAAGTGGTGGTTTGTTTTCTTATACTAACGGAGCTCATGAGATTTTTTGTTAAGTTTTGTGTTGTGAAGTTTTTAAGTTTTTGGGTAAAGATTTGATGGATTTTGGAATAAGGAGTGGCAAGAGCCTAAGCTTGGGGATGCCCAAGGCACCCCAAGGTAAAATTCAAGGACAACCAAAAGCCTAAGCTTGGGGATGCCCCGGAAGGCATCCCCTCTTTCTTCTTCGTCTATCGGTAACTTTACTTGAGGCTATATTTTTATTCACCACATGATATGTGTTTTGCTTGGAGCATCTTGTAGGATTTGAGTCTTTGCTTTTTAGTTTACCACAATCATCCTTGCTATACACACCTTTTGGGAGAGACACACATGAATCGGAATTTATTAGAATACTCTATGTGCTTCACTTATATCTTTTGAGCTAGATAATTTGGCTCTAGTGCTTCACTTAAATCTTTTTAGAGCACGGTGGTGGTTTTATTTTATAAAAATTATTGATCTCTCATGCTTCACTTATATTATTTTGAGAGTCTTTTAGAACAGCATGGTAATTTTCTTTGGTTATAATATTAGTCCTAATATGATGGGCATTCAAGATGGGTATAATAAAAACTTTCATATAGAGTGCATTGAATACTATGAGAAGTTTGATACTTGATGATTGTTTTGAGATATGAAGATGGTGATATTAGAGTCGTGCTAGTTGAGTAATTGTGAAATTGAGAAATACTTGTGTTGAGGTTTGTAAGTCCCGTAGCATGCACGTATGGTAACCGTTGTGTGACAAATTTGAAGCATGAGGTGTTTCTTTGATTGCCTTCCTTATGAGTGGCGGTCGGGGACGAGCGATGGTCTTTTCCTACCAATCTATCCCCCTAGAAGCATGCACGTAGTGCTTGGTTTTGATGGCTTGTAGATTTTTGCAATAAGTATGTGAGTTCTTTATGACTAATGTTGAGTCCATGGATTATACGCACTCTCACCCTTCCACCATTGCTAGCCTCTCTTGTGTCGCGCAACTTTCGCCGGTACCATAAACCCATCATTTACCTTCCTCAAAACAGCCACCATACCTACCTATTATGGCATTTCCATAGCCATTCCGAGATATATTGCCATGCAACTTTCCACCGTTCCGTTTATTATGACACGCTTCATCATAGTCATATTGCTTTGCATGATCATGTAGTTGACATCGTATTTGTGGCTTGGCCACCATTCATAATTTTTCATACATGTCACTCTTTATTCATTGCACATCCTGGTACACCACCGGAGGCATTCACATAGAGTCATATTTTCTTCTAAGTATCGAGTTGTAAGTCTTGATTTGTAAGTAAATAAAAGTGTGATGATCTTCATTATTAGAGCATTGTCCCATGTGAGCAAAGGATGATGGAGACTATGATTCCCCCACAAGTCGGGATGAGACTCCGGACAAAAAAAGGAGAGAAAAAAAGAGGCCATAAAAAAAGGAGAAGGCCCAAACAAAAAAAATGACGAGAGAAAAAGAGAGAAGGGACAATGTTACTATCCTTTTTCCACACTTGTGCTTCGAAGTAGGACCATGATCTTCATGATAGAGAGTCTCTTATGTTGTCACTATCATATACTAGTGGGAATTTTTTATTATAGAACTTGGCTTGTATATTCCAATGATGGGCTTTCTCAAATTGCCCTAGGTCTTCGTGAGCTAGCAAGTTGGATGCACACCCACTTAGTTTCTTCTAACATCCCAAATTTTCAATTTGGAATGTTATACATTAGATCATCATGCATATCATACTTTATTGCATTTTGATTTGCGATCCTAGAAATTTCACGCAACTCAAGGACCCACGGAGAGAGTTGGGGATTTCGTTATTTTCATATTTGGGTTTTCTCAAATTTTGAAAATAGGATCATTTGTTTTTATTATTTTTCTCTTCGAAAATATTTCATATCAAAATATATGAGAGGGGATAAAATGACTTCTCCACAAATAATGAAATATTGGAGGAAAAATATTAAAAACAATTATTTGATTTTTATTTGATTTTATTTGAATTAGGAAAATGCTCGTTTTTCAAAATTTCATTTAGGCCCCAAATAAATGTTCATCTTGTCCGGCTTGATTTTATAAGTCAGGGAAAATTTATTTCGGGATTTTTGGAGTTAGTTTAGTATTTCTTTTATTTCTTTTCCTGCGCGAAATTATTTATAAAAAAAAATTCGCGAAACCGACTTTGGGCCGTGTTCGGCCAGGACTCCCCTGGCCAGGCCTTTATAAGGCGCCGCCCCCGGCCCCGATAGCCCAAGCCGCCCGAGCCGCCGAAACCCTAACCCTAAGCCCGATCCGCCGCCGCCGCTCGACGCCGTCGCCCGATCCGCCGTCGCCGCCGACCCCGCCGCCCGACGCCGGAGTCCCGCCGCCCGACCCCGCCACCCGCCAGCGCCGCCCCGCCGCCCCTCGCCGGAGGTAGTCGCCGCCCCGCCGCCGGCGGTTTTCCTCGAGAAAACCGTCCGGTTTTTCGTTCGGTTTTAAAAAAAAAATTGATCTGTTTTTTCGGTTTAGTTTATTTAGCGAACACTCGTTCGTTCGTTCGTTTTAACGAACGGTTTTCGTTTTTTTTTCACAGACAGCGAACGTTCGTTCGTTAGCCTGTTCGTCAGTTTTTTTTTTCGGATTTTCCGCGATTATTTCTGATCGCGATTTCTGATCTGTTTTTCGTTTTAGTATAACTTTTTGCTCGCTTATCGGAATCAGGCGATTCAAGCGCCTAGAGTTTCGTCTCGAAACCCTCTTTCCGTTTAACCTATTCAAACAAGTTTTTGCCACTGTAAAATTTGACTTAAGTCCAGATTAGTAAACGAAGGTTGTTTCTTTCGCCGTTTGAGTTTCGTTGCTTCGTTCGATTTGATTCTTTTTGTAAACCGGAGTTCTTAAGTTGAACTTTCTGGTTAGATCTCTTATTTTGAGTTTTACTCGTGCACCTTTGCTTGATTGCTTATGTATGTATTGTTGGTTTGCAATAGAGTACCCGGAGTGCGAAGCGTGCTACTACGAGTCTCTAGGTTTCACGGACCATCAGCAAGGCAAGTAACACTTTGATCATACCTCTTTATCACCCAGTTTTATTGCATTAGATCAATCCTCAAACAATTGCATGATTAGGATCTGAATAACATGTGGGTTTTGGGAAGTAGATGAGGTAGTACCTATCGCCATGTTTATTATCAAACCTTTGGGAGTTACTTCTACGTTGCTTATATTGTTATGCTATGCTCGTAGACGTGGATTGGGTTTGAGTGAATTTTCCATGACAGATGTGAGATTGTTAATTAATGGTTCAACTTAAGGTGGCTACTTAAATAAACAACTGGGTGGATTGAGGCACCTGGAGAACCCAGTGGTGCCTGTATTTTTGGATATCCCGGAGTACCCGTGTGATCATCCTATGGACCGCCACCCAGACTCAAAGGGATCATGAGATTATTCATGCTAGAAACCTATGTGTGCATCCACAATCTATTATGGGCTCTAGCATAGTTGAGTAGGTTACATGACCTCTTGAAGAGGTGGGCTAGCAGATGTAGGGGAAAGTAGGTGTAACTGTCCACCCGGAGTAAGGAGTAGTGTTTCTGAAAGACTGTGTCTCGGTCATCCGTTTCTCAAACACCTTGTAGTGCGAGAAATCAAGTGGAGGCGATCGAGTCTTGTGGGAAAAAGTGCGCAAACCTCTGCAGGGTGTACAATCTAATCATGGTTAGCCGTGTCCCCGGTTATGGACATCTTGAGTATCTAGTTCTTGGATTATCATGTGAATCTCATCACCATGTTACTTAATTTAATTTGATTGGGTTAATCACGTTCTTAATTGGGATTGAGTTGGAGGTACCTTCTCAATGTTTAACAACCACCATGATAGTTAAATAAAATTTATTCCTTTGTGGTAGGGAAAAATTGGCTTTTCGCAAGACTGTAACCATAGAGCTTTCCACCAGCCAAATATGCATGTAGTGATAGCATTATTCTGTTCATTACTCTCTATGTGTTACATTGCCAGCATATTCCATGTGCTGACCCGTTTTCAGGCTGCAACGTATCATGTTGCAGACTTATCAGACGACGAGTAAGGAGCCTTAGGTCGTGGTCTTATACTCAGTGATGCCGTTGGAGTTGATGGACTCACTTTATCTTCCAAGCCTTCCGCTGTTATCGTATTTTGATGGCCTTAAGCCATATTTATTTGTATTGAGTTCTCTTGAACTATTCGATGTAATAAGTGTGTGATTGCTACTCTGTTATAAATCCTTCAAAGTACTGTGCGTGTCAGCATTACCGATCCAGGGATGACACTGATGCACGGAGACTAGACTGTTTGAGGTCTGGTCGCTACACTTCTTTTGTTGAGCTTTCATACACTTATAGCTCTAGTGCATCCGTTGTATGGCAATCTCTACTCACTCACATTGATATCTATTGATGGGCATCTCCATAGCCCATTGATACGCCTAGTTGATATGAGACTATATTCCTCTTTTTTGTCTTCTCCACAACCACCATTCTATTCCACCTATAGTGCTATGTTCATGTCTCGCGCTCATATATTGCGTGAAAGTTGAAAAAGTTTGAGAATACTAAAGTATGAAACAATTGTTTGGCTTGTCATCGGGGTTGTGCATGATTGGAGCATTTTGTGTGAGGAAAATGAAGCATAGCCAAACTATATGATTTTGTAGGGATGAGCTTTCTTTGGCTATGTTATTTTGAGAAGACATAATTGCTTGGTTAGTATGCTTGAAGTATTATTATTTTTATGTCAATATTAAACTTTTGTCTTGAATCTTTTGGATTTGAACATTCATGCCACAATAAATAAAATTACATTGAAAAATATGTTAGGTAGCATTCCACATCAAAAATTCTGTTTTTATCATTTACCTACTCGAGGACGAGCAGGAATTAAGCTTGGGGATGCTTGATACGTCTCCAACGTATCTATAATTTTTTATTGTTCCATGCTATTATATTATCTGTTTTGGATGTTTAATGGGCTTTAATATGCTCTTTTATATTATTTTTGGGACTAACCTATTAACCGAAGGCCCAGTGCCAGTTTCTGTTTTTTTGCCTATTTCAGTGTTTTGCAGAAAAGGAATACCAAACGGAATCCAAACAGAATGAAACCTTCGCGATGATCTTTCTTGGAACGAAAGCAATCCAGAAGACTTGAAGTTGAAGTCTGGAACTCCGCAAGGCGGCCACGAGGCAGGAGGGCGCGCCCAGGGGGTAGGCTCGCCCCACCCTCGTGGGGCCCACGGAGCTCCACTCACGTACTTCTTTCGCCTATATATACTCTTGTACCCTAAAAACACCAGGGAGAGCCATGAAACCACTTTTACACCGCCGCAACCTTCTGTACCCGTGAGATCCCATCTTGGGGCCTTTTCCGGTGATCTGCCGGAGGGGGAATCGATCACGGAGGGCTTCTACATCAACACCATAGCCTCTCCGATGATGTGTGAGTAGTTTACCACAGACCTTCGGGTCCATAGTTATTAGCTAGATGGCTTCTTCTCTCTCTTTGGTTCTCAATACAAAGTTCTCCTCGATGTTCTTGGAGATCTATTCGATGTAATACTCTTTTGCGGTGTGTTTGCCGAGATCCGATGAATTATGGATTTATGATCAAGTTTATCTATGAATAATATTTGGTTCTTCTCTAAATTCTTATATGCATGATTTGATATCTTTGCAAGTCTCTTTGAATTATCGGTTTAGTTTGGCCTACTAGATTGATATTTCTTGCAATGGGAGAAGTGCTTAGCTTTGGGTTCAATCTTGCGGTGTCCTTTCCCAGTGACAGTAGGGGCAGCAAGGCACGTATTGTATTGTTGCCATCGAGGATAAAAAGATGGGGTTTATATCATATTGTTTGAGTTTATCCCTCTACATCATGTCATCTTGCTTAATGCATTACTCTGTTCTTATGAACTTAATACTCTAGATGCATGCTGGATAGTGATCGATGTGTGGAGTAATAGTAGCGGATGCAGAATCGTTTCGGTCTACTTGACACAGACGTGATGCCTATATTCATGATCATTGCCTAGATATTCTCATAACTATGCGCTCTTCTATCAATTGCTCGGCAGTAATTTGTTCACCCACCGTAATATATGCTATCTTGAGAGAAGCCACTAGTGAAACCTATGGCCCCCGGGTCTATTTTCCATCATATAATCTTCTATTTTACATCATATAAGTTTCCGATCTACAATTCTAGTTTTATATTTATTTTATTTTGCAATCTTTACTTTCCAATCTATACAACAAAAATACCAAAAATATTTATCTTATTATCTTTATAAGATCTCACTTTTGCGAGTGACCGTGAAGGGATTGACAACCCCTTTATCGCGCTGGTTGCAAGATTCTTGATTGTTTGTGCAGGTACTAGGTGACTTGCGTGTTATCTCCTACTGGATTGATACCTTGGTTCTCAAAAATTGAGGGAAATACTTACGCTACTTTGTTGCGTCACCCTTTCCTCTTCAAGGGAAAACCGACGCATGCTCAAGAGGTAGCAGCCTGCCCGGTCAGTGACCGGTCATGATTTTTCGACTCAAATGGACGCCTCAAATGGGCCTCAAACGCCTGGGCTGATCGGCACCCCTCATATCCAGCCCAAATATGGGGCAGATATGGGGGCGCCCGGGCACGCCCGCCACATCTGACCCTGTAACATCCCAAATTTTCAATTTGGTATGTTATACATAGATCATCATTGCATATCATGTTTTATCGTATTTTGACAAATCCTCGATAAATCCTAAGCAACTCAAGGACCCTCGGAGAGAGTTGGGGATTTTCTTGAATTTTCATATTTGATTTTCATCAATTAATAAGACGAGGATTTTGGTTTTAATTATTTTTCTCTCCGGAAAAATATTTCATTTTAAAAATAAATGAGAGGAGAAAATATGACTTCTCCAAAATAAGTGAAATACTGGAGGAAAAATGTTAAAACCATTATTGGGATTTATTTGGATTTTATTTGCAATTTTTATTGCATTAAAAATATTGCATGTTTTCAAAATATTTATTTTGTGTTAAAAAAATGTTCACCCTATTCTAGATTTTCTAACAAGACGGGGAAAATTTATTTCATATTTTTCTGAATTTCATTTATTTTTCTGTAAATTATTTTCCGCGGATCTTATTTAAAAAAACACGCGACGCCCGCTGGGCCGAAGCCCAGCCGAGCGCCGGCCCACCCCCGCGCCCGTCTCCTCCCTGGAGACCGAGCGTACCACGCCGCCACCGCCGAGTCCGGCACCCGCACGGCACCCGTCGGCCGCCCCCTTCCCCAAGCTACCTCTAGCCCCCCCCCCTTTAAATACCCCCCTCTCTCTCTCCCCTCAACTCGCTCGCCGCCGCCGCCCTCATCTCGCCGAGCGCCGCCGCCGCGTTCGTCGCCGGAGCCGCCGCCCCTCGCCCCCCCGAGCCCCGCACCCCGCCGCCGAGCCCGGAGCCCCGCCGGAGCCTCGCCGGAGCCCGCCCGTCGAGGTACTGCCGCACCCCGTCGTTGCCGGTTTTCTTTAAAAGAAAAACCCTTTGTTTAAAAAAAACCTAGATCGGTTTTTTTCGGTTTTATTATTTTGCGAGCGTTCACCGAACCGTTCGTTTTAACGAACGCGTTCGTCGGTTTTTCTCTGTTAACGAACGTCCGTTCTTTAACCGTTCGTCCGTTTTTCTTTTTCGTCGGATTTTTCTGCGATTATCTCAGATTCGATTTCTGATCGAATTTTCGATTCTGTTTAACTTCTCACTCGTTTATCGGAATCAGGCGATTCAAGCGCCTAGAGTTTCGTCTCGAAATTCTCTTTCCGTTTAACCTACTCAAACAAGTTTTTGCTACAGTAAAATTTGACCTAGATCCAGATTAGTAAACGAAGCTTCTTCCTTTCGCAGTTTGACTTTCGTTGCTTCTTTCGAGTTGATTCTTTTTGCAAACCGGAGTTCTTAAGTTGAACTTTCTGGTTGGATCTTTCATTCGAGTTTTACCTGTGCATTAGATGAGTACTGATTGTATGCTTGTTTGTTGCGATAGAGTACCCGGAGTGTGCCGCTTGTTACTTCGAATCGTTAGGTTTTGCGGATCATCAGCAAGGCAAGTAACACTTTGGTCATACTTTTCATACCCAGTTTTATTGCATTAGATCTATTCCTCAAACATTGCATGATTAGGATCTAATTAAACTGTGGGTACTGGGAAGTAGTTGAGGTAGTACCTATTACCTGTTTTTCTTATCAAACCCTTGGGAGTTACTTCTACGTTGCTATTATATTGCTATGCTATGCTCGTAGACGTGGATTGGGTTTGAGAGATATTCATGACAGATGTGAGATGTTTATTAATGGTTCAACTTAAGGTGGCAACTAAAACTCACATCTGGGTGGATTGAGGCACCTGGAGAACCCAGTGTTGTCTGTTTGTATAAGGTCCGCCACCCAGGTTCAAAGGGATCATAAGATTATTCATGCTAGAAACTTCCGTGTGCAGCCACAAGCTATTATGGGCTCTAGCATAGCTGAGTAGGTTACAGGATCTCTTGAAGAGGTGGGCTAGCAGATGTAGGGGAAAGTAGGTGTACCGGTCCACCCAGAGTAAAGAGTGATTGTTCCTGAAAGACTGTGTCTCGGTCATCCGTTTCTCAAACATCATGTAGTGCGAGAATCAAGCGGAGGCGATCGAGTCTTGTGGGGAAAAGTGCGCAAACCTCTGCAGAGTGTACAAACTGATCATGATTAGCCGTGTCCCCGGTTATGAACAACTTGAGTATCTAGTACCTGGATTATCATTTGAATCTCATCACCATGTTACCTTTAATTAATTTTGTTGGGTTAATGATGACACTTAATTGGGATTGAGTTGGAGGTACCTTCTCAATGTTTCACAACCACCATGATAGTTAAATAAAATTTATTTCTTTGAAGTAGGATAAAATTGGCTTTTCGCAAAACTGTAACCATAGAGCTTTCCACCAGCCATATATGCATGTAGTATAGCATTATTATTGTTCATTGCTCTCTATGTATTACATTGCCAGCATATTCTATGTGCTGACCCGTTTTCGGGCTGCAACGTTTCATGTTGCAGACTTTTCAGACGACGAGTAAGGTGCCGTAGGTCGTGGTCTTATACTCAGTGATGCCGCTGGAGTTGATGGACTCACTTATCTTCCAAGTCTTCCGCTGTTATCGTTATTAGATGGCCTTAAGCCATTTATCATACTTAATCTCTTTGGAGATATTCGATGTAATAAGTGTGTGATTGCTACTCTGTTATAAATCCTCCGTTTGTACTGTGCGTGTCAGCATTACTGATCCAGGGATGACACTGGTGCATAGCAGCACAGACCATTTGAGGTCTGGTCGCTACAGACCCGACCCATGCTGGCCCACCCGACCCCACATATATTCGTCCCCATCCGCTCGTCGGAGCAAACCCTAGCCACTCCACTCCCCTCCATTCCCCTCCGCCACCCGAACTCACCTCCTGCGGTTTCCGACGTTCTCCGGCATGTCAGGCAACAGATCGGACTCCGACTAGTCCAGATCCGTCGACTGGGGTGTCATCCCGTGCGGGTTGGAGGAGGCAATGGCAGTCCACATTGCACTCCGCCGCTCCCGGGAGGACATTGCCTGGCCAACGGACGGATCTGTCCGCCGCGACTCCATAGCGTCGGCTCATCAGGCGCTCAGGTCCTCTGCGGCTGGATCCTCGCGGCCCCGACAGCCGGAACCCCTCTCCTTCCCCATCACCGGTCGGGCAAACTTTGAGTCCCGAACGGGCGGCCCGCCGTGGGAATGAGAGGATAAGGGCCGCCAAGGCCCGTATCGCGGCGGAAATGGTGGCGGCGGAGGCGACGGTGCGGGCGGTCGCAGAGGAGGAAGCCATCCACGTCTGCATTGTGAAGAAACGACAATGGAGAAACACGCGTGCCCTCGTCCAAGAGCATAATCGGGTGGTCCGTGCCATGGACGTACTGCCACCAAAGGAGGAGAAGGCGGACAACTCCGGCGAGGACAGCTCCGGCGACTAGCAGATCCGGCTCGATTCCTACTGCGTCTTCGACCGGTAGTTCCGCGAGAAGGACGACAAGGGCGTCGGGAAGGGCAAGGGAAGCCGTGGATGAACTCCACCATAGCCAAACATGAAAAATTTCGGTAGTTCGATGGCATCTTTAGTTAGTAGTGATGGAGTAGCCGGACGATATGTGTGCATCGACGTAATTGCATGAGTTGTATGGATTTGAGATATGATAATTCAAGTGTCCGGATGTGGAATACATTATTTGAGGGGTGACCGGTTAGTGCCCACAGACACGCCCGGACGCGTTTGCAGGCGTTTGAGGGGCCGGATTTGCCAAGTCTGGTTGTAGACGCTCTAACAGGGTTAAAGAGGAGAGAATTTACGTGATGCATTGTGTGTTATATTGTGCGTGTCGGACGGTTGGACAGTTTTTATATAGTACAAGACTTGAAGGATAATAAGTCTTTTCTAAAATTAAGGGGGGAAATAGATTACAAATAGTGTTGTACCAAATACAAAGATACGGTTGTAGTATGCTCTTAACAGTGTTGATGAACATTTGAGTGCGTCTTTTTAACGATGCACGTTGGAGATGCCATGGAGTGAATCACGAGAGAGGAGGAAGCAAGCACTAGAGGCTGCTGGAGCTGGGCAGGTCAGTGGCTGCTGCCATGATGGTTCTCTCCTCTCCTTTGGTCCCGTCTCTCTCCTTTTTATGGAGCTCCGCGCCCCGTCGTGTCACCGTGTCGCTCTCCCTCCCCTCTCCCACATTTTATTCCATCCATCCACTGACTCACGGCCTCCAGTAGCAACGATTATTGCGTTCTACGGCGTGCTCTGCTCAAGCTCAGCTCGGCTTCTTCTCCTTGCCGCCGAGAGGTTTTATTTTCATCTCTAAAGCATGAGCATAAACCATTCCTCCGTTTTCACAAAGAAGAAACAGCTTGTTATTGAATCCCGTGACCTTACTGTAACAGAAACGCATGGATTGAGTCGTTTTCGAACAAAAAGGAGAGAAGAAGAAAGGAAAGCATCGCCAGCAAAAACAGCCCAAACCTTGTTGCCATTTCTCGATGCGTGCCCCTTTGTTGTTGTCTCTCTTTCGTCCATCGGAAAGCAGAAACTCGGCACAAAGCCTCGAATAACCCATTGCACGTCGACGCCACTGATTGCATCATAATGCCGCGGATATTTGTCGAGATCGATAACGTGCTGCTTGCTTGCACGAACACAAGACGCTAGCGTGCATTGCGCATACATCAGACCGGCCCAGCAAAGCTCTGGGAGGGAGCTTCAGGGAATGGCAATGGAGTGTGAGCGGCAGTGGTCTTGCGGCTTTCTCGTGGGTGGACCAAACTCCGAGGCAGCTCTTTCTCCTCTCTGCTAAAGTAAAGTGGTGTCCATTGTGGTGTGGGTGGACAAGACAGGCAGCAGCAGCAGCAGCCGCCCGAGCAAGCAAGGAGCATCACAATCATTCCAGCACCGACAGCCTTCCACCCGACTCCACTCTCACAACTATTCTATACTACTACTACTGCTGCTATGTTTTGCATTTTGCGTGGATTTCCTGTCTGTTATGACTGACTGAGCCAGTGTCACAGATTGCAATCCGTCGTTGCATTAGTACAGTGTTATTTGCGATGCAAGGTATTTTCATTTAGTAGGATAATCCAGAGATTAAATTTTCCTGACCGAAGTAAAAGGAACCAACAAAGCAATCTATTTCAAGGAATATCCAAACATAGCAACATGGCTAGACCCGTAAGCATGGCCGCACAGGATCAAGCCTCTCTTGGGCACCTACCCATAGGCTGACAGTAGACCAGCCTTTGTCCCCTAGTCATCCAACTATTCATCTCTCATCAGTGTCACTTTCTCAGCCAATCCCCTAAACCAGCGCACAATACCAATACCCTGTCATCTAGCAGCTCCTTCCTTGCTCTTCCACATTTCTGTCTTGCCACATCTTTGTTGAATTGCACCCTCATACAGAACAATATTCTAACTATAGCATCCTTCTTCGAATGTACTCCTCCATCCTAAAATAAGTGTCGCTATTTTAGGACGGAGGGAGTAATAGATACTCTGAATTCTAGACTATCTTTTTTTCTTTCTTATTTGTAACCACACCTTTTACTCGTAAGAAAGGCACTTGTGTTTCTTTGTACTCCTACACAAGAGAAAAAGAGAAGAAGGGCGTGTGAGTAAATAGCACGAAAGGGCAACGAGGAAAACGAAAAGGGAGCAATCAAACCAAGAAACCGGAATGTTTGTCATTGAATATCTCTCCCTCACGCCGACGACCAGCCGTTATTCCTTCCGCTCGTCCTTTCCTCCTCCTCCTCCTCCTCGCTCTCCGTGTGTGAGCTGTGGGACGTCCCCTCCATTGCTCATCATTCCGAGCTTTGAGTTTTTTTTCCTTCTTCTCCACGAGAGGCAGAGTAGGTAGGTAGGCAGGCACCATCCATTTTAGCAAGGAGAAGAGGAGGTCGGGCAATGGGGTTGGCCAGCGACAGCGCCGGGTTCCCCTTCTCCGCCAAGCTCTCCGCCGCCAACTCGCCGCGCTTCTGCAACCCCATGAGCAGAAGGTGAGTCCTCGCCTCCCATCTCTTCCTCGTCGGTTTCTTTTCACCCCTTCTCCCGGGTGGGCTTTGCCGCCGTTCATGTTCTAGCGGCAAATGCGCCTGTGGTTGTCTTGGGAATCTTTTTGGGGGCGTCACAAACTCAGGATCCTTGCCAGCCAGTTTAGATCACGTGGAGCTAATTTCATGGGTTTCAGGCCAAGAAAAAAGAATGGCATCTGAACTTCTGAAGCTCCAGTGTCCAACTCAAGAAAACAGTGGAAATGTTACCCTGAAAATGTTCTTCCCGTAGCTCCCTCAAAGGGTTACTGTCAGATGGTCCTGGGTACAACAAAATGCCTGCACATTTATTATTTTAGATCGTCCCATGATTTGCGTAGATCCGGTTCTCCTTTAAAGGCTAGGGCACTTCCTCTGTTATACTCCTCAGTTTCTGAATAGGTTCATCTGAAAAGATCCATATGTGGCAAAACTTGATGCACTAGCAGCATTAGTTCAACATGTTCTGTTTATGTTAGTCTACAAGTTTGAGTTTTATTTTCCTTTTGCCTCAAGATTGTTTCATCAGTTGGTCATTCTGAACCCATATCCTGAATTTATATATGTTGGCAAACTGAAAGAGTATGGATTATATGGATTGTATGTCAACAGAATTATGCTTCACGTGTTGCACATTAAAATGAAATTCTTGGTGTTTTAATTCCCTACATTGCTTGTTGTGCAGGATATTTTCAGATGTTGCTGGGGATATAACGGTATCGGTGGATGGCCAATCTTTCCTCCTGCACAAGGTGCCCCTCATCTTCACCTCTTCTGAAGTTTTTATGGCCATCATTCTTCTTCACCTCTGTATTGGAGTGTGTGTTTCCCTCTTGGTCTTTTGAGTAGAAAAAAGAAACTGTGTTGTGTTTTTCATTTGAACCTTAGCTTCAGTTATCATGGCCAAAAGGTGTAAAGAAATAAGAACATAATCTGGGAGAAACAACTAATGGGTTCGCGTACATGATTAGGAATGTTTCGGGATCCTTTGTGCGCATGTGGGGAGAGGGGGTTTATAAGCAAACAAATTGTGATTGGTACTTTTTTCTTCTTTCTGATGCCTATTGTACGAGCTGAAGCCAAGCCTGTGGAGCACGTTTGATCATACCGTGTGTCTCTACTTATTTTGCAGTTCCCTTTAGTCTCTCGGTGCGGAAGAATAAGACGAATGGTAGCCGAAGCCAAGGATCCAGATCTCTCAAAGCTTGAGCTTGTAAATGTACCAGGGGGAGCTACAGCATTCGAACTCGCTGCGAAGTTCTGTTATGGGAGCAACTTTGAAATAACCACAGCCAATGTAGCTCATCTCCGGTGCATTGCAGAATATTTGGAAATGACAGAAGACTATCAAGAGGAGAACCTAATTGTCCGGACAGAGATGTACCTGAATGACCTTGTGGTCAAGAACCTTGAGAAATCACTACAAGTTTTATGCGCGTGTGAAGGCTTGGATCCAATGGTGGAGGAAATCGGATTTGTCGATCGGTGTGTCGATGCGATCGCGATGAACGCAAGCAAGGAGCAGCTGGTTTCAGGTTTGGCTCACTTGGAATGCGACGCGGGGTCCGGGAAGTTGCGGATGCATTGCCAGGATTGGTGGGTTGAGGATCTTTCTGCTCTAAGAATTGATTATTATCAGCGAGTGATCGCCGCGATGAGGAGAAGTGGCGTGAGGCCGGAGAGCATAGGCACTTCCATTGTACACTATGCTCAAACAGCTCTCAAGGGCATCGAAAGGCGGCACGTGTGGGATTCCGGCCCACTTGTCGGTGACAACCAAAGGGTGGTTGTGGAAACCCTCATCAACCTGATGGCAACCGAGAAGATCACAGCTGTTACCCTGTCATTCTTGTTCGGCATGCTGAGAATGGCGATAGAGGTTGATGCAGGGCTAGATTACAGGATTGAAGTCGAGAAAAGGATCGGTCTCCATCTTGAGATGGCATCACTTGATGATCTTCTCATCCCCTCCATGCAAACGAGTGAGTCCATGTTTGACGTCGACACGGTCCATCGCATATTGGTCAATTTCTTGCAAAGGATTGAGGAAGATGATTCAGGAGACTTGTCACCTTGCGGATACGAGTCCGACGGACTCAAGTCTCCGAGCCATGGCTCGGTGCTCAAGGTCGGAAGGCTAATGGATGGTTATCTTGCAGAAATTGCACCAGATCCTTATCTGAAACTGCAGAAGTTCATGACTCTCATCGAACTGTTGCCCGACTATGCTCGCATTGTTGATGATGGACTCTACCGAGCCATCGACATATACCTAAAGGTACAAAACTACACTATATCACAATGCTACATTTTGGTAGTTGTGTGTAGCAAACTTGTGAATTTGTAGGAGCAACTATATATGTTTAGACCAAAAACATTCTCCTTCTAATTATATAGTATATGTATTTGCCATCAGAAATAGCATGATATCTGTAGATGAGAATGTGGAATGTGATGATGTATACAATCAAATATAATTTCTAAATCTTGATTTGAATAAAGTTCTGAACCAAACGGTGTATATTTGAATAAATATGATCGATCAGGCACACCCATCTCTAATGGAATCCGAGTGCAAGAAGCTGTGCAAGCTGATCGACTGCCAGAAGCTGTCTCAGGACGCGTCGAGCCACGCGGCGCAGAACGACCGGCTCCCGATGCAGATGGTGGTGCGCGTGCTCTACTTCGAGCAGCTCCGGCTCAAGTCGTCCTTCTCGGGCGGCCACTCGGGCGGCGGCGGCGAGTACTGCTCCTTCTCCCAGCGGATCACCATGCCCATCAGCGGGAGCGGCGTGCCGAGCTCGTGCGTGTCGCCCCGCGCCGCCGGCGCCGCCGACAGCTACGCGTCGCTGCGGCGGGAGAACCGGGAGCTGAAGCTGGAGGTGTCGCGGATGCGGGTGCGGCTGACGGAGCTGGAGCGGGAGCAGGGGATGATGAAGCAGGGGATGCGGGACGGCCGCCCCGGGGAGCACGGCCGCGCCTTCTTCGCGTCGATATCGAGGGGGATCGGGCGGATGGCCATGTTCGGCCCGGCCGGGGAGAGGAGGAAGAAGAGCTCGAGGGCGACGGCGAGCTCGCAGTGCTCGGAGGGGAAGAGCCGGAGGAGGAAGAAACCATCGGTGACGTATGCGTAGCTAGCTAGCTAGAGGCTCTCAAGCCACGTGCGGGGAAACAATGTAGAATGTATGTACTGTGCTAGGTAGCTCGCGTATACATGATGCCGGTGGATTGCAACAAGTTTCCTTTGCAGTTTTATCTCGTATCCGATGTGACACCGAGAGATACGGCTAATCTGAGAACCTCTGGTAGTGTCGTCGGCCTCTAAAATGCTTTTGGAACTGACTTCTAAGACTCGGTTAGTGAAGTAAATAGCATAAAACCACCACATTCTAGGGTTTCAGAAAACCACCGCATTAGACTATCGCTTAAAAAACGAACCGATCATAGATGGATTCTAGGGTTTATCTAGTTGTTGTAACCAACATGGTTGAGATGTCGTTAGATCATGTATAAATAATGTTAGGGATCAATCCAATCTCAACCGAACCTGTAATTTCCTGGTCGGTCGATCCTGTATTGATGTGGTCCTGCTTCGAAGCATATGCTTCTCGCCATCTTTTGTGATATAGAGAGTTAGTTCCTCTTCCACTTAGCTACAACTCATCTACCATGGCACCCACGCTCATCCCTATCGCTGACAAGCTCTACCGTGTCAATTTCCTCGTATGGCGAGCTCATGCTCCGGACAGGATCAGAGGCACCCACTTCTCTGCCTACCTCAACAGCGAGCGACGGGGCCTGTCTTGGATGCTTGCTGACAAGGATGGTAAGCCCGCCGACAATCCAAATCCGACGCATGAGATCTGACAGGCCCAAGACTCCCAGGTTCTGAGCTTTATCTTCAATTCCATGTCACCGGCAATGATGATCCAGGTCACCCATTGCACAAAGGATGACGTGGCATGGACCGCTAGGTGTTCTCCTCCCACATGCATGCGCCCCTAGGAAGGACATTACTTGCCTTTCCAACAATCAATTTTCTTTTCAAATATATCTATAATGCACTTTCACTCTTTATTTGTTAACTTACAACGGTGAATTGGTATCCTGAGGTAGCTAACGGAAGTTGCCAATCTTACAACCGAACAACTACATATAGTTATCCTCTTCCTCCTTGGCACATCCAAAGCAGAACAGTTCACTTTTATGAAAATTAATCTTAAGGTTAGACAATTGTTCAAACAAGCACAAAAATAATTTCATATTTATGATCGTTTCCATATCATGCTCCATGTAGATGATTGTGCCATTAACATATTGTAGAATAGGAACCCCCCCCCCCCACACACACACATCCACTAGATGCAGGACTAACCCACTCACCTGCTTGTTCTCCTTGGCTCTAGCAATGAGGACAACAAACATATCGGCCACAATATTGAAAAGCATTAGAGACAATGGATCCCTTGCCGTAACCCCTTCCGAGTCTGGAAAAGTGTCCAATATCATCATTAACTTTAGCCCCGACACCACCCCCTTGAACAAAAGTCTTGACATGTTGCCTCCAAGCCAGATCAAAATGTTTCATACGCAATGCATGTTGCAAGAAGGGCCATTTAACTTTTTCGTATGCCTTCTCAAAATTCACTTTAAAGATAAATCCATCCAATTTCTTCGAATGAATTTCATGCAAAACGACTACACCCTATAGTATATGTCATCCTTTCATGAAAGCGGTTTGAGTAGGGCGAATCACTGTCTGAGCAATCTTTGTTGGCCGATTCGTATCCACTTTGGTAAAAAAAACTTAAAACTAACATTGCGTAAGCAAATGGGTCTAAACTATTTGATTTTCACCGCCATTTCCTTCTTAGGCAATAAAATAATAGTCCCAAAGTTGGGCTAAAACAACAGAAGCTCACCACTAAACAAATCCTAAAACATAGGCAGCATACCCCCCATTAATTGTCCCTCAACACCGCCTGTACAATTCCACCAAGAACACATCTAGACCAGGTGCTTTATTATTCTTCATCCGCAAAATTGCCCCATACACCTCCTTCTCCATAAAGGGGGCGGTCAACACATCATATTCTTCCGGACATAACTCGGAATATCCCCCATCATGCACTCATCCATGGATAACAAAATTGACACAGGGGCACCAAAGAGCTTCTTATAGAAATAAGAGATGTAGAATTCAGGTTCTCTTGACCTACAGTCGTACCCTCATCTTGCTCAAGTTGGACAATTCTTTTCTTTCTGTGTTTTCAGTTAGTTTAAATGAAAAAGTTCAGTGTTATTCTCACCCTCCATGACTCCCTTCACGTTAGCCCTATGGGCCCATTTAATTTCTTCCTCTATCAAGAGCTTAGCGAGACCCTCTTCCACTTCTAATTTGGCAGCACATTCTGCCGCGAGGGGGGGTGCCGCTTCAGCTCTGATGTCAAGCTCATTAGTAAGGTGAAGAAGCCTTTATTTTTTAACTTTGTAAACCCACTAGCATTCTTAGGCCAACCCTGCAAAAATTGTCTAGTCTCCCTTGGTTTGGAGGAATCTTTTAGGTATTTCATAGGATATGATTTTGTTGGGGAATGCAGTAATTTCAAAAATTTCCTACGCACACGCAAGATCCATCTAGGTGATGCATAGCAATGAGAGGGGAGAGTGTAGTCCACGTACCCTCGTAGACCGAAAGCGGAAGCGTTATGACAACGCAGTTGATGTAGTCGTACGTCTTCACGATCCGACCGATCCTAGTACCGAAAGTACGGCACCTCCGCAATCTGCACACGTTCAGCTCGAGGACGTCCCACGAACTCTAGATCCAGCTGAGGTTGAGGGAGAGCTTCGTCAGCATGACGGCGTGATGACGGTGATGATGAAGTTACCGACGCAGGGCTTCGCCTAAGCACTACAACGATACGATCGAGGTGGAAATCTATGGAGGGGGGCACCGCACACGGCTAAGACAACTGTCAACTTGTGTGTCTATGGGGTGCCCCCCTCCCCCGTATATAAAGGAGTGGAGGAGGGGGAGGGCCGGCCCTCTATGGCGCACCCAAGGGGGGAGTCCTACTCCCGATGGGAGCAGGATTCCCCCTTCCCTAGTTGGAGTAGGAGAGGAAGGAAGGAGGAGAGAGGGGGAAGGAAAGGGGGTCGGCCCCCACCCCAATTCGGATTGGGCTTGGCGGGCGCCCCCCTCCTTGGCCGCCTCCTCCTCTCTCCCACTAAGGCCCAATAAGGCCCATATACTCCCCGGGGGGTTCTGGTAACCTCCCGGTACTCCGGTAAATGCCCGAACTCACCCGGAACCATTCCGATGTCCAAACATAGCCATCCAATATATCGATCTTTATGTCTCGACCATTTCGAGACTCCTCGTCATGTCCGTGATCACATCCGGGACTCCAAACAACCTTCGGTACATCAAAACACATAAACTCATAATACCGATCATCACCGAATGTTAAGCGTGCGGACCCTACGGGTTCGAGAACTATGTAGACATGACCGAGACTCATCTCCGGTCAACAACCAATAGCGGAACCTGGATGCTCATATTGGTTCCTACATATTCTATGAAGATCTTTATCGGTCAAACCGCATAACAACATACGTTGTTCCCTTTGTTATCGGTATGTTACTTGCCCGAGATTCAATCGTCGGTATCTCAATACCTAGTTCAATCTCGTTACCAGCAAGTCTCTTTACTCGTTCCGTAATGCATCATCCCGCAACTAACTCATTAGTCACATTTCTTGCAAGGCTTATAGTGATGTGCATTACCGAGAGGGCCTAGAGGTACCTCTCCGACAATCGGAGTGACAAATCCTGATCTCGATCTATGCCAACTCAACAAACACCATCAGAGACACCTGTAGAGCATCTTTATAATCACCCAGTTACATTGTGACGTTTGATAGCACACTAAGTGTTCCTCTGGTATTCGGGAGTTGCATATTCTCATAGTCATAGGAACATGTATAAGTCATGAAGAAAGCAATAGCAACAAACTAAACGATCATCGTGCTAAGCTAAAGGATGGGTCTTGTTAATCACATCATTCTCTAATGATGTGATCCCGTTCATCAAATGATAACTCATGTCTATGGCTAGGAAACTTAACCATCTTTGATTAACGAGCTAGTCAAGTAGAGGCATACTAGTGACACTCTGTTTGTCTATGTATTCACACATGTACTAAGTTTCCGGTTAATACAATTCTAGCATGAATAATAAACATTTATCATGATATAAGGAAATATAAATAACAACTTTATTATTGCCTCTAGGGCATATTTCCTTCAGTCTCCCACTTGCACTAGAGTCAATAATCTAGTTCACATTGCCATGTGATTTAACACCAATAGTTCACATCATCATGTGAATTAACACTCTATAGTTCACATCGCCATGTGACCAATACCCAAAGGGTTTACTAGAGTCAATAATCTAGTTCACATCGCCATGTGATTAACACCTAAAGAGTACTAAGGTGTGATCATGTTTTGCTTGTGAGAGAAGTTTAGTCAATGGCCTGCCACATTCAGATCCATATGTATTTTACAAATTTCTATGTCTACAATGCTCTGCACGGAGCTACTTTAGCTAATTGCTCCCACTTTCAATATGTATCCGGATTGTGACTTAGAGTCATCCAGATCGGTGTCAAAGCTTGCATCGACGTAACTCTTTACGATGAACTCTTTATCACCTCCATAACCGAGAAACATGTCCTTATTCCACCAAGGATAATTTTGACCGTTGTCCAGTGATCTACTCCTAGATCACTATTATACTCCCTTGCCAAACTCAGGGCA
Organism: Triticum aestivum; assembly: GCF_018294505.1. Taxonomy (NCBI): domain Eukaryota; kingdom Viridiplantae; phylum Streptophyta; class Magnoliopsida; order Poales; family Poaceae; genus Triticum; species Triticum aestivum. The sequence goes on along the minus strand of NC_057808.1, from coordinate 235,529,546 downwards.
GGGTATACAATAGGTCTGGTACACAACATGGCATACTTTATAGAACCTATGGCTGAGGCATAGGGAATGACTTTCATTCTCTTTCTATCTTCTGCCGTGGTCGGGTTTTGACTCTTACTCAACTTCACACCTTGCAACACAGACAAGAACTCCTTCTTTGACTGTTCCATTTTGAACTACTTCAAAATCTTGTCAAGGTATGTACTCATTGAAAAAACTTATCAAGCGTCTTGATCTATCTCTATAGATCTTGATGCTCAATATGTAAGCAGCTTCACCGAGGTCTTTCCTTGAAAAACCCTTCCAAACACTCCTTTATGCTTTCCAGAAAAATTCTACATCATTTCCTATCAACAATATGTCATTCACATATACTTATCAGAAAGGTTGTAGTGCTCCCACTCACTTTCTTGTAAATACAGGCTTCTCCAAAAGTCTGTACAAAACCATATGCTTTGATCACACTATCAAAGCGTGTATTCCAACTCCGAGATGCTTGCACCAGTCCATAAATGGATCGCTGGAGCTTGCACATTTTTAGCACCTTTAGGATTGACAAAACCTTCTGGTTGCATCATATACAACTCTTATTTTAATAAATCCATTAAGGAGTGCAATTTTGTTATCCATTTGCCAGATTTCATAAAATGCGGCAATAGCTAACATGATTCAGACAGACTTAAGCATCGCTACGAGTGAGAAAATCTCATCGTAGTCAACACCTTGAACTTGTCGAAAACCTTTTGCGACAAGTCGAGCTTTGTAGATAGTAACACTACCATCAGCGTCCGTCTTCCTCTTGAAGATCCATTTATTCTCAATGGCTCACCGATCATCGGGCAAGTCAATCAAAGTCCACACTTTGTTGTCATACATGGATCCCATCTCAGATTTCATGGCCTCAAGCCATTTCGTGGAATCTGGGCTCATCATCGCTTCCTCATAGTTCATAGGTTCGTCATGGTCAAGTAACATGACCTCCAGAACAGGATTACCGTATCACTCTGGTGCGGACCTTACTCTGGCTAACCTACGAGGTTCGGTAGTAACTTGATCTGAAGTTTCATGATCATCATCATTAACTTCCTCACTAATTGGTGTAGGCATCACTAGAACTGATTTATGTGATGAACTTCTTTCCAATTCGGGACCAGGTACAATTACCTCATCAAGTTCTACTTTCCTCCCACTCACTTCTTTCGAGAGAAACTCCTTCTCTAGAAAGGATCCATTCTTAGCAACAAAAATCTTGCCTTTGGATCTGTGATAGAAGGTGTACCCAACAATTTGGGTATCCTATGAAGGCGCACTTCTCCATTTGGGTTCGAGCTTATCAGGTTGAAACTTTTTCACATAAGCATCGCAACCCCAAACTTTAAGAAACGACAGCTTAGGTTTCTTGCCAAACCACAGTTCATATGGTGTCGTCTCAACGGATTTAGATGGTGCCCTATTTAACGTGAATGCAGTTGTCTATAATGCATAACCCCAAAACGATAGTGGTAAATCGGTAAGAGACATCATAAATCGCATCATATCTAATAAAGTACGGTTACGACGTTCGGACACACCATTTCGCTATGGTGTTCCACGTGGCGTGAGTTGCAAAACTATTCCGCATTGTTTTAAATGAAGACCAAACTCGTAACTCAAATATTCTCCTCCACGATTAGATCGTAGAAATTTTATTTTCTTGTTACGATGATTTTCCACTTCACTCTGAAATTCTTTGAACCTTTCAAATGTTTCAGACTTATGTTTCATCAAGTAGATATACCCATATCTGCTCAAATCATCTGTGAAGGTCAGAAAATATCGATACCCGCCGCGAGCCTCAATACTCATTGGACTGCATACATCAGTATGTATTATTTCCAATAAGTCAGTTGCTTGTTCCATTGTTCCGGAGAACGGAGTCTTAGTCATCTTGCCCATGAGGCATGGTTCGCAAGCATCAAGTGATTCATAATCAAGTGATTCCAAAAGCCCATCAGCATGGAGTTTCTTCATGCGCTTTACACTAATATGACCTAAACGGCAGTGCCACAGATAAGTTGCACTATCATTATTAACTTTGCATCTTTTGGCTTCAATTTTTATGAATATGTGTATCACTACGATCGAGATTCAATAAACCATTTATATTGAGTGTATGACCATAGAAGGTTTTATTCATGTAAATAGAACAACAATTATTCTTTGACTTAAATGAATAACCGTATTGCAATAAACATGATCCAATCATATTCATGCTCAACGCAAACACCAAATATCATTTTTTTTAGGTTCAACACAAATCCCGAAGGTAAAGGAGTGTGCGATGGTGATCTTATCAACCTTGGAATCACTTCCAACACACATCATCACCTCACCCTTAACTAGTCTATGTTTATTTTGCAACTCCCGTTTCGAGTTACTACTCTTAGCAACTGAACCAGTATCAAATACCGAGGGGTTGCTATAAACACTAGTAAAGTACACATCAATAATATGTATATACAATATAGCTTTGTTCACTTTGCCATCCTTCTTATCCGCCAAGTATCTAGGGCAGTTCCACTTCTAGTGACCATTTCCTTTGCAGTAGAAGCACTCAGTTTCAGGCTTGGGTCTAGATTTGGGCTTCTTCATGGGAGTGGCAACTTGCTTGCCATTCTTTCTTGAAGCTCCCTTTCTTTCCCTTGCCCTTTTACTTGAAACTAGCGGTCTTGTCAACCATCAACACTTGATGCTTTTTCTTGATTTCTACCTTCGCCAATTTCAGCATCGTGAAGAGCTCGGGAATTACTTCCGTCATCCCTTGCATATTATAGTTCATCACGAAGTTCTAGTAACTTGGTGATAGTGACTAGAGAACTTTGTCAATTACTATGTTATCTGGAAGATTAACTCCCACTTGATTCAAGCAATTGTAGTACCCAAACAATCTAAGCACATGCTCACTGGTTGAGCTATTCTCCTCCATCTTGTAGGCAAAGTACTTGTTAGAGGTCTCATACCTCTCGACACGGGCATGAGTCTGAAATACCAATTTCAGCTCTTGGAACATCTCATATGCTCCGTGACATTTCAGAAAAATTTTGAAGTCCCGTTTTTAAGCCGTAAAGCATGGTGCACTAAACTATCAAGTAGTCATCATACCGAGCTTCTCAAACGTTCATAACGTCTGCATCTGCTCCTGCAATAGCTCTGTCACCTAGCGGTGCATCAAGGACATAATACTTCTGTGCAGCAATGAGGATAATCCTCAGATCACGGAGCTAGTCCACATCTTTGCTACTAACATCTTTCAACTTATTTTCTCTGGGAACATATCAAAAAATATACGGGGAACTACATCGCGAGCTATTGATCTACGACATAGATATGCAAATACTACCAGGACTAAGTTCATGATAAATTAAAGTTCAATTAATCATATTACTTAAGAACTCCCACTTAGATAGACATCCCTCTGGTCATCTATATGATCACGTGATCCAAATCAACTAAACCACGCCCGATCATCACGTGAGATGGAGTAGTTTTCAATGGTGAACATCACTATGTTGATCATATCTACTATATGATTCACGCTCGACCTTTCGGTCTCAGTGTTCCGAGGCCATATATGCATATGCTAGGCTCGTCAAGTTTAACCCGAGTATTCTACGTGTGCAAAACTGGCTTGCACCCGTTGTTTGTGAACGTAGAGCTTATCACACCCGATCGTCACGTGGTGTCTCAGCACGAAGAACTGTCGCAACGGTGCATACTCAGGGAGAACACTTATACCTTGAAATTTTAGTAAGGGATCATCTTATAAAGCTACCGCCGAACTAAGCAAAATAAGATGTATAAAAGATAAACATCACATGCAATCAAAATATGTGACATGATATGGCCATCATCATCTTGTGCCTTTGATCTCCATCTCCAAAGTACCGTCATGATTTCTATCGTCATCGGCATGACACCATGATCTCTATCAACGTGTCGTCATATGGTCGTCTCGCCAACTATTGCTATCGCATAGCGATAAAGTAAAGTAATTACATGGAGCTTGCATCTTATGCAATGAAGGGACAACAATAAGTCTCCTGCCAGTTGCCGATAATTTCAAAAACATGATCATCTCATACAACAATTTATATATCATCACGTCTTGACCATATCACATCACAACATGCCCTGCAAAAACAAGTTAGACGTCCTCTACTTTGTTGTTGCAAGTTTTACGTGACTGCTACGGGCTTTAGCAAGAACCGTTCTTACCTACGCATCAAAACCACAATGATTTTTCGTCAAGTGTGTTGTTTTAACCTTCAAAAAGGACCGGGCGTAGTCACACTCGATTCAACTAAAGTTGGAGAAACTGACACCCGCCAGCTACCTGTGTGTGAAGCACGTCGGTAGAACCAGTCTCGCGTAAGCGTACGCGTAATGTCCGTCCGGGCCGCTTCATCCAACAATACCGCCGAATCAAAGTATGACATGCTGGTAAGCAGTATGACTATTATCGCCCACAACTCTTTGTGTTCTACTCGTGCATATAATATCTACGCATAAACCTGGCTCGGATGCCACTGTTGGAGAACGCAGTAATTTCAAAAAAATTCCTACGCACACGCAAGATCCATCTAGGTGATGCATAGCAACGAGAGGGGAGAGTGTAGTCCACCGTACCCTCGTAGACCGAAAGCGGAAGCGTGATGACAACGCGGTTGATGTAGTCATACGTCTTCACGATCTGACCGATCCTAGTACCGAAAGTACGTCACCTCCGCGATCTGCACACGTTCAGCTCGGTGACGTCCCACGAACTCTTGATTTAGCTGAGGTCGAGGGAGAGCTTCGTCGGCACGACGGCGTGATGACGGTGATGATGAAGTTACCGACGCAGGGCTTCGCCTAAGCACTACAACGATATGACCGAGGTGGAAATCTGTGGAGGGGGGCACCGCACACGGCTAAGACAATTGTCAACTTGTGTGTCTATGGGGTGCCCCCCTCCCCCGTATATAAAGGAGTGGAGGAGGGGTGGGCCAGCCCTCTATGGCGCGCCCAAGGGGGGAGTCCTACTCCTGGTGGGAGTTGGATTCCCCCTTCCCTAGTTGGAGTAGGAGAGGAAGGAAGGAGGAGAGAGGGGGAAGGAAAGGGGGCCGGTCCCCCACCCCAATTCGGATTGGGCTTGGGGGGGCACCCCCTCCTTGGCCGCCTCCTCCTCTCTCCCACTAAGGCCCATCTACTCCCCGGGGGGTTCCGGTAACCTCCCGGTACTCCGGTAAATGCCCGAACTCACCCGGAACCATTCCGATGTCCAAACATAGCCATCCAATATATCGATCTTTATGTCTCGGCCATTTCGAGACTCCTCGTCATGTCCGTGATCACATCCGAGACTTTGAACAACCTTCGGTACATCAAAACACATAAACTTATAATACTGATCGTCACCGAACGTTAAGCGTGTGAACCCTACGGGTTCGAGAACTATGTAGACATGACCGAGACTCATCTCCGGTCAATAACCAATAGCGGAACCTGGATGCTCATATTGGTTCCTACATATTCTATGAAGATCTTTATCGGTCAAACCGCATAACAATATACGTTGTTCCCTTTGTCATCGGTATGTTACTTTCCCAAGATTCGATCGTCGGTATCTCAATACCTAGTTCAATCTCGTTACCGGCAAGTCTCTTTACTCGTTACATAATGCATCATCCTGCAACTAACTCATTAGTCACATTGCTTGCAAGGCTTATAGTGATGTGCATTACCGAGAGGGCCTAGAGGTACCTCTCCGACAATCGGAGTGACAAATCCTAATCTCGATCTATGCCAACTCAACAAACACCATCGGAGACACCTGTAGAGCATCTTTATGATCACCCAGTTACGTTGTGATGTTTGATAGCACACTAAGTGTTCCTCCGGTATTCGAGAGTTGCATATTCTCATAGTCATAGGAACATGTATAAGCCATGAAGAAAGCAATAGCAACAAACTAAACGATCATCGTGCTAAGCTAACGGATGGGTCTTGTCAATCACATCATTCTCTAATGATGTGATCCCGTTCATCAAATGACAACTCATGTCTATGGCTAGGAAACTTAACCATCTTTGATCAACGAGCTAGTCAAGTAGAGGCATACTAGTGACACTCTGTTTGTCTATGTATTCACACATGTACTAAGTTTCAGGTTAATACAATTCTAGCATGAATAATAAACATTTATCATGATATAAGGAAATATAAATAACAACTTTATTATTGCCTCTAGGGCATATTTCCTTCAGATTTCTATGGGAAAAACTTCTTTAGAGCACTTTGGTTTGTAAGAATAGAATCCTACTTCTATGGAGGAATTCTTCTTATCCTCCACATTTCATAGGAAAATAAACATTAGCCTAGACTCAATGGAAAAAAAAATCCTACGATGTGAACCAAATGGCATATCCTTTCTTATTCCTATTCATAGTATTTGAGATACATGTCATCTCATTTCCTATGACTCTTCTATTCCTATTATTTTCCTACCCTATGAACCAAAGGTGGCCTAAGACGCCAGATTTTATACTGCCATCTCTCAATATTAGTAACCCATCTATTTTCTTTAGCCCATTCTGTTGCAACCAACTCTAGAAGATCCTCTCTTTCAAAGCATGATAGTTAGAAAGAAAAGGCCGTCTTGTTCCCCACATGAGCAGCCTCACTAGAGTCAACGAGTAGAGGTGTATGATCGGACAATTCCCTTTGTAACGCATGCATCATTACAAGGGGGAACTTTTGCCCCCACTTCACACTAGCCAATCGGTCCAATTTTTCATATGTCGGAATCTCAAGATTGTTTGCCCCAATATATTGCCGACCTATGAGATCTATCTCCCTCAAATCCAGATTCTCAATAATTGCATTGAATATAAATGGCTGACAACCATCAAAGTTATCATTATTATTCTTCGTCCTCGTACAAATAGTATTAAAATACATCCCACCAACATATGTAGACTCTCCCCACCAGAAATATGAACTAATTCCTCAAGGAACTCAGACTTGAACTCAGGTTGAGCTGCCCCATAGATGACAACCAGGGCCGAGTCGAAGCCGTCAACTTCTGAGCGAACATGAAATTTTATAGCATAATCACTTATCACCATCTTTCTTACATTAAGTGATGCCTTGTTCACCCCAAGTAGATCCCACCAGATCTTCCTCGAGGCGGTAGACAATACCACACAAAATCCAAAACACTCAAAAAAGTGCCAAAAATTTGGGAAGTAAAGTTTGATCTACCGGTTTCTAGCAAAGTGATAAAATCCAACTTTTGTTCCCTATACATTTTTGCTAAGAATCTACGTTTAGCCGAGTCCAGACTACCTCTGCTATTTCAAAAGACGCCTCTCATAACTCATCATTGAAACTTAACTTTGAACCTATTCCTAATACTATGGCGCACAACGGATAGGTCGTATTTTCTAGCTCTTACGAGTACGCCCAACCTTTGTCGTAGGTTTCCGAAAGTCCGCATGACCTTCCTTTCCCTCATCGCCCCTAGAAAAACATGGAACATCCACATGATCTTCCAATTTCATAACATTCATAGGAGTTTGATCCTCGCATAAGTACTCAATCGCCTGAATCCTGAGTTGTTTAACATCGCCCTCATCCATTGGCTTAGTTGTCGTAATAGTTTTTTTAACATGTTCATAGCTCTATACACCTTTGGATTCAATACATCAATCAAATAAGTCATTAATATACCTCAAAACCTCATGACAATTAGCTCCTAAAGAAACCCCAATATTTGCTGCTTTATGTAACATCTCCTCCTCAGAAAATTTAAGGACACAAAAATTCTTATTAACGGCCATACAGGTAGTGGACTCGATGACTCGAAGCTTGATCGCCGTCATAGCACGACCCATATGCAGCTCATCCGCATCCAGCTGGGCTTAAATCCGCTGACTCACGCCTGTCCATCGAGCCAGGGTCCGGTATCCCACCAAAAGCCACTACTGAAGGAAATATGCCCTAGAGGCAATAATAAAGTTGTTATTTATATTTCCTTATATCATGATAAATGTTTATTATTCATGCTAGAATTGTATTAACCGGAACTTAGTACATGTGTGAATTACATAGACAAACAGAGTGTCCCTAGTATGCCTCTACTTGACTAGCTCGTTAATCAAAGATGGTTAAGTTTCCTGGCCATAGACATGTGTTGTCATTTGATGAACGGGATCACATCATTAGAGAATGATGTGATGGACAAGACCCATCCGTTAGCTTGGCACTATGATCGTTTAGTTTATTGCTATTGCTTTCTTCATGACTTATACATGTTCCTATGACTATGAGATTATGCAACTCCCGAATACCGGAGGAACACTTAGTGTGCTATCAAACGTCACAACGTAACTGGGTGATTATAAAGATGCTCTACATGTGTCTCCGATGGTGTTTGTTGAGTTGGCATAGATCGAGATTAGGATTTGTCACTCCGTGTATCGGAGAGGTATCTCTGGGCCCTCTCGGTAATGATCATCACTATAAGCCATGCAAGCAATGTGACTAATGAGTTAGTTGCGGGATGATGCATTACGGAACGAGTAAAGAGACTTGCCGGTAACGAGATTGAACTAGGTATGATGATACCGACGATCGAATCTCGGGCAAGTAACATACCGATGACAAAGGGAACAACGTATGTTGTTATGCGGTTTGACCGATAAAGATCTTCGTAGAATATGTAGGAGCCAATGTGAGCATCCAGGTTCTGCTATTGGTTATTGACCGGAGATTTATCTCGGTCATGTCTACATAGTTCTCGAACCCGTCGGGTCCGCACGCTTAACGTTCGATGACGATTTGTATTATGAGTTATGTGATTTGATGACCGAAGTTTGTTCGGAGTCCCGTATGAGATCACGGACATGACGAGGAGTCTCGAAATGGTTGAGGGGTAAAGATTCATATATTGAAAGGTTGCATTCGGACGTCGGAATGGTTCCGAGTGATTCGGGCATTTTTCCGGAGTACCGGGAGGTTACCGGAACCCCCCCCCCCTAGGAAAAGATATGGGCCTTATGGGTCATAGGAGGGAGGCTAACCAGCCCACAAGGGGCTGGTGTTCCCCCCACAAAGGAGGAGGCCGAATTGGACTTGGGAAGGGGGCGCCACCCCCCTTTCCTTCTCCTACTCCCTCTCCTTCCCTTTTTCCCCCTCCGATAGAAGGAAAAAAGGATGGGGCCAAATCCTACTAGGACTGGAGTCCTAGTAGGACTCCCCTCTCCCTGGCGCGCCCCTTGTTGGACGGCCTCCTCCTCCCCTCCTTTATATACGGGGGCAGGGGGCACCCAAAAGGCACAACAAACAATCTCTTAGCCGTGTGCGGTGCCCCCTCCATAGTTTTACACCTCGGTCTTATCGTCGTTATGCTTAGGCGAAGCCCTGCGCCGGTAACTTCATTATCACCGTCACCATGCCGTTGTGCTGACGAAACTCTCCCTCGACCTCAGGTGGATCAAGAGTTCGTGGGACGTCATTGAGTTGAATCTTTGCAGATCGCGGAGGTGCTGTGCGTTCGGTACTTGATCGGTTGGATTGTGAAGACGTTCGACTACATCAACCACGTTACTAAACGCTTCCGCTTTCGGTCTACGAGGGTACGTGGACACACTCTCCCGCTCGTTTCTATGCATCACCTAGATTGATCTTGCGTGTTCGTAGGATTTTTTTTGAAATTACTGCGTTCCCCCAACAAGTACATCCACATCAGAGAAGCAAACCGGAACAGAACAACCAGCCGTCGGCATGACGGGCAACAACGCCTCTATCGACAGGACCACCGCAAGCGCACCGACCATGAGTTGCACGGGCGATACGCCGCGCCTAGACGTCGTGGCCACCCAGCCACAATATGTTCGATAGTCGCGAACGCAACTGAAGTAGCCGGTCCAAGCGACTCACTACGTCCACATCAGAGAAGCGAACCGGAACAGAACCATCGGTCACCGGCATGACGGGCAATAACACCTTTGTCGGAAGGACCACCGCAAGCAAGCTGCACAGGCGATACGACGTGCCTAGACGTCGAGGCCACCTATTGTTGGGCACGGGCCAAAGTGCCCTGATTTGTCCCGATGTTCACGAATTGGAGGTGGGTTCAAGGGAGAACGCGAGGAACACAACAAACAAGAGGGGAAAACAGGGAGAAAGAGAAACATTCAAGAAGAACAAGTCCAATCACACGTCCACTAGATTAATAACACATAAGATCCACAAGATACATGAACAATCAAAGGAAAGTCGGTACAAGGTAAAGTTCATCCCAAATCCAAAGGAGATGAGGTCTTGAATTCCATGGAGGAATCTTCCCATGTAGGGGTCTTGATATCCTCTTGGGGGATCTTCTCCAAAGAGGCCTTGAATCCACACATGGATCTTCTCCCAGGAGGAATCCTACAAGGGGAGGTACATGAGTTAAGCTCTAATGTGTAGTTCTAATCTTAGCTATCCCTAGAATGGAGGTGGAGGGGAGGTATTTATAGTCCTAGTCATGGAATGGTAGGTGGGAGAAAGATACAAGGCCAAAGGCCCACACATGAGCACACGCAGGCGCCAAACGTCTAGTGGGTTCCGGACGACCGGTGGCTCGCGAGGCACTAGACGTCCGGTATGCACCAGATTTCTGGCAGTTACTCTCGGGTGCCTTGGCACAGGATTTTCGGATGGTGTCGGACGTCCGGTGGCTGATACTTGTCGGACGTCCGGTGGTCGTTGGTCGTCCGACCGCTGTAGCATCTGCCTTCAGCTGCTTCCTCTTGACCGGGTCTTCTGCATCAGGTACCGGATGTCCGGTGGTTGTAGCTTCAACAACTCCGGCTTCTTCCGTCTCCGCTTCCAAGCTTCCTTCGCGGCTGATGTAGTCGTTCCTTGGTGCTTGCGCTCCTCGTCGTCCATGAACCTCGGATAATACCTATGCATGCACACGAGAGGAGTGTCAAGTAATATACCATCCTCGAAAGGGGTAAGTGAACACGTGTAAAGGAGATGATTCACCTTTATGTATGTGAAGCAGATATTGCCTGTATCACTTGCCAAACGGGGGCTCTGACATGTTTTTTGTAGGATGCTCCGCATCACCACCCAACCACAATCCGTCCGGGAGCCGCGAATGCAACTGAAGTAGCCGGTCCAAGCCACACCGACCTAGGGGAGCGTTGTTGGGAGGCCTCCTGCCTTGGCCCCACCTCCACTGGACGAGCAACAACCACCCAAGAGCAGCAATTGGCACAAGCGCTTTAACCGGCCCAAGGAGTGCATCTCACCCAAGAGAGCGTGGTGGAGAGGCCTCCTGCCGCTAAATCCTATTCGGCACCCATAGTGCCGGTTTCTTATTATTCGTAGATAAGGCACACCCCCTCCCTTTATTTGATTCCAAATGGGCCGACCCATCTAACGCAACACGAGAGGGAAGCTGCGTCCCTAGTTTTGGGAAGCTCCGATAAGCTTCCTGGACCGGTTTTGGGAAGCTTCTTGAAGCTTTCGACCAATTTTTTCTGTTTTTGGTTTTTTCTCGACCGGGTTTTGTTGGGTTTTCCTTTTTTTTCCATTTTTCATTTTTTCCAAATGCGTGAACTATTTTCAAATTCATTTTTTTGCAAACCTGTCATTTTTTTCCTAAATCCATGAACTTATTTTGAAAGTTACCATTTTTTAATTTTTGTGTTTTTTTTCAAATTTGCGAACTTTTATTTTCATTTTTGCGAACTTTTTTCAAAGTATGAACCTTTCCAAGTCTTGAACTTTTTTAAAATCCATGAACTTTTTCAAATGCACGATTCTTTTTCAAATCCATCAACTTTTTACAAATCGACAAATATTTCTTTGAAGCGTTTGAACTTTTTTCAAATCCTGCAAACTTTTTTCCTAATTCATTTACTTTTTCAAGTGTTTTCACATCTACCATCTGTTTTTGAACCTGTTAATTTATTGGAATTCCTGATTTTTTTGAAATTTCCTCATTTTCTTCAAAAGTCAATGATCAAGCGATTAACGATCAAAGGTGGACTAGTGAACCACGACCGGTCAACTACTAACCGAGTGACCAGGGAACCGGGAGAACCGAGCGCTTGCCTCGTTGTTGTGCTGGCCCATAGAGGGGGCGCATGACTATCTCTATCGCAAGAGGTCCTCTTCCGGCATTTTCTATTTGGCGCTATGTTTTCGCAAACCGGCGCTACCTGGGCTCGGCCCAACTTCCATTACTCCTCTTCTTTAATCTCTATATAAAACTGCAAAAAAGCCGCGCAAGCTAGGTTTCGAACCAGCGTCGCGCGGTTATCACGCATCTACCTATACCAACTCGACCATTTCACCAGATGTGGTAGCATACATGTTTTTGTCAATTTATTTGTTCTTCTTTTTCCTTTTCCTTTTTCTTTTGCTTTTTTCTCTATCCTTTTTTACTTTCTTGTTTGGAAATTCGTAATAGTTTTCTTCAAATAGATGGACTTCTTCTATAAATCCATGAACTTAATTTTTCGAAACTCGTGAACTTTTTTCAAATTGATGAACCATTTTCAGAATAGGGGAACTTATTTTTCAAATTTGATGAAATTTTTATGATTTTCTGAAGTTTTTCTTAAAATTGATGAACTTTTTTGCAAAATTGATGAGCTTTTTCTCAAAATCGATGAACTTATTTTCAAAATCGATGAACTTTTTTCAATTCACATGAACTTGTTTTCAAAATCGATGAACTTTTTTCAATTTAGGTAAACTTTTTCCAAAATCGATGAACTTTTTTCAAAATCGGTGAACTTTTTTTTAAAATTGATGAACTTCTTTTGAATCCGTAAACTGTTTTTGAATAAATGAACTTTTTCGAGTTGGTGAACTAATTTTTGAATAGGCGAACTTTTTTTTGCATGCTCATGAACTCCATCTGTAATATGTGAAGATATTTTCAAATAATTGGAAAATATAAATGCTATAGTGTAATGCGCAATAAATAACGAGTCTACATTTATATTCTTTAAAGCTTTCGCGCTGTTAATAGGCAATAGTAGTGAGCTGGTGCAGTGGCTAGCCTCTCCGTGTGGAAGCGCGAGGTCGGTTGATCGAATCCCAGTCGGGATGTATTTTTGCCGGTCATTTTTCGCGTTGGTGGTTGCGCGATCGTGGGCCGGCCCATCCAGCGGCTGCTGCGGGCGCCACTTCTCTTGCGGGGCGCTGAAGGCGCGGTATAGGAGCCCCCTCCTCTTCCTGCGTCGGCTCACCTCGACCTGACGCATAAGGCTCGGCCCAACCAGCTAAGAGTCTCTCGTGTATCTTAATATTTCATTGTGTATCATCATGTATCCAAAAATGTTATTTTGGAGAACGAGCTCCAGTGAGCCCTATATTTTAAATAATATCAAAATGTTGTTTTGAAGTTTTACTCTTTTAAAAAAATCAACATGTTTATATGTATGTATATTACACATGTGCAAATTGTAATGCTGAAACAAATGACCATGCGAGTTACAATTTTTTTGACAAAATCGTGATTTTGAAAAGATGAACAATGCATGTATTATTCACTATTAGGAAATCACCATCTTGTCATTTTTTGTATAGCTTACCTGTTTACTTATTTCATCATCATACTTTACACATGTGTAGTATACATTCATATTCATATGATCATGTAGAATTCTTTTAAAAAAATCGAAACTTTAAATTTGATTGTTAAACTATTTAAATAAGGTCGTCTAATGCACCCGGCTCCAAAAATCCACTCTCGTCGTGTATCAGCAAACTTGATCCAAAACAAGTGCATTATTGTTGTTGGTACCCACCGAAACATGATAATACACGTTAATTAACGAAAACAAATGGTATTGTTAACTAAACATTTTGAAGCGAACCACTGATAATGGATCCGGATTCCGGGGACGGTAGAAAAACCACTCGCGCGTTGACTAAATGGTCGATATGATATGTCCCGCGCCCGCCACCGCCTGGAGCACGACGACGCCTCGCGTCCCACTCCTCCCCTACGTCCTCCTCGGCCTCGCTTCCACCGTGATGTCGCAGGAGCCGGACGCGGAGGAGGAATGGGCAGCGGTGGAGGGGCGAGGTGCTCACCTGGTAACGGGGGCGGCGGAGCGCCCCTTCATCATCCACGGGTTCAACACCTACTGGCTCATGTCCTTCGCCGCCGACGAGGCCACGCGGCCGCGCGTGACCGCGGCCATTGCCGAGGCTGCCGGGGCGGGGCTCAACGTGTGCCGCACCTGGGCGTTCGCTGACGGAGGGTACCACGCGCTGCAGACCGCGCCATTCTGCTACGACGAGGAGGTGTTCCAGGTGAGCTGCCTGTGGAGACGGGCACCTGCTTGATGAAATGCATGGGCGGGTAGTGCTTTTCTTGTTAGATCATCAATGAATTAGCTGGATCTTACATTTTATGCCGTGGTTTGGATGAAATTGCTATCTCATTCACATGCCCCACTGACCCACTCGCCAAAAGGAAGACAAGAAAATGGAAACAAGTGAAACTGGATGCTCATCATACATTTCTTAAAGAAATTTGCATTTTTGGTATAAAAGTCTAATCTCTGCAAGGTGTGGCGTTTCTTTGGGTTTTGGTGTCTGATTTTATCATATCTGTTTGCCAGGCGCTAGATTTCGTGGTCAGTGAGGCAAGAAGGTATAAGATGCGGTTAATACTGTCACTATGTAATAACTGGGAAGATTATGGAGGGAAGGCGCAGTATGTAAGATGGGGCAAGGAGGCTGGCGTAGATCTTACTTCTGACGATGACTTCTTCTCTGATCCAACACTTAAAGGGTACTACAAAGCTTTTGTTGAGGTAAATTTCTGGTTTCGTACCTCAAATAGCCACCGAAATGGGTTCCTGATATCTATCATGCTGCGTGACCAATGGAAATCATCATATGCATAGCTATATGAAATGATACCAGCAAATTGTTACTGCTAATTTTAGTTTGCCAGCTCTGAATTCTGTATTCCTGCTGTATCAGAGTTTCAATACTGTGCATATGTTTCCTTTGTTTAGGCTGTTTTGTCAAGAATAAACACAATCACAAATGAGGCCTACAAAGACGATCCTACCATTCTTGCCTGGGAGCTGATTAACGAGCCGCGCTGCCCTTCAGATCCATCAGGCGATACGCTGCAGGTCCTTTATTGTGGTCTTATTTTTGTGAACTTTTATGTTCCATGTTTGTTTGTCCACTGTACATTTTGAAGACATTGGGTTCTTGTAGGCATGGATAGAAGAGATGGCATCTTACGTGAAGTCTATAGATACTATGCATCTCGTGGAGATTGGTATTGAAGGGTATTATGGTCCGTCTACTCCAGAACTTTTGCTCGTCAACCCAGATGATTATTCAGGGCATGTTGGAACGGACTTCATCAGGAACCATCAAGCAATGGGAATTGATTTAGCTTCAGTTCATATTTATTCAGACACTTGGTAAGTCCTCATGTCTGATCCCACAAAACATATACAGCTGAGTAGCTATAGTGGCTAAATTAAAACACTTCATAGAAATATGGAATTTACTATCAGGGCTGAGCTTAGGATTTCTTTTGCTAGGTTGCCTGACTCAACAGAGGAGAGCCACGTTCAGTTTGTGAACACTTGGATGCAACAACATATTGATGATGCAGCAAACTTGCTGGCCATGCCCATCGTGATCGGGGAGTTTGGATTATCACTGAAGGATGGCAAGTTTGAAAATGAGTTCCGCGAAACTTTCATGCAGACAGTGTACAACAATTTCTTGGGCTCTTGGGAGAGTGGAATGATTGGAGGAGGCTGCCTTCTATGGCAGCTCTTCCCTGAAGGTGCAGAACACATGGATGATGGTTATGCAGTTATTTTTGCAAAATCACCATCCACATTCAACCTACTTGCAAATCACTCAAGGAAGCTAGAATGTTGAGATTATGCTGCTTCCCCTTCTCCTGCTACATGGTTTTTCAAGCCAAGAATTTTACTGTAAAGTTGAATGCCTTATGTATATCATGTACCCTAATAGTTGGTCTCTGGTTCAGAAGTATGTGATACCATGAAAAAAGGTAGAGATTGAATTGTGCAATAAAATTTTGCCCCTCCATCCTGCACATATTATATTAAAAAATATCTTTAATATGTTGCATTTTGGTTCCGTTTTACGCATTTGTTTATCATATACGTATATGCATACAAAATTGCATCGAATGGTACAATTCATCTCCAGAACGTTGGGTAAGTGTAATATGGGCATTTGATATTGTGATAGAATCGTTAAGGTTTAATAAAGAGGGTGGATTTGGTGAGCACATGGGCACATGGCCATATATGTTTAATATGTCACTAGCCCTGTCATGTATATAGTTTTCTATTTTTGTTTCTCAATTATTATGGAGGCACATCTCTGGTGTTTGTATTAGAGTTGTAGTTCTGCAAATGCTGCTTCTGTAGAAAACTGCAAGTGTTGTGATCATGGTAGCAAATGCACAGCTGGAATTCCTCAAATATACAATCCTCAAATTATGCAGATGTACATTAAAGATTCCCTGAGGACCATGTTCTACAAATATTGATAGATTTTTTTAGTTTAGTTTGCAGATTTGCATCTTGGAGATTTGACTATTAGATTAAAAATTGGTTCTGCAGCGAAGAAGATGCTCAATGACCGAAAACACACCCGTTGACTTACACACTCCAGGTCTTTATTGGGACAGACGATGGCGCTTAAATTCTGATCTACCGAGTGCCAACTCAACCCTATTCTCGAAAAATTGGCAAATCCTGCTGCACATTAACGTACAAAGGTTGTAGTTGCCATACGTGGTACCAGTATTCAAGTCTATCCGTCAAATAAAATGACAGAAGACTGAGGAAAGAAGATAATTTCATGTCATGAATCAAGATATGTTCAAAATCTATTACTGTTCTTCCAGATCCCTCTAACTTGTTGTTCATGTATATTATACGAATAACTACAGTACTGAGAACTCAATATAAGTCAGAAGCATAGGAGATTTGTTAATATATAATGTGCCTAGTTGCCAGCTTCCACCATGTTTACCCTGTCCTTACCATGTGATTTCAGCTACCAAGCTTGACGAATTTTAGTTATATATGGTACTCCCTTTGTCTCAAAATGTAAGATGTTTTTTGATATTATGACATTGTCAAAAAGCATCAGGTAGTATGTGTGTTTGTTGTATCGTAGATCAACACTTTACTTAATGGAGTCCAAGTATATGAACCGGACCACTATGCGTCTTACAATTTATAATTTATATAAGCGCTTATAAGTTAACCATAAGCGGCACATATTGCAGGGGAGCTGGGCAGGAAGTTTAATGTACTGTACTTGTTCAAGCAAATATTGTGTTGGGTACTTGCTGTGGCTTATAGACAATATTTTGTTTGGTTTTACTTCAATATACTTACAATACTTCAATAATTTTGGTGCTTTGACTGTTTTGTTTTTTGAACTTCTTCAGGGCAATTTAATTATTCTTTTCGTTGTCAGGGAGGAGAAATTTACTTGTTTCTGTTGGCAACTCTTTATTGAACATTGTTTCGTTGCCAACTTCTTTTTGGAGCACTATTTTATTAGCGACTGTTAGGCGTCGGTGCGCCGGCCCAAAGTTTCGGCCGATCGCGCCCCAGCCGCCCGATGCAGTGTATTGGGTCCGTCTGATCTGCATCTCAACCGCAAACTCTTTCTTCTTCCTCTCGGTCAACGCTTCCGAATAAAGGCACGGCTCTGCTCGCGCGCGTCCGTCGCTGTCAACGCTCCTTACTGGCGTCAGTGTGCTTGTTCGCAGCGTGGCCGCCCCCGGTTGCAGCACCCCCCGTCCGCCATTGCTTTCGCCGGCTCCATCGCAAGCAGCTCCTGCCGGCGAAGGGAGTCACGCAAGATTTTGTCTTTTCTTTTTGTTTGTATTTTTTATGTTTCAACTTTTGTATCTTTCGTTTCTATTTTTATTTTCCTTTTTAGTTTTTTAAAGTATTCATCGCATTTTTATAAAATGTTAATCTTGTATTTGAAAATTGTCAAATGTGTATAATAAAAATATTTCTGATGTACACAAAAAAATGTACCATGCGTATGAAAAAATAGTCATCAAAACATGTATTTGAAAAAATGTTACTCATGTATTTAAATAATGTTAAACATGTATACAAAAATGTTTCAGGTGTATAATTTTTTTTGCGGGTCAGGTGTATATTAAAATTGTACATGTGCATGAAGAAATTAGACATCAAAAGTTATGTTCCAAGAAATGTTAATCATGTATGTGAGAAAATGTTTAACCTGTATACAAAATGTTTCATATGTATAAGAAAAATGTACAACATGTAGGAAAGAAGTAGACATTAAAGCGTATATATGAAACGATGTGAAACATGCATAAAGAGATGTTTCTGATGTATTCAAAAAAATTTACAATATGCATTAAAAATGTAGACATGTGTTGAAGAAGATAGACGTCAAAACATATTTTTCAAAAATATTAATCATGTATTTATTTTTTAAACATATATAAAATATGTTCCTGATTTATACAAAAATGTACATTGTCTATGAAAAAACATAGAAATTACAAGATGTATTAAAAGAATGTTAACCATGTACTCCGCTCCATCCTAAAATAAGTGTCTTAACCTTAGTACAACTTTGTACTGAAGTTAGTACAAAGTCGAGACAGTTATTTCGGGACGGAGGGAGTAGTATTTCCAAAATGTTAAACGTGCGCAAGAAAATGTCCTTATGTATTTAAAAAAATGTGTCAAAAACGCTCTTATATTATGGGACGGAGGGAGTACATTATACATGAAAAAAGTGTACCTGTCTTGAAATAATAAAAATGGAAAAATGAAATATATATTATTTGAAAAAATATGACGAAGACAGGAAAGAAAAGAGAAAATAGCAAAAGAAGAATGGAAACATAAAGGCAAGAAAGAAATAGGAAAATGGAAAATAAAGAAAACAAACTTTTTGAAGAAAAACCAGGCTGCAAATTAAAAGAAGTTCAAATACTACAGTATTGGGCCGGCCCGCTATTTCCTGCCTGTAAGCGTTTCCTAATTGGAATCAGTACGGGCGAGAAATAGCTGTCGTGTCTGCGAATATCCTATGTGCCTCTCGTTGCGTCATTTCATCATTCTTTCGCACAGAGTAACCAAGCAAGCGATCTAACTGGGTCCGCACACCTAGATAGCTAAATTCTACTCCCTCCGTTCCAAAATGTAGTGTTTTCTTTGTTTCCGTGCTTCAACTTTGACCACAAATTTAACTAACGAGACCAACTGCAGCGGGAGCAAAAATTATACCAGTGAATTCGTATTCAAAAAAACTTTTCAATTATATAATTTTTTCTCCCGCCGCAGTCGGTCTCGTTGGTTAAATTTACGGTCAAAGTTGGACCTCGAAAAGCGTGGGCGCACTATATTTTAGAATGGAGGGAGTACAACACATCCGTTTGTGGTGAACCTTCTAGAAGGTTCCAACAAACAGGTTTTTGGAACCTTCTAGAATGTTCTGGACCTGTTTTTTCATTTGTTTTTGGAAGTTAACTTTTTAGAAAATGTTCATAATTTCAAAATTTTGCCCACAGTTTTAAATCGTTTGGAATTGAGATAAAGCACTTTTTTTTTCAGAATTTCGAATGTTCAGAAATACCTGATTTTTAATTTTTTTTTTGCATTGTCCCAAAGAATGTTTGGAATTCAAAAACTGTTGAAAATTTTATGGAAATTTTCAGAATTTTAAAATTTGTTCACATTTTAAATAAATGTTTGAAAATATTAAAAAATATTCGAATCTGCCCAATCAGGTTGTTCCCCTATGCGTTGTCCTGTTATTGGACGCACTAAGCGTCTAATAGGAGCACCCGTGTGCGTCTAATAGGGGCACCCGTGACTCTGCTCTGTCTTGATCATTGGCGTCTTTTTTTTACAAAGGAACTAAGAAGGCTAGCGGTGCTATCTTATAGTCAATTAAAAATCGTCCCTGAAAGATGCCTCATTAAAGTACTACGTCCATTCTTGAAATGTAAGTGCATCAACATTCAAGATATTTTTCATGGAAAGTAAAAGTTATAAAAATCATTATTTTTGAAAGAAATGGAAAAATCGATGCCATATTTCATTAATTAAGAATAAGCGAGTTTATGTACAAGAGCAAGGCCATAGCAACAAATAAGGATTACTCTCCCGGAATTACCGAATTACAACTCTAAGATGATCTGCCCCGCTTCTACCCAAAACCCCATCTTTTTAACACAACCAGTTTCTTTCTTGTTGTGCGAGAGAATGATGTTGGGCATTGTGGATTTGTTCTAAGAAAATCCCAGCGTTGCACTAATTCCAAATTTCCCAAGCTACCAGCATCCTCATAGAGAACTGACATTTGAAGAGGAGGTGGGTAATTGTCTCCGGCTCACGCTTGCAAAGTTGTCAAGTATCACACTTAGGCCATCCCCGTCTAGCCAAGCGACCGGCTGTCCAAACCATGTTTTATGTGATAAGCCACACGAATAAGTTGTATTTATGAGGGCCAATGTCTTCCTAATTATAGCTTCTGGATGGTTTATGTGATTTCAACGAATTTGCTGCGTTATGCGGAGGCGATGGAGTAGTACGCGTTGGCCATGAACTTCCATGAGATGGACTCGTGGACACCCTCATGGAGCTAAATGTGCTGCAAGAGCGCCCAAAAATTGGACAAATGGTTGATGTGGTCAATAGTCAGGTCAGGAGAGGTGTCAATTAGGTCCACCAAAGAGTTGTTCCACTATGCATTCTTGACATTCAAACTCTTCTTCTTCAAGGCCGCATGAATAAGAGGGGCAATATGCATCGGGAAAAGGCCACTAAGCCAAGGAGAGCCCCAAAAGTTGGCCTTCACATCGTCGCCAATAGTGAGCTTGGTTAAGGAATGGAAGAGGATCATGTCCTATCTTGTCATCATACCGCTTAACACCGTTGGAAACATCGAGGCTCATAAGATGGTAAACTATTTGGGCGAGATCACAAATTTGATCAAAACCCTATGTCCAACGATAGTGAAGTGCTTCCCCTACCATGATTTGAGCTTGCCAACTATCTTATCTTCCAAGTGTCGGTAGTGTATGCGTTTGACGTTCTTAAATGAAGCGGTAGCCCAAGGTATCTAATGGGAATGCGGAGACCATTTCTAGAGGGCTCGAAATAATGCCATCCAACCAAAACGTTGGTGTCTAATTGGTGCTACAAGACTATTGGAAATTTGTAACAAGGATGATAAACTGACTAAAATTGACAAGGATCTGCTGGAGGGCATCAATGTCCTCCTTTATTAGGCCCAGCGAAATGGCATCATCGTTAGCATACATGCAGTTTCTAAACCGGATTTCTCTCGCCGATAGCTGGTGAAGGCTCCCGAGATTAGTGACCCGGTCGAAGATGCACTATAGAGGGTCGATGTGTAACACCTCGGCTATAGCCACTGGCTCCTGGGAGTTATGCCTGGAAGGATGTGGACTATTCCCACAGACCAACACTAGTCTTTTTTTGCACACTTTATCCTCTCTCATGTGCACCCGGGAGCAACGTCCCGGTCGGTCACCATTCTAGAATCGCTCCAAGCCAATCACTCTTAACTTTGGAGTTCTTTTCGAATGAGCTCCCGGAAAAGAAGGAATGCCTTGTTGATATGAGTAGTCTATCATTCCTATTAAGCCAGACTCTCAGACGATGGCAATTACAAACAAGAAGGGATAAAGCGGGTTTCCTTGCCCAAGGCCACGACTATGACGAGTCGTGTTTCCTGACACTCCATTAAGGAGGATATGCGAAGTGGAGGAAACAAAGAGGGCAGCCACTCAATTTCACAACATTGAAGGGAACCCCCTACGATGCAGCAAGCCAACAAGGAAATCCCATCGAACCGAGTCAAAGGCATTTTATTGTCATGCTTGAGGAGGAGCATGGATTTCTTTGTACGATGCAATTTTATTAATGTACATGTATATTATCTTGTTGTTTTCTAAGACATACAATGCTTGTTATGGCTTCATTTTTGTTTGCACATGGGATGTTTTAGGGCATCTCCTATGTGAATCACCAAACAGACATCACAAAATGTCCGTCGACCGCCGGTGTGTGTGTGTGGGGGGGGGGTCCATCCAACTGTGTCTCCCAAAGGACCACAGACAACAAATTTCCATTGATATTTTAGATTAGTTTTACACAACAAAAGGTCCCCAAAACAACTAATAAAATCTAATCTAATCTGCCCGCGGAGGTGAGGTCGATGACCCGGTGTAGGATGACCCAGCTTCATCGTTGTTGGTGGCCAGTGCGAACGATCAAGAGATGCTGCCGTGTGCCTCGTTGCTATCATCGCCGTGGTGCTTCGGGGCCTCGTCCTCCTCGGCCTTCAGCTCGTCAAACAGCCAGGAGCAACATGTGTTGTTGGTGCGGAGTGTCCGTTGATGCTTTGCATGGATGCGAGCACCGCCCGGTTCATACCGGCACCGTCCGGCTCCGTCTCAATGGTGGCCGAGACAGCAGCATCGGACGCACTCTGCCTCCAGTTGCTTCTCCGCCAAATGATGCTCCTCTAGGATTGCCATGTTATACTGATGCTCCGCGTGCAACATGATGAGCCCGGACGCTAGCATGGCGTCGATGGCCATCGCCTCCTCCACTTTTCGGACGCTCCGCGTGTAGCATGGGATGCATTTGGTTGCTTGCACAGTTTTTAGGCACTTTGGATACTTGTCCCACTAGGGCCTGGTTGAGCATATGCAGGCAGAAAATCAACACTTGCATGTTGATTGGTTGCCTGCATATCCTCTCTCTGCATCGTAGCAACGCTACTATGCACTGTGTTTGGTTGTTCGCATTGTATGTGGTCACATGAGTGCAGGTTGTTTGGTTGCATACGAGCATATAGTTGTGCTCACCTTGTATCCTACTTGGTGAGCTTACCCACTACTACTACACCTTACACATAATCACACCGAGCACACCAACACCACACCACTGCAATGGCGATGAACTAGACGAAGATGATGAAGTTCTTCAACCCAAACTGACGATCCACCTTGCCAACTTCAACACTACTGCATGCCTCCTTTCACACAAACTTGGAGTAAGCTTCTTCTGTTGTCTGTCTGGTCTTAAACTCTCTGTGCCTGCTTGCATGTACCTTGAAACATGTTCATTGCAAACTTCCCATGAACTGTAAACTCCAAGAGCCCTCCTGATGAACGCCGCATACCACTTATCCTAGTAGTGCACAAGAGCAATAAGTTGAAGCACCAAGCAATGAACACACAAACAACACGCAATGGAGTACTCCAGGAGCAAGCAATGAAGCACACAAGCAATGAAGCAGAAGAGAATTAGTAAGCATGCATGATCATACCGCATAACAAGTTGAACATACCACTACTTTGGTGTCATCCTACCACCACATCCAAAAGAGGGTGTAATACTACCCCCGCAAGGTCGTGATCACCGTGAGGGGTTAGTAAATACCACCTCACCAAAATATACAGACCATAAGAATGTTTTCAAGCCCTAACTACACAAAATGTATGTCATCATCATCACCGTCATCCTTGTCGCCATTGCTGTCGAGGATCATGCGCGCTCGCCACCAGCAGAAGCAACACTAGTAGTAGTGCTTTCCTAGCCAGGTCTTCAACCAGAGCACCTAGTGGGCATCTCCCATGGAAACATACCAACACCATGGCTTTGTTGTCCAGCAGGTGGTGAGAGCCGTCATGAGAGCCTCTGGGCTGAAGCTACCTTGCTCCATGACGGCGCCGTAGAGGTCAGGGTGGACGTCGACCGTCTTTCTCTCTTTGATGGTGGTGGCCACCTCCTTCACTGCATGAGTCATGCTGCTGAAGACGGCCAGCTCCTCCTCCTTGAAGCCTGCTCGCTTCCTCTTCCTATCAAGCACATGAACATGCTGACCATCCTTCTCAGGAGCATCAACATTGATGGTGTCTAACTCCTGGTTGTCTGGATACTCGGCCATCGGCGAGCCCAGCGGCTGACTAGAGCCCATGGCATGCTTGCGGGTTGCAAGCCCGAAGGAGAAGATTTGCTGTATCTGGTGGTAGTTCTGGATAGGTGTGTTGAGGAACTCTACGTCCTTGGGGTGAGCCTAATAAAGAAATAGGGCAGAGTGGTTAGTTAGTATGGCAATGGTTTATAGGCTTAAACATCTGGTTAGTTAGAATGGCATGGTTTTTGCCTCCAAAAGGATCGAGCAGGTGTCCTCATCCCATGAAGCACCACTCAGGTCTCTGAGCTTGGTCGCGGTGATCCACCTCGCTCTCCACTTTCTCAGGTGGTTGTAGACCTGGGCCGAGGTGACCTCATGTCCAAATAACTTGAACACTTGCTTTGCAACAACATTCAAGCGCACCTCCTTGAAGCCCTCGTCAATCCTCACCCCACTAACTATGATCTCACACATCTCGTTAAGCACGAAAGCGGAGAGAAACGACTGCATTTCATGTTGTTCTCCTTGCCATCCTTCTTCTCCTTTGCTACTGCCTTTTGAGCAGCAGCATGAGCTACAACATTGGGCCGAGCCAGAACAAATGGAGGAACAATAGGCGGCACCTCAAAAACATATGAATTAGGAGGCATCTGGCTGATGGGAGGCTGGGAGTCCTCAATGTAGGACGGTGGGAACTGGCTCTCGAACAACGTGATGGCCTGACTAAACTCTTGCGTGTTCATGTCCTACAAACTTAAGCATCATCAACACCACAACACACTACACATGGACAATAGGAACTAGCAGAAAACATGAACAAATCGAACTAGCAGTAACACATGCACACATGGATGATCTAGTTGAAGACAACACTACTAAATCCATCAAAGCATACCACAGCTCAACACAACAGAACACAACAATAATCATGGACACATGGATGATCTTGTTCAACACTTGCACACTAGCATACCACATATCTAAGCATACCGCCAATCCATCCATGACCACTAGCTATCAATGCTTGCCGACATGGAAACAAATCCTAGCATGCTTCAAATCCATCATAACTAGCTACTACAACATCATAGTCAAACAGATCGGAAGATCTAACCCTACCATATCGATAGATCTAGCTAAAACTAGCAGAGAGGAGGGGTGATTGAACTTAAAAATGCCATCGGAGGAGGTGCTGGCACGTCGGAGAAGTGGAGCAGTCGATTCGCCACCGCAGTCAACCGGCCGCCGAAGTAGTTGCGCCGCTTACCTCGTCATCAAAATGGATTCGTGCCAGAGGGAATGCTCAAGAGGGGGGAAATGGTGGGGGGAGTTTTGCCACGGCGGTAACCGTGGCTATATAGGGCGACCGAATCGGCGGGCGGTGACTCAAATTTGTCCCGCCGCTTTTTCGAAGACGCGCCATCGCTCCCACCATCTCTCTACCCGCAGCTGTGCATCGTTGTGTTCCCTTCCCCTGCATCGCTTGAGTCTGTCTCGCTGGAAACTGTCGATTTGGGCATTCCTAGCGCGCCTGATTGAGCACTACTTTAAGGTTTGTGCGGGTCAAGATTTTGATGCGGGCCAGGCAACCAAATAGTCTGAAACTTGCGTGCACGGACCTGGCTGGGCCTAGTGTGAGCAATCAAACGCATCAATGATGAACCATTCAGCAGGATGAATGGTGGTAGACGGACGGATTGTCAAACGGCACGAACGCGCGACCTTAGAGCAACCCCAACGCGCCGACCCAAACGGACGGCACACTTGTCCGTTTTTTGTCCGTTTGGGTCGGCCGTCCGCTCGGTGTCTGCCCTCCTTTTGATTTGGGTTGGCAGTGCGCCCACCGCGCTAACCCATATTTGCCGGCGTGGCCATCTGGCCTCCATTTTCAATGAACACTTTGCATATTTCACAAGCAAATATATAGTTTCACAAGGAAATAAAGCATAGTTTCACAACCAAATAAAGTATAGTTTTACAAGCCGAATAAAAATTAAATTGTCTCACATAGTTTTACAATCCAAATAAAAAGGATACATCTATTGGTTGCCAACGTGAGCCCACATATGCTCGACCAAATCATTTTGCATCTGCATGTGAGTTTCTCAATCACGCATTTCATGATGAAATTGGGTGAACTGTTCAAACGTTGCCGCTCCTCCATGCTCAGGCACAACATTCTTACCCTGAAACTGAAACCCTTGATCGTAGATATGTTCCAGACGCTCATCTTCTACGATCATATTGTGCATGATCACACAAGCAGTCATCACCTCCCACAGCTTCTTCGTGCTCCAAGTCCTAGCAGGATACCGAACGATGCCCCATCGAGATTGCAAAACACCAAAGGCACACTCGACATCCTTCCTAGCACTCTCTTGCTCTTGGGCAAATCTTTTCCTCTTCTCTCCGACAGGGTTGGGGATTTTCTTCACAATAATGGTCCACTGAGGAGGACGCAGAGTTTTTGCACCCGAGCTCAAATGAGCTCGGGTGAACAGTAAAATCGAAAGAAAATAAAAAAAATAAAAAATTCCAAAATAAATTTGGAGAAACATTGACAGAAGTTTTAAGTGCTTGCAAAAATTTGTCATGAAATCACATCCCTAGAGGGTGTGGCAAAAAAATGGGTACTCTGGAAATGCTACTTCGAAAAGCATTTTGCAGCACTGAATTGGTTTTTTTTGCCACACCTTACAAGAATGTGTTTCCATGACGAACTTTTGCAAGCACTTAGAACTTTTGTCAATGTTTGTCCCCCAAAAAATTGAATTTTTTGAAGATTTTTGATTTTCTTTTACTGTTCAGGGAGCTCATTTGAACTGAGGATAGATACCGTCACCTAGGTAGTATCCTTTGTCGTAGTTGTGGCTGTTGATGGTAACATTCATCGGTGGGCTATTGCCTTCGGCAAGCCTTGCAAACACCGGCGAGCGTTGAAGCACGTTGATATCATTGTGTGATTCGGCCATGTCGAAGAAAGAGTGTCAGATCCAGAGGTCTTGTGATGCCACGACCTCAAGTATGACAGTGCAAGCCCTAACAAGGCACTTATACTGCCATTGCCAAGCAGAAGGGCAATTCTTCCAGTCCCAGTGCATGCAGTCTATACTCCCAAGCATCCATGGGAAGCCCCTACTGGCATTAATCGCCAACAAGTGGGTTGTATCTTGAGGAGTCGGCTCTCTCAAGTACTCAGGGCCAAACACAGCAATCACAGCCTTGCAGAACTTGTACACGGAGTCTAGGCATGTAGACTCGCTCATACGGACGTACTCGTCAATGATATCACCGGACGGCTGCAGTGCATCTTTGATAAGAGGAGAAGCCAATCTTTCCAAGGGCATCCTCTTTGCACTCGAAATAGTCATCGTATCTGACCACCCCCTCTCTAATACGGTTGAAAAGATGCTTACTCATACGGAAACGGTGCCGGTGTAAGTGCATCTAGTGCCACCCCTAGTTGGTTTTGGAGTATTGACGACAAACCTGGTTGAGGGACTAATGTGTTTGTGAGAATTGCAGGATAACACATGTAGTAGTCCCTCATTGATTCGGTTTACCTACCGGAGATGAGCCCTAAAAATGTGTGAAGACATTGAAGACAATGGTGGTATGTGAAAACATTCACAACGAAGACTATGACGTGAGAAGACATCGCATGAAGACTATGGAATGCGAAGACATAGTTGTTTCGTAGTTTCCCTTTCTTCTTTGTTGAGTCATAGGAACCACCGTACTGTTAAGTGGGGTTCAAGTGAAAAAAGTCAGAGTGACTGATGTGATGCTCAACCAAATCCTATGTCTTCGAGCGAAGACAATGAGAGCAAATCTTATCCAGAGTCGGATAAGTCAGCTTGTAGCCCAAGTCAAGCTGCCGCGTGTGTTTGAAATCTGACCGTTGGAACACGTGTCAGTTCCTTAGTGACCCAGGGTCATTTCGGACAAATCAGGTCGGGTTGCCTAGTGGCTATAAATAGCCCACCCCCTACACCATAAATTGCTGGCTGCTTAGAGTTAGTGCACGGCTTTTGTCGTTTGAGAGCAACCCACCTCCGAAGCTTTTGAGAGAGAGAAATCCTTGCGAGGACAAAGCCCAAAACACCCAGAGCCCAAAGAGTGTTTGGCATCACTAAAGTCTTTCTGTCTGCATGATATGAAGACTTGTTACACTTGAGGACTGTGAATCCTCCAGCCGGTTAGGCGTCGCGTTCTGAGCATCCAAGAGTCATTGTGGATTGCCGCTGAACGAAGTCTGTGAAGGTTTGGAAGTCTACCTTGAAGACTTACCAGAGTGATTGGGCGGGGACTAGGTGTCCTTAGCTCAAGGGGAATAAGGTAAAGACGTGGTCTTTTGAGTTGAATCTCAGCCTCTCCAACTAGACGTACAGTTGTCACAGCAACTGGAACTGGTCGAACAAATCATTGTCTTCTCCAAGCCACTGATTCTATCTCTCACTCTTCTTTACTCACAGTTTGTCTTCGTGAAGTCATTGCATGTTTACATTATCTGTTTGACTTCACTGTGTGACTACTTGTTCTGATTGGCTTCATACTCTCTTCCATCCTCATTCTTACTACCTAGCTGCTAATAGTCTTCATGCTTTAGCTTCATTGAATACTTGACTATGGCTTGTCTAGTGTAGTCTATCTTCCGCTGCATGTTAATAGGTTCATTTCTATTGTTTA
Source organism: Triticum aestivum (assembly GCF_018294505.1). Taxonomy (NCBI): domain Eukaryota; kingdom Viridiplantae; phylum Streptophyta; class Magnoliopsida; order Poales; family Poaceae; genus Triticum; species Triticum aestivum. The sequence goes on along the minus strand of NC_057808.1, from coordinate 235,500,836 downwards.
TCTTTGAAACTCCCATGTTTTGAAGACTTCCATAAAAATCGCCTATTCACCCCCCCTTTAGTCGATAACTAGCACTTTCAATTGGTATCAGAGCAAGGTACTCCCTTATTCTGTGTGATTCAGTTTAACCACCTGGAGTTTTAGCTATGTCGACTGCAGGGATAATCAAAGTCTCCGCTGTGTGCCCTGGCTTCGATGGCACTGATTACCCCTACTGGAAGAATAAGATGCGCATGCATCTTGAAGCCATTGATGTTGATCTGTGGTATGTCGTCAAGAACGGCGTTCCCAAGACTGGTGAAGGTGTCACCCCTGCTGATGTTAAGAAGTTCATTCAACTGGATTCTACTGCCAAGAACATCATCTGTGGTCATCTGACCAAAGGACAGTATGGCCGCGTGAGTGCTCTGGAAACTTCTAAGCTAGTTTGGGACTGGCTCTCCAAGGTCAATGAAGGCGTCTCAACACAGAGAGATCAAAGGATCAGTGTCCTCCGCAACCTCTTCAACCGCTTCAAGAGAAATGACAATGAGAATGTCCAGCTCATGTTTGATCGCCTCACTGACATCACAAATGAGCTTCATGCTCTCGGCTCAACTGATATCACCAAGCATGAAATCGTCAAGACGCTTCTGAGATCACTTGACAGCTCGTTTGACACCCTAGCCCTGATGATTCAAGAACGCCCTGACTTCAAGACACTCGATCCGTTTGACATACTTGAGAGGCTCAACACACATGAGTTCCAGCTATCTGAGAAAAGAGATATCTATGGTCCCAACTATGGCCGAACTCGTGCTTTGAAGGCAAAGGATGTTTCCTCATCTGAAGAAGAATCTGACTGCAGTTCTGGTGATCCTGAAGACATTGGAAAGGAGCTTGCTATGCTTGTGAAGAAGTTCCAGAAGTTCACTAAGAAGAAAGGCTTCAGAAAGTCTTCACGATCCAGCTCAAGAAATGATGAAGCTTCCACTCATGACCACAAGAAGAGAACATGCCACAAGTGCAAGAAACCTGGTCACTACATCTCTGAGTGTCCCCAGTGGGACAACGAGATGAAGAAGAGCAAAGAGTATGATTCTGATGACAAGAAGAAGAAAACCTCAAAGTCTTCTTCCAAGTCCTCTTCCAAGTCTTCATCACACAAGAAGTGTTCATCTGGCAAGGCTCGTGCTTTTGTTGGCAAGGAGATGGATTCAGAGGAGGAGTCTGCTTCTGAGGAGGCGGAGGTGGAGTCTGAGGAGGAGTCCGACTCTGGCGTTGCAAGTCTGGCTCTAGCTACAACATATGTTGCCAAGTCCATCTTCAACACTGAAGACAATGGCTCCATCACCAACGCTGATAACAATGACAAGGACGACTCTGCTCCCACCTACTGCTTCATGGCACGTGGTGCCAAGGTAAACTCACGCGATGCTTACTTTCAAACATGAAGTGAAGATGACTCTGATTGTGAATCCAAACCCAGGTACAAAACACTTGCTAAAATTGCTACTGAACAGAAAGCTATGGAACATATTCAAAAACTGTTAGACAAAAGCGATGACCTATTGGACGCTGAAATGACCCGATCTCAGTCCTTAATTGAAGACATAAAAAATCTTCATGTTAAGTATGAGGAACTTGAAAGTCGTCATGAAACGCTCTCAACAACTCATGAAAAGCTTTCCTATGATTATCTTCAAAGGAAGCAAGAACTTGAGAAATTGAGAGCAGTTCATGAAGATCTTCAAAAAGAAAATGAGTCACTTCGCGCTCAACAGATCAGTCCCGCTCAGGAAGGATTTGAACCACCATGTCTAAAGTGCCTTGAGCGTGATAACGCTACTTCTGTTGTTGAATGTTCTACTGCTGCTACTGTTGCAATATCTTCAACTGTTGATGTGATAACTAACCCCTCTGCGGAGGATGCCACTGCTGTTGCTGATGAGAATGCGAGGTTGAAGACATTGCTTGAGACAGGGATGTACAAAAATCTCAAAGGGCATCAGACACTATGTGATGTCCTCAAAAAGCAGATTCTGAACCGAAACCCTAGGAAAGAGGGTGTTGGGTTCGAGAGGGAAATGAATGTTGATGGTTCTTACTGGAAGCCTGAGCAGTACCCCAAAACCACATGGGTTGCTGCAAAGGGACCTTCAGTAGATCCATCCGCCTTATCTGGCTTCACTTGTGCTAACCCAATTATCATTGATGAATCCTTTGATGCAAACTATAAACTGTTTAAGAATCAGAATGGTGAAGTGTTTGCCAGGTATATTGGTACTAACTGCAGGAATGGACCACCTATGAAGAAGATCCGGGTGCCTAAAAAGTGTCTTGAGAATCTTCCTGTGAATGTCGTCATGACACCACCAGGGAAGAGGACAAACCCCAGACCTAAGGCTTCATATGGCCCAAAGGCTTCATACAGACACATGACTCACCCGAGTCACTCTAATGCCAATGTCTTGCAGGGAAATCATACTCAGATGTATGAATATGAGCGTGTTTCTTCAAACCGCTATGTTCATAAAACTAAGAACTTTTGTGCTTATTCATATGAGTATTATTCACCTCCTGCAAGGCTATTTTCTAGGGCTTCAAAGCCGAAGTTCTCAGATGCTGCACTTAGACTCATTGCTTCGAAGCCACCCCTGAAAATGTAGGTGGTTAAGAAAACATAACTCTCTTTTGCAGGGAAAGGTATCCAGCCAGAAATCAAAGGCGTCCGATGCTATTGCTGGGGACCTAAAACATCTTGTGGGGCGCAAGATAAAATGCCCAAATGGTCTCACTATGTATTTTGTTCCTGAATCGCTTGCCAGTCATCCTATCAGTCCTAACCTTGATCTGAGCTTTGATAATCCTCTTGTGCGTCAAATGTTTATGCTTCACAATACTCTTGGTGAAGCCTATCCCCCTAACTGTACTGTAGGGTATGACACCTCATGCTTCAGAATGGATTATGGACAGCGGATGCACTAATCACATGACTGGTGATCGAAGTCTTCTCATGGATTCAACTTTACGTCCATCTGACAAGAGCCACATCACATTTGCTGACACTGGTAAAAGCAAGGTATTGGGTCTAGGTAGAGTTGCAGTATCAAGGGATCAGCACATGGATAAAGTGATGCTTGTTGAATCCCTTGAATTCAACTTAATGTCTGTTTCAATGCTTTGTGACTTAAACATGATTGTGCTATTTGGAAAATACCGTTGTCTTGTTCTAATGGAATCTGACAAGTCGCTAGTCTTTGAAGGGTATCGGAAAGATGATCTGTATATGGTAGATTTCTCTGCAGGACCACAGATGGCCGTATGTCTTCTAGCAAAAGCTTCAGAGTGCTGGCTCTGGCATCGAAGGCCAGGACATGCTGGCATGAGGAACCTATACACGCCCGCAAAGAAGAAACACGTCGTAGGCATCGAGGGCGTCAAGTTCAAGAAAGATCATCTATGTGGTGCATGCGAAGCTGGAAAGATGACAAGGGCCAAGCATCCCTCAAAGACAATCATGACTACATCTCAACCCTTCGAGCGACTTTTTGGTCCTACTCACTACTCTACTCTCACTGCAACTGCTTGTCTCTATGGTTTCGTCATCGTTGATGATTACTCCAGATATACTTGGATGCACATAATCCTCTACAAGACTGAAGTGCAAGATGTCTTCAGACGCTTCGCCAACCGTGCCATGAACAACTATGGTGTCAAAATCAAGCATATCAGAAGTGACAACGGCACAGAGTTCAAGAACACCGGCCTCGACCTTTACCTGGATACATTGGGCATCACTCATGAGTTCACTGCTCCGTACACACCTCAGCAGAATGGCATCGTGGAGCGCAAGAACAGAACTCTTATCGAGATGGCTCGAACGATGCTTGATGAGTACAAGACTCCAAGGAAGTTCTGGCCCGAAGCCATTGATACTGCATGCCATGTCATCAACCGTGTTTATCTTCACAAGCTTCTGAAGAAGACATCCTATGAACTACTAACTGGTAAGAAAACAAATGTCAGTTACTTTAGAGTATTTGGCGCTAGGTGCTGGATCAAGGATCCACATCACACTTCAAAATTTGCACCGAAAGCACATGAAGGTTTTATGCTTGGTTACGGAAAGGATTCACACTCCTACAGAGTCTTCAACCTCTTTCACTATAAAGTGGTTGAAACTGTAGATGCGCGGTTCGATGAGACTAACGGCTCGCAAAGAGAGCACCTGCCAAATGTGCTAGATGAAGTTCCACCTAGTGAATCCATCAAGCTCATGGGAACCAGAGAGATCATACCTTCTGAGGCACAGGCTGAAGAGGAACTTATCATTTCTGCGCCTAATCAACCTGAAGACAATGCTCAGCCTGAAGCCAATCCTCAGAATGAAGACAATGATCAGCAAGAGCAAAATCTTCGTCCAGCTCATCCTCGTGTTGCAAATGAAGTACAGACTGAGAAGATAATTGATAGCATCAATGCACCAGGTCCACTCACTCACTCAAGAGCAACACAGCTAGCCAATTTCTGTGGGCACTTTGCATTTGTCTCAATCTCTGAACCCAAGAAAGTAGTTGAAGCCTTCATGGAACCTGAATGGATTCAAGCTATGCAAGAAGAGCTCCAACAGTTCAAGCTGAACAATGTATGGGAATTGGTCAAGCGTCCTGATCCTCGTAAGCACAATATCATTGGCACCAAATGGATATACCGCAACAAGCAAGATGAACATGGTCAAGTTGTCAGAAACAAGGCTCGTCTCGTTGCTCAAGGATATATTCAAGTTGAAGGGATTGACTTCGATGACACATTTGCTCTGGTGGCTAGGCTTGAAGCCATTCGCATACTGCTAGCCTACGCAAATCATCACAACGTCCTTCTGTATCAAATGGATGTGAAGAGTGCCTTTCTCAATGAAAAGATTGAAGAAGAAGTGTATGTTGCACAACCACCTGGCTTTGAAGATCCAAAACATCCTGATATGGTATACAAGCTCAACAAGGCACTGTATGGCCTCAAACAAGCCCCTCGTGCTTGGTATGACACACTCAAAGACTTCCTGAAGAGCAAAGGCTTCAAACCTGGTTCTCTAGATCCTACACTCTTCACGAAGACATATGATGGAGAACTATTTGTATGCCAAATCTATGTGGATGACATTATCTTCGGCTGCACCGACAAAAGATACAGTGATGAGTTTGGACACATGATGCAAGAGCAATATCAGATGTCCATGATGGGTGAGCTGAAATTTTTCCTTGGTCTTCAAATTTGTCAGCAAAGCAACATCATCTTTATATCTCAAGAGAAATACCTCAAAGACTGTCTAAAGAAGTTTGGAATGCAAGACTGCAAAGGTTACACGACGCCAATGCCAACCAAAAGTCATCTGGGTCCTGACGCCAATGGTAAAGAGTTCGATCAAAAGGTATACCACTCCATGATTGGTTCTTTACTTTATTTATGTGCATCTAGGCCAGGTATCATGCTTAGTGTTTGCATGTGTGCCCGATTCCAAGCGGCACCAAAGGAATCGCATCACTTAGCTGTGAAGCGAATTCTTCGATATTTGGCTTACACCCCAACACTAGGATTATGGTATCCAAAGGGCTCAGAGTTTGATCTAGTTGGATTCTAGGATGCTGATTATGCTGGTGACAAGGTGGATCGCAAGTCTACATCAGGCACATATCACTTCCTGGGTCGATCACTTGTCTGTTGGTCTTCAAAGAAGCAGAACTGTGTATCTCTCTCCACTGCTGAATCCAAATACATTGCTGATGGATCTTGCTGCGCTCAGCTTCTATGGATGAAGCAAACACTCAAGGACTATGGCATCCATCTGAAACAAGTGCCACTATACTACGACAATGAAAGCGCCATCAAGATTGCCAACAATCCAGTTCAACACTCGAAGACAAAGCACATTGAGATTCGTCATCATTTTCTCAGAGATCATGTCATGAAGGAAGATATTGACATCATTCACGTCAACACTGAAGAGCAATTGGCAGATATCTTCATAAAGCCCTTGGATGAGAAAAGGTTTTGCAAGTTGCGGTGTGAGCTAAATATCTTGGAATCCTCAAATGTCCTGTGATTGGACACACATCCTAACACTTATGCATATTGATGACTTAGATGTGCAACACACGAAGTAATGTATATCTTCAATCAATGAAGACATACACTCTAAGTGTGAATACATTAATGCGGAATTTGATTTCGGAGCGCCACGATAATTGTGCGCCGTGTCTGGGTCTAATACTTCCTATATGGTGGGTAACGCCACCACCAAACTCTTGTTTGAAGTGTTTCCCTTGGCGTTATGATTGCAGAGTCTTCACATTTGATTTGTCTTCAACATTGATTTGAGTTCATGATTATCTTCACTATGTTGATTTGGTCTTACTCTGTTATATACATATATTGTATTATGTCCTCTACAACATTCACTTATAGCTATGTCTTCTTGCTTGAATCTTTGGATCTAAGTGAATGTGATCGGACCCTAACCTCTTCTATGCTTCTACCTCAAATTCTGTCTATCCAAATCATATGCATTCTATTGAAACTGTCGAATGTCTTCTCTGCGTCCTTGTCAGCAGAAGATACAGAGACAATCATTAAATTTGTTTTAAATACTCAACCCTTATTGCCTAAAACCCGGAGAAGCCGGAACGACCACCCCGACAATCCAGGCGCGCATGGGAACATGGAACAACTTCCAATGCGTTGCATGCTTGCCATGTGTCCCTCAGATGTGAACCGCCAGGGGCACCTCCGTAATTGCACTGTGCTGTCCCTTTCCTTATAAATACACATCCAACCGTGGTCAAAATCCTTCTTCCACCTCTCCACCTCAACAAACCCTAGCGCCACCGCTAGCTCGTGACGACGCCGGTGACGAAGCGCTTAGCTGCCGCGACCTCGTCGACGCCGTCCTCACGCCGGCCGCGGACCTCATCTCCTACGCCTCCGTCGTAGGTGTCTTCCGTCGCCAAGTTAGGGCACGGGAGATCAACTGCTCGGCCTCCTCTCTACTCTGTCTAGCAGTTCATCGTGTAGTAATTAAAACTTACTTTTTACCATCTTTTTGATCCAATAGATTCATCTCTTTTCACCAAAAGTGGTTTCTGAGGCCACAAGTTTGGATCTATCCTGTTCTGCATCTCATAGCATGCCTAGTATGTTCACTTATGCTTCACACATAGTTAGATTCCTCACTTGTACCTATTCTTGGATTCGTACAAATCTGGAACCAACTCACAACAAATAAGTGAATGTCTTCGCGGTATGAGGTCAATGTCTTCAAAACTGATTTATCTTCAAAATCTTCTGAGAATGCATATGACCTCTTCCCCTTTCCCTCGCATCTCTAATGTTGTCACAGGTACATGTCCGTGGGAGAATCCCTTGGTTCTCATAGTCTGCATTCATTTGCAGAATTCTTACAGAGTCACATAAATTCTCCTGAAGCCAGTTCTTGTCTAACCAACAGACGGAAGCCTTTGACAGCTTTGAAGCCATTCAGTCTGAACTTCATGGCCACTGAAAAATCAGCTAGGAAGGGCGGCAGATAGCGCCGTGGAAATACATCCAAGGATTTGCCGCCAGATCTGCATGAACTGTACAAGACAGACCCAGAAGAAACCTATGGTGAACACAAAAATCGAATCCAATGGATTCGAAGATACTGGGCAGAAGAATGGTCTAAGTACAGATTTGTCACTGCTGAGTACGCTGAGAAGAATGCCATCAAGCGTCCTTGGGGAGATATCCTATACAAAAATCTTCGACCCAGGTCCAAGTCCGAAGCCATTGATCAAGGCTTCTACCCGTGCATGGTTCGTGGACCACAGCCTGATGATGCCGACCCATCTTCTCTACTATGGTGTCGTGAAGACAATCTGTTCAAACGCAACTTCAAGTTTGCCAAGGACTCTGCTGTGAAGAATAAGAAGGCATTTGGTGTTGACTTCAACCCTGGTCCATCTGCTCCTCGGGAAGATGGCACCCGTGAAGCCAATGAACACAGAATTGGCCCCTTTAACAACTTTGATGGTCTTCTCTCCTACATTGCCGCACAGAGAGCAACAGTGGATCAGCCTGGAGATGAGGCTGATTCTGATGAAGCGCCTGCTCCTCCTAAGACGCAGAAGCAGAAGAAGACTAAGGCTTCAAATCCCACTGCTGCACCAAGAGCTTTGCGTGCGAAGCCTCTGGCCACTGCTCCTCCTGCACCAAGTGTGCCTTCTTAAGATCTTTCTCGCATCTCCAAGACTGAAAGGAAGAAGAAGCCCAAGCAAATTGCCAGTCAAGCACTGACCCCAGCTGCCGTTCTGCGGAATGAGAACGATGCCATTGATCTGTCAAGTGACGACGACCTTGCTGACGATGCTCTTGAGCAGCTGATTAAGAGCAAGCAAGAGGCAGAAATCTTCAATGATCTTCCCCTTTTCGATGTGGACATCCTGAACAAGTTCATTGATGAATGGTTTGACAGTCCAAACCTCAGCTTTGATGATCTTCAGCTCCCAATCGGTCTCAGCGTCTCCTTTCATGGAGCCATTGCTCCTGAGCTGGCTCTAGCTCAAAGAATCGTTGAGCTGAAAAACAAAATTGACTATGAAAAGGCTATTTCAAGAAGCATATGGCCAAGCTCAGTGTGACAGACGTCCAAAACTTCAAGAAAATGATGCATGAGCTCAAGGAGGCGTTTCACAAGAAACGTGACGAAGCTAAAGGTTCTCGCGAGCTCATGAAACTCACTGCTGCCAAATGTGTTCAAGCTTACAATGAAGCTGAGAAGCGCAAGGCACTTGGGCGTCCTGGCATCGACCCCAAGATGGCTGCCAAGAAGAAGAAGTCTACTGTGGCCCCAGCTGAAGAACCCAGGCGGGAAGAACCTCGCATTGTCTTCCCTGCCAGCATGACAGGCTCGAAGCCTAAGGTCCCCACAGTGGCTTCAGAATAGAAGAAAACCCGGGCAGTAGAAGCCGAAGCCAGAAAGTGTTGGAAATATGCCCTAGAGGCAATAATAAATGGTTATTATTATATTTCTTTGTTCATGGTAATCGTCTATTATTCATGCTATAATTGTATTGTCTGGAAATCGTAATACATGTGTGAATGCATAGACCACAACGTGTCCCTAGTAAGCCTCTAGTTGACTAGCTCGTTGATCAACAGATAGTCATGGTTTCCTGACTATGGACATTGGATGTCATTGATAACGGGATCACATCATTAGGAGAATGATGTGATGGACAAGACCCAATCCTAAGCATAGCATAAAAGATCGTGTAGTTTCGTTTGCTAGAGCTTTTCCAATGTCAAGTATCTTTTCCTTAGACCATGAGATCGTGCAACTCCCGGATACCGTAGGAGTGCTTTGGGTGTGCCAAACGTCACAACGTAACTGGGTGACTATAAAGGTGCACTACGGGTATCTCCGAAAGTGTCTGTTGGGTTGGCACGGATCGAGACTGGGATTTGTCACTCCGTGTGACGGAGAGGTATCTCTGGGCCCACTCGGTAATGCATCATCATAATGAGCTCAATGTGACTAAGGCGTTAGTCACGGGATCATGCATTGCGGTACGAGTAAAGAGACTTGCCGGTAACGAGATTGAACAAGGTATTGGGATACCGACGATCGAATCTCGGGCAAGTAACATACCGATTGACAAAGGGAATTGCATACGGGATTGATTGAATCCTCGACACCGTGGTTCATCCGATGAGATCATCGTGGAACATGTGGGAGCCAACATGGGTATCCAGATCCCGCTGTTGGTTATTGACCGGAGAGGCGTCTCGGTCATGTCTGCATGTCTCCCGAACCCGTAGGGTCTACACACTTAAGGTTCGGTGACGCTAGGGTTGTAGAGATATGTGTATGCGGAAACCCGAAAGTTGTTCGGAGTCCCGGATGAGATCCCGGACGTCACGAGAGGTTCCGGAATGGTCCGGAGGTGAAGAATTATATATAGGAAGTCAAGTTTCGGCCACCGGGAAAGTTTCGGGGGTTACCGGTATTGTACCGGGACCACCGGAAGGGTCCCGGGGGTCCACCGGGTGGGGCCACCTATCCCGGAGGGCCCCATGGGCTGAAGTGGGAAGGGAACCAGCCCCTAGTGGGCTGGGCGCCCCCCCCATGGGCCTCCCCCCATGCGCCTAGGGTTGGGAACCCTAGGGTGGGGGGCTTCCCACTTGCCTTGGGGGGCAAGGCACCCCTTTCCCCCTTTGGCCGCCACCCCCCCCCTTGAGATCCCATCTCCAGGGCCGGCGCCCCCCCCAGGGGGCCTATATAAAGGGGGGGGAGGGAGGGCAGCAACCAGACAGCCTTGGGCGCCTCCCTCCTCCCCTGCTACACCTCTCCGTCTCGCAGAAGCTCGGCGAAGCCCTGCCGAGACCCGCTACATCCACCACCACGCCGTCGTGCTGCTGGATCTCCATCAACCTCTCCTTCCCCCTTGCTGGATCAAGAAGGAGGAGACGTCGCTGCACCGTACGTGTGTTGAACGCGGAGGTGCCGTCCGTTCGGCACTTGGTCATCGGTGATTTGGATCACGGCGAGTACGACTCCGTCATCCACGTTCATTGGAACGCTTCCGCTCGCGATCTACAAGGGTATGTAGATGCACTCCTTTCCCCTCGTTGCTAGTATACTCCATAGATGCATCTTGGTGAGCGTAGGAAAATTTTAAATTATGCTACGATTCCCAACAGTGGCATCATGAGCCAGGCCTATGCGTAGTTACTATGCACGAGTAGAACACAAAGAAGTTGTGGGCGTTGATGTTGCCAATTCTTCTTGCCGCTACTAGTCGTTTCTTGTTTCGGCGGCATTGTAGGATGAAGCGGCCCGGACCGACCTTACACGTACGCTTACGTGAGACAGGTTCCACCGACTGACATGCACTAGATGCATAAGGTGGCTAGCGGGTGTCTGTCTCTCCTACTTTAGTCGGAACGGATTCGATGAAAAGGGTCCTTATGAAGGGTAAATAGAAATTGGCAAATCACGTTGTGGTCATACGTAGGTAAGAAAACGTTCTTGCTAGAAACCTACAAACCACGTAAAAACTTGCAACAACAATTAGAGGACGTCTAACTTGTTTTTGCAGCAAGTGCTATGTGATGTGATATGGCCAGAAGATGTGATGAATGATATATGTGATGTATGAGATTGATCATATTCTTGTAATAGGAATCACGACTTGCATGTCGATGAGTATGACAACCGGCAGGAGCCATAGGAGTTGTCTTTATTATTTTGTATGACCTGCGTGTCATTGAATAACGCCATGTAATTTACTTTACTTTGTTGCTAAACGCGTTAGCCATAGAAGTAGAAGTAATCGTTGGCGTGACGACTTCATGAAGACACAATGATGGAGATCATGATGATGGAGATCATGGTGTCATGCCGGTGACGAAGATGATCATGGTGCCCCGAAGATGGAGATCAAAGGAGCATAATGATATTGGCCATATCATGTCACTATTTGATTGCATGTGATGTTTATCATGTTTTTGCATCTTATTTGCTTAGAACGACGGTAGTAAGTAAGATGATCCCTTATAATAATTTCAAGAAAGTGTTCACCCTAACTGTGCACCGTTGCGAAGGTTCGTTGTTTCGAAGCACCACGTGATGATCGGGTGTGATAGATTCTAACGTTCGAATACAACGGGTGTTGACGAGCCTAGCATGTACAGACATGGCCTCGGAACACACGCAATACACTTAGGTTGACTTGACGAGCCTAGCATGTACAGACATGGCCTCGGAACACGGAGGACCGAAAGGTCGAGCATGAGTCGTATAGAAGATACGATCAACATGGAGATGTTCACCGATCTTGACTAGTCCGTCTCACGTGATGATCGGACACGGCCTAGTTAACTCGGATCATGTTTCACTTAGATGACTAGAGGGATGTCTATCTGAGTGGGAGTTCATTAAATAATTTGATTAGATGAACTTAATTATCATGAACTTAGTCTAAAATCTTTACACTATGTCTTGTAGATCAAATGGCCAACGTTGTCCTCAATTTCAACGCGTTCCTAGAGAAAACCAAGCTGAAAGATGATGGCAGCAACTATACGGACTGGGTCCGGAACCTGAGGATCATCCTCATAGTAGCCAAGAAAGATTATGTCTTAGAAGCACCGCTAGGTGATGCACCAATCCCACAGAACCAAGACGTTATGAACGCTTGGCAGCAGCGTGCTGATGATTACTCCCTCGTTCAGTGCGGCATGCTTTACAGCCTAGAACCGGGTCTCCAAAAGCGTTTTGAGAAACATGGAGCATATGAGATGTTCGAGGAGCTGAAATTAGTTTTCCAAGCTCATGCCCGGGTCGAGAGATATGATGTCTCCGACAAGTTCTTCAGCTGTAAAATGGTGGAGAATAGTTCTGTTAGTGAGCACATACTCAGAATGTCTGGGTTGCACAACCGCTTGTCTCAGCTGGGAGTTAATCTCCCGGATGACGCGGTCATTGACAGAATCCTCCAGTCGCTTCCACCAAGCTACAAGAGCTTTGTGATGAACTTCAATATGCAGGGGATGGAAAAGACCATTCCTGAGGTATATTCAATGCTGAAATCAGCTGAGGTAGAGATCAGAAAAGAACATCAAGTGTTGATGGTGAATAAAACCACTAAGTTCAAGAAGGGCAAGGGTAAGAAGAACTTCAAGAAGGACGGCAAGGGAGTTGCCGCGCCCGGTAAACCAGTTACTGGGAAGAAGTCAAAGAATGGACCCAAGCCCGAGACTGAGTGCTTTTATTGCAAGGGAAGTGGTCACTGGAAGCGGAACTGCCCCAAATACTTAGCGGACAAGAAGAAGGCCGGCAACACCAAAGGTATATGTGATATACATGTATTGATGTGTACCTTACCAGTACTCGTAGTAGCTCCTGGGTATTTGATACCGGTGCGGTTGCTCATATTTGTAACTCAAAACAGGAACTACGGAATAAACGGAGACTGGCGAAGGACGAGGTGACGATGCGCGTCGGGAATGGTTCCAAGGTCGATGTGATCGCCGTCGGCACGCTACCTCTGCATCTACCCACGGGATTAGTTTTAAACCTCAATAATTGTTATTTAGTGCCAGCTTTGAGCATGAACATTGTATCTGGATCTCGTTTAATTCGAGATGGCTACTCATTTAAATCCGAGAATAATGGTTGTTCTATTTATTTGAGAGATATGTTTTATGGTCATGCCCCGCTGGTCAATGGTTTATTTTTGATGAATCTCGAACGTGATGTTACACATGTTCATAGTGTGAATACCAAAAGATGTAAAGTTGATAACGATAGTCCCACATACTTGTGGCACTGCCGCCTTGGTCACATTGGTGTCAAGCGCATGAAGAAGCTCCATGCAGATGGACTTTTGGAGTCTCTTGATTACGAATCATTTGACACGTGCGAACCATGCCTCATGGGTAAGATGACCAAGACTCCGTTCTCCGGAACAATGGAGCGAGCAACCAACTTATTGGAAATCATACATACCGATGTGTGGCGGTCCAATGAGTGTTGAGGCTCGCGGAGGATATCGTTATGTTCTCACTCTCACTAATGACTTAAGTAGATATGGGTATGTCTACCTAATGAAACACAAGTCTGAAACCTTTGAAAAGTTCAAGGAATTTCAGAGTGAGGTTGAGAATCAACGTGACAGGAGAATAAAATTCTTACGATCAGATCGTGGTGGAGAATATTTAAGTCATGAGTTTGGTGCACACTTAAGGAAATGTGGAATAGTTTCACAACTCACGCCGCCTGGAACACCTCAGAGAAATGGTGTGTCCGAACGTCGTAATCGCACTCTATTGGATATGGTGCGATCTATGATGTCTCTTACCGATTTACCGCTCTCATTTTGGGGCTATGCTTTAGAGACTGCCGCATTCACTTTAAATAGGGCTCCGTCGAAATCCGTTGAGACGACACCGTATGAATTATGGTTTGGGAAGAAACCTAAGCTGTCGTTTCTAAAAGTTTGGGGATGCGATGCTTATGTCAAGAAACTTCAACCTGAAAAGCTCGAACCCAAGTCGGAAAAATGCGTCTTCATAGGATACCCTAAGGAAACTATTGGGTATACCTTCTACCTCAGATCCGAAGGCAAGATCTTCGTTGCCAAGAACGGGTCCTTTCTGGAGAAGGAGTTTCTCTCGAAAGAATTGAGTGGGAGGAAAGTGGAACTTGATGAGGTGATAGTCACCCCTTCCGAACCGGAAAGTAGCGCAGCGCGGGAAAATGTTCCTGTGGTGCCTACACCGACTGGGGAGGAAGTTAATGATGATGATCATGAAGCTTCGGATCAAGTTACTGAACTTCGTAGGTCCACAAGGACACGTTCCGCACCAGAGTGGTACGGCAACCCTGTCCTGGAAATCATGTTGTTAGACAACGGTGAACCTTCGAACTATGAAGAAGCGATGGCGGGCCCGGATTCCGACAAATGGCTAGAAGCCATGAAATCCGAGATAGAATCCATGTATGAAAACAAAGTATGGACTTTGACTGACTTGCCCGATGATCGGCGAGCCATAGAAAACAAATGGATCTTTAAGAAGAAGACGGACGCGGATGGTAATGTGACCATCTACAAAGCTCGACTTGTCGCTAAGGGTTATCGACAAGTTCAAGGGGTTGACTACGATGAGACTTTCTCACCCGTAGCGAAGCTGAAGTCCGTCCGAATCATGTTAGCAATTGCCGCATACTATGATTATGAGATATGGCAGATGGACGTCAAAACGGCATTCCTTAACGGCTTCCTTAAGGAAGAGTTGTATATGATGCAGCCGGAAGGTTTTGTCGATCCTAAGAATGCTAACAAAGTATGCAAGCTCCAGCGCTCAATCTATGGGCTGGTGCAAGCATCTCGGAGTTGGAACATTCGCTTTGATGAGATGATCAAAGCGTTTGGGTTTACACAGACTTATGGAGAAGCCTGTGTTTACAAGAAAGTGAGTGGGAGCTCTGTAGCATTTCTCTTATATGTGGATGACATACTATTGATGGGAAATGATATAGAATTCTTGGAAAGTATAAAGGCCTATTTGAATAAGTGTTTTTCAATGAAGGACCTTGGAGAAGCTGCTTATATATTAGGCATCAAGATCTATAGAGATAGATCGAGACGCCTCATTGGTCTTTCGCAGAGTACATACCTTGACAAGATATTGAAGAAGTTCAATATGGATCAGTCCAAGAAGGGGTTCTTGCCTGTATTGCAAGGTGTGCAATTGAGCACGGCTCAATGCCCGACCACGGCAGAAGATATAGAAAAGATGAGTGTCATCCCCTATGCCTCGGCCATAGGGTCTATTATGTATGCCATGCTGTGTACCAGACCTGATGTAAACCTTCCCGTAAGTTTGGTAGGAAGGTACCAAAGTAATCCCGGCATGGAACACTGGACATCGGTCAAGAATATCCTGAAGTACCTGAAAAGGACTAAGGATATGTTTCTCGTTTATGGAGGTGACGAAGAGCTCGTCGTAAAGGGTTACATCGACGCTAGCTTCGACACAGATCTAGATGACTCAAAGTCACAGACCGGATACGTGTATATATTGAATGGAGGAGCAGTAAGCTGGTGCAGTTGCAAGCAAAGCGTCGTGGCGGGATCTACATGTGGAGCGGAGTACATGGCAGCCTTGGAGGCAGCACAGGAAGCAGTCTGGATGAAGGAGTTCATTACCGACCTAGGGGTGATTCCCAATGCGTCGGGCCCGATGACTCTCTTCTGTGACAACACTGGAGCCATTGCCCTTGCGAAGGAGCCCAGGTTTCACAGGAAGACCAGGCATATCAAGCGTCGCTTCAACTCCATTCGTGAAAGTGTTCAAAATGGAGACATAGATATTTGTAAAGTACATACGGACCTGAATGTAGCAGATCCGTTGACTAAACCTCTCCCTAGAGCAAAACATGATCAACACCAAGACGCAATGGGTGTTCGATTCATCACAATGTAACTAGATTATTGACTCTAGTGCAAGTGGGAGACTGTTGGAAATATGCCCTAGAGGCAATAATAATTGGTTATTATTATATTTCTTTGTTCATGGTAATCGTCTATTATTCATGCTATAATTGTATTGTCCGGAAATCGTAATACATGTGTGAATGCATAGACCACAACGTGTCCCTAGTAAGCCTCTAGTTGACTAGCTCATTGATCAACAGATAGTCAAGGTTTCCTGACTATGGACATTGGATGTCATTGATAACGGGATCACATCATTAGGAGAATGATGTGATGGACAAGACCCAATCCTAAGCATAGCATAAAAGATCGTGTAGTTTCGTTTGCTAGAGCTTTTCCAATGTTAAGTATCTTTTCCTTAGACCATGAGATCGTGCAACTCCCGGATACCGTAGGAATGCTTTGGGTGTGCCAAACGTCACAACGTAACTGGGTGACTATAAAGGTGCACTACGGGTATCTCCGAAAGTGTCTGTTGGGTTGGCACGGATCGAGACTGGGATTTGTCACTCCGTGTGACGGAGAGGTATCTCTGGGCCCACTCGGTAATGCATCATCATAATGAGCTCAATGTGACTAAGGCGTTAGTCACGGGATCATGCATTGCGGTACGAGTAAAGAGACTTGCCGGTAACGAGATTGAACAAGGTATTGGGATACCGACGATCGAATCTCGGGCAAGTAACATACCGATTGACAAAGGGAATTGCATACGGGATTGATTGAATCGTCGACACCGTGGTTCATCTGATGAGATCATCGTGGAACATGTGGGAGCCAACATGGGTATCCAGATCCCGCTGTTGGTTATTGACCAGAGAGGCGTCTCGGTCATGTCTGCCTGTCTCCCGAACCCGTAGGGTCTACACACTTAAGGTTCGGTGACGCTAGGGTTGTAGAGATATGTGTATGCGGAAACCCGAAAGTTGTTCGGAGTCCCGGATGAGATCCCGGACGTCACGAGAGGTTCCGGAATGGTCCGGAGATGAAGAATTATATATAGGAAGTCAAGTTTCGGCCACCGGGAAAGTTTCGGGGGTTACCGGTATTGTACCGGGACCACCGGAAGGGTCCCAGGGGTCCACCGGGTGGGGCCACCTATCCCGGAGGGCCCCATGGGCTGAAGTGGGAAGGGAACCAGCCCCTAGTGGGCTGGGCGCGCCCCCATGGGCCTCCCCCCATGCGCCTAGGGTTGGGAACCCTAGGGTGGGGGGGCTTCCCACTTGCCTTGGGGGGCAAGGCACCCCTTTCCCCCTTTGGCCGCCGCCCCCCTTGAGATCCCATCTCCAGGGCCGGCCCCCCCAGGGGGCCTATATAAAGGGGGGGAGGGAGGGCAGCAACCAGACAGCCTTGGGCGCCTCCCTCCTCCCCTGCTACACCTCTCCGTCTCGCAGAAGCTCGGCGAAGCCCTGCTGAGACCCGCTACATCCACCACCACGCCGTCGTGCTGCTGGATCTCCATCAACCTCTCCTTCCCCCTTGCTGGATCAAGAAGGAGGAGACGTCGCTGCACCATATGTGTGTTGAACGCGGAGGTGCCGTCCGTTCGGCACTTGGTCATCGGTGATTTGGATCACGGCGAGTACGACTCCGTCATCCATGTTCATTGGAACGCTTCCGCTCGCGATCTACAAGGGTATGTAGATGCACTCCTTTCCCCTCGTTGCTAGTATACTCCATAGATGCATATTGGTGAGCGTAGGAAAATTTTAAAATTATGCTACGATTCCCAACAGAAAGCGCAAGTCCAAGAACACCACTGATGATGCACCCCCCAAGAAGAAGAGAAAGACAAAGAAGAATCGGGCTGCTCCTACAGAGCCCCTCGTCGTCGAGCCAATTTCAGTTGCTCGTCCTGTGTTTGCACACCAAGAGCGTCGATTGATAGTTCATGAGCCTGCTACCACAGAGGCTCCTGAAGCTCAAGAAGATCCAGTTGTTGACCACACCGCAGCTGAAGACATTGGTCCCCAAGACAATGTTGATGATGATGAAGTCCTTCCTCAGATCGAGCACAACATGGTATTATCGCCTGTTCTCACGAACAGCGAGCTCATCAGTATTGGTCGTCCTTTGACGCCAACCACTCAGGATGCTCATGGGCTGATCACCCACAACCAGCAACTCCAAGTCAAGATTCACCAAGAACTCCCCCACCGCAAGTCACCAATCCGGTACTTGATGATGATGACGACTATGAGGCCCAGCCAACTCCTTCTCTACAGGCGTCGCCCGCGTTTCGCAGGCTTCGCAAAGGACCAAGGCCACAAGTTGATTCATCGAGCGTTCCTGAAGGAGAAGTGCAACCCAACTTGGCAGCACAACATGTGTTTCCTGAAGCCACTCCTATTGCGAATGTCTCTGCATCTGAAGCAAATGCTGCTGAAGACATACCGGCTGCATCAGCCGATGAACAAGAAGAACCCCGTCAAGATGAAGAATGTGTTGCCACACCCCCGTCCAACCCTGAAGCTGTTCTCGAGGAGAACGTGTCTGACCCTCCAGCTACTCAAGTGGAGGTTAACAATACTGAGGCGGCCACAAACAACTTAACTGAAGCCAATGACATTGTCATGACCGAAGCTAATGTGGCGCCTGAAGCTAATGTGGTGCTAGAAGTTCATGCACCTGAAGCCAATGTTGCACCTGATGAAAATCTACAGCCTGAAGTCAATGCCACTACCACTGCTCCTGTACCGCCACCAAGGCCACATACCATGGAGCAAGCATATTACCAAGGCGAGCTTGTCACTGTCAGATGGCCCATTCTGGTTCCTTCGCCTGCTCCTGGACCTCAGTTTGATTACCATGTGGAGCATAGGCCTCCGGTTCAGAAGCCAAAACCAAGACTGCCACGGTTTCCAGGTACTGCATCTGCGCCAGGATCATTCAACGTAAATGGCTTCATTGCACACAACACTTTCTTTGATAGCGACAAGAACCCCTACTCCAAGCCAAGAATTTCGTCTGATCGGTTCTGGAGCTATCAGCAGCGCAGCTACTACTCGTGCATTCCTTACAATCAAGGGTGCATATTCCCCCATATGCGTCTTGACACTGAAGCTATAGCTGGCCTGCCCTGTTTGGAAGAAGCGTTGGATTGCTTCAGAGATGCTGGCCTTATACAGTTTGTCACGGACAAGGAACACTGGAACAAAGAGCTGCTGCTGCAATTCTATGCCACCCTCCACATTCGCGGCTACAACAGGGATCCGAAGACATGGATCCTTGAGTGGATGACATGCAATGTACATCATGAAGCCAACGCTCTTGATATCATTGAGCTCACTGGCCTGCCCACTCCAGGTGATCTGTTTGAACCTGGTTGTCAGCTTCACCGTGATGCTTTGGAGAGCATTTTCTAGAAGCCCGAGCCCGACATGAGCCAGATGCTCAGTATGATGAAGCCTTTGCCTCCAGATGCTGAATATCCTAAGGAGTTCTTTGTTGAAGACCTTGAGTATCTGCCACGCACCATCTACCACATCATACGGCGAACTCTTTGGCCTGTCAAAGGACATTCTCCCAATGCAAAGCTTGAAGGTTCAATGAAGATGTTGGTCTTCTATATTCTCAATGGCAAATGCTTCAATGCTCAAGACTTCTTCATCCGTCAACTTGCTGCATCAGGCTCCGACATCTTTGGACTGAAGTTCTATGCTCCCTGGGTCATGCGCCTCATCAAGCTTCACTCAACCTTCAACTATCAACCCTCTACACGAAATCACCTTGTCTTCTTGCCAGAGGTTGATCTGTCCGTTGATACCATTTACCCAGAGCCCGCAAAGTAGCCGATTTATCTTCACAACGCCGATCATCAAAGCTTCACTCAGCCAATTCCAAGGCTTCACATACCCAATACTCGTGCTTATCCATTGGCCGGCAATACGCGTGCACCTCTTCAAGCTAACACTGAAAGCACTATTGCCCAAAGGCCTCGGAAGCGTTCTCGTGTTCTAAATAATTGAGAGCTTCTCGTTGCACTTCATCAGAAGCAAGATAAACATCATGACTGGCTGAAGCATCAGATGCAAAGCCTCTTGGTGGATGTTAACCGCATTCGCAACCTTGCCACCAAGAGTGCCTTTGTCACTCATGAAACCCGTCGGCGGACGTGGAAGGGTCTGACACTGATAAGCTCTGAAGATGATCTTCAACGAGATGGCTTCACAGAGAGATTCAAGTTTGATTCAACACCTCCCAGGAATGCAGTTCTGCGTCGGACTCCATCTCTTGAAGACTCTGGATACTCCCCTTTCGCAGCTACTATGAATGCCAGAGTCATTGAGGATGAAGATGATGTCACTTCTCCAACTCCTGCATCACCGCGTGTGGACACTGCACCAAGTTCTTCTGCACCACTGAACCTCAACGATGACCCTGCTGCTTCATCTTCTACCTTTGGGAACGAGTAGAAGCTCTATGTCTTCAAACCTTTTTGGTCCTTACTGACAAAAGGGGGAGAAGCATATGAGTTGATAGTCTTCAAGCGGGTCCATATGTGGGTGGTTGCTATATTTTTGCCAAGTGCTTACAACTCTCGCTTTTGATACATTTGGTTCTGAGTTGTAACACTTAAACTTGATGGTTGTCTGCTACCTTTTCTGCTATTCTGTGATGCGACGATAAATTCCGCATGTGCGATGATAAATGCCGCACGAAGTCATATCGCAGACGTCCATTTTTCATTATGCATGTCATTATCTTCGTTATATCTTTTCATGCATGATGAATTGCCTTCATAAGTTAAAGAGGATCTCCACAAGTACAACCTACCATGTGCATTTGCATTCCAAAAGCAAAATACTTATATGCACATCTTCAGGGGGAGCCTTTTGCTACTTATGAAGACAATACCTAAATCCTTTACAATTTCACATACTTTTATCCCCGTTGAAAACTTCAACCAGTTTGTCATCAATCACCAATAAGGGGGAGATTGTAAGTGCATCTAGTGCCACCCCTAGTTGGTTTTGTAGTATTGACGACAAACCTGGTTGAGGGACTAATGTGTTTGTGAGAATTGCAGGATAACACAGGTAGTAGTCCCTCATTGATTCGGTTTACCTACCGGAGATGATCCCTAAAAATGTGTGAAGACATTGAAGACAATGGTGGTATGTGAAGACATTCACAACGAATACTATGACGTGAGAAGACATCGCATGAAGACTATGGAATGCGAAGACATAGTTGTTTCGTAGTTTCCCTTTCTTCTTTGTTGAGTCATAGGAACCACCGTACTGTTAAGTGGGGCTCAAGTGAACAAAGTCAGAGTGACTGATGTGATGCTCAACCAAATCCTATGTCTTCGAGCGAAGACAATGAGAGCAAATCTTATCCATAGTCGGATAAGTCAGCTTTACTTGTAGCCCAAGTCAAGCTGTCGCGTGTGTTTGAAATCTGACCGTTGGAACACGTGTCAGTTCCTTAGTGACCCAGGGTCATTTCGGACAAATCAGGTCGTGTTGCCTAGTGGCTATAAATAGCCCACCCCCTACACCATAAATTGGTGGCTGCTCAGAGTTAGTGCACGACTTCTGTCGTTTGAGAGCAACCCACCTCCGAAGCTTTTGAGAGAGAGAAATCCTTGTGAGGACAAAGCCCAAAACACCCAGAGCCCAAAGAGTGTTTGGCATCACTGAAGTCTTTCTGTCTGCGTGATCTGAAGACTTGTTACACTTGAGGACTGTGAATCCTCCAGCCGGTTAGGCGTCGCGTTCTGAGCATCCAAGAGTCATTGTGGATTGCCGCTGAACGAAGTCTGTGAAGGTTTGGAAGTCTACCTTGAAGACTTACCAGAGTGATTGGGCGGGGACTAGGTGTCCTTAGCTCAAGGGGAATAAGGTGAAGACGCGGTCTTCTGAGTTGAATCTCAGCCTCCCCAACCAGACGTATAGTTGTCACAGCAACTGGAACTGGTCGAACAAATCATTGTCTTCTCCAAGCCACTGGTTCTATCTCTCACTCTTTTTTACTCACAGTTTGTCTTCGTGAAGTCATTGCATGTTTACATTATCTGTTTGACTTCACTGTGTGACTACTTGTTCTGATTGGCTTCATACTCTCTTCCATCCTGATCCTTACTACCTAGCTGCTAATAGTCTTCATGCTTTAGGTTCATTGAATACTTGACTATGGCTTGTCTAGTGTAGTCTATCTTCCGCTGCATGTTAATAGGTTCATTTCTATTGTTTGTCTTCGAAACTCCCATGTTTTGAAGACTTTCATAAAAATCGCCTATTCACCCCCCCTCTAGTCGATAACTAGCACTTTCAGCCAGAATTTCTGATGTTTGAACAGCGGGTTCGTTGTGTCAAAGTAGTCCTTCCAAAGAAGGAAATGCCTGCTATCTCGGTTACGATTCAACGCCGGAAGGTGCCCCATAATGGAGCCCTAGAACAACGGGCGCTGGCTATTGAGGTGGTAATGGACGAACATGGCAGCCAAGATCTCCTCCTCCTCATCGGACGAGGAATCGTCGGAGTCGCAAAGGAAATTATGGAAAGAGAACTCGGCGGCGGAGTCCATTTTGTACCTTGGCAAATTGTCGAACAGATTGCGGGCGTCGACGAAGCAGCTGGCCACCGAAGGGAGTCGCGCCGCCCTCGGACCAGCTGGCTGCCCTGGCGGCGTCCGAAGAGCGTGCCGGTGTCAGGACGAAGCAGCTGGCAGGACGGCTTCCTGGTCGTGGCTGTGTCGGGGAGGTGAGGGTGGGAAGTTTTCGGAGCCCCGGCGGTGAGACGGCGGTGGCGGCGACTTGGGAGGTGGCGGCGACGTGGGAGGTGGCACTGAAAAAATGGGCGGCGGCGGCGACGACGAAGGAGGCGGGCGAGGGTTTGCTGTTGGAATGGGAGAGGATGGCCAATGTGCCATCGACTAGCGGGCCAGGGGAGGAGTAGGCGGGCACCACGCGCGTCCGTTTTTTGTTCGCACCGACAAAAATGAAGCTTAAAATTGGACCGAAAATGGATCGGCAGGCAGACAAAAAGTGGACACGCGTCCGTTTGGGTCGGCACGTTGAGCCGACTTTTCTGTCCGCGCCTACCCAAACGGACGCGCGCGGATGAAATGGGTCGCCGCGTTGGAGTTGCTCTTAGAACCATTTAACATGATGTCATAGCAAAAACAACGAGTGCGTGTCACTGAAAAAAAAACTTCACTGAAAAAGGTTGCTATAGTAGCCAATAGTGTCTCTCTCTATGTAGTAGTACTACTACGTACACACTAGTGAAGATTCCCCGAAGCACATAGCTAGCCACATACCACTGCCACCTGTAAAAGCTAAACTTTGTTGGGTGCGTGAGGCACGAGGGAAACAAATAGTACTACATGATCTTGAACAGGCAAGCTTCAGACTTTTGGTGCGTGATGAGACACCATGCAAGGCACGTAGCATGTTTGTTGGTGCAGTGTCCCTTTCCTTACTCGGACACATAGACCGGCCTGTTGCTACCAGTTAAGCGAGCAAGCTTCACGTCTGGTCTGGAGTCTGGATTAGGTTATTGTGGTTGCGGTAGTTTCGACATGTTCCTACTATCCATGAATTAATTGTCTCGCTTCGTGCGACGGAAAAGCTAGCAGCGTGTATTGTCTTTTTCTCATAAAGGTTAGATAGGCAGCGACGCCATTTTGATTCCATGGAGTATGCGTACATATTTCCCATGTGAACAACCGCGTTGCGTGATACTGACCTGTACTCCCTCTGTCTTATAATATAAAAACTTTTTAATACTATACTAATGTAAAAAACGTTTTTATATTATGAAACGGAAGGAGTACTTGGAATGTGACATGCACGTTGTCACATGCTTCATGTCACCAGCGAAAACAACAGAGCATGGGCACAACAAGCTGGTGGTAGAAATCTGACGCGTTTGTACCCAGTAAAATTCGAGTGGCCGGACCTACTCCTATTTGGCCCTGAATCCCTGATAATTTTTTTGAAAATCTTCCTATCTATACATTAAACATCATGGTAGTTCATATAACACAAGAAGCAAAAGAAATTACATCCATGTCCGTAGGTCACGTGGCGACGATCATAAGAGCATCTATAGCCGGACTTGGTAAATCTGGCTCCTCAAACGCCTACGGACGTGCTTGGACGCGTCCGCAGGCACTGACCGGGCACTCCTCAAATAACTCTCTCTGCATCCGAACACCTCATATATAAAATCTTAAAAGCATATAAACCATGCAAAGAACAGATATGCGCACTACGTAGATCAACTAATCCTCGACTACGCTACTCGTTGTCGTCGGAGATGTCCCACTATCTCCCGGGCTCCGGGAACATGGGGGGGGGGGGGGGGGCGAGGGGACGCAACTCCGGCTCCTCCTCTGGCTCGCTTCCACGTATGCCTAATCCTGGATGGACTTCAGGATGGCTGTCTGCTCCGCCATCTCCGCCTATTGGGCGACGGTGAACTCCGCCATGGCCTCCTCCATGGTGAAGCCCGCAACTGGCGCTGACCCCTCCTCTGGTTCCGTCGCGTCCGCCTGCTCTGGATCCGCCCCGTCCATGTGCTCCAGCTGCTGCTGCCCCTCCTCCCCCCTCCTCCGGCTCTGGCGAGTCCGGAGGCAGGCCCGCTGTGATCCGGGCCGCGCGCCTCACCCGGATCTTCTCCTCGATCTGGAAGCGGCGCTCTGGCATTAGCAGAGCATAGCTGGTCTTCTTCTGCCGGGCCATGTCGGACGGCGAAGGAAGAGGAAAGTGGAGACAAAGAGAAATGTGCTCGGGCTGGCGGTGTGGAGAGGGAGGAAGAGGTTATGGCTATAGTTGGGGACGCCGACCGTCTTAAATAGCCGGACTTTGCCCTCGGGCGGCGCCACGCAACATTCACACCCCCACCGAAGGAGATGCCGTCGGACTTTCGGGTTTCTGGGCGATTCCGTGTGGGACCCGTCCGTCAGTCCGACGTGGCGAACGCGCCCGGCCGCTCCCGGGCCTCCCCATAACCGCCCCATATTTGGGCTGGATATGAGGGGTACCGGTCAGCACAGACATTTGAGGCCCGTTTGAGGCGCCTGCTTGGGTCTGTTTTTTTACCGGTCAGTGACCCAGGCCGTCCCCCACTACTAGGGATAATCCTAGTAGTGGCACAGGGTAAAAGCCTAGCAGTAGCGCGGGGGGCGACGCTACTACTAGCGCTATAGCTAACTAGTTAGTAGTAGGGTGGGCCTGGACCCGTGCTACTACTTATGTTAGCAGCGGCGTGGTGTTTGACCCGTGCTACTACTAACTAGGTGTAGCGCTGGGTAGTACCCCACGCCACTACTAAATTTGTGTATTTCATTTTTGCATATTTATACTCTACTTATACAACCTTATACAGATTTTTATACACTAGCAATGATATAACAACTCATCATCATCATAATGATATAAGAACTCATCATCATCATAGTGATATAACAACTCATCATCATCAAAATGATATAACAACTCATCATCATCATAACAATATAACAATGTCTCATCATCATCATCATCATCATCATCATAAGTTAACCACTACTAGCTAATTGTTATCATCCTAGTTTATGCGCTATTTCGTAAGGGACCGATTTGGATCCAAATGTTTAATGCTATGGTTAGATTTTATCTTAATATTTTTCTCGTAGTTGCGGATGCTTGCGAGGGGGTTAATTATAAGTGGGAGGCTTGTTCAAGTAAGAACATCACCTAACCACCAGTCCACCCACATATCAAATTATCAAAGTAGCGAACGCGAATCAAACCAACATGATGAAAGTGACTAGATGAAATTCCTGTGTGCCCTCAAGAACGCTTTGCTTATTATAAGAGACCGTTTTGGCCTATCCTTTGCCACAAAAGGATTGGGCTATCTTGCTGCACTTTATTTACTGTTACCGTTACTTGTCCGTTACAAATTATCTCGCTATCAAACTACCTGTTACCGACTATTTTAGTGCTTGCAGAAAATACCTTGCTGAAAACCACTTGTCATTTCCTTCTGCTCCTCGTTGGGTTCGACACTCTTACTTATCGAAAGGACTATGATTGATCCCCTATACTTGTGGGTCATTAAGGCGCCATCTTAACCAACGAGGCCACTGCCTCGGGGACCCACTCATTGTCACCAGCAGGGACGAATCGCGTAGATCCTCACTGCCCCCTTCACTAGAGGCTGCACGGCGAGCCGACGGCCCACCTCTGAAGGTGACGAGGGAGATGGTGGTCGGCGAAGGGCCGACAGTGGGCTAGGATTTGGAGCCACCCGAGTCGCCCCTACAGGAGCGATGCGGGGGCATCAAGGGGAAAAGATTCAAGATTGTGGAATCAATGTCTCATCGCCCCTCCTTCACCGAAGCCAGGCAAACCTTGTTGTAGTAGACTTTCGGAAAGTCATCATGCTAAGGCCCCAAAGAACCAGCGCACCAGAACAACAACTGCCACCGATGAAGAGAAATGTAGTCCGAAAATCCAACCGGTATACACCGTTGTTGCTGAAGGCGCGCTGATTTCATTATCCCTCCTTCTCCAGAGCCGTGCAAACCTTGTTGTAGTAGACCATCGGGAACATGTTGTGCTAAGGCCCCAAAGAACTAGCGCACTAGAACAGCAACCACCAACAATGAAGAGAAATGTAGATCGGAAGGATCCAACCGGTAGACACAAAACACACACGAACAAAGACTGAATCCACGCAGGTCCACCAAAGACAAACATCGACCGAATCCCGCTAGATCCTCGAGAGGCACACCTTCACACGCCCTCCAAGGATGCTTGACACGCTGCCAGGACGGTTCTAGCAGAAAAATGTTATTCCATTTAGGGAGCGCCCATCATATCGCCTTCCCGAGCAGGATACAAACCCTACAAAACTTGAAAAAATATCTTAAAACAAAGCATGAGCCCTCCCACCGCGCCATCATGGCCCTAAGGCCAGAGAAGACCAAGCATATCGGTAGCTGCGCTGGTGGGAGGCGGGGAAATCCTGAACGCCTAGGGCCTTTCTTTCTTTCACGGGAAGAAAGAAAACCCACATTTGTCACCCATGATATTTAAACATGTGCAAAGTAGAAGTAAATTTCTACTGGAGACAGTATTAGTGTTGTTTATACATAATATATTATTAGCTACTGCACTTTAAAAAAAATAAAAAACAATCATTCTCATTCTCCAGATCTCATATGATGTGCATGCATCGTTTCCTTCCTGAAGGCTCCATTGTGGTGGTCGTGTGCCCTTCGTGTTACTCCGGGTGAAAACCTCGATTCAGTGAATCGGGCTGTGGCGGCTCTTCGGTGTCATTTCTTGCCTAGAAGCACTGTTGGAGTCCCTAGTTCGTCGAGTTGTGACTTCATCTACTCGCGGTGGCTCGTTCATGGTGGAGAGCTCCTTAGATCCTTAGCTATGCTCTTCTGTCTACTTGTTGTTTGCTTTTGGGTATTTGGAGTAGTGTTGTTATTTGTCAGCTCCCTTTGCCTTGGGTGTGTGTGGTGTCAGGTGGTATGCATCATGTATGTCGATTGTTGCTTTATATATAAAGCGTGGCAAAAGCCTTTTTGGATGTATATAATGCGCATAGCCAACAATTTGTTGCAACATCGAGTGCACAACACAAGAGCAGATATTACATGCAGAAACTTCTAGCTACCCCAGTTGAAACCCTATTTTTCTCCCATACGATCCTTAAAGACGAGGTAATGGGACAAACCGTAGTCACATGTTCAGAAAGAGAAAAGAAAAAAAAGGAAGTAAAGTAGAATGATAATGGGTTTTGGCGTACCGTTTTCTAAAATAGCAAAAAAAAAGTATTTATGTCATGAAAATTCCAAAGGAAATACACATATAGATATTGAGTTGAAACTTATCCATGTAAATTTCGCAAATAAGATGACGATTTGCGACATGGGAAGATCAAGGAAATAAGAATGACTAGGAGTAAGTTTCTAACCAATACCTATTAAATATTTCAAAACATACAAATACATTTTCTGAGCTGTCCGCGAGTTCAAAAAATATCCTCCCTAGGACTCCACCGCTACAACTTCGACTTCACAGCAATAAAAACTCCGAGACAAATCCGCGGACAAGCCGAAGAGCGGAATATCAAAACCTTTTTTGCGACCCTGACATTGCGCATCCCCGTTGTTGTTGTCGCTTCCGTCCTGGCGACCAACATCATCTTCATGTATCCACACGCCCCTCTAACCCCTGAGACCTACAAGAAAGACGCCCCAAGGGGAGCATGGCGCAGGAACGCGAACATTGTTCGACCCTGATGAGATTTGGCGATGCCACGACTCAGGGGTGCCTCGGGACACTGGAAGTCATCCCATCAGGATGGGGACCCTCAGGACTATATGTAGCCCCGGGATGTCGACTGCGGTCCTTGGGCCCTCCAGAAGGAAGGAACTGGCATCTCGATCCTTGCCATGCAAGATAAGGAGGCCAACTCTATAAACCCTATCCCCCGATGTCCTTTATAAGTCGGGGTATGGCTAGTTGATAGACATTATTCTCCACCCTTCAGTACACTTACGATCATCTTGATCTACCTTGTACTCTTTGTACCACATCCAATCACGAGCAAGAGTATGGTATTGCCTCAACCTTGAGGGCCCAAAATTGGGTAAAACTGGTCTCCGGTTTCCCTTTTAGTTCTTTCGGCTAGTCACGGTACCCTACTGAAGGGTCTGCCGAGATCTACACCATCATTGGTGCGGAAGGTACATGTAATGCTTGCCCAAACCAAGCTCCATATGGGATCCGGCAGCAACTTTGGCGTCTAACCGCCCGATTAGATTTTCGCTTTAGGATCCATGGCTTTTGTCGCTAACCCAATAGTCCATCTTGAGCACGTCAAGACTTTTGCACCATGCCAAGTATTCTTATTTGGCAATATGGAGTTCATCGCTGACTCACATAGCGAGCTCATCCTTTGCGAGCCAGTTTTATGGTGGAAGTCGACACATGAAGTGGTCTTCTATAACCCACTGGCAGCCCACTTCATCGCCCATATGGAGTTGATCCACGACATCCTCGAGTAGCACGACGAGCCCGAGGATGAGATGGAGGAAGAAAGGTCAGCATCCAGCTGGTCGATGAGGATACAACATCAACACACCCCCTTCTGTGATAGGAAATGTCCTAATCCATGCACACTTCAATGCTCAGGCTAGTGACGATCCCAAGGACGAGATGGCCGCAAGATTTTGAAGACAATCATCGAAAGAAGTTCCATAAACAAAAAAATCATCCATGAAAACTTCCACGATCTCTTCAATGTAATCGACAAATATTTCGTTCATACATCTTCGAAAAGTAGCGGGAGCATTACAAAGGCCAAATCGCATACAATGGTAGCATACATACTGAATGGGCACATGAATGTGGTTTTTTCTTGATCCTCAAGGTGAAAAACTAATAAGTCTCCAACATATCTATAGTTTTGATTGTTCCATGCTATTATAGTACCAATCTTGGATGTTTTACGTACATTTATATACTATTTTATATCATTTTTTGGCACTAACCTATTAACCTAGTGCCCAGTGCCAATTGCTATTTTTTGTTTGTTTTTGGCTTTTCAGAAAATCAATATCAAACGAAGTCCAAGAGGGAAAAAAATCTTTCAAATAATTTTTTCTAGACCACAAGGGACCCTAGAAGATTCAGGACGAGATCAGACGAGATACGAGAGAGCCACAAGCTCGAGGGGCGCGCCCCGGGGGGTAGGGGCGCCCCCTGAGCTTGTGAGCCCCACGCAACTTTGTTTGACCTAATTCCACTTCTATAAATTCAGAAATATTTCCAAACCAATAGAGAGCCACCTGAAACACATTTTCCGCTGCCACAAGCTTCTGTTCTTCCGCAATCCCATCTGGAGGCCTTTTCCGGTACTCTGCCGGAAGGGGAATCGATCACGGAGGGCTTCTACATCATCCTTGCTGCCTTCTGATGATGCATGAGTAGTTCATCACAGACCTACGATTCCATAGCTAGTAGCTAGGTGGCTTCTTCTCTCTCTTTGATCTTCAATACAATGTTCTCCTCGGTGTTCTTGGAGTTCTATCTGATGTAATATTGTTTTGCGGTGTGTTTGTTGGGATTCGATGAATTGTGGGTTTATAATCTGAATATTCATGAGAAGTAATTAAGTATTTTCTAAACTTTATTATGCATGATTGTTATAGCTTTGTATTTCTATCCAATCTATCTGTTTGGTTTGGCCAACTAGATTGATTTATCTTCAGTGGGAGAGGTGCTTTGTGATGGGTTCAATCTTGCGGTGCTCCATATCCCAATGATAGAAGGGGACAAGACACGTATTTGTATTATTGCCATTAAGGTAAACCAATGGGGTTTATTCATATTGATTGGGTTTACTTTGTCTACATCATGTCATCTTGCTTAAGCCGTTACTCCATTTTTCACGAACTTAATATCATAGATGCATGTTGGATAGCAGTCGATTGGTGGAGTAATAGTAGTAGATGCAGGCAGGAGTCGGTATACTTGTCTCGGACGTGATGCCTATATACATGATCATTGCCTTGAATATCGTCATAACAATGCACTTTTTTATGAATTGCCCAACAGTAATTTGTTCACCCACCGTATGCTATGTGTTCGAGAGACAAGCCTCTAGTGAAAACTATGGCCCATGGGTCTACCTTTATCATATTTCAAAAACCAAATTACCTTTGCTGCAATTTTATTTCTTTTATTTTGTTTTGTAATTTATCTATCACCACTACGAGATCCGATCCTTGCAATTAACAAGTTCAAGGGGATTGGCAACTCTCTTGCCCGCGTTGGGTGCAAGTATTTGCTTTTGTGTGTGCAGGTGCTATTCACAAGGCTTTGTGTGATTCTACTATTGGTTTGATAAAGCTTGGCTCTAACTGAGGGAAATACTTATCTGTACTGTACTACATCTCCCCTCCTCTTCGGGGAAAATCCCAACTCAACTGACAAGTAGCAGGAAGAATTTCTGGTGCTGTTGCTGGGGAGACATCATAAAAACCTATCAAGTACCTTCGCACAAACTATCATCTACTTTCTCTACTTTTTATTTGCATTTGCCTATCATTTTCATCTCCCCCACTTCTCATAAAAATACAAAAACACAAAAATATTTTTCTTTGCTCTTTTGCTTGCTTTGCTACCATGTCTCAAGAAAACACCAAGTTGTGTGACTTTTCCAATACTTATAATAATGATTTTATTAGTTTTCCAATTGCTCCTCCCATCACTAGTGCGGATTCATGTGATATTAATGTTGCTTAGCTAAATCTTGTTATGAAAGAACAATTTTCTGGAAGCCCTAATGAACATGCTACATCCCATCTTAATACTTTCATTGAATTATGTGAGATGCTAAGAAAAAAGATGTGGATAATGATATTTTTAATTTGAAATTATTTCCGTTCTCGCTAAGAGATCGTGCTAAAACTTGGTTTTCATCCTTGCCTCGAAATAGTTTTGGTTCTTGGGATAAGTATAAGGATGCTTTTTTGCCAAGTATTTTCCTCCCGCTAAAATTATTTCTCTTAGAAATGAAATTATGAATTTTAATCTACTTTAGCATGAGCATGTTTCACAATCTTGGGAGAGAATAAAATTAATTATTACAAATTGTCCCACTAATGGTTTAAGCTTATGGATGATTATACGAAATTCCTGTGCGGGACTAAACTTCGTTTCTAGAAATCTTCTAGACTCTGCTCCAGGTGGTACTTTTATGGAAATGACATTGGGAGAAGCTACAAAAATTCTTGATAATATTATGACAAATTACTCTCAATGGCACACCAAACGAGCTCCAACTGGTAAGAAGGTAAATTCCGTCGAAAAAATTAATACTCTGAGTGATAAAATGGATGCTCCTATGAAAACGGTTGCTAGTAAAAATGCTCATGTTGATCCTAATGATGTGCCATTATCTACTTTGACTGAGCACAATAATGATGCTATTGATGTGACTTTTGTCTCTAGAAATAATTTCAACAACAATGCTTATAGAGGTAATTTTAATCCTAGACCGTATCCCAAAAATTCCTCTAATAATTATGGTAATTCCTATGGAAATTCTTAGAATGATAATAATAGGATACCTATTGATCTTCATAACAACATTAAATAATTTATTAGTTCTCAAAAGATTTTTAATGCCATGGTAGAAGAAAAATTGAATATGGTTAGGAACATGGATAGAATTGCTCATGATGTGGATACTCTTAAAATTAAAATTTTTGCCACCCAAACATGATATTAATGAGTCTATTAAAGCTATTCATGTCTCCATTAATGAAAGTAAAGAAAGAACTGCTAGGTTGAGAGCTAAGCGATAATCCCTAGAAAAGGCTATTCCACCAGGTTTTTATCGTAACCATGATGAAGATATTAAAATGATTGGTGTCTTACCTATTGAGTCTTTATTTAGTAATATAAAACTTGATGAAAAATGGCCTGTAGATGAGTCAACTTTAGCTAGAAGGCACCCCAATTGTTAGGAGGGTGACGATTTTAATGATAAAAATGATAAAAGTGGGTTTGGAGAGGTTAAGACTTCAAATAGTGACGTGCCCTACTTTGGATTACAAGGACTTTAATTATGACAATTGCTCTTTAGTTGAATGTATTTCCTTGTTGCAATCTAGGATAAATTGACCCAATTCTTATGAACAAAATAAAGCTTTCACTAAAAATATTGTAGAAGCTATGATAAAAGCTCATGAAGAAAAGCTAGAGTTGGAGGTTCCAATACCTAGAAAATTGCATGATAAAGGGGATCCTACTATTAGAGTAAAAATTAAAGATTATGATTGTAATGCTTTATGTGATTTAGGTGCTAGCATTTCTACTATACCAAAATCTTTATGTGACGTGCTAGGCCTTGTTGATATGGATGAATGTTCCCTTAATTTGCACTTGGCGGATTCAACTATTAAGAAACCTTTCGGTAGAATAAAACATGTGCTTATTCTTGCTAACAGAAATTATGTGCCAGTGGATTTCATTGTGCTTGATATTGAATGTAATCCATCTTATCCTATAGTACTTGATAGGCCGTTCCTACGAACCATAGGTGCTATTACTGATATGAAAGAATGAAATATAAGGTTCCAGATCCCATTAAAGAAATGGATGGAACACTTCCCTAGAAAGAGAGTTAAACCAACATATGAATCTATTATGAGGGCCACCTATGGGATTAAAACTAAGGATGACAATAGTTGAAACAATGCCTTACGCCTAGCTTGGGGCGTAAATCAATAGCTCTTGTTGGGAGGCAACCCGATAGTTATCTTATTTTTCCTTTTTATTTTCTGTTTTTGGTGTGCTTGACACAATTATGCCACTTTTGTGATTGTGTTTTATGTTTTAATTAGTGTTTGTACCAAGTAAATCCTTTGGGATGATTTGGTTGATAGTTGACTTGATTCTATGAAAAAATAGAAACTTTTGCACCTAGTACAGGAATTTTCATAATTCACTGGAACGTGATAAAATTTTGAATTGTTTACACATTATTGATATACAAATTTCCCATGTTGTCATAATTTTTGGAGTTACAGAAGTATGGCATTTGTTCAGATCATTACGAAATGTTCTGTTTTAGACAGATTCTGTTTCTGTTGCATAGTTTGCTTGTTTTAATGATGCTATGGATTATATCGGGGGGTATAAGTCATGGAGAAGTTACAGTACAATAGGTATTATGCAATAATAAAATATTAATGGGTTCATAACTGTATCTAAAGTTTATGATTTGCTTGTTATACTAACGGATTTCATGAGGTTTCTCTTGGGTTTTGTGTGCTAGAGTTTTCAAGTTTTGGGTGAGATTACGATGGATGAAGGAATAAGGAGAGTCAAGAACCTAAGTTTGGGGATGCCCAAGGCACCCCAAGGTAATATTCAAGGACGACCCAAGCGTCTAAAGTTGGGGATGCCCCGGATGGCATCCCCCCTTTCGTCTACAAAACATCGGTGTATTATTCAGAGCTATATTTTTATTCATCACATGATATGAGTTTTACTTGGAGCGTCTTGTGCCATACTAGTATTTGCTTTGTTTGATTTTTAGTTTGCCACAATCATTGTTTGCTGCACACACCTTTTGAGAGGGACATGCATTTATTCATGATTTGTTAGAATACTCTATGTGCTTCGCTTATATCTTTTGAGCTAGGCAGCTGCTCTGGTGCTTCACTTATATCTTTTAGAGCACGGTGGTGGTTATATTTAAAAAAAATAGTTGCACTCTCATGCTTCACTTATATCTTTTTGAGAGTCTAATAAATAGTAACGACAATATGCACATGTTATGAAATTGGTCCTGATATGATATTCAAAAGGGATAAAGTAAAAACTTTCATGTAGATCACTGAATATGATAAGTTTGATTCCTTGCAATAGTTTCATGATATTAAGATGGTAATATGCGGGGTACTAGTGAGTGATTGTGGTTTAGTAAGAATATTGATGTTAAGGTTTGTGATTCCCGAAGCATGCATGTATAGTCTCTAGTTATGCGATGAAGTTGGAGCATGATTTATTATTGAGTGTCTACCTTATGATCGGCGGTCGAGGACGAGCGATGGTCTTTTCCTACCAATCTATCCCCCTAGGGGCATGCGTAGTAGTACTTTGCTTCGAGTGCTAATAAACTTTCACAATAAGTATGTAGTTCTTTATGACTAATGTGAGTCCATGGATTATATAGCCTCTTCGGTACCGTGCATTGCCCCTTTTTCACCTCGAGAGTTGGTGCAAACTTTGTCGGTGCATCCAAACCCCGTGATATGGTACACTTCTATCACACATAAGCATACTTATATCTTCCTCAAAACAACCACCATACCTACCTATCATGGCATTTCCATAGCCATTCCGATATATATTGCCATGCAACTTCCACCGTTCCGTTTTATGACATATACATTCATTGTCATATTGCTTTCCGTGATCACATAGCTGACATAGTATTTGTGGCTTAGCCACCGTTCATCATTTTTTGTACGTGTTATGCTAGATCATTGCACATCCTGGTACACTGCCAGAGGCATTCATACAGAGTCATATTGTTCTAGTATTGAGTTGTAAGTAAATAGAAGTGTGATGATCATCATTATTAGAGCATTGTCCTAGTGAGGAAAGGATGATTGAGACTATGACTCCCCCACAAGTTGCCATGAGAAACCAGATAAAAATAAAAGAAAAAGAAAAAAAGAGGCCAAAAAGAGCCCAACATAAAAGGGGAAAAGAAATAAAATGAGAAAGGGAGAGAAGGGGCAATGCTACTATCCTTTTCCACACTTGTGCTTCAGAGTAGCACCATGTTTTTCATATAGAGAGTCTCCTATGTGTCACTTCCGTATACTAGTGGGAATTTCTCGTTCTAGAACTTGGCTTGTATATTCTGGTGATGGGCTTCCTCAAATGCCCGAGGTCTTCATGAGCAAGAATGTTGGATGCACACCCACTTAGTTTTCAATTTGACCTTTCATACACTTATAGCTCTTAGTGCATCCGTTGCATGGCAATCCCTACTCCTCACATTGACATCAATTGATGGGCATCTCCATAGCCCATTGATTAGCCGTGTCGATGTGAGGCTATCTTCATTTTTGACTTCCCCTTATTGATCTCTATCATTGCATTCTATTCCACCCATAGTGCTATATCCATGGATCACGCTCATGTATTGCGTGGGGTTGAAAAAGCTGAAGCGCGTTAAAAAGTATGAACCAATTGCTTGGCTTGTTATCGGGGTAGTTCATGGTTAATACTTTGTGTTAGGAAGACCAAGCATGACAAGATTATACGATTTTGTAGGGGTAACGTTCTTTAGCATTTTTATTTGGAAGGCATGATTGTTTATTGGTACGCCTGAGTATTGATGTCTTTATATCAAATTATAGACTATTGCTTTGAATCACTCGGATCTTATCATACCATTAAAGGAGGTTACATGATAAACATGTTAGGTAGCATTCCACATCAAAAATTCTATTTTTATCACTTACCTACTAGAGGACGAGAGGAATTAATCTTGGATTAATTTTCTCCAACATATCTATACTTTTTTATTGCTCCATGCTATTATAGTATCAACGTTGGATGTTTTATATGCATTTATATGCCATTTTATATTACTTTTTGGGACAAACCTATTAACCTAGTGCTAGTGCTAGTTGCTCTTTTTTGCTAGATTTCGGCTTTTAAGAAAATCAATATCAAACGAAGTCCAAACGGAAACAACTCTTTGGATTAATTTTCTCTAGACCAGAAGGGACCGTAGAAGCTTCGGGAGGAGACTAGACGAGATACGAGAGAGCCAAAAGCTCGAGGGGGGCGTTGTGGGCCCCACACATCTCTGTTTGACCTAATTCCACTTCTGTAAATTCAAAAATATTCCCAAACCAACAGAGAGCCACCTGAAAAACTTTTTCTGCTGCCACAAGCTTCTGTTCTTCCACGATCCCATCTGGAGGCCTTCTCCGGTACTCTGCCAGAGGGGGAATCCATCACGGAGGGCTTCTACATCATCCTTGCTGCCTTCCAATGATGCGTGAGTAGTTCACCATAGACCTACGGGTCCATAGTTAGTAGCTAGATGGCTTCTTCTCTCTCTTTGATCTTCAATACAATGTTCTCCTCGGTGTTACTGGAGTTCTATCCGATGTAATATTATTTTATGGTGTGTTTGTTGGGATCCGACGAATTGTGGGTTTATGATCTCAATATTCATGAGAAGTAATTGAGTCGTTTCTAAACTTTATTATGCATGATTGTTATAGCTTTGTATTTCTCTCTGATGTATCCATTTGGTTTGGCCAACTACATTGATTTATCTTGAGTGGGAGAGGTTCTTTCGTATGGGTTCAATCTTGCGGTGCTCTATATCCCAGTGATAGAAGGGGACAAGACATTAAGGGTAAAATAATGGGATTTATTCAAATTGATTGGGTTTACTTTGTCTACATCATGTCATCTTCTTAAGGGGTTACTCCGTTTTTCATGCACTTAATACCATACATGTATGCTGGATAGCGGTCAATGGGTGGAGTAATAGTAGTATATATAGGCAGAAGTCGGTCTACTTGTCTCGGACGTGATGCATGCGCTTTTATCAATTTCCCAACAGTAACTTGTTCACCCACCATATGCTATGTGTTTGAGAGAGAAGCCTCTAGTGAAAACTATGGGCCCCGGGTCTACCTTTATCATATTGTAAAGAACAAATTACCTTTGCTGTAATTTTATTTCTTTTATTTTGTTTTCTAATTTATCTATCTACCACTACGAGATTTGACCCTTGCAATTAACGAGTTCAAGGGGATTGACAACCCTCTTGCCCGCGTTGGGTGCAAGTATTTGCTTTTGTGTGTGCATGTGTTGTTCACGAGGCTTTGCGTGATTCTCCTATTGGTTCAGTAAACCTTGGTTCTCACTGAGGGAAATACTTATCTCTACTGTACTGCATCTGCCCTCCTCTTTGGAGAAAATCCCAATGCAGCTCAGGAGTAGCAACAATAAATTGCGAAAACCCGAGTACCCATCAAGATAACAAAAATGTGTGTGCTTTGCTAACGTTTTAAGTATTCGACTAATGAAGGGTAATGAATAGTGGTCCTTTTGTGTCTCCATATTTGATCTGCTGAAATTAATGCACATCCTGTGTCCAACTATTGTTCTAGTAGGTAACAGTTCATTGTTTTGTTTGGTACCATAGTAACCCTCCTTTCTTAGGAACACAATGAACCGGGCCTACCTACTTCTATTCAAATACAGGGTATGTGATTCCAGCATCAAATAAACAAATTATTTCTTTTCCTAGCCCTTCTTTCACCTCAGGGTTTAGCTTCCTTTGATACCTGCATACCGGCATGGCTCCATCTTCCATATATATACATGCATACATATAGAAGATGTAATTCCCTTGAGATCATCCATAGAATACTTGAAAGCCTTGCGGTGTTTCTTCAAACTTTTCATAAGTTCATCATTCTCTTCTTATGAAAGGTTACCATTGATAATAGCAGGGTATTTAATTTTTCATCTAAAAACTCATACCTCTACTCTTTTGGTAAAGGCTTGAGCTCTGGCGAAGGGATTCCTTCATCTTCGTTCTTTCAGGCACCTCAAACTTTTCATCAGTTGTTGGCTCTCGCACAGGTGCCTTGTTAAGGTGTTGGTCAATCCCCATCTTACTAGGATCCTCAGGGCATTGTTCATAATCAGTAAGACTCCATTCGATCTCGTCTTCCGGCATCCCAAAATAAATGGAGGCAATTTGTGCAATTGTTTAATCTCCGCACGGGGTTGCGGATGATTCTTAAACCTAAAGAAGTGAAATTCCTTTTCTTCTTTTCCAAGACGCAGAGAAACCACCTCTCTCTTGTGATCAATCTTCGCCCATGCCGTGTTCAAGAAAGGTCTTCTAAAAAAATTGGTCAAAGACCATCTTGAGGAATTTCCATGACAACGAAATTAACAGGGTAAGTAAAAGTACCAATGGCAACATAAACACCAAGCAACATGCCATAATGTTTTCTAAATGTACCATCTACAAGTCTAATGTCCATGTCAGTGGTTTGGATTTCATCACGTCAGAGGCGGATTAGGAGCACTCGGGGTGCTCCACCCACTATATTAAAAAATAATTTAGTAATTCAGAAAAAGTTTAAAAAATCCCAAAACTTTTTTGGAACTAAATGTGACCAGATATTATACTTTTATAAAAAGTTTGGCCAAGGAATGATTTCCATTTAGTTTGGGACAAAAAACAAATTTATGATGACAATATAGCATGAATAGTATTTGTATCTAGCGTTTTTGGTAAATCTTTGACTACAGATACAATGAAAGTCACTCCCTGTTTAAATTTTTTTATACGAGTGCAATACTTGATCATGTTTGATTCCATATAAAGTTTCGTGATTTTTTGAATATTTTTTTAATTAATAAATATTTTTTAATATAGGGGGTGTGGCACCTGAGTGATCCTATGTATTTTGGTCATCATGAATCTTAACATAAACAATATAGGGTATTCCATTGATCGAAGAACCAATATCATAAAGACCGTAATAAGAGGTGCTACCAAAATAGCAAGGTAACACATGTTTACTTGTGTCCGCGGCCTTAATGCCCCCTTTGACAAAAGATGATGTCTCTTTTTCCATAGAAGCCACATTATTACTTACCAGCTCTTTATTTCCTTCATCTTCTTAGGAGGTGATTTCACTTGAATAACACGCATATCTCAGTTCTCCCCTTTTTGATGTGTTAACTTCTGTGCTCATACTTCAGTTGTGCGGCTCTCCTAGGAAAGGGTAATTCCTGCATCGGATCAAAGTCATTTTCAATGGGAGTTTCTATGGGTTCCACCTCGGGTGTTTAAATAACATCTTCCTCAAGGTCCTCATCAGTGTAACATTTGCATTTTTGCTTGGAATCTGCAGAAACTCAATGTAACATTTCACAAGCTCAACATCAAGGTCAAGATAAAGTATTCCACTAAGTTTATCAAATCTCCCTGACTTAAGATATGTGTTTATACAATCCAACTCTATCTCAACTCCTCCTTATCCACCCTCATCGGTTCTCGAAGCTTCATGATTGGCATGTATTATATCTAACAATTCCCCAACTTTAGGTACTTCACTACTAGTGAAAGAACCACCCGATGCTAAGTCTAATTCATATTTGCATTCATTTCTCAGTCCTCCATAAAATAAATTTAAAACTAGCCAATCGGGATACCATGATGTGGACATTCATCAAGTAAGATACGGTACCTTTGATACGCCTTTACTAAACTCTCACCCTATCTTTGACCAAAATTTATAATCCAGTGCCTAGCCTATACGCTTTCCTCTTGGGATTATAGTGCGCCACGAATGCCTTGCTCAATTTTCCCGTGTATCAAATGTACATGCGGCTAAGAAAGTAGCATGCTTTCGCCGAAGCGGTTATGGTTTGTCCAAAATTTAAGTTTCGTATCATCATAGCTGAAAGCATTGATTTTACATGTCCAGCATATTCATCGAACAATTGTGAATATCAGTAAGGATCCTCATCGTCATTACCATTAAATTGCTTATGGTGCAATAGTTCCAGTAGGCTCGGATTTAGCTCGTAAGGTACATCCTTAGGGTTCGGGCCTAGTGCTGTAAATATCACTCAGATACGTGGCCCTAAGAGTTGCATCGCAGTGAGTTGGTAAAAGTGCCTAAACTCAGCCATGGTTGCCCATGGCCCGCACTCAACTTAGTACATCAAATAAATCAAACTCAAAACAAAGACTGAAAGTGCTCAGTACCCTGGCAACGGCGTCAGAAAAAACTTGATGGCCTGCAATGGCACAAGGTTTAGCTATACCCTTTTTAAAGTAAGAGTATCGATTTCACAGGGAACACATGAATCAGGCTTTGTATCTTGTAAACATTTAAATAATAGTGCTTGCAAGTCAATTGCAACCCAAAGCAAAGGAGAAGCGGAGTATGAAAAATATCAAGTTGTGTTAACGAACTAAAATGTAAACTGCCGAAGTAAAATAAAGTAGCGCGAGACATGAGTAACGGATGTTGATATTGATAGGACTAAAATGTTCCCAGGGAGTCTGAATCCCCCACTAGTATGTATGTAACACGATTGAGGCCTAAGCATAATTCTACGTCGGATTTCTAAACCACTGTATATGTTTCTCTTTGTGGGCGAGTACAAATATGTTCATACATGCGGTAGCCACGGATCACATACACCACTACCATTCCGCCCCACTCCGGTTATTGAATGGTAATTGTTGAGGATATAAACCTTAGAGTCACCCGCCCGGAGGGGCCGGGTTACTCATAATGGTCATCGCCTGAAGCCCGGCGCCAAGCTTGAAGATGGCGGGCCAAAGATGGGCTTAAGACCCGGAGATGGCTTAAGGCCCGTAGTTACAACCGCCATTATGGTAGAACTTGTAGTGTAAGGCAAGAATAGTTGAGAGTCCGAGCCGGACACTCTTATGAGCCGGCCGGGACTCTGAGAGCTGCTGGGCGTCAACCTCCCTATATAAAGGGACGACCCGGCGGCGGTTTAGGAACAAGAAAGATCTCATCGAGAGCCAGGCATAGCAGTCAAGCTCCCTGCTCATCGAAACCCTAATCAATACCACCTCAACTGGATGTAGGCTTTTACCTTCACCGTAAGGGGCCGAACTAGTATAACCCTCGCGTTCCTTGTCCTGCTTAACCCCTTTAAGCTTCCTAGTTGCGATGGCTCCACGACTAAGTCCTAGCTCGAGGACATCTGCCGTGACAATTCCACGACAGTTGGCGCCCACCGTGGGGCCAACGCACGGTGGATTTGAGTTCTTGAAGGGCAGCTTCGAAGGGCTCAAGGGATACGTGATGGGCCGGATGACCAAGAGTCGTCGCGGCAAGCTCTACATCGACGATGCAAACTGGGGCCCCGACGCCGGCTCAATTGAGTACGGGTACCGGGTCCCCTTCGCGCAATTCATGTCTTCATTGGCAAGATTGGTGAGCTGGGCCCTGAGCCGGATCTCTGCGCCGATCTCATCGAGACGGCTCAGCGTGCACGATCCGCCCGGGCCCTACCTGCCTTGAAGCATGCTTTTGTGGGATGTATCCATGGAGGGCTCTCTGATGGATCTGGATCTGGTGATGAGACGGCCGCCGGCTCTGACGGCGAGTCGCCCACAGATGAGTCAAACTCGTTGTATCA
Source organism: Triticum aestivum (assembly GCF_018294505.1). Lineage (NCBI taxonomy): Eukaryota > Viridiplantae > Streptophyta > Magnoliopsida > Poales > Poaceae > Triticum > Triticum aestivum. The sequence goes on along the minus strand of NC_057808.1, from coordinate 235,459,094 downwards.
ACTTCAAGATGGCAGGCTCATGGGTTGTTCCGATGGTGATAGTATTCCGGACCCGTTTGAGCCGCCGAGCCGGGTTGGAATCTTCATGGCCGGTGCACAGCCTGTTCAGAACCCTACCGCTGTGTCGGGAAACCCGGTGCCCTCGCCGGCTCAGGTGCTGATGGATCTCACGGACAAGATGACGGCCCTGCTGACCGCCACGGTTGACCCGGCGGATCAAGCTCAGCATGACGCGGAGGTGGCGCAGTTAAAGTTAGATCTAGTGAAAGCCAAGGAGGATCTGGCAGCGGAAGGGATTAGGATGGCTGCGGAGAGGGCAGCTCTCGACGCCCAGACTCAGTTGATTCAGGCGCAGTCCTTCCGGCTCACGATGGATCAGAACGCATCCAATGAGGTCATGAGAAGGAGGCATCAAAAGGCCCAATCTCGACTCCCTCCGGTCTACGATCCTCGAAACCTCTTCAACACGCCAGGTGCAGGGTCTAGTAACCCGCCGGGGATCATAGTGCCCGGGTCTGGGACCCCTGTTCTGCCACAAGTGATGGGGCCTCCCCGGGTGAACCCTGCCCCGCCTCAGTATGTGCCAATACCGCCGGGTCATTATGCTAACCCGCTGGAGAACATGGTCGCCGCAGCAGCACGGCTGGCGGCTCTCCCAATTGACGGCGACTCTCCAATGGCTATTGAAACCCGCCGGGTCAGAGAACTCCTTCAGACAGCGCTGGCGCAGCAAGAGGCGTACTCTTACAGCCGGGACAGGATCCACTCAACCCCTCGTCTAGGCCGGAGGCCGAGTTATAGCAGACACATGGTCTCAGCGACCGGCTCAAGTAATGTCCGACGCCATGACCCGCCCCCTGGCCATGGCCCGGCTCATAACGGAGCCTTTCACGCAATAGACCAAGATAGAGCGCGGCAAGAGGCGGAGCAGGTGCCTCAGTTGACGGCTTACCAGACACCCCCGGCTTATCCGACGACTTCCGTCGATGTAGGTATCCCTACGAGGACTGCAGGTGTCCCTTGTTTAGTGCCGGCTCTCCGCAATGAACGTCTACCCAAGGACTTCAAAGGGCCTAGGAAGGTGCCTAATTACACGGCTGACTTACAACCCGGAGCCTGGATCGAGAGTTACGAGATGGCCATGGAATTGCTGGAGGTCAGTGAAGCGGCGATGGCCAAGTACTTCACCATGATGTTAGATGGGACTGCCCGCACTTGGTTGAAGGGGCTGCCACCGATTCCATCGGGTCTTGGGCTGAGCTGAAAGCCCGGTTCATCCAAAACTTCAAGGATACCTGTAGGCAGTCTATGTCAATTGTGGATTTGACTAACTGTAAACAGCAGGAGGGTGAGTCTACGACCCATTGGGTTCGCCGGGTCAAAGAGATCATACATTCATCTGATAAGATGGATGCCGGCTCTGCAGTCTTAATGTTGGAGCAGAATTGTCGTTTCCTGCCCCTGAAGATGAAACTCGGGCGGCTTAAGCGCGACTGCAATGATATGGGTACGCTGATGGCGGCTCTCGTCAAGTATGCCGACTCTGATAGTACCAAGGACCCCGCTTCATATGATGAAAGGACAGGGAAGGGAAAGAAGAACGGCAATGGCAAGGGTCCTCAGCATAACCCGAGGAACCAAGGAGGTGGCAAGCGTAAGGCCGACGGCAGCCTAGAGTTCGTGGCCAACGCCAGCTCACAGGGTAATAACCAGCGATGCAAGGGGAGGCCACCTCCCCGAGCCGGCGGGTCAGGCCCGACGCTGGAGCAGCTGTTGAATGAGCCTTGTCCGAGGCATGGCTCTAGGGAGAAGCCAGCTACTCATCTATGGAAGGATTGCGCAATCATGAAGGCCTTCAAGAATTCCAATGCCTTTAGTGGCAACAATGGCCCGGGCGGCGGCTCAGGCGCTGGCGGTTTTCATGGCCCGGGCGGCGGCTCACATTCTAATCCTCAGAACGGTCAAGGGGGCTTTAATCAATAGTCTGGCCAGGGTCATCAACAGCAGCAGGGGGGTTATCAGACCAATCCCAAGCAGCTTAACGGTGGACAGTATCACGTATTTACCACCAGTCTGTGTAAGCGAGATCAGAAGCTTCATAAGAGGGCTGTGAATGCTGTTGAGCCGGCGATTCCATGCTATTTAAGATGGTCTGAGCAGCCTATTGTGTGGAGTAGGGAGGATCACCCTCCCCGGGTTGATAATCCGGGTCACTTGGCCCTGGTGGTGGCTCCTCAGGTGGGAGGATATAAGTTCACTAAGGTACTCATGGATGGAGGCAGCAGCATCAACATCCTCTATTATGAGACTTTCCGTCGTATGGGGTTGATTGATAAGAACCTCAGCCAGTCCAATACTATTTTCCATGGCGTGGTGCCCGGTAAGTCGGCTTATCCAGTTGGTAAGATCGAGTTGGAAGTGGCCTTTGGAGACGAGTACAACTACAGAGTGGAAAAATTGACCTTTGAGGTGGTCAAGATAAGGAGTCCGTATCATGCCATATTTGCGCGGCCGGCTTACACCAAGTTCATGGCACGGCCATGTTACGTGTATTTACAGCTCAAAATGCCGGGTCACAATGGGACCATTACGGTTCATGGCAGCCGCAAAGTGGCCTTGGAGTGTGAGGAAGGCGATGCGGCTTATGCAGAATCTGTTTGTGCAACAGAGGAGTTGAAATTTTACAAGGACAATGCTGACCCAACAGATATGACCTCTCTGAAAAAGCCGACTACGGAGCATGAGCCGACAATGAAATTTAAGTCGGCTGATGAGACTAAACTTGTTGATTTCGTTCCAGGTGATTCATCTCAGCAGTTTAGCATCAGTGCCAATCTGGATCCAAAATAGGAAAGCGCGCTCATCGAGTTCATCCGTGAGAATAGGGACATTTTTGCATGGAAACCTTCTGACATGCCAGGTGTACCTAGAGAACTCGCTGAGCACACTCTCAATGTTGATCCGAAATTTAAGCCGGTCAGGCAATTCCTTCGGCGGTTTAATGAAGAGAGGCGGAAAGCCATTGGTGAAGAGGTGGCCCGGCTCTTGGCGGCCGGGTTTATTGTTGAAGTCTTTCACCCAGAGTGGTTAGCTAACCCGGTGCTCGTGCTCAAGAAGAATGGCACCTGGCGGATGTGTGTGGACTACACGGACTTAAACAAGGCATGTCCGGCTGATCCTTTTGCCCTTCCCCGTATTGATCAAATCATTGATGCTACGGCGGGTTGCGAGCGCTTAAGTTTCTTGGATGCTTATTCTGGATACCATCAGATTAAAATGGCAGTTAAGGACCAGGAGAAGACGGCGTTTATCACTCCCTTTGGAGCCTTCTGCTATGTGTCTATGCCTTTTGGACTCAAGAGTGCGCAGGCGACTTATCAGCGTTGCGTGCAGAACTGTCTTCATAACCAGATTGGGCGCAATGTTCATGCCTATGTGGATGATATTGTGGTTAAGTCCAGGGAGAAGGAAACCTTGATAGATGATCTGAGGGAAACCTTTGATAATCTCCGGGTCTACAAGATGATGCTTAACCCGGCCAAGTGTGTGTTTGGTGTTCCTGCAGGCAAACTCTTGGGTTTCTTGGTTTCTAACAGAGGCATTGAAGCTAACCCGGAGAAGATCAAGGCAATCACCTCTCTGGCTAAACCGGCGTGTATAAACGACGTCCAGCGCCTGGCGGGTCGTATCGCTGCTTTAAGCCGGTTTATAAGCCGTTTGGGCGAGAAGGCCATGCCATTGTACCAGTTGATGAAGAAAACTGATAACTTTGTCTGGAATGATGCTGCTAATACTGCTTTTGAGGATTTAAAGAGACAGCTGGCAGAGCCCCCAGTCCTTGCTGCTCCGGTTGACAAAGAGCCTTTATTGCTGTATGTAGCTGCTAACACACGTGCCGTCAGTGTGGCCGTGGTGGTGGAGCGCAAGGAAGAGGGTAAGGAGCATCCGGTTCAGCGGCCGGTTTATTATGTCAGCGAAGTGCTCATAGAGTCCAAGCAGCGGTATCCACATTGGCAGAAGCTTGTTTATGGCGTATTCATGGCAAGCCGGAAGCTTAAGCACTATTTTCAGGGTCACCCTATCACTGCGGTTAGTTCTGCCCCCCTTGGAGATATCATCCAAAACAGAGAGGCTACAGGGAGAGTGGCTAAGTGGGCTATAGAACTTGGGCCTCATGGTCTAAAATATGTGCCACGCACTGCTGTTAAATCCCAAGCTTTGGTGGATTTCATCAATGATTGGACAGAGCTACAAGTTCCCGAGGAAAAGCCAGATAATACATATTGGACTATTCACTTTGATGGGTCCAGGCAATTGGAGGGCTCGGGGGCTAGAGTTGTATTGGCTTCCCCTAAGGGTGACAAGTTTCATTATGTGCTACGGTTGATGTTTCCTTGCACTAACAATGCGGCTGAGTACGAGGCCTTGCTCCATGGTCTTCGGGTGGCTAAGGAGATGAGCCTGAGCCGGGTAAGGTGCTTCGGCGACTCAGACTTAGTGGCTCAACAAGTATCAGGCAAGTGGGATTCCAAGGACCCTCTCATGGCGGCTTATCGCCGTGAAGTTGATGCCATTGCTGGACACTTTCAGGGTTACCAAGTAGAGCACATCGATCGCAGGAAGAACGAGGCGGCTGATGCTTTAAGCCGGCTGGGCTCTCAGCGAAAACCGGTGCCGCCTAATACTTTCCTGGACGTATTGCATAACCCTTCTGTTAAGTTGCCTACAGAGGAAGACTTGGCCGTCCCTGACCCGGAGGCACAATTGGTGGCGGCTCTCCACATCATCCCGGACTGGACAGTGCCCTATCTGGCTTACATGACCGGGGGAGACTTGCCTGAGGATGAAACTTTGGCCAGACAAATAACCCGGCGGTCTAAGTCAATGGTTGTTATCAATGGTGAGCTGCATCGCTGCAGTGTTACAGGAGCGTTCCAGCGTTGTGTTTCCCCTGAGGAAGGTCAAGAAATATTGCGTGAGATTCACAAAGGGGATTGTGGCCATCATGCCGGCTCAAAATCTCTTGTGGCCAAGGCTTTTCGTCATGGTTTTTATTGGCTGACGGCTCATGCTGATGCGGAGGACTTGGTCAGTAAATGTGATGGTTGCCAGAGGTTCTTGCGACGGGCTCATGTGCCGGCTCAGGAGTTGAGGATGATGCCAATTACTTGGCCATTTGCGGTCTGGGGGCTTGATATGGTTGGCCCTTTTAAAAGCTCCAAGGATAAGAAGACTCACCTTTTGGTGGCAGTTGACAAGTTCACAAAGTGGTTGAAGCAGAGCCAGTTAGTAAGTGTGACGCAGCCACGACGGTTCAGTTCATGAAAAAGGTGATATTTTGCTTTGGTTTTCCACACAACATTATAACTGACAACGGCACCAATCTATCTAAGGGTGCTATGGAGGAGTTTTGTCAACGAGAGCATATTCGACTTGATGTTTCATCGGTTGCTCATCCTCAATCCAATGGTCAAGCTGAGAGAGCTAATCAGGAGATTCTGAAGGGCATCAAGCCCCGGCTTTTAGTCCCTTTGCAACGGACGCCGGGTTGTTGGGTGGAGGAGTTATCCTCCGTGTTATGGAGCATCAATACTACCCCTAACAGGTCTACGGGTTACACGCCTTTCTTCATGGTCTATGGAGCGGAAGCAGTCCTCCCCAGTGACATCCGCCATGACTCGCCTCGAGTGGCGGCTTATGTTGAGGCGGATAATGAACAGGCGCGCCAAGATGCTCTTGACTTGTTGGACGAACAGCGTGACGTGGCAGCAGCTCGCTCAGCAATTTACCAACAAGACCTGCGCCGTTATCACAGTCGCCGGGTTAAGTCCCGGGTCTTCCAGGAAGGTGATCTGGTGCTCCGACTCATCCAAGATCAGACAGATGCGCACAAGCTATCCCCGCCTTGGGAAGGACCCTTTGTGGTCAGCAAGAACTTGCACAACGGGTCATATTACCTCATTGACATCCGGGAGCACAAAGATTCACGCAAGTCGGAGGAGGAGACCCGTCGGCCGTGGAACATAGCTCAGCTTCGGCCTTATTACACTTGAGCCACCGGCTCTCATAATGTACATATTTCTATAAGCCATATATATATTATGATAAGCAATAAAGCAGGACCTCTGTCCTTTTTCTCCTCCAAAGGTAAATGTGTTGTTTCCATTACAAGATCACATGGTAACTTGGAGGTGGATCCGGCTTATGATCGTATTCGAATCTAGTCGTACGCAATATAATCACTTGGGGGCTTCCTGTTCAAACATAGGTCGTATTCGAACCAAAGAGAACATAGCTGTCGATACCCATTTAATTGGCAAAGTGCCGAGCTCATTGGGGAGTTTTCTTTGATCATATTTGAATCATAGATCAACCCCTTTGGGAACCGACGTGGATCGTATTCGAATCAGCGTCGTTAAACAACTCTTAAGGTCATTTGGGGGCTTCCTGTTCAAACATGGGTCGTATTCGAACGAAAGAGAACATAGCTGGCGGTACCCTCTTGATCGGCATCGCCAAACCCACTGGCGGCTATATGATCGCATTCGAATCTTAGCTTAACCCCTTTGGGACGGGTCTCTGGTCGCATTCGAACCGGAGGCCCCTGAGTTTTGATTTTCTGATTTATAACAAGTTCTTCTGGTGGTATAAACAGTGTACACAGCGGTTCTTGTTCCGCCGGCTTAACTTTGATTCACAGTGCTAGTCGCACACACTCAGGATTATCAAGACTGGTAAACCGGAGTTGAGGTACCAACCTTATTATCCGGGTTATATAAACCGGAAGCGTACTTGAAGGCCTGTAAGTGTGTTATTACGGTTATATCAAGGACATAATTGAGGACCAGTCTTTCGTGACTTAGATTCATATTCCGGGTTATATGTATGAGACTATGATTCTCAGTGCGGTAAGCCGCCTAGAGACTTGTGATTTGTTTTTCTATGCAGGATAGTTAAAGACAACTCTTTGAGCTTAAGGAAAATGAATGACCAATTATGACCCGGAGGAATATAAGGAAGCAACTTCAATGGAATTAAGCATTCAGCACGTGCACGATGGCACGACAAAGTTAAAATGTTGGTCCTATTCTATTACAAGACTCCCCGAGTCCAAAAGGGTGAAGCATTGTTTAACAAGCTGCCTAAAAAGTCAAGATGCTTGCCGGGTCGAAGCTTCCGGCTCATCCCTCTCCGCTCCTCCGGCTGTTCCCAAGACCTGGAAGGTTGACAATTTCCAGTCAATGCCGCTCAACGCTTCAAATTGAGCTTCCTCGTCAATTAACCCGGCCGGGTCAATTTCCGGGGCAAAAGTGTGCTTACGAGTCGGCGGGACTAAGCTGATGGCTTCATAACGCGGAGTGGGGATCCTCTGATTCTCTGCATCGTAGCCCGGCTGGTACTTGGTCAGATCAGTGTCATTCCCAATCAGGGCGGCCACCGGGCGCACGATCTTCACACAGGCAGCAAAGTCCTTTTGGTCGAAAGGGGTGCCGTCTTCCTTCAAGCTGGGGTAACCAAGTGCAATGTCCGCCGGGTCTAGCTCTGGAAGGAAAGCCTTGGCCCGGCTCAGAGCAGCTATGGCTCCGGCTCTTGCAGAGGCCCGTCGCAGCTCTTGGACACGCTGAGGAAGAACGGCAAGCCGGCGAAGAACTTCCGCCAGGTGAGTCGGAACCTCATTGGATAGGGCCACCACGGCCAAAGCGCGCTGTGACCCGGTGTAGAGTTGCTCCACCAGGGTGTACATGGCCTTCAGCTTGGTCAGCACGTTCTGATTAAGGTTGGCGCTTCTGGGGCCTGTTTAACAGAGTAAGATAAGCCGCTGGCAATGATGGGAGTTATGAGACATAAAGATTATAAACTTGACGAAAGCCGGTGGAATGACTTACCGAAGATTGCGGCGACCATCTGTGACACGTGGCGCTTTAAGCCGGAGAGTTCGGCGGTTCTCTCCGTCAGAGCCTTCTCCGCCTGTTCGGCCCGGCTCACCAGAGTAGCCTTCTCTTCGGCCCAAGTCTTCCTTTCAGCTTCAAAGTTCTTCTCCAGCTTCTCTTGAGCAGCAATACTGGACTCAAATTTGGCGTTGGCCTTCCGGGTCTCAGTTTCCTGCGTCCTCAGGCGGTTCTTCAGATCAGAGATATCAGCCTCAAACTTCTTGCAAGCAGCCTGCACAATTTCCGGGTTATAGTATGAACAGTTATTATGCAATTTTAAAGTCCCAAGCGCTTTCCAAGCAAAGACACTTGGCACTTGGGGGCTAATGCATGTCGAAAGTCTCTATCTACAAATTACCGATTCATGGAAGTAAGCCGGAAGTTAAGTCTACAACATATTCTATCATAAGTAGTAGACTTGGGGGCTAGAGTATGGTAAAGAGGATTATGCAGTAAGCAGTAGAGTGGTACCTCAGACTTATGCTGTATCTGCTTCACCATGTCAATCTCCAAGTCCCGGCTGCTGTGCACTTGATTGACATAGCCGGAGATGATCTCTCCAATGCTCAGGTTGGCGTAGTTGGTGATGTCCAGCTTGGCCCGGTGGCGCTCTAGCAATTCTTCCTTCGTAGAGCACTTAGCCAGCGCAGTGGGTCTCCCCGGCTCGACAAACTCCGTCCGGGTGATTACCACGTCCGGGTCATCGACCGGCTGAGCCGGGCTGGAGATATCCGGGTTGGTGGAAGTCTCCATGGCTGGCTCATCAGTTGGAATGGTGGCGTCAGGGGCAGAAGCAGCTGGCGGCTCTTGAGCCGAAACCTCCGGCTCAGGCAAGACCGTCTCTTCGACCGGCTTATTCTTCTTTGCTCTTTTACTGAGCTTTGCTTGAGCACTGAAAGGACACAAGGTTAGTACAAAAGTATGAGCAAAGATAAGCACAACAAGAGAAGATCATCATTACCCGGGTACGGTCTTGAAAGCCGGCAGGTTCGATTGCATAGAGTCGCCAGAGGAGGGTGAAGTTTCCTGATAATTCGAATCGGAAGAATTGAGTGGTTGACGTATAACACCCGCCAAAGGATGAAAAGGATATAAGTTGGAGATAACCTCGGTTCGGTGTTTCCTTGACGCCTCAGGTAAACCGGAGGAGAGGTCAACATCCTTGTTGGTCCGGGTGTGCCGCCGTCTCTCATGAATCTGTTGCTTCAAAAGAAATTGAGGATCTTGATAAGCTAAAGGATGTGAAAATCTTACTTTCCGGGTTACTCTTCGGACTTTCAGCCTTGGCAAGGGCTCCGAGTCGGAGGAAAGTGTCATTACCTCTTCAATCACCGGGTTACTTGCTCCGGTGTCATCCTGCTGATGATAAGTATCAATAAGGTGGACAGGAACAAACAAGAAATACAATCAGAGTTTACATGTTCAGGGGTTACCTCTGACTCGGAGCTGTCACTTAGTTGAAGCAGCTCTGAGGCAGTAGGCCTGCTTCCCTTCTTGCGGGGAGCGGCTCTCCTGGCGTCTTTCTTAGCCTTCCTGGCCTTCTTGGCCGCCTCATGGTCATACTTGACCTTCCAGAATTTATCATCAGCCTGAAATATACAATGAAGATTTCTTAAGGTTCAGATGAAAACTATCTAAAAGAGAAAATAAGATGTTCAGATCAGCGGCTTACCGCTGGGGCCGGGTTGGTCTTGCAGAAGGGGCTTAAGCCGGTCCTCCCGCAGTCTGCCAAGCTCTCATTCAAGAGGGCCTTGGTCATATCTTCAACAATGTCTTCAGGAAGATTGTTGCGGCTGTGTCGCAGGGGGTCATCTTTCCGGCCCGTGTAATCACACATTAAGCCGGGGCGGCGGCTCAAGGGGATCACCCGCCACGAGATCCAAACCCGGACCAGATCGATGCCGTTGAGGCCGTTGCCCAGGAGAGCCTTGATCTTGTTGATGGTGGGGATCAGAGGTTGACGCTCCGCCTGAGATAGTTTATCGGGCAGAGGGTGGTTTGGTTCCAGACGCACAGCACGAAAGCCGGGCAGAGGGCTCTCGTCAGCCGGAGACGTGTCCTGGCAGTAAAACCACGTCTGGTTCCAGTCCTTTGGATGGCTGGGCGGCTCAGCGTACGGAAAGAGGCAGTCTCTCCGGCGTTGAATGGAGATTCCACCAAGTTCCAGGCTCGGTCCATTGGCGCACTCATTCTGGCGGTTCAAATAGAATAGCTCTCTAAAGAGCAAAAGGCTGGGCTCTTCTCCAAGGTAGACTTCGCAGAATACTTGGAAGTTGCATATGTTTGACACGGTATTGGGTCCTATGTCTTGTGGCCGCAGATCAAGGAAACTCAGCACATCTCTAAAGAACTTTGAGCCGGGCGGTGCGAAGCCCCGGCTCATGTGAGCCGCGAAAATCACTGCCTCACCCTCCCTTGGTTGCGGTCTCTCCTCTGACGGGTCAGGGGCACGGTAAGACATGACATCCTTCTTGGGCAGGTAACTCGTCTTCACAAAGTCCGCTAAGGTTTCATCAGTGACGTTGGACCTCATCCAATTGCACGTGATGGGTGCTTTGGGAGCTTTGGGAGGCATGGTGAAAGTCGGAAGCCTATGATAAAAGGAAATGTCCGGTTCAATTATAAGCCGGAGGAAGCTTACAGCTCAAATATTTAAAATGGCGGCTTATGAAGGGGCCTAATGACATATGGCTAAGTGCATCGGGTTATCTAAGCCGCTGAAGGTAGCGAGAGTAATTCAAATTGTCTACAGCTTTATCCTAAATAAGCCAGCAAATTTTACGGCGCGTGGCTTCTTTTGAGCCGGAAAGTTTTACGGCGCGTGGCTTTTTTAAGCCGGGGATATGAACCGCTATAGCTAAACAGATGAAATTTTGACTAAGTGTGGTGCAAACAGGTTTCACAGATCACAGTAATTATTCTGGATCAAAGGATCGACTGGAAAGGAAAAGTTTCTAGACCTAAAACAGACGCAGAAGAAGTTCATCGGTTCAAACAGAGCCTTTATGCAATGAGAAGGGGTCTATGTACATTGGGAATGGGTGTGAAACAACTACCGCAACAGTCCGATACAGACTAAAGATCAGAAAGGGTGGTAATACTGAAATCTACCAAGAACTCGCAAGGAACGGCGAAGAACACGGGAAGAACAGCGAAGAACCTAATGTGGATCTACTCTATGGAGTGGCGAGGGCTTACGGGTGCTGGTGAGTCGCGGAGGTCGCCGCCGTTTTCTCTGGACACGACAGGTTGATGCAGCGGCCGGAGTTGGTGAGGACGAGGAGATCCGCGGCGGCGGCGGTGGAGCTCGGGCAACAGCACAGTAGGCGAGAGGACGAAGAAGATAGAGGCGACGAGTGACCAGAGGCTCATGGGCCGGGCTACTTATAAGGAGAAGCTCATAAGTGGGCGCGAGAAACGAGGAGGCCACGGCGTGGTTATCTCGCCATAAAAACGCCTCGATTTTCGGGACGACAGTTAAAGATAAGATCCGTTGCGGATATGGTGGAGTAAAAAATGGACTTAATGGAAGATGACGTCACGGCGGGTTACCCGGAATCCAGAAGATGACGTCACGATGGGTTATAGCCTTTACACAGTTGTAAGCCGGAGATTTTCTATTGAAAGGATTGAAGATTGACATGAGCCGGCTCAAATCAATCTGGGGCCTAATGTTGAGGATATAAACCTTAGAGTCACTCGCCCGGAGGGGCCGGGTTACTCATAATGGTCATCGCCTGAAGCCCGGCGCCAAGCTTGAAGACGGCGGGCCAAAGATGGGCTTAAGACCCGGAGATGGCTTAAGGCCCGTAGTTACAACCGCCATTATGGTAGAACTTGTAGTGTAAGGCAAGAATAGTTGAGAGTCCGAGCCGGACACTCTTATGAGCCGGCCGGGACTCTGAGAGCTGCTGGGCGTCAACCTCCCTATATAAAGGGATGACCCGGCGGCGGTTTAGGAACAAGAAAGATCTCATCGAGAGCCAGGCATAGCAGTCAAGCTCCCTGCTCATCGAAACCCTAATCAATACCACCTCAACTGGACGTAGGCTTTTACCTTCACCGTAAGGGGCCGAACCAGTATAACCCTCGCGTTCCTTGTCCCGCTTAACCCCTTTAAGCTTCCTAGTTGCGATGGCTCCACGACTAAGTCCTAGCTCGAGGACATCTGCCGTGACAATTCCACGACAGTAATTAAGGATCTCCCCGTGGAAGCGGCTAACACGGTCACCGTTTATCCCCTATTGGAACATAGTACATGTGTGAACACATAGACAAACAGAGTGTCCCTAGTATGCCTCTACTTGACTAGCTCGTTAGTCAAAGATGGTTAAGTTTCCTAGCCATAGACATGTGTTGTCATTTGATCAACGGGATCACATCATTAGAGAATGATGTGATGGACAAGACCCATTCGTTAGCTTAGCACTATAATCATTTAGTTTATTGCTATTGCTTTCTTCATGACTTATACATGTTCCTCTGACTATGAGATTATGCAACTCCCGAATACCGAGGAACACCTTGTGTGCTATCAAACATCACAACGTAACTGGGTGATTATAAAGATGCTCTACAGGTGTCTCCGAAGGTGTTTGTTGGGTTGGCATAGATCGAGATTAGGATTTGTCACTCCGTGTATCGGAGAGGTATCTCTGGGCCCTCTTGGTAATGCACATCACTATAAGCCTTGCAAGCAATGTGACTAATGAGTTAGTTGCGGGATGATGCATTACAGAACGAGTAAAGAGACTTTCCAGTAACGAGATTGAACTATGTAGTGATACCGACGATCGAATCTCGGGCAAGTAACATACCGATGACAAAGGGAACAGCGTGCGGTTTGACCAATAAAGATCTTCGTAGAATATGTAGGAGCCAATATGAGCATCCAGGTTCCGCTATAGGTTATTGACCAGAGATGAGTCTCGGTCATGTCTACATAGTTATCGAACCCGCAGGGTCCGCACGCTTAACGTTCGATGACGATTTGTATTATGAGTTATGTGATTTGATGACCGAAGTTTGTTCGGAGTCCTGGATGATATCATAGACATGACGAGGAGTCTCGAAATGGTCGAGAGGTAAATATCGATATATTGGAAGGCTATATTCAGACATTGGAAAGGTTCCGGGTGATTCGGGTATTTTTCGGAGTACCGGAGAGTTACGAGAATTCGCCGGGGGAAGTAGTGGGCCTTAATGGGCCATACGGGAAAGGAGAGAAGGGCCTCAAGGGGTGGCCGCGTGCCCCCCCCATGGCAAGTCCGAATTGGACTAGGGAGTGGGTGGCGCACCCCTCTCTTTCCTTCTCCATCTCCTACTCCTTCCCTCTTGGAAAAGGAAGGGGACTCCAACTAGGATTGGGAATCCTAGTTGGACTCCCCCTATAGTTGCGCCCCTCCTAGGCCGGCCTCCTCCTCCTTCCTCCTTTATATACGTGGCCAAGGGGGCACCCCAAGACACACAAGTTGATCTTTTAGCCGTGTGCGGTTCCCTCCTCCACAGTTACACACCTCGGTCATATCATCGTAGTGCTTAGGCGAATCCCTGCGCCGGTAACTTCATCATCACCGTCGCCACGCCGTCGTGCTGACGAACTCTCCCTCGGCCTTAACTGGATCAAGAGTACGAGGGACGTCATCGAGCTGAACATGTGCTGAACATGGAGGTGCCGTACGTTCGGTGCTAGGATCGGTCGGATCATGAAGACGTACGACTACATCAACCGCGTTGATATAACGCTTCTGCTTTCGGTCTATGAGGGTACGTGGACACACTCTCCCCGCTCGTTGCTATGCTTCTCCTAGATAGATCTTGCGTGCTCGTAGGCAAATTTTTGAAATACTACGTTTCCCAACAGTGGCATACGAGCCAGGTCTATGCGTAGATGTTATATGCACGACTAGAACAGAAAGAGTTGTGGACGATAATAGTCACACTGCTTACCAGCATGTCATACTTTGATTCGGCGGTATTGTTGGATGAAGCGGCCCAGACCGACATTACATGACCGCGTTCATGAGACTGGTTCTAGCGCCGTGCTTCGCACACAGGTGGCTAGTGGGTGTATGTTTCTCCAACTTTAGTTGAATCGAGTGTGACTATACCCGGTCCTTGTTGAAGGTTAAAACAGCACACTTGACGAAAAATGTTGTGGTTTTGATGCATAGGTAAGAACGGTTCTTGCTAAGCCCGTAGCAGCCACGTAAAAACTTGCAACAACAAAGTAGAGGACGTCTAACTTGTTTTTGCAGGGCATGTTGTGATATGATATGGTCAAGACTTAATGAGATATAAATTGTTGTATGAGATGATCATGTCTTGTTAAAGTTATCGGCAACTGGCAGGAGCCTTATGGTTGTCTCTTTATTGCATAAGATGCAAGTGCCATATAATTGCTTTACTTTATCGCTATGAAATAGCAATAGTTGGCGAGACGACCATGTGACGACATGTTGATACAGATCAAGATGATGGAGATCATGGTGTCATGCCGGTGACGATGGAGATCATAATGGTACTTTGGAGATGGAGATCAAAGGCACAAGATGATGATGGCCATATCATGTCACATATTTTGATTGCATGTGATGTTTATCTTTTATGCATTTTGCTCAGTACGATGGTAGCTTTATAAGATGCTCCCTTACTAAAATTTCAAGGTATAAGTGTTCTCCCTGAGTATGCACTGTTGCGACAGTTCTTCGTGCTGAGACACCACGTGACGATCGGGTGTAATAAGCTCTACATTCACATACAACAGGTGCAAGCCAGTTTTGCACACGCATAATACTCGGGTTAAACTTGACGAGCCTAGCATGTACAGACATGGCCTCGGAACACTGAGACCGAAAGGTCGAACGTGAATCATATAGTAGATATGATCAACATAGAGATGTTCACCATTGAAAGCTACTCTATCTCACGTGATGATCGGACATGGTTTAGTTGATATGGATCACGTGATCATTTAGATGACTCGAGGGATGTCTATCTAAGTGGGAGTTCTTAAGTACTATGATTAATTGAACTTAATTTATCATGAACTTAGTCCTGATAGTATTTGCAATCTATGTTGTAGATCAATAGCTCGCATTTAGCTCCCCTGTTTTATTTTTGATATGTTCCTATAGAAAACTAAGTTGAAAGATGTTAGTAGCAATGATGCGGACTGGGTCCGTGATCTGAGGATTATCCTCATTGCTGCACAGAAGAAATATGCCCTTGATGCACCGCTAGGTGACAGACCTATAACAGGAGCAGATGTAAGCGTTATGAACGTTTGGCAAGCTCGATATGATGACTACTTTATAGTTTAGTGCACCATGCTTTACGGCTTAAAACCGGGACTTCAAAAACATTTTGAACGCCATGGAGCATATAAGATGTTCCAAGAGTTGAAATTAGTATTTCAGACTCATGCCCGTGTCGAGAGGTATGAGACCTCTGACAGTACTTTGCCTACAAGATGGAGGATAATAGCTCAACCAGTGAGCATGTGCTCAGATTGTCTGGGTACTACAATTTCTTGAATCAAGTGGGAGTTAATCTTCCAGATAAGATAGTGATTGACAAAGTTCTCTAGTCACTATCACCAAGTTACTAGAACTTCATGATGAACTATAATATGCAAGGGATGACGAAAACAATTCCCAAGCTCTTCGCTATACTGAAATCGGTGACGGTAGAAATCAAGAAATAACATTAAGTGTTGATGGTTAACAAGACCACTAGTTTCAAGAAAAAGGGAAGGGAAAGAAAGGGAACTTCAAAAAGAATAGCAAGCAAGTTGCTACTCCCGTGAAGAAGCCCAAAGCTAAACCCAAGCCTGAAACTGAGTGCTTCTACTGCAAAGGAAATGGTCACTTGTAGCGGAACTGCCCCAAATATTTGGCGGATAAGAAGGATGGCAAAGTGAACAAAGGTATATTTGATATACAGATTATTGATATGCACATTACTAGTGTTCATAGTAACCCCTAGGTATTTGATACCGGTTCAGTTGCTAAGTTTAGTGACTCGAAACAGGAGTTACAAAATGAACAGAGACTAGTTGAGGGCGAAGTGACGATGTGTGTTGGAAGAGATTCCAAGGTTGATAAGATCACCATCTCATACTCCCTCTACCTTCGGGATTAGTGCTGAACCTAAATAAATGTTATTTGGTGTTTGCGTTGAGCATGAATATGATTGGATCATGTTTATTGCAATACGGTTATTCATTTAAATTAGAGTTGTTCTGTTTACATGAATAAAACCTTCTATGGTCATACACCCAATATAAATGATTTATTGAATCTCGATAGTAGTGATACACATATTCATAATATTGATGCCAAAAGATGCAAAGTTTATAATGATAGTGCAACATACTTGTGGCACTGCCGTTTAGGTCATATTGGTGTAAAGCGCATGAAGAAAATCCATGCAGATGGGCTTTTGGAATCACTTGATTATGAATCATTTGATACTTGTGAACCATGCCTCATGGGCAAGATGACTAAAACTCCGTTCTTCGGAACAATGGAGCGAGCTACTGACTTATTGGAAATAATACATACCGATGTATGCGGTCCGATGAGTGTTGAGGCTCGTGGTGGGTATCGTTATTTTCTGACCTCCACAGATGATTTGAGCAGATATGGGTATATCTACATGATGAAACACAAGTCTGAAACATTTGAAAAGTTCAAAGAATTTCAGAGTGAAGTAGAGAATCATCATAACAAGAAAAAAAGTTTCTACGATCTGATCGCAGAGGCAAATATTTGAGTTACGAGTTTGGCCTTCATTTAAAACAATGTGGAATAGTTTCACAACTCATGCCACCTGGAACACCACAGCGTAATGGTGTGTCCGAACGTCGTAACCATACTTTATTAGATATGGTGCGATCTATGATCTCTCTTACCAATTTACCACTATCGTTTTGGTGTTATGCATTAGAGACAGCTGCATTCACGTTAAATAGGGCACCATCTAAATCCGTTGAGACGACACCGTATGAACTATGGTTTGGCCAGAAACCAAAGCTGTCATTTCTTAAAAGTTTGGGGTTGCGATGCTTATGTGAAAAAGTTTCAAACTGATAAGCTCGAACCCAAATCGGAGAAGTGTGTCTTCATAGGATACCCAAAAGAAACTGTTGGGTACACCTTCTATCATAGATACGAAGGCAAGATTTTTGTTACTAAGAATGGATCCTTTCCAGAGAAGGAGTTTCTCTTGAAAGAAGTGAGTGGGAGGAAAGTAGAACTTGATGAGGTAATTGTACCTTCTCTTGAATTGGAAAGTAGCTCATCACAGAAATCAGTTCCAGTGATGCCTACACCAACTAGAGAGGAAGCTAATGTTAATGATCATGAAACTTCAGATCAAGTTACTACTGTAACGCCCCGAGACCGACGCTCCGATTACCTTCCTTGTTTTGCGAGTCAGCAGTGTTTTATTTGTGTGTTGCATTCATCATCGCATCATTTGCATTGCATCGGCACTTCGTTGCCGTCATGTTTTAAAAATTTGCATTTGTTCGTAGTTGCCGCGTTCCCCCCTTGTCTTCGTTCACCGTTCCGAGACCAACCGTGTTTCCGGTTCCCTCTTGTCAAACCAACTAACCTCTCTCGTCAACCACCCACCCCCTCGCGCGCGTCCGAAAGTTGTCCCGTACCCGACCCGGTTTGTTGTTACCGTTGGGTCCGGATCATCCCCTAACATCTATAAAAATATCTCTGTTTGTTATTTGGACTCCCTACCTATTTTTCTCAGCCGTCCGATTATGATCGTAGGGATGAGATAGCCCCTAACCTAACCCACTCGCTATATATACTAGTCTAAACCGAGACCAAATCCCTAATTTCTAGGGATCCTCCTAGCCGCCGCCACTCTCTCCCAAATCCTTCTCGGGATCCCTCCCGGACAGACCCGCAACCTCCATTACACCTCGTCTTCTGCACCCAACCAACCAGCGCCGCTCGCCGTTCTCCTTGCGCCCGAGACCTCATCCCCGCCGACGACCACGCCAGGCCGTCGTGCCCCTGCCATCTCCCTCCTCCCTTCCTCTTCTTCCCTCGTTCCTCACCTCCCTCTCTCTCTGCTTGCAACAGATCGAGGCATGTCGTCGCCCCAAGCACTTCCCCGACGCCATGGATGGGCGCACACATCGGCGAGCTCCCCAGCTGCCGGATCCGGTGCCTAGGACCTTCCCTACGCCCGCACCCGTCGTCCTCCGCGCCCAGCAGAACCCGAGCCCCTGCGCTCCTCCTCCTCTGCCCATGCGCCCGAGCTCGCCCCGAGTCTCCTCGCAGGAGTAGCAGCAGCAGCCGGCGACCGGCGCCTCCGCCTCACCATCGGTGACCCCAGGACCGTCGCTTTCTTCTCCCCGTCTCTCCCTTCCTTCCCGTGCGTCTCCCTCTCTCCCTCAGTGCCCCCCTCTCTCTCTCTTCTCTGCCTAGGAGCAGGAACCATGCCTTGGATGCCAAGCTCCGCCGCGGCCGTCCCGTGCGCGCCGCCGTCCAGATCCGCCGGTTCCCTGCTGAGGCGCATCGGATCTGACCGTTTCGGCCGCTTCCCGCCGACCCCGTCGCTAGGAGCCCGCGGCAAGTCCGCCGCCGTCATACTGCTTCACGGAGACGAGGACGAACACAAGCCCCTGCCTCCTCGCCCGCTTCGTCAGACCGCGCCCGTTGACCACGCCCCCACCTCCTCGGTCGATCCCGCCAGCGTGGACGAGCGCCAGGGCCCAGCCGCGCCTTGCCCTGCCGCGTGGGCCACCCCATCCCCGACCGGGCCTTGGCCCATGGGTGAGCTCCCCATAGCTCCTCTCTGTTGGCCCAATAGTGCAGCAAGATTCGGCCCATAGTGTTTTTTTTCTGTTGCGGTGATTTTCGCATTTATCCAGGAGTTTACAGTTTTACAGAAAACCCCCTGTTCTTCATGCATTTAATAACTAATAAACCGTGCATCGGATTAAAATGATTTAAACGTGTAAAATGCTTAGAATTTTGTGTAGTTTAATAACATGCCACTTTCACCCATGTTAAAATTGTTTAAAATGTTGTTTCATTAAATTTGCTCGAATAATATGTTAAAATGATTTATTTCATAACTAAATAACCGTAGCTCGGATTTAAATAAACTTTATATGTAAATGGGGTAGAAAAATGCCTAGTTTAACATGGTGCACTTCATTTTGCTGTTTAACAATATTAAAATTGCGTTTATGGCAGAACAGTACCAAATCTAAATTATGGACATGAGGATTTTCCGGAAATTGTGGTTTGTTGTTCCGGCCTCATTTAAATTGCCTAAAATAGGTAGTTTCCTTATGCTTCACCTCTTGCCATGGTTAATGACATTTAACATTATTGGGTACATAAACGAGAGAGAACTAAATAATTGATGTGGTGTTTCGTCAATATGCAACTCGTTGCATATTGATCTCCACTTAATTTGTAGTGGGGTTTGTTGCATTTTCCCATGCCATACCTCATTTAAACCGGACATGCATCATACTTGATTGTGCATCATGCCATGTGTATGTGGTGGTTGTTCACTATGTTGTTTGTTTCTTTCCGGGTTGCTTCTCTCGTTAGCTTCGGTTTCGTTCCGGAGTTGTGAGGATTCATTCGACTACATCCGTTTGTCTTCTTCATGGACTCGCTCTTCTTCCTAGCGGGATCTCATGCAAGATGACCATACCCTCGAAATCACTTCTATCTTTGCTTGCTAGTTGTCCGTTCTATTGCCATGCCGCGCTACCTACCACTTGCTATATCATGCCTCCCTTATTGCCATGTCAGCCTCTAACCTTTTCACCCTTCCTAGAAAACCGTTGCTTGGCTATGTTACCGCTTTTGCTCAGCCCCCTTCTTATAGCGTTGCTAGTTGCAGGTGAAGATTAAGTTTGTTCCTTGTTGGACCATGGATTTTATGAACTCTGTTGGGATATCACAATATCTCTTATTTAATTAATACATCTATATATCTTGGTAAAGGGTGGAAGGCTCGGCCTTATGCCTGGTGTTTTGTTCCACTCTTGCCGCCCCTAGTTTCCATGATACCGGTGTTATGTTCCTTGATTTTGCGTTCCTTACGCGGTTGGGTGATTTATGGGACCCCCTTGACAGTTCGCTTTGAATAAAACTCCTCCAGCAAGGCCCAACCTTGGTTTTACCATTTGCCTACCTAAGCCTTTTTCCCTTGGGTTCTGCAGACTCAAGGGTCATCTTTATTTTAAATCCCCGGGCCAGTGTTCCTCTGAGTGCTGGTCCAAACTAGAGCCACTTGCAGCGCCACCTCGGGGAAACTCGAGGTCTGTTTTTAGTTGTACGTAGTGTTCATCCGGTGTGCCCTGAGAACGAGATATGTGCAGCTCCTATCAGGATTTGTCGGCACATTCGGGCAGCTTTGCTGGTCTTGTTTTACCATTGTCGAAATGTCTTGTAAACCGGGATTCCGAGACTGATCGGGTCTTCCCGGGAGAAGGAATATCCTTCGTTGACCGTGAGAGCTTATAATGGGCTAAGTTGGGACACCCTTGCAGGGTATTATCTTTCGTAAGCCGTGCCCGCGGTTATGTGGCAGATGGGAATTTGTTAACGTCCGGTTGTAGAGAACTTGACACTCGACTTAATTAAAACGCATCAATCACGTGTGTAGCCGTGATGGTCTCTTTTCGGCGGAGTCCGGGAAGTGAACACGGTTTCTGGGTTATGTTTGACGTAAGTAGGAGTTCAGGATCACTTCTTGATCATTGCTAGTTCACGACCGTTCCGTTGCTTCTCTTCTCGCTCTCCTTTGCGTATGTTAGCCACCATATATGCTTAGTGCTTGCTGCAGCTCCACCTCATTACCTCATCTTTCCTATAAGCTTAAATAGTCTTGATCTCGCGGGTGTGAGATTGCTGAGTCCTCGTGACTCACAGATACTTCCAAAACAGTTGCAGGTGCCGACGATGCCAGTGCAGGTGACGCAACCGAGCTCAAGTGGGAGCTCGATGAAGATCTTGTTCGTTGTGTTGTTTCTTGTCATGTTGATCAGTAGGGGAGCCCAGTTGGGACGATCGGGGATCTAGCAGTTGGGTTGTCTTCTTTTATTTTGGTTCCGTAGTCGGACCTATGTGTGTATCTTGAATGTTGTATGATTTCATTTATGTATTGTGTGAAGTGGCGATTGTAAGCCAACTCTTTATCCCATTCTGGTTCATTACATGGGATTGTGTGAAGATGACCCTTCTTGCGACAAAACCACAATGCGGTTATGCCTCTAAGTCGTGCCTCGACACGTGGGAGATATAGCCGCATCGTGGGCGTTACAACTACCATACCTCGTAGGTCAACCAGAGCACGTTCCGCACCAGAGTGGTACGGTAATCCTGTTCTGGAAGTCATGTTACTAGACCATGACGAACCGACGAACTATGAGGAAGGAACGATGATCCCAGATTCTGATACATGGCTTGAGGCCATGAAATCTGAGAAAGGATCCATGTATAAGAACAAAGCGTGGACTTTGGTTGACTTGCCCAATGATCGGCAAGCCATAGAGAATAAATGGATCTTCAAGAGGAAGACGGACGCTGATGGTAGTGTTACTATCTACAAAGCTCGACTTGTCGCAAAAGGTTTTTGACAAGTTCAAGGTGTTGACTATGATGAGATTTTCTCACTCGTAGCGATGCTTAAGTCTGTCCGAATCATGTTAGCAATTGCCACATTTTATGAAATCTGGCAAATGGATGTCAAAACTGCATTCCTTAATGGATTTCTTAAAGAAGAGTTGTATATGATGCAACCAGAAGGTTTTGTCAATCCTAACGGTGCTAAAAAATGTGCAAACTCCAGCGATCCATCTATGGACTGGTGCAAGCATCTCGGAGTTGGAATATATGCTTTGATGAGTTGATCAAAACATATAGTTTTATATAGACTTGCGGGGAAGCCTGTATTTACAAGAAAGTGAGTGGCAGCACTACAACCTTTCTGATAAAATATATGTGAATGACATATTGTTGATCGGAAATAATGTAGAATTTTCTGGAAAGCATAAAGGAGTGTTTGAAAGGAGTTTTTCAAAGAAAGACCTCGATGAAGCTGCTTACATATTGAGCATCAAGATCTATAGAGATAGGTCAAGACGCTTGATAAGTTTTTTCAATGAGTACATACCTTCATTTTTTTGAAGTAGTTCAAAATGGAACAGTCAAAGAAGGAGTTCTTGCCTATGTTGCAAGGTGTGAAGTTGAGTAAAGACTCAAAACCCGACCACGACAGAAAATAGAAAGAGAATAAAAAGTCATTCCCTATGCCTCAGTCATAGGTTCTATGAAGTATGCTATGCTGTGTACTAGACCTATTGTGTACCTCACTATGAGTTTGGCAAGAGGGTACAATAGTGATCCAGGAGTGGATCACTGGACAACGGTCAAAATTATCCTTAGTAGAATCAGGATATGTTTCTCGGTTATGGAGGTGACAAAAATTTTGTCGTAAAGGGTTACGTCGATGCAAGTTTTGACACTGATCCGGATGACTCTAAGTCTCAATCTGGATACATATTGAAAGTGGGAGCAATTAGCTAGAGTAGCTCCATGCAGAGCATTGTAGACATAGAAATTTGCAAAATACATACGGATCTGAATGTGGCTGACCCGTTGACTAAACTTCTCTCACAAGCAAAACATGATCACACCTTAGTACTCTTAGGGTGTTAATCACATAGCGATGTGAACTAGATTATTGACTCTAGTAAACCCTTTGGGTATTGGTCACATGGCGGTGTGAACTATAGAGTGTTAAATCACATGACGATGTGAACTATTGTTGTTAAATCACATGGCGATGTGAACTAGATTATTGACTCTAGTGCAAGTGGTAGACTGAAGGACATATGCCCTAGAGGCAATAATAAAGTTGTTATTTATATTTCCTTATATCATGATAAATGTTTATTATTCATGCAAGAATTGTATTAACCGGAAACTTAGTACATGTGTGAATACATAGACAAACAGAGTGTCCCTAGTATGCCTCTACTTGACTAGCTCGTTAGTCAAAGATGGTTAAGTTTCCTAGCCATAGACATGTGTTGTCATTTGATCGACGAGATCACATCATTAGAAAATGATGTGATGGACAAGACCCATTCATTAGCTTAGCACTATGATCGTTTAGTTTATTGATATTGCTTCCTTCATGACCTGTACATGTTCCTCTTACTATGAGATTATGCAACTCCCTAATACTGGAGGAACACCTTGTGCGCTGTCAAACGTCACAACATAACTGGGTGATTATAAAGATTCTCCATAGGTGTCTCCGAAGGTGTTTGTTGGGTTGGCATAGATCGAGATTAGGATTTGTCACTCCGTGTATTGGAGAGGTATCTCTGGGCCCTCTCGGTAATGCACATCACTATAAGCCTTGCAAGCAATGTGACTAATGAGTTACTTGCGGGATGATGCATTACGGAATGAGTAAAGAGACTTGCAGGTAACGAGATTGAACTAGGTATGGTGATACCGACGATCGAATCTCGGGCAAGTAACATACCGATGACAAAGGGAACAACATATGTTGTTATGCGGTTTGACCGATAAAGATCTTCGTAGAATATGTAGGATCCAATATGAGCATCTAGGTTTCGCTATTGGTTATTGACCGGAGATGAGTCTCGGTCATGTCTACATAATTCTCGAACCCATAGGGTCCGCACGATTAATGTTCGATGACGATTTGTATTATGAGTTATGTGATTTGATGACCGAAGGTTGTTCGGAGTCCCAGATGAGATCACGGACATGACGAGGAGTCTCGAAATGGTCGAGAGGTAAAGATCGATATATTGGAAGGCTATATTCAGACATTAGAGAGGTTCCAGGTGATTCGGGTATTTTTTGGAGTACCGGAGAGTTACGGGAATTCGCCGGGGGAAGTAGTGGGCCTTAATGGGCCATACAGGAAAGGAGAGAAGGACCTCAAGGTGTGGCCGCGCGCCCCCCATGGCAAGTTCGAATTGGACTAGGGAGGGGGCGGCGCCCCCTTCTCTTTCCTTCTCCCTCTCCTACTCCTTCCCTCTCTCCCCTCTTGGCAAAGGAAGGGGACTCCAACTAGGATCGGGAATCCTAGTTGGACTCCCCCTATAGGCACGCCCCTCCTAGGTCGGCCTCCTCCTCCTGCCTCCTTTATATACGTGGCCAAGGGGGCACCCCAAGACACACAAGTTGATCTTTTAGCCGTGTGCGGTGCCCCCCTCCACAGTTACACACCTCGGTCATATCGTCGTAGTGCTTAGGCGAAGCCCTGCACTGGTCAAACACTCCCCGCTCGTTGCTATGCTTCTCCTAGATAGATCTTGCGTGATAGTAGGCAAAATTTTGAAATACTACGTTCCCCCAACACCGACCCCCTTCTATAAGATCCTTAATGCTTTCTCGGATGAGCATCTTGATTCTATTTTGAGCGATAGTGGGGTAGCGATGGCGGTTTGCAACAGTGATATTATTTCAGTTGTGCGTGCGCGCGAGGAGGCTCAAGCCGCAGCAGCTGCGAGGTGTGCTGCTGCGTGCGCGGTGACCACGAGCCCAGGGGGCAAGTCGTGGCAATTATGCCCGAAGGGGTGACAGAGGCGAGGGCGGCCTCAGACATCCCCTCTTCCAGCCACGGTCCGGCTCGGAAGCGAGTGGCAAAAGCGGTGAGCTCCGGTGGAGTTCGCCTTCGCAATCGTATAATATAATGCGATACATATTCTGGAATATATGGGGCTGCGGGCACGTAGGGCATCGTACGCAGCTTAGGGAATACATGGCCAAGGAGCGAATCGACGTAGTTGCGCTTCAAGAGACGATCAAAGCAGACTTTATGTTTCGCGATTTACTTGCTTTCGACCCGCTGCAATGTTTTGATTGGCACTGGGTTCCTACCTCCGGCCACCCGGGAGGCCTCCTCATGGGATGTAAGCGTGATGTGATTCTTTGGGAGTGTGGTGTGTTTTTTCTTGCGGCTACCGTCCGTCACTGTACCTCCAGGTTATCCTGGGTTATTGTATGTGTGTACGGACCTGCGGATCATGCGAGATCGCTGAGTTCTTATCTGAGCTCACAATGCTGGTTGGGGCTAAGCGGGCGGCCGATCTCCCTTTGATCGTGGGAGGCAAGTTTAACTTGATCCGCTCGGGGGCAGACAAGAATAATGATAACGTGGACTGGTCAAGGGTGGCTATGTTCAATAATGCGATTGCGACGTCCTTGCATGAAGCTGCCCGCATAGGTGCTAGGTTTACCTGGACTAACAAACAGCTTCGTCCTGTTTGTAGTGTGCTTGATCGCGTGTTCTTTACACCGGAGTGGGAAGTGATGTCCCTCCTCTGTTCCTTGGTGGCGGAGACGCGGATAGGCTCCGGTTACCTTCCTCTCATCTTTTCCTCAGGGGAGGAATCGTTGAGGCGTAGTTGTAGGTTCTTTTTTGAAACAGCATGGTTCGAGACAGAGGGTTTCGAGCTCATGGTTAACGAACGTTGGGCGCTCATTTCGGCGCAGCTGGGATACCAACATGGTCCGGCCGAGTTCTGGACCACGGGCTACTACCCAGATGCATATGTTTCTCCGGGGATGGGGGGCTAACCACGACAGTGATTCAAAAAGGAACATGCTAGACTGATCGATGAGATTGCTGTTCTGGACATAGCCGCTGACGCACGACCTTTCTCTGAGAATGAGTGAGCTCATAGATATGCGCTGGAAAACCAAGTTCTTGGTATTCTGAGAGCGGAAGAGGAGTACTGGCGCCATAGGGGTGGTGTGAAGTGGGTGACCAAGGGGAGACGAATACTAGCTACTTTCACGCATACGCGAACGGTCGGAAACGCAAATGTACTATTATGCACCTAAACTCGGATAATGGCATCCTAGTTACGCAAAACAAGATCGTTAGTCATATATATGAGTTCTTCACCGGCCTGTTGGGTACGACCGAGGAGAAACAGTGGTGCTCGAGGGAGGATTTGTGGGATCCTTCCGAGCAGGTGTCTTAGGTAGAGAACGATGGGCTAACCTTGTCTTTCCTACCAGAGGAAGTGGATATGGCGCTGGATTCCATGAAGACGGACACGGCCCCTGGGCCCAACGGCTGGCCCGTTTAGTTCTTTAAAAAGTTTTGTCCTTGTTTCAAGCAAGTATTCTACGCTTTAGTATGGCTTTGCGCTAGGACAAGTAGACCTATCCCGCCTTAACTACGAGGCCATTAGCCTTATCCCCAAAGTTAAGGGTGCTGATAACATTAAGCAGTTCAGGCCGATCACGCTTATCAACGTGCCATTTAAACTTTGTGCTAAAGCGTACGCCACCCGACTGGCGCCCATAGCACAATGTGTGATCCTGAAAAGCCAGACTGCTTTTCTCAAGGGACGTAATATTTTATGAGGTCCGGTCGCGCTTCTTGAGATAGTCCATGAGCTAAAACGCACCAAGGGGAAGGTTTTTTGTGCTTAAGCTTGACTTCGAGAAAGCATATGACCGAGTGAACTGGGAGTTCGTTCGGGAGGTGCTCCTAAAAAAAGGTTTGGAGGCAGGCTTCGTGCACCGCATCATGCACCTGGTTAGTGATACGTCTCCAACGTATCTATAATTTTTGATTGTTCCATGCTATTATATTATCCATCTAGGATGTTTTATATGCATTTATATGCTATTTTATATGATTTTTGGGACTAACCTATTAACCTAGAGCCCAGTGCCAGTTTCTGTTTTTTCCTTGTTTTTGAGTTTTACAGAAAAGGAATACCAAACGGAGTCCAATTGACATGCCAATTTTTGATGATTTTTTATGGACCAAAAGAAGCTCCCGGAGTAAAAGAGTTGGGCCAGAAGAGTCCCGGGCTGTCCATGAGGGTGGGGGCGCGTCCTACCCCCTGGGTGTGGCCCCATATCTCGTGGATGACTCAGAGACCCCCCTGACGTGATACCTACGCCAAAAATTCCTATAAATACAGAAACCTCCAGAAAATAACCTAGATCGGGAGTTCCGCCGCCGCAAGCCTCTGTAGCCACCAAAAACCAATCGGGGCCCTATTCCGGCACCCTACCAGAGGGGGGATCCCTCACTGGTGGCCATCTTCATCATCCCGGCGCTCTCCATGACGAGGAGGGAGTAGTTCACCCTCGGGGCTGAGGGTATGTACCAGTAGCTATGTGTTTGATCTCTCTCTCTCTCTCTCTCTCGTGTTCTTGATTCGGCACGATCTTGATGTATCGCGAGCTTTGCTATTATAGTTGGATCTTATGATGTTTCTCCCCCTCTACTCTCTTGTAATGGATTGAGTTTTCCCTTTGAAGTTATCTTATTGGATTGAGTCTTAAGGATTTGAGAACATTTGATGTATGTCTTGCATGTGCTTATCTGTGGTGACAATGGGATATTCACGTGATCTACTTGATGTATGTTTTGGTGATCAACTTGCGGGTTCCGCTCGTGAACTTATGCATAGGGGTGGCACACGTTTTCGTCTTGACTCTCCGGTAGAAACTTTGGGGCACTCTTTGAAGTTCTTTATGTTGGTTGAATAGATGAATCTGAGATTGTTTGATGCATACCGTATAATCATACCCACGGATACTTGAAGTGACATTGGAGTATCTAGGTGACATTAGGGTTTTGGTTGATATGTGTCATAAGGTGTTATTCTAGTACGAACTCTTGAATAGATCAATCCGAAAGAATAACTTTGAGGTGGTTTCGTACCCTACAATAATCTCTTTGTTTGTTCTCCGCTATTAGTGACTTTGGAGTGACTCTTTGTTGCGTGTTGAGGGATAGTTATATGATCCAATTATGTTATTATTGTTGAGAGAACTTGCACTAGTGAAAGTATGAACCCTAGGCCTTGTTTCCTAGCATTGCAATACCGTTTTTGCTCACTTTTATCATTAGTTACCTTGCTGTTTTTATATTTTCAGATTACAAAAACATTTATCTACCTCCCATATTGCACTTGTATCACTATCTCTTCCCCTAACTAGTGCACCTATACAATTTACCATTGTATTGGGTGTGTTGGGGACACAAGAGACTCTTTGTTATTTGGTTGCAGGGTTGCTTGAGAGAGACCATCTTCATCCTACGCCTCCCACGGATTGATAAACCTTAGGTCATCCACTTGAGGGAAATTTGCTACTGTCCTACAAACCTCTGCACTTGGAGGCCCAACAACGTCTACAAGAAGAAGGTTGCGTAGTAGACATCAAGCAATTTTTGGCGCCGTTGCCGGGGAGGTGAGTGCTTGAAGGTATATCTTTAGATCTTGCAATCGAATCTTTTAGTTTCTTGTTTTATCACTAGTTTAGTTTATAAAAGAAAACTACAAAAAAATGGAATTAAGGTTGCCTCATATATATGCTTCATCTTTTTAATGTCTTTCGTGAAAATGATGGGAAGGAAAATTATGCTCAAGTACTAGAAGAAGAATTACATAGAATGCTTGGCATAAAATATGTGAATGATGAGCATGATTGCAATGTTGTTAGTATGAATTCTTTGAATACCCATGATGCTAATGATATACAAAGCCACAAGCTTGGGGATTCTATGTTTGATGAAGATGATATGTTTAGTCCCCCAAGTTTTGATGAGCAAATTTATTATGATGAAAGCATGCCTCCTATTTATGATGATTATTGTGATGACACGTATGCTATAAAGAATAAAGATAACCATGAAACTTTTCATCATGATTTTAATTTTTAATTGGATTATGCTTCACATGAAAGTTGTTTTGTTGAGTTTGCTCCCACTACTGTTGATGAGAATAAATTTGCTTATGTGGAGAGTAGTAAAATTTCTATGAAAGTAGATCATGAAAAGAATGCTTTATGTGCTGGTTATATGGTTGTATTCATTCATTATGCTACTGAAAATTATTATGAGAGAGGATCATATGCTTGTACATATTGCAATAATATCAAGTTTCCTCTCTATGTGTTGAAAATCTTGAAGCTATGCTTGTTTTGCCTTCCTATGCTAGTTGATTATTGTTCCCATAAGTTGTTTTCTCACAAAATCCCTATGCATAGGAAGTGGGTTAGGCTTAAATGTGCTAGTCATATTCTTCATTATGCTCTCTTTATGTTTCAATTCTTATCTTTTATGTGAGCATCATTGAAATCGTCATGCCTAGCTAGGGGCGTTAAACGTTAGCGCTTGTTGGGAGGCAACCCAATTTTATTTTTGTCCTTTGATGTTTTCTCCTGTTTAGTAATAAATAATTCATCTGACTCTGGTTAGATGTGGTTTTATGTTTTAATTAGTGTTTGTGCCAAGTAGAACCTTTGGGAAGACTTGGGTGAAGTCTTTGCGATCTTGCTGTAAAAAACAGAAACTTTTGCGCTCATGAGATTAGCCGCCATTTTTTCCTGGAGAGTGATTTTAGGTTGATTCTTTTTGCAGTAGATTAATAGACAAATTCCTCTGGTCCACTAATTTATTTCATAATTTTTGGAGTTACAGAAGTATTCGAATGATACAGATTAATACAGACTGTTCTGTTTTTGACAGATTCTGTTTTCATTGTGTTGTTTGCTTATTTTGATGAATCTATGAGTAGTATCGGAGGGTATGAACCATAGAGAAGTTGGAATGCAGTAGATATTACACCAATATGAATTTATAATGAGTTCACAACAGTACCTAAGTGGTGATTTATTTTCTTATACTAACGGAGCTTATGAGTTTTCTGTTAAGTTTTGTGTTGTGAAGTTTTCAAGTTTTGGGTAAAGATTCGATGGATTATGAAATAAGGAGTGGCAAGAGCCTAAGCTTGGGATGCCCAAGGCACCCCAAGGTAATATTCAAGCGCAACCAAGAGCCTAAGCTAGGGGATGCCCCGGATGGCATCCCCTCTTTCGTCTTCGTTCATCGGTAACTTTACTTGGAGCTATATTTTTATTCACCACATGATATGTGTTTTGCTTGGATTGTCATTTTATTTTATTTAGTTTTGCTTGCTGTTTGAATAAAATACCAAGATCTGAAATTCTTAAATGTTAGAGAGTCTTCACATAGTTACATAATTATTCGACTACTCATTGATCTTCACTTATATGTTTCAGAGTAGCTTGTCAATTGCTCTAGTGCTTCACTTATATCCTTTTAGAGCACGGCGGTGGTTTTATTTTGAAGAAATAGATGAACTATCATGATTCACTTATATTATTTTGAGAGTCTTTTAGAACAGCCTGGTAATTTGCTTTGGTTATAAAATTAGTCCTAATATGATGGGCAACCAAGATGGGTACAATAAAAAGTTTCATATATAGTGCATTGAATACTATGAGAAGTTTGATACTTGATAATTGTTTTGAGATATAAAAATGGTGATATTAGAGTCGTGCTAGTTGAGTAATTGTGAAATTGAGAAATACTTGTGTTGAGGTTTGCAAGTCCCATAGCATGCATGTATGGTAACCGTTGTGTGACAAATTTGAAGCATGAGGTGTTCTTTGATTGCCTTCCTTATGAGTGGCGGTCGGGGACGAGCGATGGTCTTTTCCTACCAATCTATCCCCCTAGGAGCATGCGCATAGTGCTTGGTTTTGATGAATTGTAGATTTTTGCAATAAGTATGTGAGTTCTTTATGACTAATGTTGAGTCCATGGATTATACGCACTCTCACCCTTCCATCATTGCTAGCCTCTTCGGTACCGTGCATTGCCCTTTCTCACCTCAAGAGTTGGTGCAAACTTCGGCGGTGCATCCAAACCCCGTGATACGATACGCTCTATCACACATAAGCCTCCTTATATCTTTCTTAAAACAGCCACCATACCTACCTATTATGGCATTTCCATAGCCATTCCGAGATATATTGCCATGCAACTTTCCACTGTTTCATTTATTATGACACGCTTCATCATTGTCATATTGCCTTCCATGATCATGTAGTTGACATCGTATTTGTGGAAAGGCCACCATGCATAATTTTTCATACATGTCACTCTTGATTCATTGCCCATCCCGGTACACCGCCGGAGGCACTCATATAGGGTCATATTTTGTTCTAGTATCGAGTTGTAATCTTTGAGTTGAAATTAAATAGAAGTGTGATGATCATCATTATTAGAGCATTGTCCCGAAAAAAGGCCAAATAAAAAAAGGAGAAAGGCCAAAAAAAGAGGCCCAAAAAAAGAGAAAAAGAATAAAAGGGACAATGTTACTATCTTTTTTTCACACTTCTGCTTCAAAGTAGCACCATGATCTTTATGATGGAGAGTCTTTTATTTTGTCACTTTCATATACTAGTGGGAATTTTTCATTATAGAACTTGGCTTGTATATTCCAACAATGGGCTTCCTCAAATGCCCTAGGTCTTCATGAGTAAGCAAGTTGGCTGCACACCCACTTGGTTTCTTTTGTTGAGCTTTCATACATTTATAGCTCTAGTGCATCTGTTGCATGGCAATCCCTACTCCTTGCATTGACATCAATTGATGGGCATCTCCCTAGCCCGTTGATTAGCCGCGTCAATGTGAGACTTTCTCCCTTTTTGTCTTCTCCACACAACCTCCATCATCATATTCTATTCCACCCATAGTGCTATCACTACAAAAACAAGAGACACATCCGTGACATTTTGGGCCGAACGAATTTTTTTTCTGTCATACATATGACACTTCTATGACGATAATTGTGACAAAACCCGGTATCATCATAGATGTGGTGGGCTCCTACTTCTATGACAAAAAATCATGACAGAAAATGGGCTTTTCGTCCTGGGCGGGCCGGAGACGCAGCTGCATGACATTCTTTGGGCTGTCCATGACAGAAAAAACCATGGTAGAAGCGAGGGCGAGGAAAATTTCGGGGAGTTCCCGGTTACGGTGGGAGGTCGGGGGCCGAGCGATGCACGTTTCTCTCGTACACCTACGCGCGTGTGCGAGGCGTTGGCTCTAACTGAACCCGAGCAAGGCGTTGGGCTCTAACTGAACCCGAGCGATTGCACTGCAGGCTACGCGTTACTGGACCCGAGCGATCGATCGATGGCTGTTAACTGAACCCGATCGAGCGATTCCTTCGCTACTGCTGCTAACTGAAGCCGATCGATTGGATGAACAGTGAGCGTTGCGGGGGGGTTTGGATGAACAGTGAGCGGTGGCGTTGCCTCTGGATGAATAGGACCCCGTGGTGTGGAGGGGTGGTTGAAAAGTAGCCGGTGGAGTAGCACGCGGTGGAGGCTGGATGAACAGGAGCCCGAGGAGGCTGGAGGAGGTCGACGGTAGCCCGTGGAGGCTGGAGGAGGTCGACGGTGGAGATGAACAGTATCCCGTGGAGTCCCATTTTGCGGTACGCCACACCCCTCCCGATGAACAGGACCCCCGTTTCGACCGTAGCGCTCCAACACAAGTCTGTTTCGTCCGTTTTGCGGTACGCCACACCCCTCCCGATCAACAGGACCCCCGTTTCGACCGTAGGAGGTCTGTTTTCTCCGTTTTGCGGTACGCCACACCCCTCCCGATCAACAGGACCCCCGTTTCGACCGTAGGAGGTCCGTTTCGTCCGTTTTGCGGTACGCCACACCCCTCCCGATCAACAGGACCCCCGTTTCGACCGTAGGAGGTCCGTTTCCTCCGTTTTGCGGTACGCCAGACCCCTCCCGATGAACAGGACCCCCGTTTCGAACGTGGCCGGTCGAACACAAGGCCGTTTCCTCCGTTTTGCGGTACGCCAGGCCTCGTTTCCATCGCATGTTCCGTCTAAGCCCTCCCGATAAACACGACCACGTATTTCGTTCCGACCCAGCTGGTTGGCTCCCCATGAACACGACGACGACGCTGTTTCTCCGTTCCGACCCAGCCATGTACACGAGCCCTGGCCGAACGTATGCGCGAGTAGGCGTTCGAGACTCCGCCCGTATGTACACATATGTGGCCGTATTTTCTTTCTTGCACACTGGCCGCTGTACGTACGTGTACATGCTATGTGCGCGCCTCTACTACGACAAGTACGCGCCTCTACTATGACACGTGAGCGCCTCTACATCGACCAGTATATATGTACGTACACGTTCGCGACCAGAATGACAACGCTACGTACGCTTCGACCAGGTGGGTCCCGACTGTCAGGCACTTCCTTGCGTGCGAAGATGTATCTGGTGTGTCCCAGCAGTCAGGGGGGTGAATCATTTTTTCGGACGCACTTCCTTGCGTGCGAAGGTGTAGCTGGTGGGTCCCAGCAGTCAGGGGGGCGAATCGTTTTTTTTCGGACGCACTTCCTTGCGTGCGAAGATGTAGCTGGTGGGTCCCAGCAGTCAGGGGGGAATGTTTTTTCGCAAAATACGGTGGCCCGTCGGTGGGTCCCCGCTGTCAGGTGAAGGAATAATTATTTTGCGCGTAATAAGGAAGCACTTCCTTGCTGCGGCCGTGGACCCAGCTGCCAGCCTCTCCACGTACAGTCCATGTCCGATGGAAGCCGTTCCTTGACCACGTTGACCACACCGCGCCGAGAGCAACAGGGCGGTGGACGACGGCGAGGCCTAGGAAGGGGACGACGCGGAGCCAGGGAAGATGCGGCAGTGATGCCCACACGTAGAGGAGTATGAGGGTTCACTCGTTCGGCTGCGGTGTGAGGCTGCCGTCGCCGCAGAATAACAGGGGGTGTGGGTGCGTAGAGGGATGGCCTGGCCAGCGGTGGGAGTAGTAGGGGGCGGTGAGGCCTCCGCGGCATCACAGCCGGCCACGGGCGGCAGGAGCAGGCGACACGACCAGCGCTGCTTTGGGCGGCAGGAGCAGGCGACACGACCAGCGCTGCTTTGGGCTGGAGCAAGAAGACCAGAGGTTGAAGAAGCACTACGGCCGTTGGATGGACATCGTACGGTCACTAGAGCTAGAATCGTTCATATATTGACTAAAGTTGACAAAGGCCTCCGTCCAGTCAACTTAGTAGGCCCACAAGTCAGCCTCCCACCAAGGTGGGTCCCAGCTAGCAGGGGGTATTCATTTTTTGTGCGTAATAAGGAGGCACTTTCGGTGGGTCCGAGCTGACAGCGGGGGGAACGTTTTTTCGCAAAATACGGTGGCCCGTCCGGTGGATCCCAGCAGTCAGGGGGAAACTTTTTTTCGCGAAATACTGGTGGCCCGTCCGATGGGTCCCTGCTGTCAGGTGGAGGAATAATTATTTTCCGCGTAATAAGGAGGCACTTCCTTGCGGCTGCCGTGGACCCAGCTGTCAGCTTCTCCACGTACAGTACTCTTCCGATGGAAGTCGGTCGTTGACCACATTGACCACGCCGCGCCGAGAGCACCACGGCGGTGGACGACGGCAAGGCCTAGGAAGGTGACGACGCGGAGCCGGGGAAGACGCGGCAGTGGAAGCCCGCGCAGAGAGGAGTACGAGGGTTCACCGGTTCGGCTGCGGTGTGAGGCTGTCGTCACCGCAGAATAACAGGGGGTGTGGGTGAGTAGAGGGATGGCCTGGCCAGCGGTGGGAGTAGTAGGGGGCGGTGAGGCCTCCGCGGCATCACAGCCGGCCATGGGAGGCAGGAGTATGCGGCACGACCGGCGCTGCTTTGGGCGGCTGGAGCACGAAGACCACAGGTTGAAGAAGCACTACGACCGTTGGATGGACATCGTACGGTCACTGGAGCTAAAATCGTTCATATTGACTAAGTTGACAAAGCCCTCCATCCCCGTAAACTTAGTAGGCCCACAAGTCAGCCTCCCACCAAGGTGAGTCCCAGCTAGCAGGGGGACTATTCATTTTTTTGTGCGTAATAAGGAGGCATTTCCGGTGGGTCCGAGCTGGCAGCGGGGGGAACGTTTTTTTCGTGAAATACAGAGACCCTTCCGGTGGGTCCTAGCTATCAGGTGGAGGAATCATTATTTTGCGCGTAATAAGGAGGCATTTCCCTATGTGGGCCCCTACTGTCAGCCTCTTCCGATGGCTGTTGTTTGTTGACCATGTTGACCTCGCCGTGCCGAGAGCACAAACGCGGTGGACGAGGGCGAGGCCCAGGAAGAGAACCACCCGGAGCCGGCGAAGCCACCGCAGCGGATGCCCACGCTGAGGGGAGAACGAGCGCTGACTGGTCGGCTGCGGGGTGAGGCTGACGTCGCCGGAAAATAACAGGATGTGTGGGTGCTTAGAGGGATGGCCAGGCGACAGCACAGCCAGCCACGGGAGGAGGGAGCAGGAAGTCCCGCCGGTGCTGGTTTGGGCGGCTGGAGCAGGAAGATTAGAGATTGACGAAGCACGGCGGCCGTTGGATGGACATCCAACAGTCACTATTGTGTGTTGACTAAGTTGACAAAGCCTTGCGTACGCGTCAAAAAAAATTTAGGACAGCGTCATCGTCAACCTAGTAGGCCCAGAAGTCAGCCTCTGTGGAAAACAGCATACAAGCCATTAGCCATTATTTTCAATAATTTACAGCCCATTTGCTAATTCTTAAGGATATTTGAAGCCCATATTCTTTTTATTAGCATTACAGACCATATATTTTGGGCACTGCTAAAAAATTCAACGAAATTTTGCATATTTCGGTGGGGTCCGAACTCTTTTAATCATGAAATTTTGAGTCACGTTAAAAATAATTTTCAAAAAATTATATCAAAATAAAATTCAAACAATTCTCCGCAAGAAAATGAATGAAATCTAGAATCTTAACTAGCAAGATGCCCGTTCGTTGCACGGAACATGAAGATGCATTTGTATGAGTAGTTTATCTTGTGGGAGAAAAGATGATATTTTAATGTAATTGCCAGCTGGCTTTGGTTTTTATAAGAGTAGAGAGTAGAGAAATCCTGAAAAATGATATTTTAATGCAATTGCAGGTTGGCTTTGGTTTAAAAATTTACAGCCCATTTCTTACAACTTATAGCTCATTTTCTGGGGAAGCCCATTTCTTACTACTTACATCCTTCCTCGTCTTGAAAGATTTGCAGCCCAGCAGGGCTGAGAAAAGCAAGTAGGCCTTGGTTTTGGTATTCTCCAAAAAAAGAACTGGGCTAGCCAATTTCAGAAAGAAAAAATATATCAACTGGGCTCGTCATGTGCTTAATAAAAGCGTAAGCGTGGGCTAGACGGGCCATAGCCCCCGCACAGCGCGCAGTTGAGCTCCGTCTCTGAAACTGAAAAACAACTGGGCGAGCTGCTGGGTCCCTGGTGTTATCCACTCGTTGTGTAATTTTCTCGTTTATTGACTACATTGACAATGGCGTGGAACCTAGTTGTCAAACAATTAGGAGGAAGTATTTTTTTGGCTTGTAATAACGAGGCACCTGCTTGCGAAATGCAATGACCCTGGTGGTTCCCTACTGTCAGCCTCTCCACGTACAGTCATCTCCTGATTCCTCTTGGTTGTTGACCAATATCTGAAATTATTAAATGTTAGAGAGTCTTCACATAGTTACATAATTATTCGACTACTCACTGATCTTCACTTATATCTTTCGGAGTAGCTTGTCAATTGCTCTAGTGCTTCACTTATATCCTTTTAGAGCGCGGTGGTGGTTTTATTTTGAAGAAATAGATGAACTACCATGCTTCACTTATATTATTTTGGGAGTCTTTTAGAACAGCAGGGTAATTTGCTTTGGTTATAAAATTAGTCCTAATATGATGGGCATCCAAGATGGGTACAATAAAAAGTTTCATATAGAGTGCATTGAATACTATGAGAAGTTTGATACTTGATAATTGTTTTGAGATATAAAAATGGTGATATTAGAGTCGTGCTAGTTGAGTAATTGTGAAATTGAGAAATACTTGTGTTGAGGTTTGCAAGTCCCATAGCATGCACGTATGGTAACCGTTGTGTGACAAATTTGAAGCATGAGGTGTTCTTTGATTGCCTTCCTTATGAGTGGCGGTCGGGGACGAGCGATGGTCTTTTCCTACCAATCTATCCCCCTAGGAGCATGCGCGTCGTGCTTGGTTTTGATGACTTGTAGATTTTTGCAATAAGTATGTGAGTTCTTTATGACTAATGTTGAGTCCATGGATTATACGCACTCTCACCCTTCCATCATTGCTAGCCTCTTTGGTACCGTGCATTGCCCTTTCTCACCTCGAGAGTTGGTGCAAACTTCGTCGGTGCATCCAAACCCCGTGATACGATACGCTCTATCACACATAAGCCTCCTTATATCTTTCTCAAAACAGCCACCATACCTACCTATTATTGCATTTCCATAGTCATTCCGAGATATATTGCCATGCAACTTTCCACCGTTTCATTTATTATGACACGCTTCATCATTGTCATATTGCCTTGCATGATCATGTAGTTGACATCGTATTTGTGGCAAGGCCATCATGCATAATTTTTCATACATGTCACTCTTGATTCATTGCCCATCCTAGTACACCGCGGAAGGCACTCATATAGGGTCATATTTTGTTCTTGTATCGAGTTGTAATCTTTGAGTTGAAATTAAATAGAAGTGTGATGATCATCATTATCAAAGCATTGTCCCGGGAAAAAAAGAAAGGCCAAATAAAAAAAGGAGAAAGGCCAAAAAAAGAGGCCCAAAAAAGAGAAAAGGAATAAAAGGAACAATGTTACTATCCCTTTTCCACACTTGTGCTTCAAAGTAGCACCATGATCTTTATGATAGAGAGTCTCTTATTTTGTCACTTTCATATACTAGCGGGAATTTTTCATTATAGAACTTGGCTTGTATATTCCAACAATGGGCTTCCTCAAATGCCCTAGGTCTTCATGAGAAAGCAAGTTGGATTCACACCCACTTGGTTTCTTTGGTTGAGCTTTCATACATTTATAGCTCTAGTGCATCCGTTGCATGGCAATCCGTACTCCTTGCATTGACATCAATTGATGGGCATCTCCCTAGCCCGTTGATTAGCCGCGTCAATGTGAGATTTTCTCCCTTTTGTCTTCTCCACACAACACTACTAGGAAAAGGGCTAAAGATAATATTGACATTAATGACGCACCACACATGTGGTGCGCCACTACTATATACTAATGGCGCCCCATGTGTTGGTGCGCCATTAGTGTCCAAAAATACTAATGGCGCACCACATCCACGGTGCGCCACTAGTAACAATTGTTTTTTCAAAACTAGTAATGGCGCACCAGGGGATAGGGCACCATTACTAGTTAAACTAGTAATGGCGCACCAAATCCACGGTGCGCCACTAGTAATTTTTTACAAAAAAAAATCAATTTTTTTTCAAAACTAGTAATGGCGCACCGTGTGTGTGGTGCGCCAACTTGGCCCAAAAAATCCACCGAATGCACCTTTTTTTCAAAATTAGTAATGGCGCACAGTGCGTGTGGTGCGGCATTACTAGTTGAACTAGTAATGGCGCACCACTCCCACGGTGCGCCATTACTAACTTGGCCCAAAAAATCCACCGAATGCACCCCCCCCCCCCGTGGACCGTCTTTTTAGTTTTTAAAAAATAAAAGAAAATGATGGAAATGTCAAAAAATAAAAGAAAATAAGTTTCCCATGTGATATGTGGTCTACTTGTTGGGAAAATTTACAAATATGAATTTCGACTTTATTTGCAAAATCTCTCTGGAATTCGTAAAATGGGCATAACTTTTGCATACGAACTCGGATTAAAAAGTTCTTTATATGAAAAATCATCTACTCGAAAAGTTACATCCGAATTTAACCGGGGGAACCCCGTTAAACATTTTCAAAATCCTGAAATACCTAACAGAAAAAAGTTACGGGGCTTTTAAGATCTAGAGGGTAAAAATGAAAAAAAATCAAACTTACTAGTGGCGCACCATTTGCTAGGTGCGCCACTAGTAACAGAAAAAAAAATTGGTTTCGAACTTTTTTTTTGGAATTTTTTTTTCAAAAAATGATACGTAATATGACCAAGAAGTTTGAAATATTTTTCAAAATTTCATCATACTCATGAACATGAACAAAGTCCTAGACATCAACAAGGTTTAATAGGATTGATATGATAGATATATCAACAAGTGCCTGTTAAGTGAGGTGGTGCTGGGGTTGGATAGAACTGCGAAGTTAAGCGTGCTCGGGCTGCAGTAGTGTGAGGATGGGTGACCTTCCGGGAAGTTTGACCACTTAGTGCGATTTGACTTGAGATTAAGCATATTGACCCGAGATTAAGCCATAGTGACCCGAGATTAAGAAAAAAATTAAAAAATGATTTTTTTTTGAAAAAAAGTTAGTAATGGCGCAGTTCTATGTGGTGCGCCATTACTAAGTCAGATAGATAGTAATGGCGCACCGTGGGATATACTAATGGCGCATTCCCTGGTGCGCCATTAGTATCTGGTATGCTAGTGGCGCACCTGTAGTGCGCCATTAGTAGCCAAAACAGGTGCGCCATTAGCAGGCATTTTCCTAGTAGTGCAACCTCCATCATCATATTCTATTCCACCCATAGTGCTATGTCCATGGCTCGCGCTCATGTATTGCGTGAAAGTTGAAAAAGTTTGAGAATACTAAAGTATGAAACAATTGCTTGGCTTGTCATCGTGGTTGTGCATGATGAGAGCATTTTGTGTGACGAAAATGAAGCATGGCCAAACTATATGATTTTGTAAGGAGTGAGCTTTCTTTGGCTATGTTATTTTGAGAAGACATAATTGCTTGGTTAGTATGCTTGAAGTATTATTATTTTTATGTCAACATTAAACTGTTATCTTTAATCTTTCGGATCTGAATATTCATGCCACAATAAATAAAATTACATTGAAAATTATGTTAGGTAGCATTCCACATCAAAAATTCTGTTTTTATCATTTACCTACTCGAGGACGAGTAGGAATTAAGCTTGGGGATGCTTGATACATCTCCAACGTATCTATAATTTTTGAATGTTCCATGCTATTATATTATCCATCTAGGATGTTTTATATGCATTTATATGCTATTTTATATGATTTTTGGGACTAACCTATTAACCTAGAGCCTAGTGCCAGTTTCTGTTTTTTCCTTGCTTTTGAGTTTTACAGAAAAGGAATACCAAACGGAGTCCAATTGACATGCCAATTTTTGATGATTTTTTATGGACCAAAAGAAGCCCCAGGAGTAAAAGAGTTGGGCCAGAAGAGTCCTGGGCTGTCCACGAGGGTGGGGGCGTGCCCTACCCCTCTGGGCGTGGCCCCCTATCTCGTGGACGACTCGGAGACCCCCTTGATGTGGGACCTACGCCAAAAATTCCTATAAATACAGAAACCTCCAGAAAATAACCAAGATTGGGAGTTCCGCCGCCGCAAGCCTCTGTAGCCACCAAAAACCAATCGGGACCCTGTTCCGGCACCCTGCTGTCGGTGTTCTGGGAACGGGGGTCCCCAGACTTGCCTGCCTGCGGCGTGGCTCAAGGGGTGGCCCAGTACGGCCCATCTTCATCAACCCAAGCTCAAGACCCTCGCGAGGGGCCAAGCGCGGGGCGGAAGACGCAAGGCTTCCTCAGGGACGGCCTCACCAGGCAGGCTCGCGAGGAGGCGGAGAGATCAAGGTAGGGGTACCTCGCGAGGTGCTCGTGGCGCAAGCCATGACGATCAAGGCTAGGCGGGCGCCGGCCTGCGCAGTGTCCTTGTTTCCTCTTTGGTGCAAAGGGGGCAAGTGCAGGCGCGGAGTACCGAGGCATCAAGCAAAGGTTACCATTTCGGTGCAACGAGACCAAGACCAGCAGAGCGGCAGAACGGAGGTCACCGTGGAGCCCAAGACGGCGTCATCACCAGTGCTTTTGGCAGCCGAAGACCACCTTTAGTCAGGATAACTTGTACTAGATGTTCCCCTTCAAAATGGCCGTTGTTGGCGCCCTTCCCGCTCAATATTTGGGAAGAGGACCAGGGCCTCTATAAATAGGGCTGGCCACCACCGTAGAGAGGGAGGAGATCTTTCCCAAGTAGCACACCGCACCAGCTCAAGAACACCTCTCGCGAGGTTGTTCTTCCTCTGTACTGTTCATCATCAGCCCCTGAGGCAATCCACCACACCACGCACTGGATTAGGGTATTACACCACAACGGTGGCCCAAACCAGTATAAACCTTGCGTCCCTTGTGTTGTTCATCGTGTAGTTTAGATTCTGAGCGAGGCGTTGGGACGCGGATCGGTAGGGGGAAGATCTTCGTGCGCACCCCAGAGTTCGAACCTTAAGGGTTTTGCCGGAACCCCATATCCGACATTTGGCGCGCCAGGTAGGGGTGCGCCGGAATCTTTCTTCCACCGCCCTGCGTTCGATCGTTCGTCGCGTCCATGGCTGACGCTCGCCGAGCTCGTGCCGAGCGTCGGGCTGCTCTCGCCGCCCGCGTCGCCCAGACGGCCCCCGTCGGTGGGCCTCCCCGTCGTTCTCCGTCGCCTGCCGCCAACGCCGCCACCGGCCCGACGGGGAACGAGCAGCAGGTATCGTCGCTGCATCCCTCGGTGCGGCGGGAAGGCCGCACCGCCACTCCGTCGCTGACTCCAGTCGGTTCGTCGTCTCACGCTCGTTGCGCCCCCGCGGACGCACACGCCGCGTTGCTCCTGGCACGTGAGCTCCTGCACTACCGCCCCATCGACGACCTCTACGAGGAGTGGATCGCTCGCATCACTGAGCTCGTCAGCGCCGCAGGGGGCTCTCCCGCGTTGTACCTCTCGCTGCCTCGCCCTCCGTCCTGCGTGGGTGATGCAGCTCAGGGGGCGCCTCCGCCACCTCCTCCCCAAGAAGGTGCCCTAGCTCCAAGGCGCGCGGCTCCTGGACGGGACCCACCGCGTCCAGCGCCCGCGCGACAAGAAAGGAGCTGCCAAGAAATCCCTCGTCCCCAAGAAGGCGCCCGCGTGCTCCTTGCTCCAGAGCGTCAAGACCGCATCCCTGCGCCAGCACGTCAAGACCCTGCGCTGCGCCCGGCAGCGGCGCGCAGGAACCACCAAGAGCAAGCCCAGCCATAGCAAGGGGCTGCGGTGACCAAGGTAGGTTGCCGCGCCTTCACCACCGAGCTGCGTAGCGTCGCGTGGCCCGGCAAGTTCAAGCCAGACCTGCCTCCCCGCTACGACGGCACGGCCGACCCCGCGGAGTTCCTGCAGCTCTACAAGCTGGGCATCGAAGCGGCCAAGAGAGACGAAAAGGTCATGGCGAATTGGTTTTCCATGGCGCTCAAAGATGGTGCCCGCACCTGGCTCCTTAACCTGCCTCCTGGCACGATCTCCTCTTGGGACGAGATGCGCACCCGCTTCATCGCTAACTTCCAGGGCACTTGCGACCGTCCTCCGGCCGTGGGTGACCTACGTCGCATCAAGCATCAACCAGGAGAGACCCTGCAAAAGTACATCCAGCGCTTCAACAGCGCCCGCCTCAAGATTCCCAAGGTGACCGAGGAGGCCATCATCTCAGCGTTCTCTGATGGCGTCTGCGACGTCAAGATGAAGGAGGAGCTGGCAATCCACGAAGAGCTTTGCACATCTCTGGAGCTGTTCAATCTGGCGACCAAGTGCGTAAGGGCTGAGGAGGGACGCCTCTCCCTTCTCGAGCTCCCAGCTGCTGACCCCGAAGAGAAGAAAGCCAAGGCCAAGGATGTGAAGCGCAAAGGAGCAGTCGTGCTCGCAGCAGAGCCAGCACAAAGCGCGGCAGGGACCGGCCGGAGTCGTCCAAGGGCAGCCGGTACTGCGTGTACCACGACCTCCACACCCACAACACCACCGAATGCCAAGAGCTCAGGGCCGTGCGAGAAGGGCGTATCGGTCGACGCCCCGAGCGCAACGATCGGGGCTACGGCCGAGGAGGAGGAAGAGGTGGAGGACGATGGGACGACCGAGGCCCTTGCCAAG
Source organism: Triticum aestivum (assembly GCF_018294505.1). Classification (NCBI taxonomy): domain Eukaryota; kingdom Viridiplantae; phylum Streptophyta; class Magnoliopsida; order Poales; family Poaceae; genus Triticum; species Triticum aestivum. Next base: position 235,416,412 of record NC_057808.1, on the reverse strand, counting down.
GCTGGTGTGACCAACCTCGCGAGGACCGCTGGCAGGACCAGCCTCGTGAGGAGGCTTGGAGGGATCAGCCTCGCGAGGATCGCCCGCAGGGCAACGCATGCCTTCCTCCTCTGCCGCCACCGCCAAGAAGGAATGACGACCATCATCAAGACGAGGGGGCTGGGGGGCTTCCAGGAGCCACGTGCCATCGCTTGCATCCTGGGCGGTGCCCAGGCCCCAGCCTCTCAGCGCATCTTCAAGTAGTTTGCTCGCGAGGTGAACGCAGCCCTCCCCAGGCTCGAGGCCACGCGCCCTCTCAGGTGGTCCGCGTGCACCATCACGTTCAGCTCAGTGGATCAGCTCAAGTGTGCGGCTACAGCCGGTGTCCTTCCAATGCTTTGTTCTCCAGTCATCAGCAACATGCAAGTTAACAAGACCCTCATCGATGGCGGCGCGGGACTCAACGTCCTGTCCGTCGAGACATTCAACGACCTCCAAGTGCCTCATGACCAGCTTCAACAAACCAAGCCCTTCTCAGGAGTAACTGACGTCTCCAACACTCCGATAGGGCAGATTCGCCTCCCCGTCACTTTCGGACAGCGCAAGAACTACCGAACCGAGCTCATCGACTTCGACGTTGCCCACATTCGCCTGCCATACAATGCCATCCTCAGGTATCCGGCCCTGGCCAAGTTCATGGCAGTGACTCACCATGGTTACAATGTCCTCAAGATGCCGGGAAGGGCGGAGTCATCACGGTCCCCTGCGAAGAGAAAGATGCAGTGTGTTCTCTCCAACGCGCCTTCCAAGCTGCCTCGGTCGAGGACCGGGACAACATGCATGAACCTTCCCGAGGTAGTCCTCAAGAAGAAGAAGACATCACCCAGCTCAAGGCCTCAGGAGGTTGGCACCTCTGGAGGCGCCGCATCAGGATCTGCGCCCGTGCAAGGGGCGCCTCCCTCCACCGCATAGGAAGGCGCGCCCGGCGCCCTCCTCAGGCAAGGCCTGGGGGCTCTCTCCTGGAGGGCCTCTGACTTTGCCAAGATCACGAGGGAGGCGCTCGGGCACCATTTGGAGGCGTGCTTCGTGGCACGTTTCCCTGAGGAAGGCAGAAGGCAAGGAGGGCCCAACCCTCAGGAATTCATCACCAAGGTCACTCAGGAGCTGCAGGAATCGAGAGTCATGCGCGGAGATCGCCGCCTACCTGGCATAGCTCCCCACCCAGACGAGGATGGCGGGCTGCGCGTCTGCATAGACGTCCTAGGGCTCAACCGAGCCGCGTCTCAGGAGCGTTTCTGGCCTTCGCGCGTGGGACGTTGCGAGGGTCCGCCTCACAGCTACGTTCGCATACCTTTCGGCCTGCCGAACGCGGCTGCAGCTCACCAGCGCCTGATGCGGAGCATTCTGGAAGCTCAGGAGGTCCGGCATCATGCGGTCCTGGCGGAGATGGAGATGGTCCTTGAGGAACCACCTGGGCCCCCAGAGCCTCCCGAGGCTCAGGCCTCCAGTGGCTCGTGAGGGTCAGCTTCTTCACCGCGCATCATCAGCTACTCCAACACCCGCTCTGCAATGGTATCAGGTGACATCTTTCGAGTTTCATTTCAGCTGGGAGCGCCCTCAGGGCTGCATTATTCCCAGGTCATGTGGGTCCGTCCCTGCGGCATGTATCCGTTTTGCTTATGTCTTTAGTTCACTTTGCTGGGGGCGCCCCTCGGGCCGCATCATCCCCAAGCCGCTCGGGCCAGGCCCAGTGGCACGTATCTTTCCTGCATCTATCTAAGTCGGTTTGCTTTTCATGTTTAACCTGCTTACGATTATCATCACTCGCCTACCGCGACCCCTTCTTCTCCCTCATGCAAACTTCTTGCACGTTAAAAGGGGGGCGCCTGAGCATCGCGACTCAGGGGCTCTTACTGGCTCTCCAGCCCTCACGCCCTGGCCTTGTCCACGGCATCGCGACCTGGCATACCAGCGGCGGCTGAGCTCGCTCGAGGGCCGGGACCTGAGGACGTAGAGCATTTGCATCTAACCACCTTGCAGGAACATTCAGCCGCCAAAGTCTCAAGATCAGGCGCAACCCGCCTTGAGGTAGGGCCTCGTGAGTCCCGCGCTGGCTCACGGGTGCCCAGATACACCTCGTCTAGCCCTACCGTGCCGGCCACGCGTCAGGGCGGGGCTGTACACGCCCCGGGGGCTCCTCCCGGAGGGGGCCCCCCTCCCATGTACCAGTGGAAGCACCATGCTCCGCGCTGGCTGACGACACTGCTGAGGAACTGCTATGCCCGTACACATACGGAAGCGCTATGCTCCGCGCTGGTGATAAACAACTGAGGGCAGCCCACGGCTGTATCAACCTCACGGAGCCCAGAGCTCAATGTCTGGCCTCATCGCAATGCCTTCCCTCGGGAGCGCCGCGCGAGGGGGCTGGACACGGGGGCTGCGCCTGGGCCACGCCCGAGCGCACGCCCCCCAGCCAGGTCCCTCGGACCTGGTCGTTGTGCGCCCCGCTCCGAGTGGAGCCAAGGTATGAAGACCGTTTGAGCGTCAAGGGGGACTCCTGAGCATCGCGACTTAGGAGCCTAACTGGTCACGTAGCCCCTCACTCCTTAGTTCGGAAAGGCTAACGGCGGTTGAGGTATGCGCGGGGCCGGGCCCTGCCGACATAGAACGACAGATCTACTCCTACACCCCTCCCTATTTGCCGTTTGAGCGCCAAGGGGGACTCCTGAGCATCGCGACTCAGGAGCCTAACTTTCCACGTCGCCCCTCACTCCTTGGTCCCGTCCTGGTTTTCGGTCGGGGCTAACGGCGGCTGAGGTATGTGCGGGGCCGGGCCCTGCCAACGTAGAACACAAGGCAAATAGGAAGGAAACCGCAAAATCTCGCAAATTCAGAAGCAAATATTACAAACCATAAATTGTCCTCACGATACCAAACCCAAGTTTAAACGCCTCCACGAGGCACCGTGCGTGTTGCAGGAATTGAAACAGGAAAGAAGCCGTGAGGAGATCAACCCTGAGCAGCGCCGTCGCTCGTGATGGGGTCGCACTTGTCAGCTCCACCTCCCGAGGCCGCGGGACCGGCCTTGGGCGCGGTGGCGAAGGCGCGGAACTTCGCCAGCAAGGCTTCTGCTCGACCCTTCACGGCTTCAGCAGTAGCGGCGGAGTGCGCGGCGTCCACAGGCTCCAGCAGATCGTCAAGGTTGGCGTCGGGGTTGCGGAGGTAGACGTGGCTGAGGATCCGCGTCAGCGCCGCGGAAGAAAGGACGCGAGCTTCAACCTCGGCCATGGGGCCGATGCCGTGCACGACCTCCTCGAGCGCCTCAACCAGGAAGCGGAGAGCTGCGGTCAGATCTTCATCAGCCAGGGCCTCCGAGTTCAGGCGGAGATCGGCGTCCGCATCCTCGAGCCTCCACAACGGGCGCGAGTGCGCCTGAAGTGGGGCCACCCGATGCGCCAGGAACTCCCTCAGGAGCGTGGCCCCGGTCAGCTTCACCGCCTTCATGTTGCTGGGCCTCAGGTCGGCGTTCATCCTCTCCAGCACCAGCTTCGCCCGCCGGTCGTCAAGCTTCGCACGAGACCACGACTCGTCGGCCTGAGCCTGCCCCGTGGGCAGTGCCAGCCGAGGGTTGATGCATCTGGCATCCAGCATAACCCACTTGCTCCGAAAGCCGTCAGCCCTCTTCCCGGCCTTCGAGATTGCCTTGGCTTTGGAGTACGCGACAAAGCCAGCGCACGCAGAGGCATGCGCACCGGTGACTCGGAGGAAGAAGAAGTGGCGCAGCAATGCCACGGAAGGCATCACCCCGACGTGCGCCTCGCAGTAGTAGGCAAAAATTGACAAAAGAAGAACAGAGTGGGGATGAAGATGTATAGCCTGCAGCCTATAATGGCGGAGGACGGCATAGAAGAACTCTGAGAAAGGAGGCACCAGGCCAGCTATGACGGCGCTCATGAAGAAGGGGTAGAAGGTGCTCCCCTTGTCCTTCGGCTGTGTGGAGCCAGGTCGGAGCGCGGTCTCCCCCATCTCGCTGCCTTTCGCCGCCGTCATCAGGCGCGTGAGGGTGAGATTCTTCTCCATCATGTTTGGGGGATCCAGAGCCGACGAGTACTAGGCCGGTGGAGCCTCGGCCGCGGTTTTGCGGGGCGCCATTGCTCGCTGAAGGAGAAGGGATGAAGCGGATCTGGAGATTTCGGAAGCAGGGGGCAAGAGGAAGAAAGTGGATCTGGAGCAAGGCGAATGGGAGCAATGAAGGTAAGCCTAGCCCGAGCGAGCCTTTTTGTCAGACGGGCAGTTGCCGAGGCAGCGTGGGGGAGCGGAGACGCCCACGTCCAATCAACCGCCACGCGGCGACCAAGGCCGCAGGCTGTTGGGGCCCGCGGCGCTCCACACTTGCTGCTAAGCCAAGTCCGAGCGCGCCTTGGGCCCGGGGGCTACTGTCGGCGTTCTGGGAACGGGGGTCCCCAAACTTGCCTGCCTGCGGTCTGCGGCGTGGCTCAAGGGGTGGCCCAGTACGGCCCATCTTCATCAACCCAAGCTCAAGACCCTCGCGAGGGGCCAAGCCTCGCGGGGCGGACGACGCAAGGCTTCCTCAGGGACGGCCTCACCAGGCAGGCTCGCGAGGAGGCGGAGAGATCAAGGCAGGGGTACCTCGCGAGGTGCTCGTGATGCAAGCCATGACGATCAAGGCCAGGCCGGCGCAAGGCGGGTGCCGGCCTGCGCAGTGTCCTTGTTTCCTCTTTGGTGCAAAGGGGGGCAAGCACAGGCGCGGAGTACCGAGGCATCAAGCAAAGGTTACCATTCCGGTGCAACGAGACCAAGACCAGCAGAGCGGCAGGACGGAGGTCACCATGGAGCCCAAGACGGCGTCATCACCAGTGCTTTTGGCAGCTGAAGACCACCTTTAGTTAGGATAACTTGTACTAGATGTTCCCCTTCAAAATGGCCGTTGTTGGCGCCCTTCCCGCTCAATATTTGGGAAGAGGACCAAGGCCTCTATAAATAGGGCTGGCCACCACCGTAGAGAGGGAGGAGATCTTTCCCAAGTAGCACACCGCACCAGCTCAAGAACACCTCTCGCGAGGCTGTTCTTCCTCTGTACTGTTCATCATCATCCCCTGAGGCAATCCACCACACCACACACTGGATTAGGGTATTACACCACAACGGTGGCCCGAACCAGTATAAACCTTGCGTCCCTTGTGTTGTTCATCATGTAGTTTAGATTCTCAGCAAGGCAGTTGGACGCGGATCGGTAGGGGGAAGATCTTTGCGCGCACCCCAGAGTTCGAACCTTAAGGGTTTTGCCGTAACCCCATGTCCGACACCTGCCGGAGGGGGGATCCCTCACCGGTGGCCAACTTCATCATCCCGGCGCTCTCCATGATGTGGAGGGAGTAGTTCAACCTCGGGGCTGAGGGTATGTACCAATAGCTATGTGTTTGATCTCTCTCTCTCTCTCTCTTGTGTTCTTGATTCGGCACGAGCTTGACGTATCGCGAGCTTTGCTATTATAGTTGGATCTTATGATGTTTCTCCCCCTCTACTCTCTTGTAATGGATTGAGTTTTCCCTTTGAAATTATCTTATCGGATCGAGTCTTTAAGGATTTGAGAACACTTGATGTATGTCTTGCATGTGCTTATCTGTGGTGACAATGGGATATTCACGTGATCTACTTGATGTATGTTTTGGTGATCAACTTGCGGGTTCCGCTCGTGAACTTATGCATAGGGGTTGGCACACGTTTTCGTCTTGACTCTCCGGTAGAAACTTTGGGGCACTCTTTGAAGTTCTTTGTGTTGGTTGAATAGATGAATCTGAGATTGTTTGATGCATATCGTATAATCATACCCACGGATACTTGAAGTGACATTGGAGTATCTAGGTGACATTAGGGTTTTGGTTGATATGTGTCTTAAGGTGTTATTCTAGTACGAACTCTTGAATAGATTGATCCGAAAGAATAACTTTGAGGTGGTTTCGTACCCTACAATAATCTCTTCGTTTGTTCTCCACTATTAGTGACTTTGGAGTGACTCTTTTTTGCATGTTGAGGGATAGTTATATGATCCAATTATGTTATTATTGTTGAGAGAACTTGCACTAGTGAAAGTATGAACCCTAGGCCTTGTTTCCTAGCATTGCAATACCATTTTTGCTCACTTTTGACATTAGTTACCTTGCTGTTTTTATATTTTCAGATTACAAAAGCCTTTATCTACCTCCCATATTGCACTTGTATCACTATCTCTTCGCCGAACTAGTGCACCTATACAACTTACCATTGTATTGGGTGTGTTGGGGACACAAGAGACTCTTTGTTATTTGGTTGCAGAGTTGCTTGAGAGAGACCATCTTCATCCTACGCCTCCCACGGATTGATAAACCTTAGGTCATCCACTTGAGGGAAATTTGCTACTGTCCTACAAACCTCTGCACTTGGAGGCCCAACAACGTCTACAAGAAGAAGGTTGCGTAGTAGACATCAAGCAATTTCTGGCGCCGTTGCCGGGGAGGTGAGTGCTCGAAGGTATATCTTTAGATCTTGCAATCGAATCTTTTAGTTTCTTGTTTTATCACTAGTTTAGTTTATAAAAGAAAACTACAAAAAATGGAATTAAGGTTGACTCATATATATGCTTCATCTTTTTAATGTCTTTTGTGAAAATGATGGGAAGGAAAATTGTGCTCAAGTACTAGAAGAAGAATTACATAGAATGCTTGGCATAAAGTATGTGAATGATGAGCATGATTGCAATGTTGTTAGTATGAATTCTTTGAATACTCATGATGCTAATGATATGCAAAGCCACAAGCTTGGGGATGCTATGTTTGATGAAGATGATATGTTTAGTCCCCCAGGTTTTGATGAGCAAATTTATTATGATGAAAGCATGCCTCCTATTTATGATGATTATTGTGATGACATGTATGCTATAAAGAATAAATATAACCATCAAACTTGTCATCATGATTTTAATTTTCAATTGTATTATGCTTCACATGAAAGTTATTTTGTTGAATTTGTTCCCACTACTGTTGATGAGAATAAATTTGCTTATGTGGAGAGTAGTAAAATTTCTATGCAAGTAGATCATGAAAAGAATGCTTTATGTGCTGGTTATATGGTTGAATTCCTTCATTATGCTACTGAAAATTATTATGAGAGAGGATCATATGCTTCTACATATTGCAATAATATCAAGTTTCCTCTCTATGTGTTGAAAATCTTGAACCTATGCTTGTTTTGCCTTCCTATGCTAGTTGATTATTGTTTCCATAAGTTCTTTGCTAAAAAAATCCCTATGCATAGGAAGTGGGTTAGGCTTAAATGTGCTAGTCATATTCTTCTTTATGCTCTCTTTATGTTTCAATTCTTATCTTTTATGTGAGCATCATTGAAATCATCATGCCTAGCTAGGGGCGTTAAACGTTAGCGCTTGTTGGGAGGCAACCCAATTTTATTTTTGTCCTTTGATGTTTTCTCCTGTTTAGTAATAAATAATTCATCTGACTCTGGTTAGATGTGGTTTTATGTTTTAATTAGTGTTTGTGCCAAGTAGAACCTTTGGGAAGACTTGGGTGAAGTCTTTGCGATCTTGCTGTAAAAAACAGAAACTTTTGCGCTCATGAGATTAGCCACCATTTTTTCCTGGAGAGTGATTTTAGGTTGATTCTTTTTGCAGTAGATTAATAGACAAATTCCTCAGGTCCACTAATTTATTTCATAATTTTTGGAGTTACAGAAGTATTCGAATGATACATATTAATACAGACTGTTCTGTTTTTGACAGATTCTGTTTTCATTGTGTTGTTTGCTTATTTTGATGAATCTATGAGTAGTATCGGAGGGTATGAACCATAGAGAAGTTGGAATGCAGTAGATATTACACCAATATGAATTTAGAATGAGTTCACAACAGTACCTAAGTGGTGATTTATTTTCTTATACTAACGGAGCTTATGAGTTTTCTGTTAAGTTTTGTGTTGTGAAGTTTTCAAGTTTTGGGTAAAGATTCGATGGACTATGAAATAAGGAGTGGCAAGAGCCTAATCTTGGGATGCCCAAGGCACCCCAAGGTAATATTCAAGCGCAACCAAGAGCCTAATCTAGGGGATGCCCCGGATGGCATCCCCTCTTTCGTCTTCGTTCATCGGTAACTTTACTTGGAGCTATATTTTTATTCACCACATGATATGTGTTTTGCTTGGATTGTCATTTTATTTTATTTAGTTTTGCTTGCTGTTTGAATAAAATACCAAGATCTGAAATTCTTAAATGTTAGAGAGTCTTCACATAGTTACATAATTATTCGACTACTCATTGATCTTCACTTATATGTTTCAGAGTAGCTTGTCAATTGCTCTAGTGCTTCACTTATATCCTTTTAGAGCACGGCGGTGGTTTTATTTTGAAGAAATAGATGAACTATCATGATTCACTTATATTATTTTGAGAGTCTTTTAGAACAGCCTGGTAATTTGCTTTGGTTATAAAATTAGTCCTAATATGATGGGCAACCAAGATGGGTACAATAAAAAGTTTCATATATAGTGCATTGAATACTATGAGAAGTTTGATACTTGATAATTGTTTTGAGATATAAAAATGGTGATATTAGAGTCGTGCTAGTTGAGTAATTGTGAAATTGAGAAATACTTGTGTTGAGGTTTGCAAGTCCCATAGCATGCATGTATGGTAACCGTTGTGTGACAAATTTGAAGCATGAGGTGTTCTATGATTGCCTTCCTTATGAGTGGCGGTCGGGGACGAGCGATGGTCTTTTCCTACCAATCTATCCCCCTAGGAGCATGCGCATAGTGCTTGGTTTTGATGAATTGTAGATTTTTGCAATAAGTATGTGAGTTCTTTATGACTAATGTTGAGTCCATGGATTATACGCACTCTCACCCTTCCATCATTGCTAGCCTCTTCGGTACCGTGCATTGCCCTTTCTCACCTCAAGAGTTGGTGCAAACTTCGGCGGTGCATCCAAACCCCGTGATACGATACGCTCTATCACACATAAGCCTCCTTATATCTTTCTTAAAACAGCCACCATACCTACCTATTATGGCATTTCCATAGCCATTCCGAGATATATTGCCATGCAACTTTCCACCGTTTCATTTATTATGACACGCTTCATCATTGTCATATTGCCTTCCATGATCATGTAGTTGACATCGTATTTGTGGAAAGGCCACCATGCATAATTTTTCATACATGTCACTCTTGATTCATTGCCCATCCCGGTACACCGCCGGAGGCACTCATATAGGGTCATATTTTGTTCTAGTATCGAGTTGTAATCTTTGAGTTGAAATTAAATAGAAGTGTGATGATCATCATTATTAGAGCATTGTCCCGAAAAAAAGGCCAAATAAAAAAAGGAGAAAGGCCAAAAAAAGAGGCCAAAAAAAAGAGAAAAAGAATAAAAGGGACAATGTTACTATCTTTTTTTCACACTTCTGCTTCAAAGTAGCACCATGATCTTTATGATGGAGAGTCTTTTATTTTGTCACTTTCATATACTAGTGGGAATTTTTCATTATAGAACTTGGCTTGTATATTCCAACAATGGGCTTCCTCAAATGCCCTAGGTCTTCATGAGCAAGCAAGTTGGCTGCACACCCACTTGGTTTCTTTTGTTGAGCTTTCATACATTTATAGCTCTAGTGCATCTGTTGCATGGCAATCCCTACTCCTTGCATTGACATCAATTGATGGGCATCTCCCTAGCCCGTTGATTAGCCGCGTCAATGTGAGACTTTCTCCCTTTTTGTCTTCTCCACACAACCTCCATCATCATATTCTATTCCACCCATAGTGCTATCACTACAAAAACAAGAGACACATCCGTGACATTTTGGGCCGAATGAATTTTTTTTCTGTCATACATATGACACTTCTATGACGATAATTGTGACAAAACCCGGTATCATCATAGATGTGGTGGGCTCCTACTTCTATGACAAAAAATCATGACAGAAAATGGGCTTTTCGTCCTGGGCGGGCCGGAGACGCAGCTGCATGACATTCTTTGGGCCGTCCATGACAGAAAAAACCATGGTAGAAGCGAGGGCGAGGAAAATTTCGGGGAGTTCCCGGTTACGGTGGGAGGTCGGGGGCCGAGCGATGCACGTTTCTCTCGTACACCTACGCGCGTGTGTGCGAGGCGTTGGCTCTAACTGAACCCGAGCGAGGCGTTGGGCTCTAACTGAACCCGAGCGATTGCACTGCAGGCTACGCGTTACTGAACCCGAGCGATCGATCGATGGCTGTTAACTGAACCCGATCGAGCGATTCCTTCGCTACTGCTGCTAACTGAAGCCGATCGATTGGATGAACAGTGAGCGTTGCGGGGGGTTTGGATGAACAGTGAGCGGTGGCGTTGCCTCTGGATGAACAGGACCCCGTGGTGTGGAGGGCTGGATGAACAGTAGATGGTGGATGGGTGCCCGTGGAGGGGTGGTTGAACAGGAGCCGGTGGAGTAGCACGCGGTGGAGGCTGGATGAACAGGAGCCCGAGGAGGCTGGAGGAGGTCGACGGTAGCCCGTGGAGGCTGGAGGAGGTCGACGGTGGAGATGAACAGTATCCCGTGGAGTCCCATTTTGCGGTACGCCACACCCCTCCCGATGAACAGGACCCCCGTTTCGACCGTAGCGCTCCAACACAAGTCTGTTTCGTCCGTTTTGCGGTACGCCACACCCCTCCCGATCAACAGGACCCCCGTTTCGACCGTAGGAGGTCCGTTTCCTCCGTTTTGCGGTACGCCACACCCCTCCCGATCAACAGGACCCCCGTTTCGACCGTAGGAGATCTGTTTCGTCCGTTTTGCGGTACGCCACACCCCTCCCGATCAACAGGATCCCCGTTTCGACCGTAGGAGGTCCGTTTCCTCCGTTTTGCGGTACACCAGACCCCTCCCGATGAACAGGACCCCCGTTTCGAACGTGGCCGGTCGAACACAAGGCCGTTTCCTCCGTTCTGCGGTACGCCAGGCCTCGTTTCCATCGCCTGTTCCGTCCAAGCCCTCCCGATAAACACGACCACGTATTTCGTTCCGACCCAGCTGGTTGGCTCCCCATGAACACGACGACGACGTTGTTTCTCCGTTCCAACCCAGCCATGTACACGAGCCCTGGCCGTACGTATGCGCGAGTAGGCGTTCGAGACCCCGCCCGTATGTACACATATGTGGCCGTATTTTCTTTCTTGCACACTGGCCGCTGTACGTACGTGTACATGCTATGTGCGCGCCTCTACTACGACACGTACGCGCCTCTACTACGACACGTGCGCGCCTCTACATCGACCAGTATATATGTACGTACACGTTCGCGACCAGAATGACAACGCTACGTACGCTTCGACCAGGTGGGTCCCGACTGTCAGGCACTTCCTTGCGTGCGAAGATGTATCTGGTGGGTCCCAGCAGTCAGGGGGGTGAATCATTTTTTTTCGGACGCACTTCCTTGCGTGCGAAGATGTAGCTGGTGCGTCCTAGCAGTCAGGGGGGCGAATCGTTTTTTTCGGACGCACTTCCTTGCGTGCGAAGATGTAGCTGGTGGGTCCTAGCAGTCAGGGGGAAATGTTTTTTCGCAAAATACGGTGGCCCGTCGGTGGGTCCCCGCTGTCAGGTGAAGGAATAATTATTTTGCGCGTAATAAGGAGGCACTTCCTTGCTGCGGCCGTGGACCCAGCTGCCAGCCTCTCCACGTACAGTCCACGTCCGATGGAAGCCGTTCCTTGACCACGTTGACCACACCGCGCCGAGAGCACCAGGGCGGTGGACGACGGCGAGGCCTAGGAAGGGGACGACGCGGCAGTGATGCCCACACGTAGAGGAGTATGAGGGTTCACTCGTTCGGCTGCGGTGTGAGGCTGCCGTCGCCGCAGAATAACAGGGGGTGTGGGTGCGTAGAGGGATGGCCTGGCCAGCGGTGGGAGTAGTAGGGGGCGGTGAGGCCTCCGCGGCATCACAGCCGGCCACGGGCGGCAGGAGCACGCGACACGACCAGCGCTGCTTTGGGCGGCTGGAGCAAGAAGACCAGAGGTTGAAGAAGCACTACGGCCGTTGGATGGACATCGTACGGTCACTAGAGCTAGAATCGTTCATATATTGACTAAAGTTGACAAAGGCCTCCGTCCAGTCAACTTAGTAGGCCCACAAGTCAGCCTCCCACCAAGGTGGGTCCCAGCTAGCAGGGGGTATTCATTTTTTTGTGCGTAATAAGGAGGCACTTTCGGTGGGTCCGAGCTGACAACGGGGGGAACATTTTTTCGCAAAATACGGTGGCCCGTTCGGTGGGTCCCAGCAGTCAGGGGGAAACTTTTTTTCGCGAAATACTGGTGGCCCGTCCGGTGGGTCCCTGCTGTCAGGTGGAGGAATAATTATTTTCCGCGTAATAAGGAGGCACTTCCTTGCGCCTATCATGGACCCAGCTGTCAGCCTCTCCACGTACAGTACTCTTCCGATGGAAGTCGGTCTTTGACCACATTGACCACACCGTGCCGACAGCACCACAGCGGTGGACGACGGCGAGGCCTAGGAAGGGGACGACGCGGAGCCGGGGAAGACGCGGCAGTGGAAGCCCGCGCGGAGAGGAGTACGAGGGTTCACCGGTTCGACTGCGGTGTGAGGCTGCCGTCACCGCAGAATAACAGGGGGTGTGGGTGAGTAGAGGGATGGCCTGGCCAGCGGTGGGAGTAGTAGGGGGCGGTGAGGCCTCCGCGGCATCACAACCGGCCATGGGAGGCAGGAGTATGCGGCACGACCGGCGCTGCTTTGGGCGGCTGGAACACGAAGACCAGAGGTTGAAGAAGCACTACGGCCGTTGGATGGACATCGTACGGTCACTGGAGCTAGAATCGTTCATATTGACTAAGTTGACAAAGCCCTCCATCCCCGTAAACTTAGTAGGCCCACAAGTCAGCCTCCCACCAAGGTGAGTCCCAGCTAGCAGGGGGACTATTCATTTTTTTGTGCGTAATAAGGAGGCATTTCCGGTGGGTCCGAGCTGGCAGCGGGGGGAACGTTTTTTTCGCGAAATACAGAGGCCCTTCCGGTGGGTCCTAGCTATCAGGTGGAGGAATCATTATTTTGCGCGTAATAAGGAGGCATTTCCCTATGTGGGCCCCTACTGTCAGCCTCTTCCGATGGCTGTTGTTTGTTGACCATGTTGACCTCGCCGTGCCGAGAGCACAAACGCGGTGGACGAGGGCGAGGCCCAGGAAGAGAACCACCCGGAGCCGGCGAAGCCACCGCAGCGGATGCCCACGCTGAGGGGAGAACGAGCGCTGACTGGTCGGCTGCGGGGTGAGGCTGACGTCGCCGGAAAATAACAGGATCTGTGGGTGGTTAGAGGGATGGCCTGGCGGCAGCACAGCCTGCCACGGGAGGACGGAGCAGGAAGTCCCGCCGGTGCTGGTTTGGGCGGCTGGAGCAGGAAGATCAGAGATTGAAGAAGCACGGCGGCCGTTGGATGGACATCCAACAGTCACTGTTGTGTGTTGACTAAGTTGACAAAGCCTTGCGTACGCGTCAAAAAAAATTTAGGACAGCGTCATCGTCAACCTAGTAGGCCCAGAAGTCAGCCTCTGTGGAAAACAGCATACAAGCCATTAGCCATTATTTTCAATAATTTACAGCCCATTTGCTAATTCTTAAGGATATTTGAAGCCCATATTCTTTTTATTAGCATTACATACCATATATTTTGGGCACTGCTAAAAAATTCAACGAAATTTTGCATATTTCGGTGGGGTCCGAACTCTTTTAATCATGAAATTTTGAGTCACGTTAAAAATAATTTTCAAAAAATTATATCAAAATAAAATTCAAACAATTCTCCGCAAGAAAATGAATGAAATATAGAATCTTAACTAGCAAGATGCCCGTTCATTGCACGGAACATGAAGATGCATTTGTATGAGTAGTTTATCTTGTGGGAGAAAAGATGATATTTTAATGTAATTGCCAGTTGGCTTTGGTTTTTATAAGAGTAGAGAGTAGAGAAATCCTGAAAAATGATATTTTAATGCAATTTCAGGTTGGCTTTGGTTTAAAAATTTACAGCCCATTTCTTACAACTTATAGCTCGTTTTCTGGGGAAGCCCATTTCTTACTACTTACATCCCTCCTCGTCTTGAAAGATTTGCAGCCCAGCAGGGCTGAGAAAAGCAAGTAGGCCTCGGTTTTGGTATTCTCCAAAAAAAGAACAGGGCTAGCCAATTTCAGAAAGAAAAAATATATCAACTGGGCTCGTCATGTGCTTAATAAAAGCGTAAGCGTGGGCTAGGCGGGCCACAGCCCCCACACAGCACGCAGTTGAGCTCCGTCTCTGAAACTGAAAAACAACTGGGCGAGCTGCTGGGTCCCTGGTGTTATCCGCTCGTTGTGTAATTTTCTCGTTTATTGACTACATTGACAATGGCGTGGAACCTAGTTGTCAAACAATTAGGAGGAAGTATTTTTTTGGCTTGTAATAATGAGGCACCTGCTTGCGAAATGCAATGACCCTGGTGGTTCCCTACTGTCAGCCTCTCCACGTACAGTCATCTCCTGATTCCTCTTGGTTGTTGACCATGTTGACAACGCCAGACGGCGGCGGGCACAGCGAGCGAGCCAAGGCGGAGAACGACGGCAAGGCCTCGGACGGGAACGAACATCAGCCATGGAAGATGCGGCAGTGTAGTGGCAGGTGGAGGGGAGTATGAGGGCAACAACATGCAAGTCAAGCATACAAATGGTACAAAAAGCCCAAGGATTAATTGTTCATCAAATTTTTAGACAAAACCCAGATTGAACATGACAGTAACATCTAACCCAACCACTCTTTTTTGCAGTCACAAACAAATGGATCGGTCTGATCCATAAAATCAACATCTTGTGCAAAAACATTTATTTCAGGATGTCTACAACTTATTGTAAATAGAAGCCGAGCACGTTTAGAAGCCCATTTGTCCACCTGAAACTTCTTTTTTTGCTGTTCAACATGTTCGTCCGTGAGAAATATCTTGCTGTAAAAATTAAGCCTCATGGACAATAGTAACCTCACATTCAACAGGAAGAATGTGACAAAGCTTCTGTTTGCCTGGTTGGACGCATATCGTCCCATCGTTATTGTCCTCAAACGAATGTCATGAGAACTGAGAAAATCCTTGTGCTTATTACGCCAACGATTTGTTATATGTTTTTCTCCATGTGGTTCTGCCTAAGTAGACATGAAGATTGAAAACAGTTAAGGTCTGAAAAAAGAGTATGTCAAAAGAACGACAGCTGAACAGTTAATTCTAGTACAATATATACGGGCTTTCAATGTGCATGAAATCATCACCTCTATGTATAAATTCTCCAGAGATCGAAAGCATCGCAACAAGCCAATAATTATGTCCAGATCAAAACTATACATTCTGATATATATGATCTTCACAGAATCCAGCAGCATTGATAGGCTATCAATGGACGAACTCTTCATTGAGCATATAACATAATATTAGTACCCAAAGTGTACTCCAAGATGATATAAAACTTATGTGCACAAATGAAAAATGCAGCATATGATTTCAAATGTGTAGATGATAATATACGGTACCTGAAAAAGTGAGGAGCCAAACACCAACTCCTTGTGATTATTAAACGGGTCACGAATTACACCCAAGGTCTCCAGTTTGGGCGCAGAGACGACAGTTATTTCTGAAGCGGTATAAAAATTATGAAGGAGCAACCTTTCAAGTGAAGGGGCATCTTCGATGATGAGCTAATGTCCTTTAAAACAAATTCCAATGCTTTTAAGGTGAGGTGACTTTATTTGGAGACAACTGATACCGATTTCTATTCCCAAAACAATCAGCAAGCGCTCCAGGGCAGGGCAACTGGAGTGGATGATGCTGTGCAGTGAGGCCTCCGACAGATAAACCACCACAAGCGAAAGTTTTTTTAGCAGTGGGAGTCGAAGCATTTGTACCAGATTGTCTGGTAGATGGCACCGGGCGAAGGTGGCGGTGTGGAAAGAGGAGGAAAACCGCGAGATGGACAACGATGGTGTGGGCACGAATTCTTGGTATGTTCGTGGTATGAAACTTTCGTGGTAATGGTAGAACTCAAACTGCTGGAGTTTTCCGAATTCAGGGGATGTCAGCCAAGCGTCCACCTTGCCGGGTATGGACAACAGGTAGCTTGTCGGGATGCAGAGGCATTGAACGGGGCCCTGCTGGTGAGAAGAGACGATGGCTCTGAGGAGATCAAATTCAAGAAGGACAGATATCTGACGACAATCAAGATTGAGGGGCGCGGTGCGCCATAGAGGGCACCACCGAGTTGAGAGGACTTGTGTGCGGCAGCAATCCTTGGTGGGGAGAAGCGAGATGATCTCCTCAAGGATGACGCCCGGGAGATCGCCGATGCGGTCCACCAGAGATTCTACTAGTTCCTCAGATCCGGGTGGGGGGGGAGGCTCGCCGCTTCTCCCCGCGCTACCGGGTGCGGGATCTACAACCGGCGTCGCCGCTGGCGGGAGCCTCATCTTCTTGGCACTGGGGCCAGCCGACTCCATTTTCCTTGTGGGCGTCGCGCCGAGCTCACGGGTTTGAGCAGAGTAGCCAGAGACGAGCCTAGTGGCAGTGCAAGTGGGGAAGAAGGAGGGCTGGGGATTTCTGTAGGAGTGGAAGAAGAGGAGCAGGCGTTTTCTGTATGAGTGAGGAAGAAGGTGAGCGGGGTTTTCCGGACGAGTGAGGAAGATTGGGGAGCGGGGGGAATTGGGTGGGGAGACGGAAGCGGGAGAGCGAGTTGTTCGTGTTTATAAGGCCCGCTACACTAACTACTCGCTTTTTCCCAAGAACCGCTCTCTTCTTTTGCGTTGCTGCATTGGAGCTGGTGCATGGGCTTGGCTGACTGGCCATTGGAGCTGGTTTGTTACTAGGCCTATTTAATAGGTTGGTTATGGAGTAAATTAAGGAGATTTATTTTCTCTGTGTGGATCCACCAAATTAGAGGATGCGGTACTGGATGCAGACACTCACATTAAACTAACATTCAGAAGAACAAAAGTTCAGCATGTCTATGCACCTCAATGATTCACCATACCTCTGTTTCAAAAAAAAAATGATTCACCATACTATAACCAATATACAAAGCTGTGAGAAGGTGTGGAAATAAAGAAAATCGGTCGATGCTTCTCTGAGCAAAGGGCCTCCCTGCGCACGCATTAATTTCCTGGGCATGCTTGTTTCTTCTCAATGTTGTGAGCACTTTGAGCATGTTGGCAACTCCACAACTAGCTAGCTGCCTCATCTTGCAATTGATGCTGAAACATTTGCAGCAAACACATGAGGCAATAGAGATGACTCAACATGGGTCCATATTGTGCAGTTCCCCTGAAATCATATTCATTGTCCTGAATTTGAAAAGATAGGAAAACAGTAGTTATACTTAAACGGTGTTGCAAAACAGTAGCACATATCAATAGCTCGGCATGACAAAACACGATCATCTGGACAAAGCGGATACTGACCTACCTGAGGAAGATTACATATAATTTCGTAAGTCCTTGGTTGATTTCCACCTTCGGCTGCACTGCTTGTTTGCTCCTCCACACATGACAAGATCGTTCCGCACTGCATTCAGCAAGTCAACATACGAATAAGCTAATTTCATCTTGCGGTGGTCATTGTACCTAGTTACGAATGTAGGATACCTGGAGCACCATGAGGTTAGCTGACAGCAGGTAGATGCAGCCATATAAATTTTGTGCGGTGCTACCATAATTGAGGTTTGTATCCCTTCCCGTTATGAGAATTCTTCTTGAAGTTGGTAGAATGTGACGGCTTGTTCTTTGCATCAAACTTGCCTTTCCCCTGAGATTTGTTCTTGTTGTTTTGGGGCTGGTTGGGCTGGAAGTTCTTCTCGTGTACCATGTGGGCACTAGAAGCTCCCTCAGCGACCCGAGCACGTGTGTCCTTTGCTCTCGCCTTCTCCTCAAAGTCAAGAGTGCTAATGAGATCCAAAACAGAAATCTCATGTCTCTTGTTTTTCAGAGAAGTAGCAAAATCGTTCCACGAAGGTGGAAGCTTGGCAATGATGGTCCCAGCAACAAATTTGTCAGGCAACACACACTTAAAGTACTCAAGTTCCTTAGAGAGTCACTGTATCTCATGAGTCTGCTGAACAACAGAGCACTCATCAGTCATCTTGTAGTCACAGAATTGCTCCATGACGTACAACACGTTGCTAGCGCCCGAGGGCCCAAACGTGGCCTCGAGCGCAGCCCACGTGTCTTTGCCGCTGTCAAACGACATATATGAATCCACAATGGAATCGTCAAGAACACTCAGCAGGGCGGCTTTGAAGAGGGTATCCATGTTCTGAAAAGCTTCCTGCTATGTAGGATTAAGATCGCCCTCAGGCTTACCCTTAGTGGCGTCATAGCAGTACATGATCTGAAACCAATATACTGCTCTTGTGCGCCACCTTTTATATTGCACCCCCTTAAAAGTAGGCGGCTTCAAAAGCGCAGCAATACCACTCGGAGTAAATTGCCTGTAATCAGGCTTTTGGATTGGATTGTTGAATATATGAGCAATTTAGTATGAGATTTAATCCGAATCAGCAGTAAATAGATCATGATGACAATTGTAAACATCAAAGTAATGATGCGGAGTAAACCAGGAGGACAGAATCACATACTGTACAGCGGGAGCAGAACCGATGTGGTTGATGTTGTCACTCATGTCGTTGATGAAGAGGTTACCGAGGTCGGGGAATAAGGTTGTCGTTGAGGAAGTTGTCGCTGGCAGCAGTCACATGAGTGTGCTCCCCAAAAACCTGATCGCCCCTCTCCCGTACAGGATCACGAAAGGCAGGGTTCGGAGGACTGCTGTCCCTTCTCGGGGTGCACGCCGGAAGGAAGGCTGGAGAAGAATTGCGTGGAGGCGCTAAGATCTGGAACGGTGCAAAACCATATGATATAGCGGCGGCTAGGGTAGAGCATGTCAGGTCGGTCGTGCGAGTATAATAGTAGGCCTTTGGCCCCCTAACCCCACGTCCAAGTCAATAATAGCTCAAAAAAAGTCAATAATAGCCCCACCAAGGTTTGTCTAAAAAAACGGAGTAATTAAGGCGTCCGTTAGTCCCTTTAGTATAAATACAATATCATTAATAATGGCCCCACCTTTTGTCTCACAAAGTATGTTGGAGTACAACCGGCTACACGTTTACAATCCGCTTATCTTCTCTCTCCTCTTCTCTCTCCTTCAACTAAGCACAAATACTATATTTAAATCCTTATAGCCTGCTTATGTCATCTAATTGTAGTACTTGCTCTAAAGTTACTCTCCATTGTGTAGTCTGAAATGCCGGGCGTGCAGCTGGCGGTGCCCTCGGTCGGCGCGCCGCTTCAATGGCGAAAGCAGTGAGAGGTCGCGTCGCCCTGACTTGCCATCAATGTGGAGCGGCGGGCTCAGCTGGCGCCGGGCGGGAAGCGCGCGCGGGAGGGGGAGGGGTTTTTGTTGGGCCAAGAAGGTGAGAAGCCAACTTGGGATCGGTCCGGACGGGGAAATATCATGTGCTCCCATACTCTGCATATGACACTAGTCTATGTTACTACTCCCTCCTTTCCGGTTTATAGAGATGTTTAGAGTAACATATTAATATGTTACAGTATAAGTTACTCCCCACTATGACCAGCCTTGGCCTCTCCCAGTGCTCCACCATGTATAGCTGCTAAGCCTGCCACGTAGGCATAAAATATGATGTGACACCAATAAACTAAGCACCTATGCATTGAAGACTTGAGTTACTAAGCCATTTAATGCACTTAGCACCTCATCTAAGCACTTACTAGCACCCCCTTGACCGTGGACCTTGACGGTGTACGTCACCTTGTGTCTCATAATTTTCCTCGTCATCATCTGAGTCCTAGAAGATCTCGCCCACATCATCATTAGCATGCAGCCGCCTTGATAGACAACGTGCGCAGAAGGAGTAGAGGCGACTGGGGACGCACCACCACCACGTCGTGGGCACTCCATATGTGCTCGTGTGCGTGCAGCGTGCGTGTTTTTCCATCGGTGCTAGCTCTAAGGCCGAGGTTGCGGTCGTCTTCGTCTCCGACTAGTAGTTGAGCAACGACGACAAAGAGGTGCTGCAAGCAGTTGGCTGCAAGAGATGCGTATGCGCCGTTGCGTGCGAGCTTCGCCGTAGCACGACGAACCGGACATCGCCGCGGATGGCGCACGCCTCCATGCAGTCGAGTGTGTGCGCATGCATGTGTTATTCACGTGCATTCTGCGGCCGAGCGTGTGTGCATGCACGTCTTGTGTACGTGCGTTGTGTGCTCCATGCTGTGCGCGTATGTGCATGAGTTGGATCGGATGGAGTTAGTGCGTTCGCTTGTGTACATGCGTGGCTGCATGCGTCCTGTACATGCGTGGCTTGTTGCGTGGTTATCAATAATTCAATATAAACTACTCCCTCCGTTCCTAAATATAAGTCTTTCTAGCCATTTCAAATAGACTACAACATACGGATGTATGTAGACATATTTTAGAGTGTAGATTCGCTCATTTTGTTTCGTATGTAGTCCCTTATTGAAATCTCTAAAAGACTTATATTTGGGAACGGAGGGAGTATAAAACATCTTCAACTTAGCATCCTGATGTACCGTTTCTAGTGGTTAGCGAAAAGTTCATGTTCTTTTATTTGTTTATAGGTGGGCAGGCGGCAAAAGACAGGGGAAAACGCGCAAGGTTCCTTGCAGACGCTCCATCGCGAGGTTCCTTGCTCCTTCTCGGTCGTCGGGAATCTATGCTCTTCAACTCTTTTCTTTTACGTGAGCTTTGTTCATCCTTTTCGCAACACGCGGAGACATCTAGCATCAAGGTGCACGTGTCATGCAAGAAAATGGAGATAATCAGATAAGCAGTGCATAAGTGAGTCGTGCGGGGGGAAAAGCGGGGGGAAACCCTTTTTCGTAAGTGAAAGTGAGTCGTGCACTTCGATGGCACCTACGCAATATTTTTTCTCCTCGATGGCACGTGAATAGTGCACGTACTCAACGACAGAGCATGGGATGGTAGCAATGACATGGTCTGCCCTTTTTGGAGAGAGTACGTACTACTAGTAAATAACTTTGATGTGTCCCGTCAACTCGCAGAACGATGAGAAGCTTGATTATGCCTTCTCCCTCGCCAACGCGTGCGCGGTGGCTCGCAGCACGAGGAGAAACTTTTTCTTACAAGCGGTGGACGTGCAGCAGTTCATTTGGTGTCAGATTGCGAGAAGCACTACTGTAGAACCATCGACTTCCGGAAGAGGCGAAGAGCCAAGCGCAAGGTCACCTACTAACCTTAGGCTAGGCGTAGTGGGAGTAACATAAGTAGGGGTACCTATTTTTTTATTCTAGAAACAACCACACGCGAATATCAAGGTGCTGGTTACGTAGAACAAATTTCCTGGAGTCTGTGCTCAGCCCTCCTCTATCTCTCTTCTCAGCCAGCCAGCGGACGTGCAGAGCCCATCGTCTGTTTGCTCACATGCGGTCCCACATGTCAGTGAAAACGCAAGAGGACCCACTGAACCTGCACATCTTTCACCTCGACGTGCTGGTGATGAAAAAAAAATCCAATAAAGATCTTCGGTGGCCGCTTTTGGAGTTACTCAAGAGTAGTAAGATTCTTTTTACAGTTTAACCCAAGATGCACATCACGTGGCTTCAACTACCACTCTATTTTCTTGCATGACACGACCTGGATGCTGGATGTCCCACGTGTCGGCAAAAGGAGGAAGAACCCGACCAAATCTTCGGTTGTGCTCTCGGATTAGACTAGTTCTGCTAACTTAAATTTTTTATTGTGTACTACCTCCGTTCCAAAATACTTGACTTCCATTTGTCCAAAAAGGGATGTACCTATATACTAAAACATGTCTAGATACATATATATTTTGATAAATAGAAGACATGTATTGTGCAACGGAGGGAGTAGAATGGATGCAAGTTTTTGTATTGGGAAGAAGAGTACATCCATATATTGATAGAGCGTTGGAGTTGGCCTTACAAGTGAGACCGCAGTTGAGGAAACCGACTATCGGCAAACCCCCACCTCGCCCGCCGCGCGATGGCTGAAGTTAGAGAAACGATGAGGTTGAAGAGATTGCTCTAGCACGGAGTCCAAGAAACAATATGGTGTCAGATGGATGTCGTGGTGGTGGCGTGTGCCGTACTCCTGGACGTGAATGCTTGTTCTGGCCCATGCCACCCTACTACTACTCCTACTACTTACTATATACTACTAGTATCGAGGATTCGAGGTGCTGGTTACGTACAGCGAACACATATTAACATATGGCTACAGTAAAAACACCCGCCCGACGCGCGAAGCATGTGAAGCTAGTACAAATAGTGTACTACTATTGTTGATTGGCCTCATCCGATAACCTGTTGCAATGCACGTACAATTATGTATTCAAAAAATATTTTTTTGCCTCGTCGCACCACTCACTCAGAGAAGCGACTCGAAAGCCATTCATAAATTTAGTAAGTTTATCACAGGCATATCATTTTATTACATACAACAGGTCATCAACCCACATCGACAACGAGGATACATTATAAATACTAAAGTTTTCACCACACAACAAATAACAAGCAATGAAATGAACTTCAACTCAACCATTCCTCGGTGTTGGAAAAGCTTGCTTTGAACCACAAGTTATTCTTTGGGACGGGCCATCTATTGTCGATCTCGAGACCAACGCAGGACTGATCATCCAGGCTGAAGCAGCCTACTATATCAGTACCAGGGTAGGGAACCACCCAAATGTCCGAGGTATAGACACAGTTGCTTCTCATAAATGGTACTAGTAACGTTGTGTCAATAGCAGTTGGATCACCTTTCACCATCATGGGATAGTTTTGTCCAAGGAAGAGCGAGTTTTCTCCAAGACTATCAATTCTGTACCAGGGCGAAGGTGTTGGCGCTAGCACACTAGTATCCATCCCGAATACCATGCAACGGGTGTTGGAATAGGTCCGGAGAGTGCGACCATGGGAGACAACACGTGCTCCCTCAGTAGTAACAAACTCAGTGCGCTGTATACACACAAGAAGAGGTGATCCATCGGAATTAGTTGCCAGGCGCCACTGAGTATATACGTTCTGCTCGTCCTCATGCTCATGATCATCACCATAGTCATCTCCCCCTTGGTTATAAAAAATTTCAAGTATTGGTGGTGGAATGTTCACAGGAGCTTGGAAACACAAGAACAAGGTCAATTAGTAAAGGGAAACTTGCTAACCCGCATGCATGTGGATGAAACAATTATAATTACGGTGGAAGACAAACGTACCAAAAGTATAAGGATTCCATGCAAAAACAGTGCCACGAGTGGTGGCAGCAAACACAAGGCCCTCGTATTGAATTGCATCACAGTACACATCTGTGTATAGAAACTGATTTGTGAGCAATATCCATCCAGTCGATATCCTTGCCCTCAAGCGATGGCATCTTAACATCATGTGTATCATTATCAAGCGGCATCAACTTGCACAAGGCGAGGCCTCCGTCGTCCCCGCGCCAGTAGTCATCAGGGTCACGGCGAAGAAGATAGGGGAGATCAAACCGCTCCTTGCCTCTTGGGTTCCTTGTAATGATGTTATTAGTTGAGCCGAGAATGGGCTTGAACGAACCTGCCATGCTAGCCGAGGTGATGACGTCGCATCGATCAATGAGTTCCTCCACCATGTCATCTTTCAGATCGGGGCAAGAATAACGGGGTCGTTTCTGGCCTGTTCCCTCCATGGAGAAGATGATCGAACAATGGCAGAAGAAAGGGTGAAGGGCTGAAGGAAAATGGAGGAGGGAGAGGAAGAGCGTGCGACAGCAGTTCCAAATCGAGAGGGAAAGGCGAAGAGTCAGTGGACGGTTGCCAGTTTGCCACGGTTCACGAAGAGGCGCCCCGGCCTACACGTTCGTTCGGAAATACTACTAGTCGCCGTCGTCTCACTGATATGTTGGAACGGGACCACATGTCAACGAAACATGGTGTGTAATTTCTCGTGCAAAATGCGATCTGGCCGCGTTGGCCCGAGGTGCCGCATTAGTTTTTTTTTGAAAGTTTGCCGCATTAGTTATCGACCTTTATTTTTTTAACATGCAATCTGAATGGATAGCTCCTGTGGTCATCACACGTGAGCGGATATAGTGATGGTTGATTCGCCCGAGCAACTTATTACTGTGGGAATATGGGAGTACCAACGGATTCAAGGAACAGAGAAATGATGGTTGCTTTGTCCGAGCAACTTACTGTGGCGAAGGTGGGGCTCTGTGATTTGACTGCTCACTAGTCATTACTACTGCGACGCAACGACCGGGGTGAATCTTTCCCTGAAGTTGTGTTGTGCACTCAATATTGCTGCATGGCAGGTGGAGCCGGATGAAGGATGTCGAACATGTCGGCGAAACGAAGTTGAATTGTTTCTGGCATTGCAATCAATCCTTCAGGATTTCTTTATATGTACGCATAATTTTGATGAAATTGTACTGTGTTATTATGAAGGTTTCAACTTTGGTTCCCGCAGGAAAAATAAAAAGGTTTCAACTTAGGATTCATGTGTCTTGCCTCGAGATTATCTCGTTACAACATTCCATCAAATACAAATGAAACTACCATGGCTAATGCATCTCAATGGTTCGCAGATCAGCGCCAATATTCACATCACAACTGAAGACAAAGTTGTGAGAAGGTGTACAAATAAAGAAAAAATATAATTGATCGATGCTGTTCGTAGGCATGGCTCCATTTCCTTGGCATAGTGTTCATTGCTTGGCAGCTAGTTTCACCCAGCTATGTAGCCAAAAAAGAGGTGTATGAAGGACACCACAATCCAATCATTTTGTGCAGCTCCACTAAAATCGAGCGGACCATCCCTGTTTGCAAAGATATCAGTCAATGTGATTACAATAATAGTGGAACTAGATGATGAAACATAACACACATAAATAGAAGCTGATCACCTCTACAATCTCTCTTTAGGACTAACTTGTTGTTGGAGAAGATTAGGCACGGAGTTGGATGAGGAGGATAGCAAAACCAATCTCCCTTTCCGCAGTCCCACAGAAATGTAAAAACGTTGCCCGTGTGACATTTTGGCGGAACTGCACAAAACACTCTTCAGAAAAGTGATTTGTGCAGTTCACCAAAAGGTCGCAATAGCAACGAGGTGAAAATGGATAGCCCTATTTGCAAAAGGAGGTCGAAAGGTAACAATTACTGCCCAATAACATGAGTTGAAGACACATACGCCGACAAAAAAGAAGCATGTTCCATGTAATAAGAGAAAGATAGCACATGGTGGTTTATCAAAAATGGTTTGAGGACGAGATTGCAAGATGGAAAGTACGCCGGCCGAGATACGATTTAAGCAAACAACTAAAGAAGATCCACATGAAGCAACGTGGGAAGATGGGCAGTGGAGCAAGGTCGGAGGAAGCTGTACCTAAGGGTCGTCCGGCTGTTACTAGGAGGGCGCCGACGGCCGGGATCTGCCCATACTGCGGCAGCGAGCAAGTGGCGAATGCCCTACCGCGCCGGAGCTTGGTCAGAGAGAACGGCGGACCGTAGATCGGGACGTGCCGCCTCAACGCCGTCGAACGGAGAGACGATGCACATCCTCCCTTTCCGCCGGCGGACGGGATGTGGCCGAATCACTGACCAACGCTGAGAGAGAGAGGCCACGGCGGCCTTGTGTGAGATGGTGTGACGAGAGACAAACCCATTTTTCCATTTTCCCCACGGCAATCGTTTTATATTCTGTACGTGCCATTGAGGAATATATAACTTTATTTAATGCTAACGCGTCAAGTCGAACTTTGTTCCGTCTAGGCGTGGTACCCGACCCTCCTTCGAGTAAACAACCGCTACACGCGTCAAATTATCATGTGGGCTGCCTTTTCGTACAGAAACGAACTCCACCGTGTACCCGCGCGGGTGTGGCTGGGAACGATACGTGAGTACGTGCGTCCTGCGTGCACTTATTCTTTAGGTGCAGGTATGTACGTGGGTGGGTGTGAGAGAGATGGTTTGTGCGAAACAGAGGCAATGTGTTGATGGTATCTCAATCAAAAAAATGTAACATATGCAATGTGTGTGAAACAGAGTCATGGACGTGAGATATCGATAGAATTGAAAACAGGGATGAAGTGTGTGGCTGCGCGATCGATAAAGAGTGCCATCGAATTTGTGTTTGCCCACGTCAAAGATACACGGCGGCTGGCCTACTGGAATTTGAGAGGGCAGAGGTGTAGTTTTTCTCCGTGGCATGGATACCTACCTATAACGTTCGACTATCGGTGTGTGTGGGGGGGTGGGGGGGAGGGGGTAGAGACTGATCGACTAGTATATGTGTGGGGAAGGAGAGAGACCTAGCTATGTATTGAGGGAGATCGATCGACATCCATGGATATGTGTAGCAGGGGAATAAGGTTGGGAAAAAGACAAAGGTAGAGCATCGGAGGCTTGGTGGTGGAGTGGCGTCTCACAAATGGTGGGAGAGGCCTGCTAGACAAACGGAGGGTATGAGTGCAATATCAATAAGAGAGGGCGGGGGATGTCTCTCTGTCTATGCACGTGCGTGTGAGAGACGGGTCGGGAGGTATTCAAGGATGATGAGGGGAGAAGATATGGTTGCGGTAAGCATACGTAACTACATAGGAAGATCAACTGTCGTGTGTCCGAGAAAAGGAGAGACATAACTAGCGAGGTAAGTGTATCGGTGCTTGGTGAAAACGAATTATAGTCGACCTGGCTATATGTAGGGAGATCAGTTCATATACACGCCTGCATGTGTTAGAAGCAAATAAGGTCTGGAGAGGTAGACAGGGGGAGAGGGTGTGGCTAGGAGGTGGTGCGAGAGGCCTACCATGTCGAGGGGGGAGGAGTGTGCGAGTATGTGATCAATGAAAAGAGGGGCGGGAGTGTGCACCTGCGTGGAATCGTATTGGGCATAGGGGGGCATGGACGGTGAGAAGAGAAGAGGGGAAGTATATATGTGTTTGTTGTAGGCACACTTGGCTAGAGAGGTATATCGACCGGTGTGTGCCGGAAAGAAGGAGCTGGGGGCCTACACACACCGTTGGTGGACGACCTAAAGAGAAATAATGAACGTGCGCGATGGAGGGGACGCTAAGGGTGTGTGAGAGGGGGGCGGGCGTGTGCATGCACGATAGAAAGTTAGCGCTAGCTAGCTACAAACAGAAGAGGATAGTGAAGGTGTAAAAGACGAACAAAGATCATAATTCATTATAAAAAAATGGATACGGATACTTGAAGAAGATATCATAATGTAGAACATTGATTATAATTTGGGCTAATGTGTGGCTTTTGCAACTCAGGTCTAAATACTTGTCATAATGTAGGGGGCGGGGCACTATACTTTGTGTGATAAACACGGTGTACGTATGGAACATGGTTTAGATTATGAATATATAGTTAGTACATCAAATGTACTATTATTTGGAATCAACATCAAGTGTATTCAAAAAATAGAATTCGAGTTCATGTAGTACACATAGTTCATATCTATCTCTATAGTAATCATGTGGTGTGTTATTAAGGTAATACACGAATGATGGTTGAAGTTGGCAACAATCATGATTGTAGATTCTTATTGAAATAGAGAAACGAATTCAAATTTAGTTCGAATTGCAGCGGTAGTATAGACATTTGGAATGCACTAAAATGTTAGTATGAGTAGGTTACATGCATTATACAACAAGCGAAAAAAAAATTAATCAGACATAACATGGATTCATACTCCCTCCTTCCATCTATATAGGGCGTAATGAGATTTTTAAGACCGCCTTTGACTATTGACAAGATTAATAGTACATGACATGCACAATGTGAAAATTATATCATTGAAAGAACCTTTCACACACGAATTTAACGGTGTGCTTTTTGTAAGTTGCATGTCATATATCATTGCTCTAATATTTGGTCAAAGTTAGCATCGAAAAACGCATTAGGCCCTATATAGATGGAAGGAGGGAGTAGCTTTGAATAGCATTTGTATAGTAAAACGGGGCAAGACTCTCTCTTTGTGTGGTGTGAATAGTTTTATTTTTTTCGTTTTCTTTTTGGTTGAGGGAAGTGCGAATTGATTTGGTACGTACAAGTACAATATTACTACACGTTAGGCTTGTCCCTAAAATTCAACCCGCGTCTTGTTATATCCCGAAAATTCACATATCGTGCTCCCAAAACTGGCGCCTTCACAACCCGCGCCTTGCTATCCCAAAATAACAACGCGCGCGAAAACTCCCTCCAGCTGCCAAATCCCGACACGCGAAATCCCCCTCCTAACCCTGAGCCGAAAGGGCCACTAGTTCAAATCGGTGGGGGGTACTTTTGTAACACACCCTACATTTTGGACAAGCGCGTCCCTAAGTCATGCTTCACCCCCTCCCATCGCCCCTTTTCGCCATTCGAAATCCCAGGCCGCCATAACCTCTCTGCTCCAGCCACGAAACCCCACCCTCCTCCGTCCGCCACCTCACCGCTGCCCAGCTGGAGCCTCTTCCCCGACGACGTCGTCCACCACAATAGCTCGACGTCCCTCGTCCACCTCCCCGGATGAGGATCCGTCGTCCATCTCGCCGTCCCGCCGGTTCAGCCGCCCCATCCTCCACCTCCAAGGAGCTGCTCCGACGATCGCCTCGTCTATCGTGGCTGCTCCATCCCCACAGCGCCGCCTTAACCTGCTCCACCGGAACCGCAACATCCTCACCGACTCCTCGGACGAAGCCGAGGCCTACTCGGCGCCACCAAAAAGGTTGTACACTCATCGCATCGCACCTTCTCCTTAACTCGACCTCCCGGCGCCGATGGTGCTCCATCCCGCACCCCCATGGAGTGGCTACCTTGAAGCCGGCACCGCGGGCGACATCTCCACGGCGGCTCTCCCCCAGTGCGAGGCCCCTTTGGCGGCGGCGTCCATACCAGCCGGATCTGCTACTGCTGCTCCGGCTCTCGCTCGCTCGCTCGCGCTGCTGCTGCTGCTCCGGCTCTCGCTCAATCACTCGCTCGCCCAGCTACTGCTGCTGCTCTCCCCCTCGCTCGTGCTGCTGCTCTGCTCTGATTAAGCCACACTTCAGTCGACTGAGTCGACTTTTGGGTCAGTCGATTTTTAGGTGTTGGAGGGGCTCGCCGGAGTGAAGGAAGAACCACCCGCAGTGGGGACGGGGGCTCGCCGGAGAGGTACCCCACTATCTATCTTAGGGTTCAGGGCGGGGGCGGGGGCCTAGAGGGCTGGCCGGGGCGGTGGTGGCGAGTTGTTTCGTGGCGGCGAGGCGGCGCTCGGGCGGGCGGTTCGGCCGGTGGTGGCTAGCGGCTCAGGGGGGTGCAGGTTGAAGATGAACTGCAGGCCCTCCCTAAACTACATGTCAAGTGCCTCTCCGCTACCATTATGTCCAGTTTCGATAGTAGCATTCAGATTCCACAGTAAATTTTAGTTTCGACAGTTAAGTTCAGAGTCAACAGTTTTTACCTCATCTGTTGTAGTCAGGTGGTTTTTGGTGATGTTAATTTTACATCCATTTTACATCATCTATTGGAGATGCTATTAGAATCCCACTTGAGATTGACGATGTCTGTCTTGTGCTGCTTCAGCCTTGACGTCTTACGGCTCACCGGAGCTGCTCCAACGACAGAACGATCCATCACAACAGAGCAGTGCCCTGGACGCCGTCTACAGATTCCTCGGATCTTCCTCCACACCTCCGACAGCTACCTCTGCCTCA
Source organism: Triticum aestivum (assembly GCF_018294505.1). Lineage (NCBI taxonomy): Eukaryota > Viridiplantae > Streptophyta > Magnoliopsida > Poales > Poaceae > Triticum > Triticum aestivum. The sequence continues at coordinate 235,386,633 of NC_057808.1, read as the reverse complement.
ACTGCTTCAGCGACCAACCCAATGATGCTGAGGTCGACACGGCTACGGCAAATAGGTTGTACACTTGTTGCATCACTCATTACTATACATTCACGTCGATCCATTAGGGCTATTTTGGTTCAACGGAAAAACATAGCAATAGGGAATTTTCCAATGGCACTCTACTATTCAATTATTCATGCATTTTGTTGAAAGGAATGAAGCAAAACATCCACCTAGACCTACTTTTCAAAATCCTATGCATGAAAACAAGACCAAGTGCATTAGTGCCAGAATAACATTCTAACTGTACACGCTTTCATATGGTTTCACTTTATTTTGGCCATGTTTCTTTGCATTCCTCTGCTCTTCCAATTCCTGTAAACCAAACACCCAAGTTGACAGAAATCCTGTGTTTACAAATGCTCTGTTTACCATGTGCATTTTCCTATCCTATTCCGGTGTTTTTCCTATCCCTGCATTTTAAGAATCATGCAAGCCAAATGAGCCCTTAAAGAATTACTTCAGTTACAGGTACGTGTCGAAGGGAACTTTGTGTGATTTGTCCTGCTCCTGCCGCGATGTCATCCACCTCACCTGAGCTGCTCCATCGACAGAAGCATCCACCAAACCAGACATCACGACTCCTGACCGTCTTTCGCCGCCTCAGATCTCCTTCCCTGCCGCCGGCACCCACCGCAACGGCATCACCATCATCGACTCAGCAGATGAACCTGAGGAGTACACGGGTCCACAAGAGAGGTCGCACTCTTTTGTTTCTTCTTATGTTATGCATTTCTTAAACTTACCTGCTACTTTATCGTCCTGTTCAGCTCTTGGACTCCCAAGTCAGGTCCAAATTAATGTTCAAACTTGAGTTCTAAATTAGTTGTGGGGCACATATCGAGGCAGCAATGAATAGTATGTCTGTCTAATATCTGGTTCACCTAGGGTATGCCTATGTTGTTCATCTTGGGTGGGAAACAAATAGTAAAGCAATCATCATCTGTCTTTTTATTAATTTAAAGCAATCATCAGCCTACTATCATTATTTTTGGATCCATCCACTGGTTGTTACCATCACTTTAAATTTCTACATGCTCTCCTTACATAATCTCACCATATTTTTTTCGTATGCATGTCAGATATTGTACACAGTCATGCTGAACATGTAGAGAAAAAGAGAAGAGTTTTGTGCGGCAATACAATGTCATGCATACATCGCTCCATGGTGGGTTCAATGGCAAACCCTCCCCACCCCTCTCCAGATTGTAATCCAGAGGAAGATATCTGTTCTGAGGCGGATTTAGACGCCCCTGACCACTCCTATTTACCTCCCAAGGTGTTTGCTCTACCTTGGCATGGTGATGTTAGTCATATCATGCATATGTTGCCTTGCAGTGCCTACTTTTGACATCATATATGTCATCTGCTTAGTTTAGACATGTTCTGTAATGCCACCTGCTTAGTTTCTATATCATACTCCCTCTGTCCGAAAATACTTGTCATTGAAAAGGATGTATCTAGATGTATTTTAGTTCTAGACACATCCATTTTGATGACAAGTAATTCCGGACGGAGGGAGTATATGGGAATTATGCAGTCTCATGTCTTTTAGCCAGCCATAATATATGTGAAATGTGCAATGCCATCCTGTTTAACCAGACATCATATATTTGAATGATATCTTGCCCATCCTTTTCTTTATTACATTTCCATTTGTCGACAATGTTTGTACATTAAACTACTCTTCCTGTGAATCAACCATTTGGGTGGGAGATGGAAAAATCTGGAGTGAAAACAAGGCCTTCAGAGCAGACAGTGCTACCTGTCGAAGCAGATCTCTTGTTGGGTCCCGATAGCTCCTCAGAGATGGATTCAGAGACAGATGACCAATCCTATTCCCCCACTGAGGTGTATGCTCTAACTTGGCACGGTTATACTACTCATATTATGCATATGGTGTCTTGCATTGCATAGTTTAGACATCATATAGACAATATTCAACACCATGTTCTTAGTTCAGACATCATATCGAATGCCCTCTGTTTAGCATATAAATCACATATGTGAATTAAATGATGCGATCCTGACTACTTAGATAACATGTAGGTGAATTATGTCATGCGATCCTGTTTAGTTATTCATCATATCTTTGAATTATGTTATGCTATGCTATCCAGTTTAGATAGACATCATATATGTGAAATTATGTCATGCTATCCGTTTTAGTTAAACAATATACATGTCAACTATTTCATGCCCTCTTTTTTCCACACTATCTATTGCATCTGTCTCTCATACAATGTCTGTAGATTCAACTATGTTTCCTGTTTATCAGCCATTTGAATTGGAGCGGGTGATGCCAGTATCTAGCGGACTAAAAACGCGGTCTTCAAATAAAACAGTGCTACCTCTTGGTGGAGATAGCACCCCGGTTGTACATGCACAAGAACCAGCCCTACCACACATAACCCAAACTCTCGCAGATTGTACCCCTACTGCGATGGACAGAGAACCAGCTTCACCCAATCTAACCCCAACCCTAGCCGATAGTAACCAGTTCCTGTTGACACAGCACCATCTCCACCACAGAGCTCCCAAACAAGAGCAGTTAGTAAGGCAGCTCCAGTGCCCAAAGGGCCAGTACTATCACGGCGAACCCCAACTCCACTAGTTAGTACGCCTATTCCTGTGGAGGAAGCACAACCAGCTAGTCGTAGTTTAGCATCTATCGCATTTGATGTTGTTAAATCGTATGTGCGTATCTTCCCATCTTGGAAGTATTATACTGAAGATGAAGGAAAATGCCAGTTGCAGGTGTTTGTCCAGGAGTTATGTGTAAGTAATGTTATTCATGGCAATTACTTTGCTTCGTCCCATACATCCTACCTCCATGATGGTTATAATACAACAAATTTTCCCATTTTTCTCTATAGAGAAGGACCAATTTGGAAACTCAGGATGAGGTAACCTGTGCTAATACCTCCGCTATCTTCAAGAATGCTTGGTGGCAGTATCGGAATTACCTGAAGACAACGTACTTCACCGGCAAAGAAACTCATCAAATTCCCTTACGTTCTCCTGAGACACATTTATTGGACAATGACTGGGAATGCCTTGTTCTGTACTGGTCTCGAACCAATAATGTCATAAGGTCTATGAGCTCATTTTCTATTTTTAAGTATTATATTCTTGCGTCTTACTGTACTCTCTTCATGTAGAACAAGTGCCTAAACCTGAAGAAAAACTGTTCTAATTTAAGATTCCATTGCTATCATAGTTCAAAAAAGTGCTAGGCGTTAATTGTGCGTTTTGCCACCGCCTTGCGCTTTACTGACCAAACCGCATGCTTATGCGCAGTTATGCACAGATTAAGCGTAGTTATGCGCAATGCGTTTTGCCAATGCCTAGAGCCTAGGCGCGCTTAAGCGCTCGCTTAGGCGCGCCTTTTTTAACTATGATTGCTTTGCTCTTGTATCACTGTATTTACTCATACAAACTTATTTTTAAATTGAAGGATCCAATCAAAACTCCAATGGCACAGCAGGTATGTTCACACATGTTTCTTTAACAGGTTTGCTCTTATCAATAGCTCTATTGATTTCAATTTCAATTGTGTATACAGTTGACTTTCATATCATGCACATTACTAGCATCACAACAGAGCCAATAGTGTTGTTGTACATGTAGACCCGTGGTACCCATTTGAAATCTTGTTGTGCCGTATAGTTTCCCATGCTTTGTATTCTTTCACTGCTGCTTTGTCTTGAACTGATATGATTGGAACCGTGTCTCTATTTTGATTTGGCAAGACAATGCAGTGACCATAGGACATAGATATATGTTTGTTTGATGCTTTTATTATGTACTAGTACTTGGCAATAGAAGACTTGGTAGTTTAATCCTGTCCACCTTACTAATGAACTGGTTCACCGAAATGAGTTTCATATACTAGTACATGCTAAACTTGTTATGTGTCTGCTTGTTTCTTCTTTTAGAATGCTGACAGAATATTGGGGAAGAGTGCCTTATTAAGCAATGGTAAAGGAAGTAATGCAGATAAGGTTCAGGATAGTGACACATCCTTGTTGGTCTCCAACAAAGCTGATGAAACAGCTAAGGAAGACTATCTTGAAGACAGCGAGACAACCCCAAAGTCCTGTCTTGGTTTAGTGTTCGAGTTACTGGCCACTACCGCTTGCACAAGCTATTCAAACTCACTGTCTGGATCAGTTCGGTTTCTTGAGTCTCAACTACAAGCTGAAAGACATCGATCAGCTGTGCTGCGACAAGAAGCGGAAGGACTGCGGAAGTCCCTGGAGCATTCAGATGCATACTTTCTGGTGCAACAGCAAGCGTTGGAGGATTTTAGTGCCAAACAGGACAAAGCTAATCAGCTTGCTAAGCTTATTGCCGGCATGGTGGATACCCAGGATAACGTTTCTTGAGCTCTTCTGAAGTTGTTTCAGTTATGCTCTTGTTTTGCTGCCGCGTTTATTTGCACTGGTGGCCAATTTTGACGGCCAGTGTATGTAATATGCTGCTTTGTTCCCTATATTTGCACTGGTGGCGAACTTTGATGCCCAGTGGATGTAATATGTGTAATAGCGGTAATAGCCTAGCGTTAATTGCTTGCTTATTTATTTCCTTATTGTCTTGTTTAGTTGTTTGCTTGTAGTCACTGCAGTTCTTTTTCTGTGTTTTTCTAGTGGCCACAATATCCTATTTTTGGTAACTAGGCCAGAATAATCATGGCAACACACGGACTGTTGTAACCATGGGCCTCCTGCAGGCCGTATGATCGATGGGCCTTCTTCCGGCAGTAGGATCCATTGGCCTTCTATACGGGCCGTAGGATCCATTGGCCTTCTATACGGGCCTTAGGATTCATGGGCCTTCTACGGGCCGTAGGGTCCATGGGCCTTCTACGGGCCGTACGATCCATGGGCCTTCTACGGGCCGTACTATCCATGGGCCTCATACGGGCCGTAGGATCCATGGGCCTTCTACGGGGCGTATCACCATTTCGCCAATCATGGGTCGTACTATTCGTGGACCATAACGGGCCGTTAATAGGCCGTATTTGATAACTCTACGAAAACAGTCCAACGGGTTTTTTTTGACATGAAAACGGCCCAACGTATTAACGGTCCGCAAACGGGCCGACTATAATGACAGGCTGAATTTCGCCCACAATAAGAAAATGACAGTAACGGGCCGTATGTAACCGAATGTTGCAAATGAGCCCAAGAATCAATGGGCCCTGAGAAGGCCGAAATATAACTTGGGCTGGAAACGGCCCAATGGAATAACGGGCCGGTTAATGGGTATAAAGTGATACACTGTTCATTACGGACCAGTTTCACCACGGGCCGTTAATGGGCCAAGAGTTACAAAGGGCCTCATATGGGCCGAAAGAAGTCACGGGCCACACATCGGCCGGAAGTTAAAACGGGCTGGAATCATATTGGACGGCCCAGATGACGCTACTGGGCCTAATTCAGATAGGGCGTAACGGGCCCTGGGTTAGCGGGCTGTAAATGGGCTATATGCAAACATGCCGTTAACAGGCTTTCCGTGGGCCGGCCCGCCACCTTTTGACCAAGTCAAACGGGCCGGCCTTTTCACAGGAATGGGCCTCTGTTGGGCCGTGCCACGTGTCGCCGTATCATAGGCGCCTTCGGTCCAATGAGCAGATGACATCTGTCCCAACGGTGAGCCGACACGTGTTTCCTCCAGCCAATGATAATTTTACACGTGGAAAATCCCCATTGGTCGGGGCTGTTAACGGGTTATCGGATCCAAAACCCGACCCGATAGCTTAACGGCGTTCCGTTACAGTGGATGCCACGTGTCGGTCACCCTTGACGAAAGCACTTCTGTGACGCGCGATTTATCGTCATGGAAGTGGACACTTCCGTGATGATAATTTTGGTAATGTCATGGAACACTTCTACGACAGCACAGGTATGACTATCTTGATTCTGTCATAAAATCGTCATGGATGTACATGCATGACAAAAAACGCGACCTACTGTGACAAACACGTATCATCACGGAAGTGTATTCTTTTTGTAGTGTATGTCCATGGCTCGCGCTCATGTATTGCGTGAAAGTTGAAAAGGTTTGAGAATACTAAAGTATGAACTCTTGAATAGATCGATCCGAAAGAATAACTTTGAAGTGGTTTCGTACCCTACGATAATCTCTTCGTTTGTTCTCCGCTATTAGTGACTTTGGAGTGACTCTTTGTTGCATGTTGAGGGATAGTTATATGATCCAATTATGTTATTATTGTTGAGAAAACTTGCACTAGTGAAAGTATGAACCCTAGGCCTTGTTTCCTAGCATTGCAATACCGTTTTTGCTCACTTTTATCATTAGTTACCTTACTGTTTTTATGTTTTCAGATTACAAAAACCTTTATCTACCTCCCATATTGCACTTGTATCACTATCTCTTCGCCGAACTAGTGCACCTATACAATTTACCATTGTATTGTGTGTGTTGGGGACACAAGAGACTCTTTGTTATTTGGTTGCAGGGTTGCTTGAGAGAGACCATCTTCATTCTATGCCTCCCACGGATTGATAAACCTTAGGTCATCCACTTGAGGGAAATTTGCTACTGTCCTACAAACCCTGCACTTGGAGGCCCAACAACGTCTACAAGAAGAAGGTTGCGTAGTAGACATCAGTTAGTTGTGGATAGACCGCGGTGACAATTAACGGAGAGATGGGCAAGTTTTTTTCGAAATAAGAGAGGTCTCCCCCAAGGCGACCCAAGGTCGCCGCTCATCTTCAATTTCATAGCGGATGCGCTGTCGGCTATATTTACAAAGGCCAAAGTGGCGGGGCACATCAAAGGGTTGGTGCCCCACCTCATCCCGGGGGGGGGGGGTGACACATTTACAATACGCGGACGATACTATGTTGTTATTCGAGCCTGACAACCATAGTATTGCCTCTATCAAGTTGTTGCTCCTCGCTTTCGAGATTTTGTCGGGGCTGAATATCAACTTCCTGAAAAGCGAAGTTATCACTATGGGGATGGACCAATGAGAGAGTATGTGGATTGCAAACCTACTTAATTGCAAGTTTGGGGGCTTTCCGATTAAGTACCCGGGGCTCCCGATCACCTACCGGAAGATTTGAATCTCCGAGTGGGAACCATTATATGGTAAAGTGGCTAATAGGGTTAGCCTGTGGCGATGAAGGTTTATGTCATCGGCAGTTAGGCTGATCCTTACCAATTCTAGCCTTTCCTCCCTCCCACTCTTTACGATGGGGATGTTCCTTCTGGCGGATGGGGTACACGTAATAGACACCCCTCGCTCTAGGTTCTTTTGGGAAGGAGCAAGAACAAAGCGGAAATATCGCTGGTCAAGTGGGCGGCGGTATGTAGACCCAAAAAATTTGGAGGCTTGGGAATTACCAATTCAAAGCTCATGAACGCTGCCTTGCTGACTAAATGGTGGTGGCGACTCACCCAAAGTGAGTCGGGACTCTGGGCGGATCTACTACGGGCAAAGTACTTCCCGGACGGGAACTTGTTCAATGCTAAACCCTCGGGTTCGGCGTTCCGGGATGGGGTCCAAGCAGTACGTCCGGCGTTCTCGGCAGGGGCCCATTTCTCCGTAAATAACGGAATGTCCACACGTTTCTGGTTAGACAAATGGCTCAAGGATAGCCCACTTTGGCAGTCCTTCCCGCTACTCTATAACGTAGCCACACACATCAATATAATGGTGGGTGACGCCTTGTGCACCTCGCCACTGGCAATCCACTTTTTGCGGCCCCTCTTGACGCAAGAAGCGGCTAGTTGGGACTTGCTGCAGGCTAAGATTTCTACCCGACCTCTTAGCTTGGGGGCTGATGGGGTCTCCTGGGACTTGACCTCGTCCCATAAGTTCTCGGTCAAGTCCTTGTATGACAAACTGTCCGAGGGAAGCACCTTGGACATATCTAGGGGGTTATGGAAGGCCGCGCTTCTGCTCAAGATTAAGATTTTCCTTTGGCAAATGTTCAGAAATCGTCTCCCGACGGCAAATAATGTAGCCAAGCGCAACAGCCCCTTCGACGGCTCCTGTGTAGTGTGCAAGCTCCACGAGGACACAAACCACGCTTTATTCCAATGCGCTTTAGCTAAGTTTGCGTGGAGTGTTGTTAGTGACGCGTGCCACCAAAATTGGAACCCAATATCGGGACCGGATTTATTGGCAGTGTTACAAACCCAGCAGGAGGCTAATGCTAAGGTGCTATGGCGCTGCGTGGGTGCGCTGTTGTGGTCCATTTGGACGATCCGGAATAAGATTACGGTAGAGAAAAAAATCCCTGCTCACCCAGCTGATGTAATATTCAAATGTCATCTTTTTCTTCGGATGTGGACACCGTTGGGGAAACAACGCGATGCTGAACACATGAGGGCCACGATGGAGAAGATCAGCAGCAATATCTCGCGGCTTCACCACTCTGCGTAGCTGGATCTTGACTCTTTTGGCGTCGGTTGTGTTTTGGGGAGGCAAGGAGTGATGCTTCAGTAGGAATATATTTTCCCATGTCTTGTCTCTTAAATTTGAACCTGGTTTTGTAATGCTCGCGTGGCCTTGAGGCCTGTCCAAACTATGTGGGTGTGTAAGTTACTTGAACCTTGTGATGCTGCCTGGTGGCTTTATTAATTTAAAACCGGACGCTATTAGGGTCTATGTTCAAAAAAACAATATAAAGGCAGGTGGACTAGTTTTGAAGCGCCCTCGAAAAATACATGCCGATCGAGCGCGGGATAGCGACTCTGCTATTCTGGCTTTATTGGCTACAATCACCGTAGCTTACAACTACTCCTCTTTTTCGATACACTTTTATTATCTCAAAATGTAGTATCAAGCGAATACAAATCATGATGAACGATACCTGGTCTCTGCATAACTAAGATGTACACAATAAAAAAACTGTCTGACAAAGTATGTAAAAAAGGTAATTCGGCAACAGTAAAATCATATGAGAGCAAAACTATCCCTATGCCGATGAAGGAGCTGGACCAATCTGGAGATTATGCTGCCACCCATGTTGGGTAAAAACCTCTCTGACCACCCGCTCCAACCGCATACACGCCACCTTGAACAACGACTGGTACTCTGTTCGATGCAGCATAGACCACATACGAAGCCAATCTGTACAATGGTACATAATGTGCATTGGAGAGGAGATTTTGCCATTAAAAACACAATCATTTGTACATAAGCAAAGCGACCATAGTAAGACATACGCTTCCACCCGAATTAGCGTACTAATTTTATTTGGTATTCTGTCAAGCCAGTAACCGTATATATTGACAACAGTTGTCGACGGATACAATGAACGCTATTTGGACGAGGATCATGTAGAACGCGTAAACTTGTATTGCAAAAAGAGGTGTTTGATTGTGTTGTCGTGAGTACAAAAGTTACACTTCTTGCTTCCTTTCAGTTGCGTCTAGCACTTAATCTTCTCAATGCATCGATGGCTAAGCTTAGGTTATCTTTTGTGACTATGACATAATTTAAGCGAAGTTTGATTTTCCAAAGTAAAGTTTGAATAATCTATCAGGTCCAATTGCCAGCCAACTACCTGTACAGTGACCTGACTCTGAAGATACCAGAATAAATCAAATCTACTTCTGCTGCGTGCACTGAACGTTGCAAAGCCAACCCACCAAACAGTGTCCCTCAACTGAACGCAGTGCCTTTGTACAGCTTCACATAGGCACTGTATGTCTTAAAGCCTAACAACCAGTTTCTCACGGCAATATGGTTGACGGAGAAATCCGCATCATTAGAGCATCTACAACCGGGGCCCTAAATCTGACTCATACACCCGGACAGACCGTCCAATCGTTGACCGGTCACAAAATTTTAACCCAGATGGACGTCTCAAACGCGCCTCAAACGTCCGGGTTAATCGGTACCCCTCATATCCAGTCCAAATATGAGGCGAATATTTGGAGCGCAGGTGCGCTCTGGCGCGTCCACCACGTCGTCCCGACAGCCTGACCGCATCGCAAATTGCACCAAACCCACCAAATCGACCTACCAGATCTATTTGCTCTCTCCTCTCTTCTTCCTCCTCATTGACTTCCATCTCGCCGCTCCGCCGCAGCGCGCGCTCCGCAGCCGTTCCTAGCCTCTGTGCCGCCACCTCCGGCAGAGCAGTCCTCTCTCCCGTCCTCGCCGTTGGGACGTGGTTACTGACCCGGACCCCACTGTGGTACGCTCGGCAACTCTCTGGCTCCGCCTTGAGCCCTATGTGTTCGATACATTGTCTGACCGGAAGTTTTATGATTTTTTTAGGGAAAACGATGAATTCCGACACTTCGTCGGACGAGGAGTATGGACTGATGAGCTCGATCAAATGATTCAAGATGAGTTCTTTGATTCCTGGGATTCGGACGAAGAAGTGGACATGATCATGCTCATGAGCATGCAAGAGGAAATGGACCGGCAGGTGGAGCATATTCTCAACTTCAAGGGCTCAATCATAGGGAGAAGAGTGATCAATCTGGATAGGGTATCCTGTGCAAAGCTATTGCAGAAGGACTACTTTGCTCCGAACCCAACTTTTCCGGATGATCGATGGCTTGGTCGCCGTTTCCGCATGCGAAAACCATTGTTCTTGCGCATTATAGAGGGAGCGCATGCGGAAACAACATGGGATACTATCTTGCTGACAACATCTCTCTTCAGTGGGCGGCCTTTGTGAAGATCATATCTGAACCACAGGGCGACAAACAAAGCCACTTTGCAACAATGTAGGAAGCACCAGGAAGAGTGTGGAGAGGGCATTCGGAGTGCTTCAAGCTCGTTGGGGAATTGTTCGTGGAGCTGCAATGATGTGGGAATCAGAAACTTTGTGGCAGCTCATGACGTGTTGTGTTATTTTGCACAATATGATTGTCAAGGATGAGGGTCATCGTGTAGCCCAAACCAATGATTTTGAAGAATCTCGAAAACAATTAAATCCCAGAAGATCAAGATGCAGCTCAGCTTATGAACTTTTTGCAGATGCATCAGAATCTTTGAGATCACCAGGTGCACGTACAACTACTCAATAATCTTGTGGAGCATATGTGGACCCACAATGAAAACAAAAAGCTAATAGTTCGGTTGTGCACTTAAATAAATTTTATATAACAAGACCTGTATATTTTGAGTACCAACATTTATTATTTACGTGCAACATTGGTATGTATGACTGATGTGCATGAATTTGCATAAATTTGAGAGCCTGGATTTAAGATATTTGAATGCCAGACACAGGATATGAGGGGCCGGCAGACGATGTCCGTGGACTCGTCGGCGGGCGTATAAGAAACCGAATTTGCCATGTTCGATTGTAGATGCTGTGGAATGAGACTAAATGGAGTCATCAGTCCAAGCATCCTCTGCCATATCCGATTGTAGATGCTTTAGAATGAGACTAAATGGAGTCACCAGTCCAAGCATCCTCCCAGACTTCGACTATTTCCAACGACCATTTTCTTACCCAGCAGATTTCGGTATTTGAGAAACCCCCAAGATTCTCTTCGTGACCAACTCCTGGCAAACCCTAACCCCGAGTCAGATTCCAGTCTCCCTCCACCACAATAACTGAATTTGAATTCGTCCAGAGCGTTTGAGGCTTCTCCCTTAATTCATGATGATTGATTGCTACCGGCTGGCAAGAGGAAGGACCAGTGCTTCCATCTCTTACGTCAGGACCATGACGTAGGACGTGTGGACGTAAGGCTAGACCTGTCCGACCAACAGTCTGGGCCTGGTCCGTACCATCGATACAGTGGTTTGTACCTAGGTCCATTGGAGTTGGACGAACTGGACGTGAGTCTTAATGCCCAGCGTTGACCCAAGACTTGAGCGTCAATGAATTCTTGCCTGCTGCTGGTCCGGACAGTACTTGCTCCTGTTGACACTTATTACAGCCACAAGTCCAGAAGATCCTACCACTTAGGAGTACTTACGTGAGATGACAGAGTGAACTGCGCAGTAATATGGATCGGTCCCTAATTAATTAGAAGAAATTTTCCGCAAGTAAAAGCTTATTAGAGGACGAAATGAGTAGTAGGAAAGACGTATTGGGTGTGGTGTTCAGCTCGCTCGACGTTGACACGCTGCTTTTGCTCTGTGTGGACTTGGGTCACTCTCTCTCAACTGGCCGCAAATAAATTTATTCATTCATGTACCCATCTGCTGGTGAATGTACACATGGTCTTCCGACATGAAAATGGCCTGTGTGATACAACTCCATGTGCATCACGCAAGAGTATTTACATAGCTCGGTAGCGGTGTGAGCATTATCTAGTAGCTGATCATATCATCCAGTGCAACGATGATATTCGGGGGCACGATGCGTGTGGCCGCGTGATCGCGTCAATATTAAAAAAAGCTTTTATGATTAGAGCTTACTTACTGCGTGCATGCGGCCTCTGGTACAACTTCTGAATGAGAGTGCATACCCCATCCATCTCACCTTCCATGTTATTTCTTTTGACTTGCAAATTTGAATCTATTATATCTTTTGAATCAAAAATTCAATTTATATCTCATTTGCATACGTGTGTTCGTTGTGATGAGGGCTTTGAAACATACACACTTTTAAGTACGTTTTGACAAGTTTTAAACACTTCAGCAAGTTTCAACTACTTAAACTTGCTAGAACGAATAATAATTAATTCAACAAGTTTCAATGACTAGAACTTAAACCCTAAGCCTTAAGCCCTAAATCCCTAAAAGCAAATGAAACTTGGTATCTTGGTGAAGCTTTGTAAAACTTAATATTATGACTATCAAGTTCTACATGTATTCAAAATTGGTCTTGTTTGAAAGTGCTCGTTGCAACGAATACAAATATGCAAATGAAACTTAATTTGAACTTTCACTTCAAAAGATACAGTAGATTCAACTTTTAAGATGAAATAAAAAAAGTATGGGAGATGGGGTGGGTGCCCCATGCAACTCTGCCAAAGATGACATGCATGGACTTGCTGAAATGATTAAGGGCTAATGGTATAAAAGAGGGGAGAATATCACATGAAAACAAACATTCAAAGAAAACTTCGTGTAAACCATATTTGAAAGTTTTGAACAACCTAGAAAAAATACTGGATGTTAATAGGATGATGTTGTATTGCCATACGAAAGTCCAAGTTGAAACACATTATGAGATGTGATCTATGCGGAAAAAAAATCATCAACGAATAGTGACGCTACTTTCGACACTATTCAATGCTGATTTTGTTATTTTCATAACTCACATCCCGTAACGTGTTTGAATTTGAAATTTCACATGGCAATAGAACATCACCCTTTAACATCATGCATTTTTTTAGATTTTTCTGAAACTTCAAAACATCATTTCCGCATGGTTTTCACCGGTTTTCTCTGAATGTTGGTGGCCACATGCATGCGGGCTCCTACGAATTTCCGACAATATTTGATCACGTATAGATCGTCAAGTTACAAAAACATCCCCAATTATATATCCACACTTGCATGACAAAAAAAATAGGGCCACCTATATACCAGTTGCTCGAAAAAAATGCTAGTCGTTTTTTTTCAGCCGTTAGATTAAAATGCAATTGCTGCTCCTTCTTCCTCCTTCCGGCCTTCTTCCTTCCTTCCCGATCTTGTTCATGCCTTCCTCTACCCTCTCCTCCACCGATGACAACATGGTCCCATCACTGATGATGTCCTACCAAACCCTTTTTGACGACATTTTTAAGGAAGCACCTTTTTCACTGTGACTTCCAGTCAGAGTAGACAACCTCAAGCTTGGCCACGGTGTCCCTGTCTATGTCTCGGGCTCGGGCGTTATGTAATGCGAGCAACGATCAAAATGAAAAAGGCACCCTTCTCCACACGTGACGGGGCGGCGCCCCTGCCTAAAGCGATGTCCTAGCAAGCCCTTGGCCGGTGATGCCCTGACCGATCGTGTCCCCCCCCCCCCCTCCCTCCTCCTCCAAGCTTGCCCGCATCGTCCCCGTCTTCGACAAGACTCTAGCTAGCTCAGCCTCGGAGCTGCGCACCGCATCGCCTTCTCTCATAGGAAATCGACTGGACATTTGTTTTCTTGATTGAATTGCCTAATGTTTACGCGGGAAAAATAATATCATGTGTATATTGGCGCGTGCATCACGTACATATGGGACAAGAAGAGCTCCCTATCATGCATATGCCCCCTCCCTCCCCGCCATGATTTTCGCTCGGGTTGTCCCCACACGCACACTGGGTTGGATCCTCTTCCTCGTCCCCATCAACATGGAAGGACCGCCACGTGGGTGTGTAAAGTCTGTTGGCCCACGTCTTTTGTTGACGTTCAGAGCACCGAGAGATCCTGATCCTCTCTATAAAGGAGCCTCCGCGACTTCCAGAGTCTGAAGCTACCGGAGCAACCAACACCTTTTCTTTCCACGTCTAGCTTGTCTGATCTAAGCAAGCTTAGCTAGCGTCATACACACACTCGTTCTGCGTGCCGCACGTACCGTCGAGCTATCCGAACTGAAATGCAGAGGAGCAGAGGTTGTGCCCCGGGCGGTGAGCACGGCTGGGCAGCGGCGGACGGCGGGATGCAGCTGCAGCGCCGGGAGAGGGAGCTGGTGGCGCAGCTGCACGAGTTGCTGTTCCCGTCCACGTCGAGCGGCGCGTCCTCGTGTTCTGGTCTTGCAGCTGACTTGTATTGGGAGCACGGCAGCCCGCAGGTGAAGGCAACCGCGTCGTGCGGCGGAGGCAAACGGCGCGGGGGTCGCAAGAGAGTCCGGGAGGATGAAAGGCACGAGGAGGGGCAAGGACAACGCGGTGGTGCTGCGACTGCGACGAAGGCTACTACTCGTTGCAGGAGGAAGAAGCAAGGGGCAACGACGACGACGCTCGTCACGACGGTGCCGGATTTCGACGGCTACCAGTGGAGGAAGTACGGCCAGAAGCAAATCGAAGCGGCCAAGCACCCTAGGTAAATAATTTAATATTATTAGTACAACATTTGCTATTATTTAGTTTCTTAAACTCGTAGCCCCACCGTACGTACTACTCTCTCATCTTCTTCTTCCACTCTGGCGGAGCCCCTGCCTCCCTGATGTTAGTGTGGCGGCCATAGCAATTCGACAGATGATGGCGGCGGATGGTGTGCTTGTTGCGATTGTAGAGAAGAGCCTCGTTAATAATGGTGGCGGCGGCATAAGATTTTAAGTTGGAAGGAGAGGGGGGATTAGGGTTGAAAGAGAAAGAAAATCACAACCATTTATAAGTAATGAAAGGCTGAAATGACTCATGACCCAATATTTCGCCCATGACAGGTCACCCTTCAATTTAACGAAGTATCATCGCATGCATGCATGCTTTAAACTAAGTAACAAGAAGATTAAGTACTCAATGGTTTCGCTAAATTTGCAGTACAATAAAAAGCATCAGCGCTTTTTATCTTCGATTTAGAAGCAACGATCTAAGAATTTTTACACCCTCTTATATCAAAACGTGGAAAGCCATGCAAAGGAGCCAATCAACCAAACTAGCTAAAATATGTCATTTCCAGACCGCTCGCTGTCCGTATGGATACGTGCACCCGTCTCCCGACATCAGTTGGGACCCCCTTCATGTACCCGTGATACACGATGATACATCTGACATCGATGGCATCATCGTGCGTACGCCCAGCAAGAAGACGTATGATGCTTACGCATGCTCGGGTTAATTAAACTGAAACTATAACAATGACTAAACCTGAATCGCTCTTCCATCAATGGCAATTGGCAGGAATTACTACCGATGCACCAACAGCACGAACCAGGGCTGCCCGGCCAAGCGAACGGTGCAGCGCAATGACGATGACGGCAGCGACCATGGACGGCCGAGGTATACGGTGGTGTACATCTCGGAGCACAGCTGCAAGGCGACCGAGTCCGCGGCCGTGCCGGTGATCCTCGAGACCACCGTCCGCACCGACACCGCAGCAGCTCCAGACGTCGCCGTCGTTCCCGGTAGCAGCTCTGGTGCTATCAGTTCTGAGACTCAATCGCCGGCAAGCTCCTCGGATATCACATGGAGCAGCGGCGGCAGCGACGGCGGTGCCAATGTGCCGCCGAGAGAGCGCGACGATTATTCGCGTCTGTTCGCTATCGAGGATGACTGCTGGGGGTGGAACGCGTCGCCGCCGGCACCCGCTGCTGCTGCTGCGTTGCTCCAGGAGATGGACTTCGACGGGCCGATCAGGTCGCCGGTGCACGTCGCGGCAGCGGACGGAAGTTGGATTAGCGACTTGTTCGTGAACGAACCACCATTTGTTCTCAACAGCTGCCATTTGTTTGGCCTCTAGATCTTTAGATCTTTGTAGATGTTCATTATTGTCTATCCTTTTTTTCTCTCTATTTAATCACTCCAAGTTGAATTTCCTGTTTTTTGTTTAGATGCAGTGAAATAAAAAGGGACTTGTATAATGGTATACAACTTGTGCCTGCATGCATCTATATCACAACTCACAAGCCACCTTAACTAGGGTTCGGCGGGCGCCACTTTCTAGCTTACTAGAGCATAGACCTCACTGACGCCTGCCGGCACCACCTCATCCTCACGATCTCCTCTTGGGCAGAATGTTGCCGCCATTTTCCGCTGCAACCCCGAGGAGCGAGGTCTCTACCCGCCTCGCGGTTCTGATTCCTGAGCCGATGGTAGGACTTCGATTTAACATGTTACTATGGTTACCGCTCTCCAACTTTGCCTCCGTCACTATATTGGTACTAATTTCTCAGTTTGTGATCTCATACACGGGAACAAATTGTCTAAAGACTGGGATTTAAATTGAATACTAAAGAGAAATAACCAAAGACGGTGACCATCGTCATCCCATGCATACGAGTGGAACTCGTATGAGCTCACAACAACGCGTTGGCCCACATCATCACCACTGAGGCATGGCTCTAAATGACCCCGACCTTCACTCTCCCAGCCACATACATCCACCGAGGGCATATGGATTCACACCTAGATCGAGACCGATCGACGGGTTGCTCCACATCAAAGCATTGACTTAAACCCCAAGGCTCTTTTGTTCGAGAATTCAACCTTTGAGAGTAGGTGTGGGAACATGTCCTTGAGCAAGCCCGCTACCCTGTGGCCCAACCAAGATTGGGTGTATAAAACTATTTAAACCGGATAATTTTCGTCCCTCGCCGCACTTTAAGTGGTTTTGGTATGACGTGGACCCTGTTGACTAAAACTGTACACGTGGCTGGCTTTGACCGCCATGTCACTTAAGTGACCCCGTCTCTCTCTCTCTCTCTCTCTCTCTCTCTCTCTCTCTCTCTCTCTCTCTCTCTCTCTCTCTCTCTCTCTCTCTCTCTCTCTCTCTCTCTCTCTCTCTCTCTCTCTCTCTCTCTCTCAGTTCACCAACTAGGATGTGTCCTAGGAGTATCCCTGTGAGTTTGGAGTTCACCAACTAGGATGTATCCTAGGAGTATCTCTGCGATTTTGGAGTCCTGCTAATGTTCACGCTTCCACATATTCTTAGTTTCTACTGCTCAGATCGAGTTCTTTTACATCTAAATAATGTATAGATGTTGATGCACTAAGTGTGACATCTTGTCCTAATAGGAATGATAGACTACTCATATAAGCAAGGAATTGCTTCTTATCCAGGAGCCCATTCGCAAGGAACATCAAAGTTAAACGTGTTTGCCTTGGAGCATTTGAGGATGGATGACAGGCTAAGAAGTTGATTTTAGGTACACAAGAGTGAGGATAAAGTACACAAGAAAGACCAGTGTTGGTTTTTCAAGCTACTCTAGATCCCAATAGGAGTAACGACCAGGAACCAGGGTCTGGGACATCACAAATGGTATTAGAGTTGACCCTAGCGGTGCAGACATGTACATGGCATGTGTGGCCCATCGTGGCACACGGCAGGCACATGTGTATATTGGCACTTAGGCACATAGGCGTGTGCTAAGGGGGAACGTTCTTGTTTGGCCGAGAGGACGTCAATTCCTTTGAGTGAGGGTGTATATGACATCTTTGCTTAATAGGAATGATAGACTACTTACACCAACAAGGAATTCCTTGTTATTCGGAAGCCCATTCACAAGGAACCTCGAAGATAAGTGTGCTTGGCTTGGAGATTTTTTGAGGATGGGTGACTGACTAGGAAGTTGGTCCAGAGTCCGCACAAGTGGGCACAAAGTGCATAGGGCACTAATGATCTATGGGACTAGTCTAGATCCCACCAGCAGGAACTACCGAGAACCAGTGGTTGTGGTCAGGGCGTTACAAATTTTGGAACTATTCTGATTGGACCAGTGACTTGTCCGGAAGTTGAAGAGTGGATTCAGAACATATGTGTAATGAAATACAATATGGTAGAACGAAAGGAGATGGTGAATTATGCCTCCCAATATTTTATCCAAGAAGAGGACACTTGGTGGACGATGCAAATAGACATTGATGAATCCCAAAATGCGAGCGATTCAAGGAGTTTTTCCTTCAATCTCATCTTGTCATTGGGGTTCTGAAGCAACCAATTAAAGACGCAAGGAAGTTTTGTGCTTGCAAGATTGGCAGAGGAGGACATGCTCATAAAGAACATATTGATCAATGTACCAATTGTGAAGAGAGCCATCTAGATGAAGAATGTCCCACCATTCGCTTCATATGTGAAGGGACCGATCATTATCCATCCCAATGTAGTTTGTCCATAAGTACAAAGGAGAGTCCAACAAAGTAAGAAAAAGTAAGTAAGTGGTACTCGAGGAACCTTCACAATAGATCGTAATACTATCAAAGATCGTTGACGAAGAACGACTTCCTGGAGAACCAGTTATTCTCCTCAGGTCATGCTACTCATGTGGACAAGGTGTACACAAATCCAACTCCTGCTCGCAAAGGGATAAGTAGAAGGAATATGCACATGGAGTTGAATCACTTGAAATAGCATATGACTCATGATAATTAGAAGCCGTAAATGCTAAGGAAAAGCCGAAGGAGAAGAAAACCAAGCCTAAAAAGAAGTAGAAATTTTGTACCAAAAGGATTACCAACTTCACAGTCAATTTGGAGGAACAATTGTAATTCATCATGAAGCTTTGATCAATAAGGAAGTAAAGAGGGAGAAGGACTTGTCCAATGTGATTTTTTATAAATTTCGGGAGTCCAAACAATCTAGTAAAAAATATTGGAATGAGAAGAAGGCCAACAAGAAGTAGCGAAGATAGCCATAGATGAATAAACATTGTAATAGGAGTTTATGGAGAGGATGGTGTGGACCCTTTTGTTGGCGCATATGGTATGGCCCAGCTATCAGTGATTTGAAGGAAATATGCCCTAGAGGCAATAATAAAGTTGTTATTTATATTTCCTTATATCATGATAAATGTTTATTATTCATGCTAGAATTGTATTAACCGGAAACTTAGTACATGTGTGAATACATAGACAAACAGAGTGTAACTAGTATGCCTCTACTTGACTAGCTCGTTGGATCAAAGATGGTTAAGTTTCCTAGCCATAGACATGAGTTGTATTTGATCAATGGGATCACATCATTAGAGAATGATGTGATTGACTTGATCCATTCCGTTAGCTTAGCACTTGATTGTTTAGTATATTGCTATTGCTTTCTTCATGACTTATACATGTTCCTATGACTATGAGATTATGCAACTCCCGAATACCGGAGGAACACTTTGTGTGCTACCAAACGTCACAACGTAACTGGGTGATTATAAAGGTGCTCTACAGGTGTCTCCGATGGTACTTGTTGAGTTGGCATAGATCGAGATTAGGATTTGTCACTCCGATTGTCGGAGAGGTATCTCTGGGCCCTCTCGGTAATGCACATCACTATAAGCCTTGCAAGAAATGTGACTAATGAGTTAGTTGCGGGATGATGCATTACGTAACGAGTAAAGAGACTTGCCGGTAACGAGATTGAACTAGGTATTGAGATACTGACGATCGAATCTCGGGCAAGTAACATACCGATGACAAAGGGAACAACATATGTTGTTATGCGGTTTGACCGATAAAGATATTCATAGAATATGTAGGAACCAATATGAGCATCCAGGTTCCGCTATTGGTTATTGACCGCAGACATGTCTCGGTCATGTCTACATAGTTCTCGAACCCGTAGGGTCCGCACGCTTAACGTTCGGTGACGATCGGTATTAGGAGTTTATGTGTTTTGATGTACCAAAGATAGTTCGGAGTTCCGGATGTGATCACGGACGTGACGAGGAGTCTCGAAATGGTCGAGACATAAATATTGATATATTGGACGACTATATTCTGACACCGGATGAGTTCCGGGGGTCACCGGATATTTATCGGAGTGCCGGGGGGTTATCGGAACCCCCAGGGGATCTAATGGGCCAACATGGGCCTTGTGGGAGAGAGAGAGGAGAGGGCCTAGGGCTGCCCCCCCTTGGGAGTATGAATTGGACAAGGAGGGGGGGTGGTGCCCCCTCTTTCCTCCCTCTCTCCCTCTCCTTCCTTCCCCTTCCTCCTTCCTAGTTGGAATAGGAAAGGGGAGTCCTACTCCCACTAGGAGGAGGACTCCCCCCTCTCCTTGGCGCACCCCAAGGCCGGCCGGCCTCCCCCCTTGCTCCTTTATATACGGGGGCAGGGGGCACCCTAGAAGACACAAGTTGATTGTTCCAAGCCGTGTAAGGTGCCCCCCTCCACCATAATCCACCTCAGTCATATCGTCGTAGTGCTTAGGCGAAGCCCTGCGCCGGTAGCTTCATCATCACTGTCATCACGCCGTCGTGCTGACGAAGCTCTTCCCCGACACTCTACTGGATCGTGAGTTCGTGGGACGTCACCGAGCCGAATGTGTGCAGATCACGGAGGTGCCGTACCTTCGGTGCTAGGATCGGTCGATCGTGAAGACGTACGACTACATCAACCGCGTTGTCATAACGCTTCCGCTTACGGTCTATGAGGGTACGTAGACAACACTCTCCCCTCTCGTTGCTATGCATCACCTATGATCTTGCGTGTGCGTAGGAATTTTTTTGAAATTACTACGTTCCCCAACAGTGGCATCCGAGCCAGGTTTATGCGTAGATGTTATATGCACGAGTAGAACACAAGTGAGTAGTGGGCGATAATAGTCATACTGCTTACCAGCATGTCATACTTTGATTCGGCGGTATTGTTGGATGAAGCGGCCCGGACCGACATTAGCGTACGCTTACACGAGACTGGTTCTCCCGACGTGCTTCGCGCACAGGTGGCTGGCGGGTGTCAGTTTCTCCAACTTTAGTTGAATTGAGTGTGGCTACGCCCGGTCCTTGTGAAGGTTAAAACAACACATACTTGACAAAAAATCGTTGTGGTTTTGATGCGTAGGTAAGAACGGTTCTTGCTTAGCCCGTAGCAGCCACGTAAAACTTGCAACAACAAAGTAGAGGACGTCTAACTTGTTTTTGCAGGGCATGTTGTGATGTGATATGGTCAAGACATGATGCTAAATTTTATTGTATGAGATGATCATGTTTTGTAACAGAGTTATCAGCAACTGGCAGGAGCCATATGGTTGTTGCTTTATTGTATGAAATGCAATCGCCATGTAATTGCTTTACTTTATCTCTAAGCGGTAGTGATAGTCATTGAAGCAATAGTTGGCGAGACGACAACGATGCTACGATGGAGATCAAGGTGTCGCGCCGGTGACGATGGTGATCATGACGGTGCTTTGGAGATGGAGATCAAAGGCACAAGATGATGATGGCCATATCATATCACTTATATTGATTGCATGTGATGTTTATCCTTTATGCATATTATTTTGCTTAGTATGGCGGTAGCATTATAAGATGATCTCTCACTAAATTTCAAGGTACAAGTGTTCTCCCTGAGTATGCACCGTTGCGAAAGTTCGTCGTGCCGAGACACCACGTGATGATCGGGTGTGATAAGCTCTACGTTCACATACAATGGGTGCAAGACAGTTTTGCACAAGAAGAATACTCGTGTTAAACTTGACGAGCCTAGCATATGCAGATATGGCCTCGGAACACTGAGACCGAAAGGTCGAGTGTGAATCATATAGTAGATATGATCAACATAGTGATGTTCACCATTGAAAACTACTCCATCTCACGTGATGATCGGACATGGTTTAGTTGATATGGATCATGTGATCACTTAGATGATTAGAGGGATGTCTATCTAACTGGGAGTTCTTTAGTAATTTGATTAATTGAACTTTAATTTATCATGAACTTAGTACCTGATAGTATTTTGCATTTCTATGTTGTCGTAGATAGATGGCCCGTGTTGTTGTTCCGTTGAATTTTAGTGCGTTCCTAGAGAAGCTAAGTTGAAAGATGATGGTAGCAACTACATGGATTGGGTCCATAACTTGAGGATTATCCTCATTGCTGCACAGAAGAATTATGTCCTGGAAGCACCGCTAGGTGCCAAACCCGCTGCAGGAGCAACGCCAGATGTTATGAACGTCTGGCAGAGCAAAGCTGATGACTACTCGATAGTTCAGTGTGCCATGCTTTACGGCTTAGAACCGGGACTTCAACGACGTTTTGAACATCATGGAGCATATGAGATGTTCCAGGAGTTGAAGTTAATATCTCAAGCAAATGCCCGGATTGAGAGATATGAAGTCTCCAATAAGTTCTACAGCTACAAGATGGAGGAGAATAGTTATGTCAGTGAGCATATACTCAAAATGTCTGGGGTATAACAATCACTTGATTCAACTGGGAGTTAATCTTCCAGATGATAGTGTCATTGACAGAATTCTTCAATCACTGCCACCAAGCTACAGGAGCTTCGTGATGAACTATAACATACAAGGGATGGATAAGACAATTCCCGAGCTCTTCGCAATGCTAAAGGCCGCGGAGGTAGAAATCAAGAAGGAGCATCAAGTGTTGATGGTCAACAAGACCACCAGTTTCAAGAAAAAGGGTAAAGGGAAGAAGGGAAACTTCAAGAAGAACGGCAAGCAAGTTGCTGCTCAAGTGAAGAAGCCCAAGTCTGGACCTAAGACTGAGACTGAGTGCTTCTACTGCAAAGGGGCTGGTCACTGGAAGCGGAACTGCCCCAAGTATTTGGCGGATAAGAAGGATGGCAAGGTGAACAAAGGTATATGTGATATACATGTTATAGATGTGTACCTTACTAATGCTCGCAGTAGTGCCTGGGTATTTGATACTGGTTCTGTTGCTAATATTTGCAACTCGAAACAGGGACTACGGAATAAGCAAAGATTGGCTAAGGACGAGGTGACGATGCGCGTGGGAAATGGTTCCAAAGTCGATGTGATCGCGGTCGGCACGCTACCTCTACATCTACGTTCGGGATTAGTTTTAGACCTGAATAATTGTTATTTGGTGCAAGCATTGAGCATGAACATTATATCTGGATCTTGTTTGATGCGAGACCGTTATTTATTTAAATCATAGAATAATGGTTGTTCTATTTATATGGGTAATATTTTTTATGGTCATGCACCCTTGAAGAGTGGTCTATTCTTTTTGAATCTCGATAGTAGTGACACACATATTCATAATATTGAAGCCAAAAGATGTAGAGTTGATAATGATAGTGCAACTTATTTGTGGCACTGCCGTTTGGGTCATATTGGTGTAAAGCGCATGAAGAAACTCCATTCCGATGGACTTTTGGAATCACTTGATTATGAATCACTTGGTACTTGCGAACCATGCCTCATGGGCAAGATGACTAAAACTCCGTTCTCCGGAACTATGGAGCGAGCAACAGATTTGTTGGAAATCATACATACTGATGTATGTGGTCCGATGAATGTTGAGGCTCGCGGCGAGTATCGTTGTTTTCTCACCTTCACAGATGATTTGAGCAGATATGGGTATATCTAGTTGATGAAACATAAGTCTGAAACATTTGAAAAGTTCAAAGAATTTCAGAGTGAAGTGGAAAATCATCGTAACAAGAAAATGAAGTTTCTACGATCTGATCATGGAGGAGAATATTTGAGTTACGAGTTTGGTCTTCATTTGAAACAATGCAGAATAGTTTCACAACTCACGCCACCCGGAACACCACAGCGTAATGGTGTGTCCGAACGTCGTAATCGTACTTTATTAGATATGGTGCGATCTATGATGTCTCTTACTGATTTACCGCTATCGTTTTGGGGTTATGCTTTAGAGACGGCTGCATTCACGTTAAATAGGGCACCGTCTAAATCCGTTGAGACGACACCTTATGAACTGTGGTTTGGCAAGAAACCAAAGTTGTCATTTCTTAAAGTTTGGGGCTGCGATGCTTATGTGAAAAAGCTTCAACCTGATAAGCTCGAACCCAAATTGGAGAAATGTGTCTTCATAGATACCCAAAGGAGACTATTGGGTACACCTTCTATCACAGATCCGAAGGCAAGACATTCGTTGCTAAGAATGGATCCTTTCTAGAGAAGGAGTTTCTCTCGAAAGAAGTGAGTGGGAGGAAAGTAGAACTTGATGAGGTATCTGTACCTGCTCCCTTATTGGAAAGTAGTTCATCACAAAATCTGTTCCTGTGACTCCTACACCAATTAGTGAGGAAACTAATGATGATGATCATGTAACTTCAGATCAAGTTACTACTGAACCTCGTAGGTCAACCAGGGTAAGATCCGCACCAGAGTGGTACGGTAATCATGTTCTGGAGGTCATGTTACTTGACCATGACGAACCTACGAACTATGAGGAAGCGATGATGAGGCCAGATTCCGCAAAATGGCTTGAGGCCATGAAATCTGAGATGGGATCCATGTATGAGAACAAAGTGTGGACTTTGGTTGACTTGCCCGATGATCGGCAAGCCATCGAGAATAAATGGATCTTCAAGAAGAACACTGACGCTGATGTAATGTTACTGTCTACAAAGCTCGACTTGTTGCGAAAGGTTTTCGACAAGTTCAAGGAGTTGACTACGATGAGACTTTCTCACCCGTAGCGATGCTTAAGTCCATCCAAATCATGTTAGCAATTGCCGCATTTTATGATTATGAAATTTGGTAAATGGATGTAAAGACTGCATTCCTGAATGGATTTCTGGAAGAAGAGTTGTATATGATACAACCTGAAGGTTTTATCGATCAAAGGATGCTAACAAAGTGTGCAAGCTCCAGCGATCCATTTATGGACTGGTGCAAGCATCTCGGAGTTGGAATAAACGTTTTGATAGTGTGATCAAAGCATATGGTTTTATACAGACTTTTGGAGAAGCCTGTATTTACAAGAAAGTTAGTGGGAGCCCTGTAGCATTTCTAATATTATATATGGATGACATATTGTTGATCGAAAATGATGTAGAATTTTCTGGAAAGCATAAAGGAGTGTTTGAAAGGAGTTTTTCAAAGAAAGACCTCGGTGAAGCTGCTTACATATTGAGCATCAAGATCTATAGAGATAGATAAAGACGCTTGATAAGACTTTTTCAATGAGTACATACCTTGATAAGATTTTGAAGTAGTTCAAAATGGAACAGTCAAAGAAGGAGTTCTTGCCTGTGTTGCAAGGTGTGAAGCTGAGTAAGAATCAAAAACCCGACCACGGCAGAAAATAGAAAGAGAATGAAATTCATTACCTATGCCTCAGTCATAGGTTCTATAAAGTATGCTATGCTGTGTACCAGACCTATTGTGTACCTCACCATGAGTTTGGTAAGATGGTACAATAGTGATCCAGGAGTGGATCACTGGACAGCGGTCAAACTTATCCTTAGTGGTATAAGGATATGTTTCTCGGTTATGGAGGTGATAAAGAGTTCGTTGTAAAGAGTTACGTCGATGCAAGCTTTGATACCGATCTGGATAACTCTAAGTCACAATCCGGATACATATTGAAAGTGGGGGCAATTAGCTAAAGTAGCTCCGTGCAGAGCATCGTAGACATAGAAATTTGCAAAATACATACGGATCTGAATGTGGCAGACTCATTGACTAAACCTCTCTCCCAAGCAAAACATGATCACACCTTAGTACTCTTTGGGCGTTAATCACATAGCGATATGAACTAGATTATTGACTCTAGTAAACCCTTTGGGTGTTGGTCACATGACGATGTGAACTATTGGTGTTAAATCACAGGACGATGTGAACTAGATTATTGACTCTAGTGCAAGTGGGAGACTGATGGAAATATGCCCTAGAGGCAATAATAAAGTTGTTATTTATATTTCCTTATATCATGATAAATGTTTATTATTCATGCTAGAATTGTATTAACCGGAAACTTAGTACATGTGTGAATACATAGACAAACAGAGTGTCACTAGTATGCCTCTACTTGACTAGCTCGTTGGATCAAAGATGGTTAAGTTTCCTAGCCATAGACATGAGTTGTCATTTGATCAACGGGATCATGTCATTAGAGAATGATGTGATTGACTTGACCCATTCCGTTAGCTTAGCACTTGATCGTTTAGTATATTGCTATTGCTTTCTTCATGACTTATACATGTTCCTATGACTATGAGATTATGCAACTCCCGAATACCGGAGGAACACTTTATGTGCTACCAAACGTCACAACGTAACTGGGTGATTATAAAGGTGCTCTATAGGTGTCTCTAATGGTACTTGTTGAGTTGGCATAGATCGAGATTAGGATTTGTCACTCTGATTGTCGGAGAGGTATCTCTGGGCCCTCTCGGTAATGCACATCACTATAAGCCTTGCAAGCAATGTGACTAATGAGTTAGTTGCGGTATGATGCATTACAGAATGAGTAAAGAGACTTGCCGGTAACGAGATTGAACTAGGTATTGAGATACCGACGATCAAATCTCGGGCAAGTAACATACCGATGACAAAGGGAACAACGTATGTTGTTATGCGGTTTGACCGATAAAGATCTTCATAGAATATGTAGGAACCAATATGATCATCCAGGTTCCGCTATTGGTTATTGACCGGAGACATGTCTCGGTCATGTCTACATAGTTCTCGAACCCGTAGGTTCCGCATGCTTAACGTTCGGTGACGATTGGTATTATGAGTTTATGTGTTTTGATGTACCGAAGATAGTTCGGAGTCCCGTATGTGATCACGTACATGACGAGGAGTCTCGAAATGGTCGAGACATAAAGATTAATATATTGGACGACTAGATTCGGACACCGGATGAGTTCCGGGGGTCACCGGATATTTATCGGAGTACTGGGGGGTTATCGGAACCCCTAGGGGATCTAATGGGCCAACATGGGCCTTGTGGGAGAGAGAGGAGAGGGCCTAGGGCTGGCCGCGCGCCCCCCCTTGGGAGTCCGAATTGGACAGCGAGGGGGGCGACGCCCCCTCTTTCCTCCCTCTCCCCTCTCCTTCCTTCCCCTTCCTCCTTCCTAGTTGGAATAGGAAAGGGGAGTCCCACTCCCACTAGGAGGACTCCCCACTCTCCTTGGAGCGCCCCAAGGCCGGCCGGCCTCCCCCCTTGCTCCTTTATATACAGGGGCAGGGGCACCCTAGAACACACAAGTTGATTGTTCCAAGCCGTGTGTGGTGCCCCCCTCCACCATAATCCACCTCAGTCATATCGTCGCAGTGCTTAGGCGAAGCCCTGCGCCGGTAGCTTCATCATCACCATCATCACGCTGTTGTGCTGACGAAGCTCTTCCCCGACACTCTGCTGGATCGTGAGTTCGTGGGACGTCACCGAGCCGAACGTGTGCAGATCTCGGAGGTGTCGTACCTTCGGTGCTAGGATCGGTCGATCGTGAAGACGTATGACTACATCAACCGCGTTGTCATAACACTTCCGCTTACGGTCTACGAGGGTACGTAGACAACACTCTCCCCTCTCGTTGCTATGCATCACCATGATCTTGCGTGTGCGTAGGAATTTTTTTGAAATTACTATGTTCCCCAACATGATTGAATCGGAGCTAAAATATAACCCAAAAAATTGTGTTCCTGGGGGCTTGAACCAGGAACCTGTGTGTGTTCTGTGCATGTGTGTGGCTAGTGGAGTAAGACTAGGATAATGAACAGAGATCAGACCCTTCAGAATATATTTCGTAACATTTCGTAATATTGTTGAGTCAACAATGTGACATGGACTATGTGGTTTCATGTTTAATGTGCAACATTTCTTACTATACTTGAAAACAACTACAATAACGATATTTAGGTTTAGAATTAGAGAAGCGTATGACATTGGCATCATAATTCATATATACGTACCATAATTAGACATAAAACTCTAGTTCAATAAAACATCTAAATGTGTGCACATATCGTGCCACCTACAACGTCGCATAAGATCACATATGTTGGCACTTAAAACGTCACATAAGTTCACATGCATAGCTTGCCACTTCGCACATAGAAGATGCAAACATAGTCTTGAACAATACAAGTTTCATAAAAGAGTAGACATAATTCCTAGGATTCAAGATGCAGCAATGACACCTGCAGCACCACTGCCCCCAACATCACAAGCACTAGCTCCAGCACCTCCATCACCTTCATCATAAAAAAGATGGCAAGGAACAGGTAGGGAAAAAGTCTTGGTGATGGGGTACAATTCAGGAGTACGTGGCATCAACTCTAAAACTTTAGTTGCCATCATCATTAGTGCTTCGGCATCGGTGCCTTCGGCTAACTTGACGTTGCAACCATGAATCAAGGAAACAAATGTTTGGATCTTGAATTTGACAAGAACATCATTGGTTTCATGACCAGCAAGCTTGAAGTCCATATGACCTAATGTGTGATGGGGAGCATATGCAACAACGAATGCAAGTGAAAAGAGGTTGCTCTTGAGAGTAAATATAGATATATCATTAACAACACCATATTTGACATCCAACTAAACCTTTGTGGCATACACTATTTGAATAACCTCGGGGGAAGGATCATACAAATGAAATGCGAAATAAATAATAGTTTAAAAATCACCTAAAAGTTCAGACTCGGTACAAAACACTAGTAATCAAATAACAAATCATCAAGTATCATGTCCATGGCCAGAATTATGGGATACACCGCACAACAACATGAAGAAAACATGAAAGTGAAGGAAATATGCCCTAGAGGCAATAATAAAGTTATTATTTATTTCCTTATTTCATGATAAATGTTTAATATTCATGCTAGAATTGTATTAACCGGAAACTTGATACATGTGTGAATACATAGACAAAACAGAATGTCACTAGTATGCCTCTACTTGACTAGCTCGTTGAATCAAAGATGGTTAAGTTTCCTAGCCATAGACATGAGTTGTCATTTGATTAACGGGATCACATCATTTGGAGAATGATGTGATTGACCTGACCCATTCCGTTAGCTTAGCACTTGATCGTTTAGTATTCTGCTATTGCTTTCTTCATGACTTATACATGTTCTTATGACTATGAGATTATGCAACTCCCGTTTACCGGAGGAACACTTTGTGTGCTACCAAACGTCACAACGTAACTGGGTGATTATAAAGGTGCTCTACATGTGTCTCCAAAGGTACTTGTTGGGTTGGCGTATTTCGAGATTAGGATTTGTCACTCCGATTGTTGGAGAGGTATCTCTGGGCCCACTCGGTAATGCACATCACTATAAGCCTTGCAAGCATTGTAACTAATGAGTTAGTTGCGGGATGATGTGTTACGGAACAAGTAAAGAGACTTGCCGATAACGAGATTGAACTAGGTATTGAGATACCGACGATCGAATCTCGGGCAAGTAACATACCGATGACAAAGGGAATAACGTATGTTGTTATGCGGTTTGACCGATAAAGATCTTCATAGAATATGTGGGAGCCAATATGAGCATCCAGGTTCCGCTATTGGTTATTGACCGGAGACGTGTCTCGGTCATGTCTACATAGTTCTCGAACCCGTAGGGTCCGCACGCATAAAGTTCGGTGACGATTTGTATTATGAGTTTATGTGTTTTGATGTACCGAAGATAGTTTGGAGTTCCGGATGAGATCGGGGACATGACGAGGAGTCTCGAAATGGTCGAGACATAAAGATCGATATATTGGACGACTATATTCGGACATCGGAAAGGTTCGGAGTGATTCGAGTGTTTTCGGAGTACCGGGGAGTTACGGGAATTCACCGGGAGAAGTATTGCGCCTTATTGGGCCATACGGGAATAGATGAGAGAGGCCAAAAGGAAGGAGGCGCGCGCCCCCCCTCTGGTCCGAATTGGACAAGGGGTGCAGCCCCCTTTTCCTTCTCCCTCTCCCCCTCTTTCCTTCTCTCCTACTCCGGAAAGGAAAGGGGAATCCTACTAGGACTTGGGAGTCCTAGTAGGACTCCCCACACTTGGCGCGCCCCCTCTAGGGCCGGCCTCTCCCTCCCTCCTTTATATACGGGGGCAGGGGGGCACCTCTAGGCAC
Organism: Triticum aestivum; assembly: GCF_018294505.1. Lineage (NCBI taxonomy): Eukaryota > Viridiplantae > Streptophyta > Magnoliopsida > Poales > Poaceae > Triticum > Triticum aestivum. Next base: position 235,356,309 of record NC_057808.1, on the reverse strand, counting down.
AACAATTGATCATTGATCTCTTAGCCGTGTGCGGTGCCCCCCTCCACCATATTCCACCTCGATAATATCGTAGCAGTGCTTAGGCGAAGCCCTGCGTCGGTAGCATCATCAACACCGTCATCACGCCGTCGTGCTGACGGAACTCTCCCGCAAAGCTCTGCTGGATCGGAGTTCGTGGGACGTCATCGAGCTGAACGTGTGCTGAACTCGGAGGTGCCGTACGTTTGGTACTTGGATCGGTCGGATCGTGAAGACGTACGACTACATCAACCGCGTTGTGCTAACGCTTCTGCTTTCAGTCTACGAGGGTACGTGGACACACTTTCCCCTCTCGTTGCTATGCATCACCATGATCCTGTGTGTGCGTAGGAAAATTTTCAAATTACTACGTTCCCCAACAGTGGCATCCGAGCCAGGTTTTATGCGTTGATGTTATATGCACGAGTAGAACACAAGTGAGTTGTGGGCGATACAAGTCATACTGCTTACCAGCATGTCATACTTTGGTTCTGCGGTATTGTTGGATGAAGCGGCCCGGACCGACATTACGCGTACGCTTACGCAAGACTGGTTCTACCGACATGCTTTGCACATAGGTGGCTGGCGGGTGTCTGTTTCTCCAACTTTAGTTGAACCGAGTATGGCTACGCCTGGTCCTTGTGAAGGTTAAAACAGCACTAACTTGACGAACTATCATTGTGGTTTTGATGCGTAGGTAAGAACGGTTCTTGCTCAGCCCGTAGCAGCCACGTAAAACATGCAACAACAAAGTAGATGACGTCTAACTTGTTTTTGCAGGGCATGTTGTGATGTGATATGGTCAAGGCATGATGCTATGTTTTATTGTATGAGATGATCATGTTTTGTAACCGAGTTATCGGCAACTGGCAGGAGCCATATGGTTGTCGCTTTATTGTATGCAATGCAATCGCCCTGTAATGCTTTACTTTATCACTAAGCGGCAGTGATAGTCGTAGAAGCATAAGTTGGCGAGATGACAACGATGCTACGATGGAGATCAAGGTGTCGCGCTGGTGACGATGGTGATCATGACGGTGCTTCGGAGATGGAGATCACAAGCACAAGATGATGATGGACATATCATATCACTTATATTGATTGCATGTGATGTTTATCTTTTATGCATCTTATCTTGCTTCGATTGACGATAGCATTATAAGATGATCTCTCACTAAATTATCAAGGTATAAGTGTTCTCCCTGAGCATGCACCGTTGCGAAAGTTCTTCGTGCTGAGACACCACGTGATGATCGGGTGTGATAGGCTCTACGTTCAAATACAATGGGTGCAAAACAGTTGCACATGCGGAATACTCAGGTTAAACTTGACGAGCCTAGCATATAACAGATATGGCCTCGGAACACTGAGACCGAAAGGTCGAGTGTGAATCATATAGTAGATATGATCAACATAGTGATGTTCACCATTGAAACTACTCCATCTCACGTGATGATCGGACATGGTTTAGTTGATATGGATCACATGATCACTTAGATGATTAGAGGGATGTCTATCTAAGTGGGAGTTCTTAAGTAATATGATTAATTGAACTTTAATTTATCATGAACTTAGTCCTGATAGTATTTGCATATCTATGTTGTAGATCAATAGCTCGCTTTTAGCTCCCCTGTTTTATTTTTGATATGTTCCTAGAGAAAACTAAGTTGAAAGATGTTAGTAGCAATGATGCGGATTGGATCCGTGATCTGAGGATTATCCTCATTGCTGCACAGAAGAATTATGTCCTTGATGCACCGCTAGGTGACAGACCTATTACAGGAGCAGATGCAGACGTTATGAACGTTTGACAAAGCTCGGTATGATAACTACTTGATAGTGTAGTGCACCATGCTTTACGGCTTAGAACCGGGACTTCAAAAATGTTTTGAACGCCACGGAGCATATAAGATGTTCCAAGAGTTGAAATTGGTATTTCATACTCATGCCCGTGTCGAGAGGTATGAGACCTCTGACAGTACTTTGCCTACAAGATGGAGGAGAATAGCTCAATCAGTGGGCATGTGCTCAGATTGTCTGGGTACTACAATTGCTTGAATCAAGTGGGAGTTAATCTTCCAGATAAGCTAGTAATTGACAAAGTTCTCTAGTCACTATCACCAAGTTACTAGAACTTAGTGATGAACTATAATATGCAAGGGATGACGAAAAACAATTCCCAAGCTCTTCGCGATGCTAAAATCGGCGAAGGTAGAAATCAAGAAAAACATCAAGTGTTGATGGTTGACAAGACCACTAGTTTCAAGAAAAAGGGTAAAGGGAAGAAAGGGAACTTCAAGAAGAACGGCAAGTAAGTTGCTACTCAAGTGAAGAAGCCCAAGTCTGGACCTAAGCCTGAGACTAAGTGCTTCTACTACAAAGGGACTAGTCACTGGAAGCGGAAACTACCCCAAGTAATTGGCGGATAAGAAGGATGGCAAAGTGAATAAAGGTATATTTGATATACATGTTATTGATGTGTACTTTACTAGTGTTTATAGCAACCCCTCGGTATTTGATACTGGTTCAGTTGCTAAAAGTAGTAACTCGAAACGGAAGTTGCAGAATGAACAGAAACTAGTTAAGGGTGAAGTGACGATGTGTGTTGGAAGTAGTTCCAAGATTGATATGATCATCATCGCACACTCCCTATACTTTCGGGATTAGTGTTGAACCTAAATAACTGTTATTTGGTGCTTGCGTTAAGCATGAATATGATTTGATCATGTTTATTGCAATACGGTTATTCATTTAAAGTCAAAGAATAATTGTTGTTCTGTTTACATGAATAAAACCTTCAATGGTCATACACCCAAGGTGAATGGTTTATTGAATCTCGATCATAGTGATACACATATTTGTGGCACTGCCGTTTAGGTCATATTGGTGTAAAGTGCATGAAGAAAATCCATGCAGATGGGCTTTTGGAATCACTTCATTATGAATCAGTTGATGCTTGCGAACCATGCCTCATGGGCAAGATGACTAAGACTCCGTTCTCCAGAACAATGGAGCGAGCTACTGACTTATTGGAAATAATACATACTGATGTATGCGATCTGATGAGTGTTGAGGCTCGCGGCGGGTATCGTTATTTTCTGACCTTCACAGATGATTTGAGCAGATATGGGTATATCTTCTTGATGAAACATAAGTCTGAAACATTTGAAAAGTTCAAAAGAATTTCAAAGTGAAGTGTAAAATCATCGTAACAAGAAAATAAAGTTTCTACGATCTGATCGCAGAGACGAATATTTGAGTTACGAGTTTGGTCTTCATTTGAAAAAATGTGAAATAGTTTCGCAACTCACGCCACCTAGAACACCACAGCGTAATGGTGTATCCGAGCATCGTAGCCGCACTTTATTAGATATGGTGCGATCTATGATGTCTCTTACCGATTTACCACTATCGTTTTGGGGTTATGCATTAGAGACAACTGCATTCATGTTAAAAAGGGCACCATCTAAATCCGTTGAGACGACACCATATGAACTGTGGTTTAGCAAGAGACCTAAGCTGTCGTTTCTTAAAGTTTGGGGTTGCAATGCTTATGTGAAAAAAGGTTTCATCCTGATAAGCTCAAACCCAAATCGGAGAAGTGCATCTTCATAGGATACCCAAAATATTGGGTACACCTTCTATCACAGATCCGAAGGCAAGATCTTTGTTGCTAAGAATGGATCCTTTCTAGAGGAGGTGTTTCTATCGAAAGAAGTGAGTGGGAGGAAAGTAAAACTTGATAAGGTAATTGTACCTTCTCCCGAATTGGAAAGTAGTTCATCACAGAAATCAGTTCCAGTGATGCTTACACCAATTAGTGAGGAAGTTAATGATGATGATCATGAAGCTTCGGATCAAGTTACTACCGAACCTCGTAGGTCAACCAGAGTACGTTCCGCACCAAAGTGGTACGGTAATCATATTCTGGAGTTCATGTTACTTGACCATGACGAACCTACGAACTATGAGGAAGCGATGATGAGCCCAAATTCCACGAAATGGTTTGAAGCCATGAAATCTGAGATGGGATCCATATATGAGAACAAAGTATGGACTTTGGTTGACTTGCCCGATGATCGGCAAGTCATAGAAAATAAATGGATCCTCAAGAGGAAGACGGACGCTGATAGTAGTGTTACTATCTACAAAGCTAGACTTGTCGAAAAAAGGTTTTTGACAAAGTTCAAGATGTTGACTACGATGAGATTTTCTCACTCGTAGCAATGCTTAAGTCTGTCCGAATCATGTTAGCAAATTGCCACATTTTACGAAATCTGGCAAATGGATGTCAAAACTACATTCCTTGATGGATTTATTAAAGAAAAGTTGTATATGATGCAACTAGAAGGTTTTGTCGATCCTAATGGTGCTAACAAAATGTGCAAGCTCCAGCGATCCATCTATGGACTGGTGCAAGCATCTCAGAGTTGGAATATACGCTTTGATGAGTTGATCAAAGCATATAGTTTATACAGACTTGCGATGAAGCCTGTATTTACACGAAAGTGAGTGGGAGCACTACAACATTTCTGATAAGTATATGTGAATGACATATTGTTGATCGGAAATAATGTAGAATTTTCTGTAAAGAAAAAGGAGTATCTTGAAAGGAGTTTTTCAAAGAAAGACCTCAGTGAAGCTACTTACATATTGAGCATCAAGATCTATAGAGATAGATCAAGACGCTTCATAAAGTTTTTTCAATGAGTACATACCTTGACAAGATTTTGAAGTAGTTCAAAATGGAACCGTCAAAGAAAGTGTTCTTACCTGTGTTACAAGGTGTGAAATTGAGTAAGACTCAAAGCCCGACCACGACAGAAGATAGAAAGAGAATGAAAGTCATTCACTATGCCTCAGCCATAGGTTCTATGAAGTATGTCATGCTGTGTACCAGATCTATTGTGTACCTCACCAAGAGTTTGGCAAGAGGGTACAATAGTGATCTAGGAGTAGATCACTGGACATCGGTCAAAATTATCCTTAGTGGAATAAGGAAATATTTCTCGTTTATGGAGGTGATAAAGAGTTCGTCGTAAAGAGTTACGTCGATGCAAGCTTTCACACCGATCTGGATGACTCTAAGTCTCGATCTAGATACATATTGAAAGTGGGAGCTATTAGCTAGAGTAGCTCCGTGCAGAGCATTGTAGACATAGAAATTTGCGAAATGCTTACGGATCTGAATATGACAGACCCGTTGAATAAAATTATCTCACAAGCAAAACATGATCACACCTTAGTACTCTTTGGGTGTTAATCACATAGCGATGGGAACTAGATTACTGACTCTAGTAAACCCTTTGGGTGTTGGTCACATGTCGATGTGAACTACGGGTGGTAACCACATAAAGATGTGAACTATTGATGTTAAATCACATGGCGATGTGAACTAGATTATTGACTCTAGTGCAAGTGGGAGACTGAAGGAAATATGCCCTGGAGGCAATAATAAAGTTATTATTTATTTCCTTATTTCATGATAAATGTTTATTATTCATGCTAGAATTGTATTAACCGGAAACTTGATACATGTGTGAATACATAGACAAAACAGAATGTCACTAGTATGCCTCTACTTGACTAGCTCGTTGAATCAAAGATGGTTAAGTTTCCTAGCCATAGACATGAGTTGTCATTTGATTGACGGGATCACATCATTAGGAGAATGATGTGATTGACCTGACCCATTCCGTTAGCTTAGCACTTGATCGTTTAGTATTCTGCTATTGCTTTCTTCATGACTTATACATGTTCCTATGACTATGAGATTATGCAACTCCCGTTTATCGGAGGAACACTTTGTGTGCTACCAAACGTCACAACGTAACTGGGTGATTCTAAAGGTGCTCTACAGGTGTCTCCAAAGGTACTTGTTGGGTTGGCGTATTTCGAGATTAGGATTTGTCACTCCGATTGTCGGAGAGGTATCTCTGGGCCCACTCGGTAATGCACATCACTATAAGCCTTGCAAGCATTGTAACTAATGATTTAGTTGCGGGATGATGTGTTACGGAACGAGTAAAGAGACTTGCCGATAACGAGATTGAACTAGGTATTGAGATACCGATGATCGAATCTCGGGCAAAGAAAATACCGATGACAAAGGGAATAACGTATGTTGTTATGCGGTTTGACCGATAAAGATCTTCGTAGAATATGTGGGAGCCAATATGAGCATCCAGGTTCCGCTATTGGTTATTGACCGGAGACGTGTCTCGGTCATGTCTACATAGTTCTCGAACCCGTAGGGTCCGCACGCTTAAAGTTCGGTGACGATTTGTATTATGAGTTTATGTGTTTTGATGTACCGAAGATAGTTCGGAGTCCCGGATGAGATCGGGGACATGACGAGGAGTCTCGAAATGATCGAGACGTAAAGATCGATGTATTGGACGGCTATATTCGGACATCGGAAAGGTTCCGAGTGATTCGGGTATTTTCGGAGTACCGGGGAGTTACGGGAATTCACCGGGAGAAGTATTGGGCCTTATTGGGCCATACGGGAATAGAGGAGAGAGGCCAAAAGGAAGGAGGCGCGCCCCCCCCCCCTCTGGTCCGAATTGGACAAGGGGTGCAGCCCCCTTTTCCTTCTCCCTCTCCCCCTCTTTCCTTCTCTCCTACTCCGGAAAGGAAAGGGGAATCCTACTAGGATTTGGGAGTCCTAGTAGGACTCCCCACACTTGGCGCCCCCCTCTAGGGCCGGCCTCTCCCTCCCTTCTTTATATACGGAGGCAGGGGCACCTCTAGGCACAACAATTGATCATTGATCTCTTAGCCGTGTGCGGTGCCCCCCTCCACCATATTCCATCTCGATAATATCGTAGCAGTGCTTAGGCGAAGCCCTGCGTCGGTAGCATCATCAACACCGTCATCAGGCCGTCGTGTTGACGGAACTCTCCCGCAAAGCTCTGCTGGATCGGAGTTCGTGGGACGTCATCGAGATGAACGTGTGCTGAACTCGGAGGTGCCGTACGTTTGGTACTTGGATCGGTCGGATCGTGAAGACGTACGACTACATCAACCGCGTTGTGCTAACGCTTCTGCTTTCGGTCTACGAGGGTACGTGGACACACTCTCCCCTCTCGTTGCTATGCATCACCATGATCCTGTGTGTGCGTAGGAAAATTTTGAAATTACTATGTTCCCCAACAGAAATATCTAAACATAAATGTACCTGAGGGTCTAATGACCGAGAACGCTCACTTATGGATTTTGCATCATCATCGGTCGACCCTGCTGGCCCTTTTCCCTGACATACATGTGTAAAACAAATGATTAAGAAAACACATAAATGTTATGATTTGGGTGTTTGATTTCCAGAAATAAATGAAAAACTAGCTAGCAAACAGTACAAACATAATTACCTTGGCCTTTTAGCATCATCGAGGGTCCTACTATGATCAATAAAGCAGACTGGGATTCATAGAGATATGATGAAGCTTCGTAAAGTAGCAAAACACAAAAAATAGGATGGGGAAACTAGAGGAGAAATGGAGCACCGATTATGATAGGAATGGGGGAGTGGGAGGAGCGGATGAAACTATTCGATGTTCATTCTTGAGGCCGTCAAAGCTTATGTGAGAGGGCAAATGAGGGGCATGCGAAGCAAGAGCCGCCCATCCTCCATATAGCGGTTTATGGTGTTTCAAGGAAGACGAGGATGCGGACAATCATACATCATGCATCGAACAACCATGAATCTAAGAACGTTGTTTATTAATTTTTGTTTTCAAAAGATTAACATACAGTGTATACTGGTTACGAGACGTTTTGACCTCACTAATATGCCCACAATAATACCACATGATACATTCCACATTTTTATAAACGTTGTATGTGCTAGATTCATTTTTTGAAAAATGCAAAGAAAACCCAAATGGTGACTAAATACAACTAAATGAGATATGAAACATGAGTCGACATGACCAATTGACAATTTCAAATGCGAGGTTAATTAAACTTGTGATCAATAATGCTATAAGACATGATCCACGCCCATTGTTGTTCATGTGACATGGACCATGGCAAAAAAAAATCATAGCAAACTTCCCCCGTTGAATCATGCGTAGCACACATATCATGGTGGATCAAGCCTTTTCAAATCCAAAGTCAACCAAACACTTGGCATTGGTTGTGAGACTTTTTGACCTCACTAATACTACCACGATAAGACCACTCGGAAAATTTTCACTTTTTTGTCACCATTTGTGTTGGTTTAATTTTTTCAATGAAAAATGCAAAGAAAATCCGAATGGTGACTAAATACAACCAAATGAGACAGGAACATGAGTAGGTGTGCAAAACATGTATAATTTGTATCCTACGTCATGGATACCTATTGTATACGATGTTATAGTGCTATTCTCACAAGTTGCTTCCAAAAGATCCTAGATATGAGCTATTCAAAGAGTAAAGATGAGTCCACATCATCACTTGGCAAGTTCAAATGTGTGGTTAAACTAGTGACCACCAACGCTATAAGACATGATCCATGCCCATTATTGTCCATGTGACATGGACAATGTAAAGTTTTTTCATCGCAAAATCTCTTCCCTTGAATCATGCATCGCATCGTGGTGGATCAAGCATTTTTAAAAGCAAACGTCAACCAAATACATACCATTGGTTGTGAGACTTTTTGACCTCGCTAATATGCCCTCAATAACACCACTCGACAAATTCCATTTTCCCTTTATTTTTGTTGGATTCATTTTTTGATGAAAAATACATAGAAAACCCAAAAGGTTCTCACATAAATTCATACAACAATATCAATATTTTCGACCCCTCCCAAATTGTATTTCCCTCCTAAGTTTTGCTCCCCCACTGTTTTCGTTTGCTCCATCGATTTTAAATGCCACAATCAATTTTCAACACCTCCTCCTAAATACCTTCTCCACATCTTCAATCCCATCGCTCCATCGTTCATCTCTTCTGAAGAAAATATGCCCTAGAGGCAATAATAAAGTTATTATTTATTTCCTTATATCATGATAAATGTTTATTATTCATGCTAGAATTGTATTAACCGGAAACATAATACTTGTGTGAATACATAGACAAACAGAGTGTCACTAGTATGCCTCTACTTGACTAGCTCGTTGATCAAAGATGGTTATGTTTCCTAGCCATAGACATGGGTTGTCATTTGATTAACGGGATCACATCATTAGGAGAATGATGTGATTGACTTGACCCATTCTGTTAGCTTAGCACTCGATCGTTTAGTATTCTGCTATTGCTTTCTTCATGACTTATATATGTTCCTATGACTATGAGATTATGCAACTCCCGTTTACCGGAGGAACACTTTGTGTGCTACCAAACGTCACAACGTAACTGGGTGATTATAAAGGTGCTCTGCAGGTGTCTCCGAAGGTACTTGTTGGGTTGGCGTATTTCAAGATTAGGATTTTTCACTCCGATTGTCGGAGAGGTATCTCTGGGCCCACTCGGTAATGCACATTACTATAAGCCTTGCAAGCATTGTAACTAATGAGTTAGTTGCGGGATGATGTATTACAGAACGAGTAAAGAGACTTGCCGGTAACGAGATTGAACTAGGTATTGAGATACCGACGATCGAATCTCGGGCAAGTAACATACCGATGACAAAGGGAACAACGTATGTTGTTATGCGGTTTGACCGATAAAGATCTTCGTAGAATATGTAGGAGCCAATATGGGCTTCCAGGTTCCGCTATTAGTTATTGACCAGAGAGGTGCCTCAGTCATGTCTACATAGTTCTCGAACCCGTAGGGTCCGCACGCTTAAACGTTCGTTGACGATATAGTATTATATGAGTTATGTATGTTGATGACCGAATGTTGTTCGGAGTCCCGGATGAGATCACGGACATGACGAGGAACTCCGGAATGGTCCGGAGATAAAGTTTGATATATGGGATAATAGTGTTTAATCTCCGGAAGGGTTCCGGAATTCACCGGAAGGGGTTCCGGATGTTTCCCGAAATGTTTGGGTACGAGAACACGTTATTTGGGCCAAAGGGGAAAGCCCACGAGGCTTTTGGAAAGTGCAAAAGGAAGTTTTGCGGAGACCAGAGGCTAGACGCCAGGAACCCTGGCGTCTAGGGGGTAGACGCCGGGAACCCTGGCGTCTAGCCCTGGAGTCCGTGTAGGACTCTTGCCTTTCGGGCAAAACCGACTTTGAGGAGGCTTTTACTCCAAGTTTCGACCCCAGGGCTCAACATATAAATAGAGGGGCAGGGCTAGCACCCAAGACACATCAAGAAACACCAAGCCGTGTGCCGGCAACCCCGTCCCCTCTAGTTTATCCTCCGTCATAGTTTCCGTAGTGCTTAGGCGAAGCCCTGTGGAGATTGTTCTTCACCAACACCGTCACCACGCCGTCGTGCTGCCGGAACTCATCTACTACTTCGCCTGTCTTGCTGGATCGAGAAGGCGAGGACGTCATCGAGCTGAACGTGTGCAGAACTCGGAGGTGCCGTGCGTTCGGTACTTGGATCGGTCGGATCGTGAAGACGTATGACTACATCAACCGCGTTGTCATAAACGCTTCCGCTTAGCGATCTTCAAGGGTATGAAGATACACTCCCCCTCTCGTTGCTATGCATCACCATGATCTTGCGTGTGCGTAGGAAATTTTTTGAAATTACCACGTTCCCCAACATCTTCCCCAGATCCAACACTCTCGTGGTGGCGTTTGGTTCCATCTCCGGTGTACGAGATGGATCACAAACTCCGTAGCGGGAAAGCCTGCAAATCTCCTCTGTGTACCCCAAAACCTTATCATATGCGACCAGGTCGTAAGTTTCTCCCTCGCCAATCCCACTCCATCCACATATAAGATTATGACGTGCATCTGGATTTATAATTGTCGTTCATTTGGCATCTTGACGTACTTACATCTGTGGATACTTGTAGATCTACTCAATTTTGGGGTTTGTTTTAGGGTTGGTATCGCGGTTCATTTTATCTAGGGTTCTAATTCACTTCACATGTCCTTACTAAAAATTACCTTACACTGCATTCATCCTATTTTAAGAAATGTAATATTATTTCTTCATGTACTATCTTGTTGACTAGCCAATCTCCAAGTACATTTCGTTCTGGTTTAGGCAGATCGTGATTATTTACTGATACTTGTTTCTTTAAGGCTTATGTGATAACTTAAACATAAGTATTCACATCAATGATAAACATGCACGTTAACAGTTGGTCTTGGATTCTCAGCTACTGCCAAGGTCAAAAACCATGCATAATGTTTTAGCTTCTACTTGAGATTTCAAATTATGGATGCCCTGCCATACTAAATTTTGGCTTCATACATAGGAATTTTCTGACAAGGGAAAATCAAACAAAGATGTTTTCAAGGTTAGCCATAAGACTAGCTATTCAAAATATGTTACCCCCATAGCTCTACGTAAGAATTTAAATATCTTAGTAGAAATCCCATATATTGGTGATTATTAGATGATATGAAATACTAATGCGCATGTCCGTCTTCCATAAGACTAAAAACAACAAGAAGAAAGCATCCATTGCTGAGTTTTCAGAAGAAGGCCACACAATAAAGAAGGAACCAACTATGAGTCAGAGTGCACAAGAAGCATCCGCAAGTAGTTTCTAATATTTCGACTTCAAATGTACTGTGCAATCCTTCATACTGTAATTTACTAAGAACGCATGAACAATGCTTTAAATCATGATGCAGAATGAAATGAACCACAAAGAGGGCATGTAAACCAAAGGTTGTAACTTAGCTACCTAACTTGTTGATTATTAAGGAAAAGAGTTTGTCGTTTATTTTACTTTTAAGCATCGGCGTCTCTCATCGCAGAATTCATCATCTGGACAATGCATCCAAGAGCTTGAAGTCAAGATTGTAGCACAAGAGTCAGACGAAAATGTGGCAAATGGCATGTTTAAAGAAGACATGAATGAAGTACTTGAAATTGCCAAGATGGATCAACAAATAAAGTCATTACTTTTGAAAAAAAGCAACAAGAATGGAGGCAATTCTTAATCACCTCTTAAGGAAGTCCTCACACTCTTCCCCGAAAACTTTCTCACAACCCACCAATTACTGATGGTGCATTATTGTTCGTCATGATACTTTGTCGTGCGTCTTATTTGTCGTCTTTGATAATATGTGCTTTGGATGCTCATTGTAATATGTAGTATAATGCTTTGCCAATTTGTCATGTCTCATTGTTAATGAAAGCTATGGTGGCAATGTTTCATTTCAATTTTTTAGTAATTTAGATTAATAATCGCCTACAAATTTAAATTCTACATGATTGACGCCATCTAAAATCTTTGACGGTACTTGTGACGGAAATTCAAGCTATCAACAACATATGGACCCAACTTGTAAGCACCTACACCAGTGTCGTATGGACCCACATTTAAGAAGCCATGTCAGTATCTTCTGGGCCGATAAGTAGGTACTGTCGAGCGGTAATAGCCGACGTCCTACTTATTACTGATGGCCACTATTGATGATAAAACCACAACCAGACCTACATGGAAGCAGCCACACGAGCATCAGCTGGGCCCATTTATCAAAATATTTGATTGATCAGACCGACAAACTAGTTACTGGTGTCGGGTTATCGTCAACAAAAATGATCTTAGGTGCCAAAACGGCCTATCAAAGGTGAAAGTTTTGGCCATCACCGACAATGGACATTCGTGGCAGAAGTGGGTTCATCGCCTAAGATACAATCATAGGTGACAGAAAAAGTGGAACTATTAAGATTTAATTTTGTGACGACACTACAGTGATGGTGTGGTGACGTCCAAAAGCCTTCGTCAAACCATTTTCTGGGACGGAAATTGGTTCCGCTTGACACAAGTGAATCGTCGCTTAAAGTCCTCCGTCGTAGTGTTCATCGACCGCCATGAGAGTCTCGATAGGTAATTTTGGAACCTACAAAATTTGAGAAAGACTTACCCTTTTGAGTAAGTGCATTGTCCTTATTCATAGGTGCTTGGTGAAGAATTAACAGAAGTGGTATGGAATGAAGAAACTGTGGAACTCCCACGAGTTTGCTTTTAAGGGTGATAGTACCCTCACACCCTAAAGGGATAGCTGGTACAAAATGACAACCTGGTTAAAGAATTGGAGCCTAAGACCTCATATCTGAGATATACCGAAGGACTGGAAGTATATATTATTGTACCGACGGAAGGCATTATCTAAATCAAGAAGTGAACAATAAGAGTGCAACCTAGACATGATATGCTATACCCATTGGGAAGTAACCCAAGAAATCCCAAACCTAACACCTCCCTTTCTAGCCTTTGCAAATCTGGAGGACAAGATTTCTTTTAAGGGTGGTAGATTGTAACATCCAGTTTTTGTTCCAAATTTTGGAATATTAATTAACTAAGTAAATATCCTCTGTGTTGCTATGATTTTTAGAAGGAATTAAAACTTTTGAGTACTTATTTAAATTTTCCAAAGCATGTCAACATAACTACCCAATAAAATAATTCTTGGTTTGGAAATTTATTTAAACTCAAAAGGGTTTAATACTCTTCATTTGGATATTCTCAAACCATATTTCAAAGAGTGGGAACAATGTGACTTCCCCAAAAATGGTATCTTGATTTATTTGGATCTTGGTCCTAATCAAGTTATAGAGAGGAGATAAAATGACATCTCCAAATGGACCCCTGCAATTCAGAGTTTATTTGCAGTTTGAAACCATTTAATTATTTTGCATTTATCCATATAATAATATTTTCCAACAATATATATATTGTTGGAAAATATTTGCTAAGGATGATTTGAATATTTTTAATATCCTAAAAAAACATTTTGGGTATTTTCTAAAATGCTAAAACATATTGATGGAATTTATAATGACCTTAAATGATTTATGTAAAATAATAAAATTACTTATAAAATTTATATGGAGAGTGAAATATATTTTCCTACATTCTCTATGATTCATTGAAACGACAAGCATTTTTATGGATTTTATTTGGAAAATACTGGCAACTATAAAAAGCAATAATCATTTCCTATAGTTAGTTAAATATGAAATACACTAGAAATTCAAATTCCCCACGCAGCCCGGGGGGATAGCGACGAAACGCGCACCCCCGCTTGCGGTAATGGGCCGGTCTATTTGTGCGATTCTGCATTTTTTGTCTTTTTCTTTTTATTTCAAATTCACGAATTCTTCTTAAACTCATAAATAATTTTGAAATTCACGCTATTTTTTAAAAATCACAAAAAATTGAAAGTTCACAAATTTTAAAATAATTGAGATTTTCTTTTCAAATTCATGAATAGTTTCAAACTCATGAATAATTTTTGAATTCAAGAAACAATTTTCTAAATCATGAACATTTTGAAACTCGCAGACATTTTTTGAAAGTAATAAACATATTTGGAATGCATGAACATTTTCTTAAATGTGAAAAGATATTTTGAACATGAATACTTTGAATTAGCGCGCATTTTTTTGACATTCAGAACATTTTTTCAAATTCTTGAAACTTTTTTCGAATTCACTAATATTTTATCAAAATTTTGAACTTGAATTTTTCTTCAAATTAGTGGGAATTTTTTTTAACTTGAATTAGTTTGATTTTTTTAAACTTGAATTTCTCTCAAAACCCCAAAACTTGTTTTCCATTTTTTTATACATTTTTTGATGACCCAATGTTTTTTTAAAAGCTATAAAAATGGTAGAATGAAAGACAATAAACAGAAGGAGAAAACTTGGGCGCCCTAACCAAGTGAAATATGGTTCCTTTTATCTTTGCGGGAATCCTATTCCCGTGAGCGCCTACTCGGCGCCTTCAGCGCCGCCATAGGCAGCTGGCGCCTACGGCAGCTTCTGGTGGGCCGGCCCACGAACGCACACGCAGAAAAAATATATCATTGTGAGAAAAACATCTAAAATCGTGGCTCTCTGTGAATCAAACTCGCGACCTCACACTTGTCTTCAAGTTTGGCCAACCGATACACCTACTGGCTGCTAGTGATTCACTTCAGCGCAACTTTTTTTAAAAACCAGCGTAGCAGCGCTACTTATCTCGCATAGATTTTTCAATTATTTGAAAACATTAATGAAAAACTTGAGTGTAAAAAAAGTAAACAAATTTGGAAAGTTGACCAATGTGCATAAAAAAGTTGGCCACTGTAAAAAAGGTTCATGTATTCAAATAAGTTCACGAGTTCAAAAACAAAATTTCATGAAATGGAAAAAAAGTTGCAGAAATTTTAACAAAAACTTCACAACCATGAAAAATGACCATGAGTTTGAAAAAAGTTCACGGATTAAAAAAAATTTCATTGAATTTGAAAAAAAGTTCAGTGAATTTGCAAAAAGTATGTCAACTTTTCAAAAAAGTTCATTGAATTTGAAAATTCTTCATCAAATTTGAAAAAAGTCCATCGAATTTGAAAAAAGTTCACCAATTTAAAAAAAAAGTTCACCAACTTTGAAACTAGTTCTTTGAATTTGAAAAAAAGTTCATCGAATTTGTAAAAAGTTCATTGTGTTTGAGAAAAGTTCATCGAATTTGAAGAAAATTTCGTCGAATTGAAAAAAGTTCATCAAAATTGAAGAAACTTCATCAAATATTAAAAAAGTTCATCAAATTGAAAAAAGTTCATCGAGTTTGGAAAAATCACCATTTGTTAAAAATAGTTCACTAAAAATAGAAAAAAGTTTATTGATTTTGAAAACAAAAGTTCATCAAACTTGAAAAGAAAAACATCATTGATTTGAAAAATAGTTCACGCATTTAAGAAAAAAAGCGAAAAAATCGATGAGGAAATAAACCAGGAAGAAGAAGAACGAAAAAACTGAAAACGATAATGGGAAAAAGAAAAAGGGAAAACGAAAAAAAAGAGAAGCAAGGAATGAAAGAGATAAAGATTTGAAGGTTAGCAGATGCCGTTTCCTGGCGTGGTGGTTGTACAAACGAAGGTGCACGAGGGAAGTCGCATGTTCGATTCTCGGGAGCTCCTATGTGACGCTAATTGCGTCGACGACGTTTCGCGCAACCGTGGCAAACCTGGGCTGGCCCATTTGGCATTCGCGACATGAATAATCGTGAAAAAAGAAACACGATGGTGCTGGGATTCGAACCAGCGACATCACGGTCTAGCGCGCGCAATAGTTAAAAGAAACAACAACGACAACGATGAACTTAAAGTTTGATAAAAAAATTGCAAACGAGAATATTTTTCAAAATTACGAACAATTTTGTATCAAACACAAACTTTTTTTTGAAAAAAAGGAACAAAAAATTGAAAACAATAAACATTTCTCAAATTGCGAACAATTATTTCAAAACTCAAACATTTGATGAATTAGACAATAAAATTCTAAAACCTGAAAATTTTAGAATTTCTAAACAAATTTGTAAAGCTAGAACACTATTTCAAATCCAAACATATTTTAAATTTGTGATTAAAATTATATAAATTTTCAGAAATTTTAATCTTTGTTTATTTCTCGAACATTTTTTAGAATGAAGTGAAGAAATTTTGAAATAATTAAAGTTTGTTTGGAATTTCTGAACAAATTTTGAATACATGATGGAAATCTGGAAAACAAACAAAGTTTAAGAAATACCAAAATTTTTAATTTTAAGAAAATTTGGCAAAAAATATAAAAAATTGAAAAGAAAATTGAAAAAATGAAAAAGAAAAGAAAAAACAAAAATAAATAGAAAAAAGAAATAGGACAGAAAAGAAAAATAGAAACTAAAATTCAGGAACCTTCTAGAAGGTTCCCAAAACCAGTAAAAACCGGCTGAGAATCCTCTAGAAGGTTCCCAAAACCCGGATCCTGAAATTTGTACTTTAGCTACAGATGGGCCGGCCCAAAAGACTCGATGGGTCGCCTCGCGTGTGCGTTTCCCCAACTATTTGACGCGAAATGCGTCAAATAGGGTTTGCCTCGATTCCCAGTTAGCGCGCCCATTTTTTGGGAGCCCGCGCTCCTTCGGGAGCCTCGCAACGATCGGCGCCACTTGGCGCGCTCTCAGCCATTCACCACGTGTCGCGCTCTGGCACTCCCTCCGGATTTTATTATTTATTTTTTCACACGCGTTTTCGGCTATTTAAACAGGTTTTTTCGGTTTTTCTAGACGTTTTGGTTTTCCACCGTCTTCCTTAGCTTTTCGACCAATTTTTTTTTCGATTTTTTGTGCGAAAAGACGGGCTTTCTTTGTTTTCCTTTCCCGAGAGTCACACTTTTGCTTCTGTGAGAGGCACGGTTTTGGTTTCGCGAGAGTCACGGCCGTGCCTCTCGAAAATGAAAAAAAATAGGTTTCCTGTTTTTTCCTTTCGTGAGAGTCACGGTTTTGCTTTCGCGAGAGGCACGGCTGTACTTTCGCGAGAGTCACGGTCGTGCCTCTCCGAAACGGAAAAAACACGTTTTTTTCCTTTCGCGAGAGTCAAGGTTTTGCTTCCGCGAGAGGCACGGTTGTGCTTTCGCGAGAGTCACGGCCGCGCCTCTCGGAAATGGAAAAAAACGTGTTTTCTGTTTTTTTTTTCTTTTCGCGAGAGTCACGGTTTTGCTTCCGCGAGCGGCACGGATGTGCTTTCGCGAGAGTCACGGCCGTGCCTCCTCGGAAACGAAAAAAACGCATTTTCTCTTTTTTTCCTTCCGCGACAGTCACGGTTTAGCTTCCACGGGAGGCACGGGCGTGCCTTTTTCGGAAAGGGAAAAAATCCGTGCTCCCGGTTCCTTTTTTCGTCTGGTTTTTTTCATGAAAAAAAAATGTCAAAACCTATAAACATGGGATCTAGTTGAAGATCTCGACGCGAGGAATCCAACGGTGAAAGCGGTTTGAGATTTGGACTCACGGTTTGAGAGATAAAATGTTTTGAATAAACGGATCTATAAAAGAAAGGAAAAGTCCCAGATTGCGACAAAGTGGCATGCTGCATGTGCGCCACTTGTCGCAACCTGGGAAGTTGGAGTGATCTTTGCAACGAGTACTCATCAACTAGTGATTTCACATTTTTTTGCCTACCAAAATACACAGTAATGGGCTGGCCCCGCGAGGGGTGCTGCAGGCGCCCATTTGTAAATTCACCTATAACGGGCGCCTGGAACACTTGTTTGAAACCATGAACAGTTTTTCAAATATCATTTTTTTAAAATTGATCAGCATTTTATAAATCACAAACATATATTTAAATCATTAAAAATTACTTGAAATTACAATTATTTTTAATGAACATTTGTAAACATCCGGGAACACTTTTCAAATTCATGAATATTATTTGTAATTTTGAAGCAATATATGAAAATTTCAAAACAATTTATTAAATTTGTTGGCCTTTTTGGATGGGGGAATATTTTTGAATAGATGATATTTTTTGAATTTTAAGAATAATATTTTGAAATTCATGATCAATTTTTTGAATTGGCGAACATTTTTGAAATTCATAATTTTTTAGAAATCCATTAACCTTCATTAACACCTTTTCAAATCCGTGAATTTATTTCGAAAATTGTTTTTTTAAATTACTGAACATTTTTTCAAATTCTTTAGAATTCCGCTTTTTTAAAGTTTGCGAACCTTTTTGGAAATCCCGAATAGCTTTTAAAATAAAAAAACAGAAAGAAATCATAAAAAACGTCAAGGATGCGCTTAAAGCCAGGCTAGCACTGACAGAGGCCAGCAATCAGCGTTCATACCCCCGCAAGAACCTCGTGTACTAGATGGACACAACAGTCTATGACAACATCATATAAAGGCGCAGGTGGGTCGATGATCTCGAGCGCCTACTAACAACTAACCTTATCGCATGACCAGACGTCAAGTCAGCACTGACATGCGCGCTCCTGAGGTTATGGGGCGCAGAGGAGATTTGAACCCTGAACGGGATGATTACAGATTGGATTCGAGGGAGAAGAGACCATTAAGGCCAGAGAACCCATCTCAGTCGATTTACCAATCCAAGCAACGCCCGAGCTGCTGGACATGCGGGATACCTAGCCTGGCTGGCCAAACATGGCGATCTACGCCATTACACCAAAAACCAAAATATATCCATGCCAGATGTGCATCATGCCACTACACGTGTCCGAGGAGCTGCCCACCCCCAGTGTTTCACAGATAAGGTTATGCAGCATCAGTTCCCGGACGGGTTTTAACCCGCAAACACATCGACCAGTACTACGGCATCACAGATCCCTTGGTATGGATCGAGATTTTTCTCCTCGCCGTCCACATAGCAGGTGGAGACAATGTCCACACTATAAATACTTGCCATGAAAGCTAAAGGGCTCAGCCCGGCATTGGCTGAACAGTCTCACGTCAGACTCGATTGGCGAATGGGACGACCTTGAATATGAGTTTTTGTCCAACCTTCAGGGCACCTATGTGGAGCCGCGTGATGCTGATGACTTGACGCATATCGTACGAAAGCCCGGTGAGTCTGTGCGCTAGTTCTGGAATCGCTTCTAAACAAATAAGAACCAGATTGTGGACTGTCTTGACGCAGATGCCATCGCATCCTTCAGGCATATATCATCGATGAATGCTTGCCAGGGAACTTAGGCATGTCAAACCAAGGACCATGGCAGACCTCTCCCAGCTGATGACTAGATTCTGTGCTGGTGAAAATAACTGGCTTGTTCAAAAGCAGCGCTGAGGAGGTTCTCTCGGCACGTCCGAGGTGCGTGACGGGAATGGAGAACCCCGACGCAATCGACGAAATAAGCGTTGCAACAGAAGCGTCAGCAACACCGAGGGATTCAGCAAGCTACGCCGAGGTGGCGGTAAAAGAAAGCCTTTCCAAGGTGGAGGTGGCACGCAACTAGATGAGATACTGAATCAACCCTGTGCCATCCACGGAAATCCTGAGAAGCCGGCTAGTCATACCAACCATAAATGTTGGGTGATCAAGCAAGTGTGAAGGTTGCGTCCGAGAACCAGGGCAAGAGCCAGCCCCGCAATAATGATAACGGGGATAGAGACCAACCCGAGTCGAGCAACGCTAGCTAGAAACAGTTCCCTCCTGATATTAATGATGTGAATGCCACACACGTCACCAGAAAGGAGACAGCGTGCGCTCCGTGATGTATATGTCGTGGAGCCCGCTGAACAAAAATACTACCCGCGATGTATGTCACGTTGGTCACTGGGTGAAATATTTGGGATCAACTTGAGCGTCCACCCCGAATCCATAGAAGTGTTGCGTGTTATTTAACACGGTACAATCATAAATGCTCACCATACACGCACACACACTCATTTATGAAAGCATGCACGCACGTATATCCTACCTCTATGAGCGCCTCTAGTTATTGAACCGGCACAACATCCTGAAATTGCGGAAGTAACGTACTAGTAGTCCATGAAAATACTCATCTCGGTGCCAAATTCCCATTCATTCCATGCATGCTCCTTAATTGACTAGCATGTTGACTACCAATAAGCTCAGTATCTACTACAACGTGTCAGGTTCAATTTCCCCATGCGGTGTAGCTGCGGCCACAACTTAACAATCCCTGTATAGAGGTAGCCAGGTACTCCCTCCGTCCCATAATATAAAAACGTTTTTTAAACTAATGTAGTGTCAAAAACGTTCTTATATTATGAGACAGAGGGAGTAAAAAACAAAGATGCATGTATCTTGGCAATTTTGTGCGCTAACCATATGATCGGTCTCTGGTCCAATTTACCAGCTCTTTCTTTATGCGTTCCATCAGAAGAAAATATTCCTAGCTAGCCACAAAACCTCGCCCTGGTCAAAAGTCTCACTCCACCCCCTCGTGCTCACCCAGTCTCACTAACGCGTTGCCAACTTGCCATGCACTCACACTGTGAAACGGACTCCTCACTTGTTCTTTACAGTTTAAACTCAAAGGTACACATCAAGGACACAGAAGGTACAAATCGACCGATATATTCCGCTGGTGTTTCTCTCCCATATATAGCTATCAAGAGCTTGCAAGCAGCCTGACACCCTCACTAGCCTAGAAAACGCAACGGCAAAACATATGGATCACAGCAAGAACCGCGACCATGGCCTCGCAGAGATCGAGGCGCTGCTGCGGCGGGAGCAGGAGCTCGTGACGCAGCTCCGGGCGCTCATCCTTCCACAACTCCACAACGTGGATAGCGGGTCGGCCGAGCTCGCCGTCCAGCTCTTCGACGACGCGATCCGCTGCACCACCAGCGTCGTATCTAAGCTGTTCACTGCTGGAAGTGGAGCGACCATCGAGCTCATCGACGACAAGTCCTTAGTGAGGAAGAACAGCACTGGTACTACTGCTACTGCTATCGATGATAAGATGGACGAACAGGCGAAACCTAGCTGCATCGTTGGTCGAAAGAGAAGGTGCGTGTATATGTTATGTGATATGCATGGATATTGATCGTTTCCAGTTAACCTCATGGCTCATGCATGCACACAATAGTAGGTCTATCAGGCTAATCGATTCTAAATTCAATTGGGACATCTTATATATCTTCAGTTCGCATGATCAAGATCACTTCTAAACAAATACTACCTCACATCTTGTAGGAGGAACGACGGCAAGCGATCAAGATCACTCGTGACCAATGTTCCGCATTATGATGGTCACCAGTGGAGAAAATATGGGCAGAAGAACATCAACGGAAGGCAACATGCTAGGTAACTAATTACACTAAACAAAACACACATACATCTTTCGTTAGCAGATAAGTATAGCTGGTTATGGACAACCAATCATGCGCAAAGATTAAACTTGTGATTAAACAGGAGCTACTACAGATGCACCTACACAGAACGGAACTGCTCAGCAACTAAGACAGTTCAGCAACAAGATCAAGATGGCGGCAGTTCTATTTATTCCGCAGACGCTGGTGAGGATCAGGGTGCAAAGTACACTGTCGTGTACTACGGTGATCACACATGCAAGGCCAGCGACAACATCAGTAACAACATTATCGATCATCTGCCCAATCTTGTAGATATAGATCTTCGGAGGGGCGAAACAGAGCGAGTAACGTTAGAAATTCCAGAGTTCGAGATGGAATTAGATGTGCCGGCTCTGCTAGAGGTGTTCAACAATTCTCAGCTGAATTGGGAGATCGTATGCTAGCCAGTTAGCATAAATATTTGTTTAACTTAAGCATGTTTGGGTGAGTGCTCAAATTGGATGGTAAATTATTTCAATGGTTCTTGATGAATGATTCTTTAGAAACACAGTGTTGGCGCCGAGCCCTAGCTTGCTCTTTGCGCCGGTGCAGGGGCGGAGCTGCATGGAGCTACCCTGTTGCACCGGCAACAGGGTCAAGTTGGTTTCTACTGATAGTTTAGCACTTGGATCAAGCGTGTGCATGAGTGCATCAGGCTAAACTAGCAATGGTGCAACAGGGTAGATGCAGATGCAGCTCCGCCCCTGCGCCGATGCCCAGCTCCCTCTCGCTCTCTCTCTCGCACGAACGAATATAGAAGAAAGAGAAGGCACAGGACTCGGTGGTGTTTTTCCGGCGCACATACGCCAGCCACACGAACGGCTTCTTCCTTAAGCACGAACTCGAGCCACACACACGAAAGACTATCAGAGACTACATCTCTCCTAGCTCCTCCGCACACTACACAACACCAATACACAGTGGCGTAGCCAGCCCGATTTGTCAGGGTGGTCCAGTAATAGAAATATTTACACAAGTTTTGTTTTATTTTAAATGAAATGTTTTTTACTACACTATACATAAGCTATGGGGAAATTCCAGGGTGGTCCATGGACCACCCTGGCCACCCCCTAGCTACGCCACCGGACTCACACCAGGCCAGTGGCCGCATACACCACTAACTCACGTACGCACGTACCACACCGACCACTACCACATGACCCGGCCACTACGTTGGCACTAACGACCTGCAACTAACTCCTTGGATTCCTTCATGAGGAGGCCAACTAACTGATCCACATGCAACTCGCACATGCATGGCCCAGCCGCTGCTCTCGGCCAGGACACCAACGTTGCGCCAACTGACCAAAGGCACGATGCAAGTCCCGGCAGCCCACTCACGCGGCCGGACGACCAGCCTCCATCCTGCATGTCAAGATCATTCCTAACATTCTCTCCTTAATCTTGACTTCGCCATCGTCGGAGTTGTTGCAGCTCTCGTCGTTGTCGTCGTCACGAGCGTAACCCAGCCCGCGGACCAGACCTGGCGCAACGATGCTGGTCGCACCGTGCTCCATCATGACTCCGGCGACACACGCCGAACTCTTTCTCCGCCGGCGACACACGCCTGGCGTCCCTCGGCGCCCCGCACGTCCCGCGCGCACCCGACGCGCCCGACGAGCCCGACCGCACCGGTGCGTCCCGCACGTCCCGCGCGCACCCGACGCGCCCGACGAGCCCGACCGCATCAGACGCTCACCGCGCGCCGCCTCCTCGTCCGCCATGGCAGCCGCCAGCGACAAATGCCGGAAGGATGTAGCCGAACTCGAGCACGGACTCGAGCACAACGGCGACATACGCCTCTTCCCAACGTCAACCGCACGCTCGTACACGCGCCCGCGGTCCCGACGCGCCCGACGCGTCCAGTGCGCACCCATAACACGCACCGGTCGCGCCCGGCTCGCCGCCACGGCTTATTGCCCTGCACCGCTGCGGCCTCAACCGCAGCGCAGTACCGACACATACGTTTACAACACGCATGCATACATAACCCTATGAATGCACACATGAAAGCCGTACTTATGAGTATCTCCGAAAGACCGAGCGAACATCTCTTAGATTGACGAAGTAGCCACAATCACCTTATAGTCGACCGGCATGTCATAGGAGTAAAAAAATATTGCCACAAAGCCTAAAATAAATAGAGTTAATAATGCGAGCATCCGTGCCATGTCTAGGATGTTGGTTTCACCACAAGAAAGCTAACCATCTAAGTTATGTCGAGATCTTGATGAATATTGATTGCGAATTTGCAATGCTAGCAAATATCCTACTCAACATGCCTATAACCAAAGGTTCAATAAAAAGGGAACCTATGGTTTGATAATCTCCTTTATTAAACTGAACCTACTTCAAATTGGCGTTTATTTTATTTGAAGTTTTTTCATGGTCTCTAGATAGTCATTTGTCGACTTCGCCTATTCGTGTCTTCTACATATTGACTAGATTCAACTCTCTATTTGGAACATAGGGGTTTCCCTAGTTCCCATGGGAATTGTCGCAATAAAAGAAGTACTAATAGATCGAGTTATGTCTTTTGTGTATGGTATATTTCCTACATAAATTGGTTCAACCTACTTAAATTGGGTCCAGATAATAGATGTAGAACAACACGTTTTTAACATTAAAATGCAAGCATGCTCAGTCACTTGAAAATGCAAGATGCTCTCTCCTTCTCCAAGTCCATGGGAAAGACAGGGAATGTTTGGACGAACTGAGGAAGAATGAATAATACTCAAATGGGAAAGAAGTGATTGTACTATACCATACCACTGTACCTTCTGTCTCGACCGCCCATTCTTGCATCAAAGTTCATGCAAGCAAACTTCTCTTATTTGTTTCTCCCAACAAAAAGAATATTTGCGCTCGAAACTTTGCAGATCAATATCACACAAGTACTACGATGTGCATAAATGTTTTCAGATTTTGCGCAACATAAATTTTTAAAGATGATACAACTCATCCGGAATTTGAAATTTGACAACAAAATTCATCAAAACATTTGGAAACATTTTATACAAATAGTGGCACTTGTCTATACTTGATCTGCAAAGCTTTAAGGTCAAATGTTCTCTTGTTTGGAAGAACAAAAAAGATAGATTTCTATATAAGGACAACACAAATCTTGACGCAAACTGAATGGTCTGGATAGAGGGTACAATGGTATTGTAGTACTCAAATATACAATGGTTGGGCATGCATTTTTTAAAATTACTCAACCAACCATGATAAAAAAAATTGTATCCATGTTCCAAAGGATATGTGTGTAGATTGAGATCAGGTGAAGCTATATTCTCGCACAAAATTTATAATGTATTCAAAGGTTGTGTGCATACTAATTGTTGCAGAGAGTGAGCGAAATGAAATTCTCTTTTTTTATGAATAGAAGACTTCTTCTTTGCATGTTATACATTTTCGTAATCATAGACTTTGTACCTAGTCTACTTTGCATCGGCCTGCTTACAGAGAGTTGTTTACGATGATATGTACATAGTTGGAGCATAGGACCATGGATGTATTTACCCCGCATGGATGACTGTTTAGTCTACACATGGTTTACTCCAGCATCCTAGGTGGCCTTACTCTTTTGTGAAATCATGGCACACATATTTTTTTTTCTTGTTTTTTGGATGTCTGGCCATGTGTGCATCTTGTTATGCAGAGTTTGGATTTGTACTCTGTCTGTTAGTATTTTTTTATTACCCAAAATAGTAAGGTAAGGTCATACTATAATCTTATTGCAAAGTAGGTAAATATTTACACAAATGAGGAAGAGGAAAAACAACTATATATAGATTAAAAGTTTGCATTGTGAGCTGTAGAGAGAGAAACTTAAAGATGATGATCTATCCAAGTAATGAAGCATTGGTACTTTATTGTTGATTATTAATTTGTAAGATAGCAAGCCACTCTTTTATCGAAATAATAAAATATACAACTGGCGGATGGACCCACTGTCAACCCACTGTGAAAGAAAAATATGTACAAAAGAAGATTCAGGGCTAGTTTGGTTCATGTCCTCATGCCCACTCGCCTGGCCTGGAACCTGCCTGTATGCTGCCTGGATATTGTTTGGTTGCTGTCCTCGAAATGCCTGAAGTTGCCTGGCCTGAAATAGTACAGACGTGATTAGCCTGGATGGAGATGGATAGAGAAGCCAGGCAAGGAGGTTAGCCTGGCCCAGGCGCCAAAATTCAAGCGCCTGGCGACCCATGATGGCTGCCTGGGGTTGCAAGTACGGAGTTGTTCTCGATGGATGTGCTCATGAATTAATATTTTATAAGCCTAATGACTCTCCAGGCGAGGCCCCAAACCAAACACCTTCTCGGCCACGCTGCCTGACCAGGCAAAAATTCATCCCAAAGCGAAGTCCACACCAGGCAGCACTTTTGGCCAGGCACGTAGCTGTGGACATGAAACAAACTAGCCCTCAAACAGAAGGAAAAAAACATTGCCAACAATGTTCCACTGTTTCCTTGTTTCCGTACTTGTTTTCTTTTGAAAATTGTGGGAAACCGCCGGCAACTACATCTCATCATATGCGTATTGGGGGGGGGGGGGGTGTAATTTCTGAAACTAGAGAATACCTCATGCATTGCTCTGGGAATCGGTTGATACAAGTTTGGGTTGATAACATGAGAACAAAAAATGAAAACACATATGACTTATTATATTTGGTTATGTATAGTTGTAACAATATTTAGTTAATATAAGTCGTATAACTGATAATGGGAAACATGTTTCCATGCATGCTTGAATGTTGTGATGTGTCTTTTTCCATGCATGATTGCATGTTGAAGCGTGCCTTATTCTATTTATAGTTGTATGGTGAGGTGGAATGCTTGCATGTTGAGATAAATAAACAAACATACCGAACAAGGTTCTATAGTTGCCTTGTTTGTGTGTTTTTTTCTTATGAAAAATGCGGGAAACCTCCGGCAACTACATCACATCGTATGCTTGATGAGGGATTGAGGGATGGGGATGAGAATTTCTAAAACTAGACGATACCCCATGTGTTACTGCATGAATTGGTTGATAAAATTTTAGATTGATAACATGAATATAAAACTTAAAAACACATATGACTTATTATAATTGATTATATATACTTGTAACAATATTTATTTTACACTAGCAAGATGCCCGTGCGTTGCACGGAACATCAAGATGCATTTGTATGAGTAGTTTATCTTGTGAGAGAAAAGGATGAACAAGGGAAGGCCTTATTTGCAAATGTGGAGAGGGGTGTGGGTATCTTTTTGCAAAATTGTCAGAGTTTCCTTCCTATCCTTCAAATATAAATCGGACGGCCTATATTGCAGGATGGCAGGCACACCATCATCACCAACTCTGTTTTTTTATAAGAGTAGAGATAGTATAACTGAATGGGAACCATTTTTCATACATGCTTTAATTTTGTGGTGGGTATTTTCTTATTCATGGTTGCATGGTGAGGTGAGCCTTATCCTATTCATAATTGTATGGTGAGGTGGCATATGCTTGCATATTGAGATTAATAAGTTGGTGGGGATGACTATCTTGAGCTGGCCATAGTGGGAGTAATTTAACTAGCTACTTCCTCTGGTGCATAGGACATGCACGTACTTGTAGGTCGTCCATTTGACTAACTGAAAATGTGTTATATGTCATCAAAAGCATATCATTGGATACATATACAAATGTAGTTTATAATATTTTTGTTACATATAATACATATTTACCTAGTTAAATAGATTGCCTAGAACTACGTCATATCCTATACACCGGGATGGAGGGAGTAGTAACATAACACAGCTCAAGATAAGTTTGCTTATGTTCATCTCGTTAATGAGGAGAGAGGTATTCCTGGTAACATAATATGTTACTATAATATAACACATTTCAAGGAAAAATGAGTCTTCATCCAAATAGATGAAGGCTTTGCATGATACTACACATCTGTCTCCGGCACGTTCTCGTATGGGTCCACGCATCGGCGGGGCGAAGAAAAAGGACAGGAACTAGGTGGAGAGCCGGGGGATGAAAGAGGAGAGTGAGGAATTTTACCGCGAAAACAGTGTGGCTAGCTACAAAAGCGCGGCTCTGCCTTAGTTTTGGATGGGTCTGGGGTGTCGAAGTCCGACGTGGCTGGTGTCTGGACTCCCTCAAAGCCTCCTGGTTTGCTTCCTGTTTGCGATAAAATGACGTTTCAGACTGCTCCGCGAATGGATTGGGTCACCGTTCGATTTTTTTCAAAACTATCACGTTTTTTGTAGCAATTTCGGAAACTATAGCACAAAATGAAAAAAAAATGCAAAACTATAACCCTGTCGGCCTCGTGTGGGCCGAAAAGGCAGTTTTCGGCCAGGCTTTGGCCGAAGTGGGCTTTTCGGCCGCGCTTTGGCCGAAGACATGCGTACCTGGGTCGAAAAGTAGGTGTCGGTGAGGGCTCGGCCAATAATAGTAGCTTGGCCTCCCGGCGGCCGAAGTGGGCCGTTTTCGGCCACCCCGCGACCGAAGTGGGCCTTTTCGGCCAGGCGTCGGCCGAAGAGGTTTTCGGCCACCAGTCGACCGAAAAGGTGCGGATAAACCCACACCGTCTCCTTCCTTCGCTCGCCTCTGTTCTTCCTTTCTGTTTTTCCTTTCTTTCTCTTGTTCTTCTCTGTACCTCGCCACCCTGCGCCGATCTCCTCCATTTGCCACACATTTGCACATCCAACCCACAGAATCGGTAGATCGTAGCAATCCCCGCCGGCCTACGGTGTTATTTTTTGCTATGGGATAGTTTTTGATGCGTTTGGGGGAGGAGGAGCCATGTGTGGGGAGGAGGAGCCATGATGGGGAGGAGGACGGGCAGTAGGTGGTGGTGAGTAGTAGCAGCAGCTGTGGAGGAGGAGGTGGTGAGGAGGAGGAGCAGCTTGGGGGCTGACCGGAGTTGAACCTCCGGTCGTCGAGGGGGCGGCGCTGTCGTTGTCCGGTGGTGCAAGTACTTCGCGAGGTGGCCGGTGCCGCCGAGTCGAAGAGAGAAGCAAGAAGCTAGGGACACACGCTTCGAAGGTATAACCACGTCGTCAAATTTTTTATCTAAATTGTATAGTTTAGTTAGTGTATATAAGTCATATTGCGAATTTTAGTGTTAATATATGTGTGGAGGCATTTTAGCGCATAGTTCGTGTAGCGGGTAATATTAGTGTTCGTTGTGATTAATGAGACGATATTTATGGAGAACCACGTGACCATTGTTGATGCACGACTCATCAGTATTGCACGAGAGATAGCTGACGCACGTTGCCCTTGGGATATTCTGCAGAGGAGTTTTGGTTCTGCTGTGTTAGCGGCTACGTACAGAGGCCTGTGCAAAGCTAGCTTGCTGAAGTCTATAAAATCTAGTCTTGTTGGATGTCCATTATTGTTGCAGCTCTGGTCATACGAGAGATTCCCTATTGGACGACCCTATGTCTACGTTGATAAACCTTTTGGTTTGGAGGACTTAGCTAGGGCTTATGTGCCTGCTATCGGCGACTTGCCTACTATGGGATCTGTTTGGGCACGGCGAGAGGTACTTTTATATTAAGTAACAATTAATTCCGTTATTTCTTGCCATTCAATAGTATTACTAATGCTTAATTGTTGTCATGCACAGAGACAGTTTGCGCATAGCCAGGTTAGGGGATGCTACCCGTCCTTCACGGCGCAGTTTGATAGTTTGCATGAGGATCAAGTTATCGGAGAGCCATACTCGCCTCAGGCTATATCATCGAGGTGCCCAGTTGGGATTTCTGGATTGTGCACTAGAGATCGGCACTATTGGATGACCAAGGCCAAGTTGGTGTTCGACGTGACAGTTGGGGAGATGGCTCTTCATAGGGTGATGAGACAGTTCGGTCTATATCAAGAGCCTGAGATTCCAGATATTCCACACTTGCCAGAACATGTGCACAAGTAAGTACTAATACTATTTTAGTTGTCAGCTCTGCATTCATAATATACCTAATCATGTATCGCGCATGTCAATCTTAGGGACAGTCGCCTAGGAGGAAACAAGTCCATGGCTTATTGGCTTAAGAGCATTACCCCTTACGTTGACGAATGGACTACCGCGCCGATAAATATCTGGGATGAGGTTCAGCCCTTTAACTGGGAAATGTTCGGGTTGTATCTGCAGCGTTACCGGCATACAACGAGGATCTACTTGGTTCCATCAGCTGCTCCTGATCAGATCGAAGCCCCTCTCACCAGCGATATGTACCCAACTGCCTCTGTTGTGGGAACCAGACACCACACGATACGTGCCTTGGTTCTCATATGTGAAGTTTTTTGTTAACCTGGACATATTCGCTTGGTTATCTATTCGTGGTGTCTATCATACAACGAGGATATAATTGATTAACTCTTCGTGTAGAGGGTGACTTGACAGTACAGGCGCGAGAGGAGGTTTCCGCCTTAATGCAGCGCTTTCAGAGGGGAGAAACTATCCCACCGCGAGAGGGCGTCTCATGGTTGAGGCGTCTTGATGACAAGCTACACGGGATTTACGCAGCTGTTACGTGTAGACGGTCTTCGGATGTTGCACTTCCTCCTCCAGCACATCGTCCGCCACGTCCCTCTGTATAACATTCAGAACCACGACCCTCTGTGCACCACTCAGAACGACGACCCTCTGTGCACCGTGCAGAACCTCATCCTTCACAGCCAGGGAGCTCTTCCTCGCATCAGCCACCTCCTTCACAGCCAGGGAGCTCTTCCTGGCATCAGCCACCTCCTTCACAGCTAGGGAGCGCTTACTGGCATCAGCAGATGGAACTAGGTAACACTACTCACTACATTCTTTTCAACAGTGTAGTAGTCGTTCCTGCATTCTCAGCAGTCACTGATGCTTACTGGTGGTGCTTCGTTCATGCATTTGTATCAATTTTACATGTTTTACTTTACCGCAGGCGGCAACCAGTCGCAACCGTTCATGCATTCAGTGCAGTCACCGATGCTTAGTGGTGGTGCTTTGTACTTTGAGGGCGACGGCGAGGATGATGACCAAGCTACAAACATTTATGGCTTCTCGCAGACAGTGTTTCACACTCCACCACCACCACCGACGCAGGAGACACAGACCGTGACAGACGAGGTTAACTATGGTCGTGGTTATCGCGAGCCTCGTCCACCGCCTCAGCGCTTATCGCCTTCCGGTCCTCGCCCGAGGAAGACCCAGACTCGTCGTCGTCCCCCGCAGTGATATGCTTATCTATCTATGTATGACTCATTATCTATGTTAGTTTCAGACTATTCGCAGCTGTGAGTCAGTATTTATGTATGAGACATGCTTCATGTATGTGTTATTATCGCACTTGCTTCTATCTGATCAGGAGACATATATTGTTTTATGTATGCGAGAGACATATTACTATTAATTCGCATTCTTATTCCAGTTACATTTCCAAAGAGACTACAACCGATAATTAAGATACAAGTACATCTGAATTAAACGGTGCGGCTGAACTTGTGCAATACATCTTACATACTACAAAATGAAATTCAGATAGAACATAATGCCCTACAATAATACAGTACAAACTAATAATGCAAGTACATCTGAATGAAACGGTACAACTGGAATACATCTTACATACTACATGAAGTCATCATCGTCATCCTCTGTTGATGCAGCCCTCTTGCCCTTCGACGATGCGGTCCTCTTGCCCTCCGTCGATGCAGAACTATTGCCCTTGGTCGATGCAGAACTCTTGCCCTTCGAGGATGCAGAACTCTTGCCCTTGGACGATGCAGAACTCTTGCCCTTGGACGATGCAGAACCCGGAAGCGGCGGCATGAAGATATCATCTTCGTCCTCGCTCTCCTCGGTCCATAAAAATGTATTCTTTGCTGCAGCCTTTCTGAAAATTTCACTCTTCGGCTCCACTACCTTCTTCCACCTTTCATGCAACCTAAGAAGTTCTTTACGTACCTTCTCATAGGTCCTTTCAGGCCACCCAGACCTACGTAATTCGTGAGCCAACTCATTCATTATGGTGTCACTACTGGTGAGTTCGTCCCATGGAACTATCCTATTGTCCATCCTGAAATCGGTAGCTAGACTCAGAAGAGTCCTGCTCATCCCAGGGTGAAAACTACGATCGAATGGATAATGGGACATCTCGACTACACTATATTGGAATGCTTATCCACCTCCGCCTGAAGGGGGTTTTATAGATAGAGAGGAGAAAATGACGGGAAGGGGTTGGCGGGAAAATACATTTCGGCCTAATGTATGAGCCATGCAACTTCGGCCTACACTAGACCAAAAAGGACTTTTCGGCCTACACTTGACTAAAAAGTGTATTTCAGCCTAAACCTGACCAAAAAGTGTATTTCGGCCAAGTGGTGGCCGAAAACAGCCATTCCGGCCAGGTCACCACCTTTTCGGCCAAGGTAAGGCCGAAAAGCCTATTTCGGCCTAGAGGTGGCCGAAAACACCCATTTCGGCCAACGCGTGACCGACTGGGTGCTACTTTTGATTTTTATCCACATCATGCTATAGTTTTCGAATTTGCTATAAAATATATCATAGTTTTGAAAAAAAAATCTCACCGTTGAATGATTTACGGGGTCTGGACAGTTGCGTCCGGACAGATACATGCCGTTTGAGGGTCGGCTTGAAGACGTCCCAAATTTAGTTCCCACTATTACCAGCCCTAAGTATTAGGTATATAGGATGTCACAGGTACCCTGGTCCCTGGGTGTTGCTGATCTTATCGGCAGCCTCAACTGTTAGTGCTAAATATGGTTAGTTTAGGCCTAATCATACTGTGGGTTAGGCGCATAATTTAGGACATACACAAATAGCATATTTCTTGTTGTCTTAATGATTGTACTACTCCCCCGGATCAAGCTGCATGCCACTCCCTTTCCACCACCACATGCAAGTTCCTTCAGAAAGGCAGGGCCAAAAAGTTATATAGTTGACTATTACCGGCCGGTTGGATTATGTACGCTCAGGCTCAGGTCTGCTACAATTGGTTGTCGTGCATTTTGTCACTGCATGTGCCGCAGGCAGCGTCGACCAGGCACACGAATCTATACATCATACATCTGCTACAAATTAATTAAGTCGTCTGGATCAAATATCATTATCCACGGCTATATACGACAAGGTTGTGGCGGCCAGTCGGGCCCACTTGGAAAGAAATGATAGCTTAGCTGGGGTGGTTAGTTTGTGGCGGGAACACGCCATGGTGGTGAGAAAAAAACCAGAAGGTAAAAGTTTCTGCCACTAATTGTGATGTTTTCTCCAATATGATTTACGATCTAGTTCTACCCTCATCGCTCCTCTCTCTCCCCTCCCCTCTCCTTCGTGTCGCCTCCCCTTGGGCGGCGCCAGGGGCCCCCGATCCCGCGCCGCCAGGCCCAGCCCCTCCCCGCTCCTCCATCCCCAGCCGCCGGCAAGGGTCGTGGTGGCGGCAGGCCCTGCATCGCAGATCCAGGGCGGGTGGTCGCCGTGGCAGATCCGTGAGGCGGAGGCGGCGTCTCATGCGTGGAGGCCGGGGGCATTAGTCAAGGCGGCGCCCCCTGCTGCGCGGCGGCGATAGGAACCTACATGGCCGGCGGTGTGGCGGCCGCGGGCGTATGGGTGGCTCCGATGGCTGCGGATCTGGCGTCCTATCCAGATCCGTCTCGGTACGGCCTTGGCCGGCTGGTGGCGCGAGGAGGACCGGTGAGGGGCAGCTAGAGGCTCCCTGCCGGCGTGCCGACGGCGGCCTTCGTCTCCACGGCAAGGTTCCGTTTGGTTCTAGCCAGCTGTGAGGTTGGGGGGACGTGACTTCCGGTGAAAATCGCGCTGACTTCGGTCATGGTGGACGATGGCGGCATCTATGACGTCGTTCCCTTCTCGAGGCATCGTCGTTGCAGGTCGTGGCACCCCACTCGCGATGCTCCGGGGAAAACCCTAGATCTGGATCTACCGGATCAGACGATGATGGTACCTTTGATGCTGTTGTCCCTCCTGAGGGCATTGTTTTGGAGCAAGTGCTGGTTGGACGAGACAAGCGGAAGAGCGGTGTATCATCCATCGCAAGGCCGACGGTGGATCCCGGTGGCATGGTGCTACGGAGGTTCGGCGACAGGCGCGTGTGGACGGATACCTGCAGGATGGTGGAGTTGTCTGGCGTCGTGGTGGCGTCGATGGTAGGCCTGGCAAGGTCGATGGGTCAGTTGCTGCTGTGGAGATGGACTGGTAGAAGATGGCGGCGGCAGCCTCTGAGAGCGTCGGTCCGGTATGGGTCCCTGTCCTGGTGTGTGGCTGGGCTGGGGCATCGGGCTTTAAATGTTAGGGTTTGGTGCGATGTCCGTTTGGTATTAGGCCCGGATATTCGGCACACCTTCATCAATGGGATAGGAGTAGCAACAGGTGTTGCCTAGATGGTGTCTTCGGACTGACTGATGTATTACTTTGTATGGTCATGTATAATTAATAAAATGGCTGAATGCATCATCCAGATGCAGAGGCCGGGGGTCTATCCTCCTTTTTTTTTTAAAAAATTTGCTTCATAAACTGTAGATAACCGAGTTCTGCTGGTTTTTGTGGTGTGCATCGTACTATGCAGACACTGGATAAATACTTTTGTCAGAAAAAAATTCGCTGAAATGATGTCTTCTTAATTTTCGTTCACAATTATCTATGTTTTTTCAATAATAAATACGTAACATTTGCTAGTAGACTTTATCAGGTGTATATTACATGTTTCTTTGCCTGCTCTCCGTTTCATTATTGAACTTGACCACAAGCTTTATAACTGCGATTTCATAAATGGTGACCGTAGCTCCTTTGATGCAAAAATATATAGAACTTTGAATTATTAGGTCGTTACGCATTCGTATTTTATGATTGTGCTCGCAGGGCTAGCTGTCCCACCCACTGCACACCGGGTGAAAAAGAACCTACATGGCAAAAAGATGAATTTCCACACTTACATACTATAGAATATGGGCGCAATTATTTGCTTGGAACACGAGAATTCTTTTGCGAAAGGGGGAGGGGCAGGTATCCCCTGGTGGTATCCACGGTGTTTGCTCATTCATATAGTACTATTTTATACCGACTGCATTGCTAGTCCAGGCGAAGTCAATGTACTTAGATTTGGTCTTTGATGTGGTTCGTGGAAAATGGTGGCAAAAGAAGGTGGCCACTGAGCTCGGGCTCACAGTTTAATCCGTCGATCGATCAATCGGAAGGAGCAAAGAAGGAACATGTAAACGTGTTAATTACAGTACACTACAGAAATAAGTACACTATGAAATGCGCGCTATTCCAATTAGTCCACACACGCTTGCAGACTGAGCTCATATATGGATGAAAACGACTTACATTTGGCACGACCGATGGCGTCGTTGGGACTTTACCATTTTACCCCGACCTGGAGCATGGCCACATATGGTGGTGACGAGATTGTGGTGACATGAGATTGCCTCTGCCAGCCTGACGCCACTAACGTGCGTGCATGAGTGCATATAATTAACTCTTGAGCACGATGGATTCTGGCCAGATACTTGCTTAATTTGTTCACAGGGTAACTGGTGAACACAAACGACATTGACCATGCACTCATAGAGATGAAATCAAAACCGTGCTGCCGATGTACTCGATGTGTATGTGTCAGTCGTTTTGTTTAGTTGCCATCTCAATTATCGCATGTGATCGATGTCGATCCATCCCCTGACCCCTCTTGCCTACGTCGCATGCAGCTGATTTTATAACTTATAAGGCGCAATTTTATGTGCTAGTGGCAGGCCCCATTAGTTTACGCGGTTACTTAGGGGTACCATATATACTAAAACCGTGGACACACAGTTAGGTGCTTAATCTGACTCTGAGATCGAGGCGAGGCAAGTTAGTTGAGAACTTGAGAAAGATGAAGCACATCAAGAAAAGCAGCAGCTCGTCGAGGCTTGCCTGCGACGACGACCGTCCTACGGCGGCGTTGAGGGAGATGGCCAGGGAGCAGTCCCTGGTGACGCAGCTGCGCGCTGTCGTGCTGCCGGCGATCCAGCTAGCCGGCGGCCAGCGGGCCGAGGTCGTCGGCCAGATGTTCGAGAGCATACTGGACTGCTCGGCCAAGGCCATAGCCGCGTTGAAGCTTCTTCCGCTCGATCATTCTCAAGTTGATGATGCTGTGCTGCCGACGGCGATGGTGGACGACAAGACGAGAGTCAGGAAGATCGTCACCGGCGACGGAGAGAAGGACGGCGACGACAATGCCAAGCCCCTTCGCCGTCAGCGCAAGAGAAGGTGAGGAGCACTACATATTTGGTTATGTCGAGTTAATAATCGAGAAAAACCAAATAACGGGTTTAATGCTTTGAGCAGGAGATTAGCCGATGACTCCGTGGCGCTTGAAACGCCTGTTCCTCACTACGATGGCCACCAGTGGAGGAAGTA
Organism: Triticum aestivum; assembly: GCF_018294505.1. Classification (NCBI taxonomy): domain Eukaryota; kingdom Viridiplantae; phylum Streptophyta; class Magnoliopsida; order Poales; family Poaceae; genus Triticum; species Triticum aestivum. The sequence continues at coordinate 235,320,218 of NC_057808.1, read as the reverse complement.
TGGTCAGAAAATCATCAACCACACAAAGCACCCTAGGTACATAAGAGGATACACATAATTTCTGTTGCGTATTACATCAGAGATTAAAATCGAAATGCAAAAAGAACACCTTCGTGGTACAGGAACTCACTGGTATGGTTTGGGTTAAGCAGGAGTTACTACAAATGCACCTACAAGCAAGAACAGGACTGCAGAGCAACGAAGACGGTGCAACAGCAGCAACAAGACGACGGCGTCGACGATGACCCTGCCATGTACGCCGTCGTCTACTACGGTCAACACACCTGCAAGCCCGGCCAGACCGATGCCGCCGTCGTCGAGACGGCAAGCACCGGTAGGTGCGGTGAAGGCGGGGGAGAGGAGCTTGCCCGGAGCAGCAGCCAGTGCAGCAATATCTCGGTGACTTGCTCTTCGGTTGTCGTTGACCACCACCAGACGACGACGGCGTCCCTCGAGAGCAGTTGCAACCTGCTGGACATGGCGGGAGACTTGGCTACTGCAGAGGTGAACCAGTATGATCAGCTGTTTGATGTGGCTTCGTTTTCGCCGTTGGGTTTGGGGACGGCTTGGGAGATGGATATGAGCGGGCATGGGCTCCAAAAGTTTGGAGGCTGCTAAAAATAAAATTCGGATCACGTCGACGGATGAGTTAAAAACATGTTATGTAAGCGTATTTTTTTATCAACAACAATACTCTCTTCGTTCATAAATATAAGATGGTTTGAATATTTCAGTATGGACTATATACGGACTGAAATGAGCAAAAAAACACATGAAAACGTGTCTATATACATTTGATTTCAAAAAAATAGAACATCTTATATTTATGAACGGAGGGAGTACTTAATTGATGTTGACGTTATGGACCGAAATCCAGTTGTTCAAAGAACATTATATATGTAAAGAAAAAGTGTTTCATGCATTTTTTTTTTGAAAAGAAAAGCTTTATTACTTAAAAGATTTAAGCATTACACCTAGGCTCTGCATAGCTAAGATGTACACAGCAAAGTAATGTCCTCTCATTCAAACAAACATGCAGAGTCCATATAACGCCTAAAGCGAAGGGGGGGGGGGGGGGGGGGATCCTAAGATCACGCGTTTACTTGGACATGTAGCACATTGGTACAGGAAATGCTACATTATTTGTAAGTAAACCAGATTTCAATATGGTGGGTACGAACTGTGATGCTGTTATTTTTCCAAAAATTGTGAAACCGGATGTTAATAAATAATATGGATGCAATCCAGCACAAACAACCAATCAATCACCCAACGGTTAAATTAGAAAGAATAAACAGGGATATTGTACCAGCATGCAATCACTGAAGGAAATATGCCCTAGAGGCAATAATAAAGTTGTTATTTTATATTTCCTTATATCACGATAAATTTTTATTATTCATGCTGGAATTGTATTAACCGGAAACTTGATACATGTGTGGATACATAGACAAAACAGAGTGTCCCTAGTAAGCCTCTACTAGACTAGCTCGTTAATCAAAGATGGTTAAGTTTCCTAACCATAAACATGTGTTGTCATTTGATAAACGAGATCACATCATTAGGAGAACAATGTGATGGACAAGACCCATCCGTTAGCTTAGCATATTGATCGTTCAGTTTTATTGCCGTTGCTTTCTTCATGTCAAATACATATTCTTTCGACTATGAGATTATGCAACTCCCGAATATCGGAGGAATACCTTGCGTGCTATCAAACGTCACAACGTAACTGGGTGATTATAAAGATGCTCTACAGGTATCTCCGAAGGTGTTTGTTGGGTTGGCATAGATCGAGATTAGGATTTGTCACTCCGAGTATCGGAGAGGTATCTCTGGGCCCTCTCGGTAATGCACATCATAAGTAGCCTTGCAAGCAAATTGACTAATGAGTTAGTTACAAGATGATGTATTACGGAACGAGTAAAGAGACTTGCCAGTAATGAAATTGAACTAGGTATGTGGATACCGACGATCAAATCTCGGGCAAGTAACATACCGATGACAAAGGCAATAACGTATGTTGTCATAATGGTTCGACCGATAAAGATCTTCGTAGAATATGTAGGAGCCAATATGAGCATCCACGTTCCGCTATTGGTTATTGACAAGAGAGGTGTCTCGGTCATGTCTACATAGTTCTCGAACGCGTAGGGTCCGCACGCTTAACGTTCGATGACAATTTAGTATTATATGAGTTATGTGATTTGGTGAACGAATGTTGTTTGGAGTCCTGGATGAGATCACGGACATGACGAGGAGTCTCAAAATGGTCGAGAGGTAAAGATTGATATTTAGGACGATGGTATTCGGACGCCGAAAGTGTTTCGGAGGGTCCCGGGTACATATAGGGTCACCGGAAGGGGTTCCGGGCAACCCCGGCAAAGATATGGGCTTAATGGGCCAAGGGAAGGGACAAACCATCCCACAAGGGGCTGGTGCGCCCTTCCACCAGGCCGGCCAGCCCTACGGATAGGAAAGGGGGAGTGCAAGTCCCTCCTTCCTTCCCCTCCTCAAGGGAGAAAGGAAAGAGGGGGGGGGGGGTGGGGGGCAGGGCGCCACCTCCCCCCTCCTTCCCCTGGCGCCTATACAAGAAGGGGGGGGGGCGAACCAGGGTAGGAGCCGAAGTGGGATTCGACCCCACTGGGGACGCCCCTTGGCCTCTCCCCTCTTCCTCCCACCTATATATATGAGGAGGGGGACGCCTAGAACACACAGCATCAATTGTTAGCGATGTGCGGCGCCCCCCTCCACAGTTTATACCCCCGGTCATATTCTTGTGGTGCTTAGGCGAAGCCCTACGCAAATCACTTCACCATCACCGTCACCACGCCGTCGTGCTGACGGAACTCATCTACTTCCTCGACACCTTGCTGGATCAAGAGGACGAGGGACGTCATCGAGCTGAACGTTTGGAGAACTCGGAGGTGCCGTACGTTCGGTGCTTGATCGGTCGGATCTAGAAGAAGTTCGACTATATCAACCGCGTTGTCAAAACGCTTCCTCTTTCGGTCTACGAGGGTACGTATACACACATGATACGTCTCCAACGTATCTATAATTTTTGATTTTTCCAGGAGGCCCAGGCGCGCCCTAGTAGGTTATGCCCACCTCGGTTGCCTCCCAAACTTCCTCTTTTCTCTATAAATACCCCAATATTCCAGAAACCCTAGGGGAGTCGACGAAAATCAATTCCAGCCACCGCAAGTTCCAGAACCACCAAATCCAATCTAGACACCATCACGGAGGGGTTCATCATGCCCATTGGTGCCTCTCCGATGATGTGTGAGTAGTCTTTTGTAGACCTACGACTTGTAGTTAGTAGCTAGATGGCTTCCTCTCTTTCTTTTGATTCTCAATACAATGGTCTCTTGGAGATCCATATGATGCAACTCTTTTTGTGGTTTGTTTGTTGGGATCCGATGAACTTTGAGTTTATGATCAGATCTATCTTTTTATCCATGAAAGTTATTTGAGTCTTCTTTGATCTCTTATATGCATGATTGCTTATAGCCTCGTATTTCTTCTCTGATATTTGGGTTTTGTTTGGCCAACTTGATCTATTTATCTTGCAATGGGAAGAGGTGCTTTGTGATGGGTTCGATCTTATGGTGCTTGATACCAGTGACAGAAGGGGAACCGACACGTATGTATCGTTGCCATTAAGGATAACAAGATGGGGTCTATTTCTACATAAATAGATCTTGTCTACATCATGTCATCGTTCTTATTGCATTACTCCGTTTATCAATGAACTTAATACACTAGATGCATGCTGGATAGCGGTCGATGTGTGGAGTAATAGTAGTAGATGCAGGCAGGAGTCAATCTACTAATCTTGGACGTGATGCCTATATAATGATCATTGCCTGTATATCGTCATGATTATATGAAGTTTTATCAATTGCCCAACAGTAACTCGTGTACCCACCGTTTGCTATTTTTCTCGAGAAAAGCCACTAGTGAAATCTACAGCCCCTGGGTCTCTTCCTTATTATATTTGCCTTTGCGATCTATTTTCCTTTGCTTTTATTTTCAGATCTATTAAACCAAAAATACAAAAATACCTTGCTGCACTTTATTTTATTTGGCATTCGATCTATCAATCTATTACAACTTTATCCCGTCCTTTTGCCAATTTCTGGCGCCGTTACCCGAAAGGGATTGACAACCCCTTTAACACGTCGGGTTGCGAGTATTTGTTATTTGTGTGAAGGTGTTGTTTACGTAGTGTTTCTTGGTTCTCCTACTGGTTCAATAACCTTGGTCTCATCACTGAGGAAATACCTACCCTCGCTGTACTGCATCATCCCTTCCTCTTTGGGGAAATACCGACGTAGTTCTAGCAGACATCAACACTCTCCCCCTCGCCTAGATAGATCTTGCGTGAGCATAGGATTTTTTTTGAAATTGCATGCTATGTTTGCCAACTGTGGCATCTGAGCCAGGTCTATGCGTAGATGATATGCACAAGTAGAACACAGAGAGTTGTGGGCGGTGTTCGTCATACTGCTTACCACCAATGTCTTATTTTGATTCGGCGGTATTGTTGGATGAAGCGGCCTAGACCAACCTTACATGACCACGTTCATGAGACCGGTTCCACCGACAGACATGCAACTAGTTTTGCATAAAGGTGGCTGGAGGGTGTCTGTTTCTCCTACTTTAGTTGAATCGAATTTGACTGCGGCCGGTCCTTGTTGAAGGTTAAAACAGCAAACTTGATAAATCCCCGTTGTGGTTTTGATGCATAGGTAAGAACGGTTCTTGCTAGAAGCCCATAGCAGCCACGTAAAACTTGCAATAATAAAGTAGAGGACGTCTAACTTGTTTTTGCAGGCATGTTGTGATGTGATACTGTCAAGACATGATGTGATATACTTTATTGTATGAGATTATCATGTTTTGTAAAAGGTACCGACAACCGGCAGGAGCCTTATGGTTGTCTCTTTATTGTATGAAATGCAAACGCCATGTAATTGCTTTACTTTATCACTATGCGTTAGCGATAGTTGTAGAAGCAATAGTTGGCGAGACGACCACGACGCTACGATGAAGATCAAGGTGTCGAGCCAGTGACGATGGAGGTCATGACGATGCTTTGGAGATGGAGATCAAAAGCACAAGATGATGATGGCCATATCATGTCACATATTTTGATTGCATGTGATGTTTATCTTTTATGCATCGGCGGTAGCATTAACAAGATGATACCTTAACTAAGTTTCAAGGTACAAGTATTCTCCCTGAGTATGCACCGTTGCGACAGTTCGTCCTGTTGAGACACCACGTGATGATTGGGTGTGATAGAGTCTACGTTCACATACAATGGGTGCAAGATAGTTTTGCACATGCGGAATACTTGGGTTAAACTTGACGAGCCTGACATGTAAAGACAAGGCCTCGTAACACTGGAGACCGAAAGGTCGAACGTGAATCATATAGTAGATATGATCAACATAGAGATGTTCACCATTGATGACTACTCCATCTCACATGATGATCGGACATGGTTTAGTTGATTTGGATCACATATCATTTAGATGACTTGAGGGATGTCTATCTAAGTGGGAGTTCTTAAGTACTTTGATTAATTGATCTTAATTTATCATGAACTTAGTCCTGATAGTATTTGCATATCTATGTTATAGATCAATAGCTCGCGATATAGCTTCTATATTTTTTTGATATGTTCGTAGAGAAAAGTTAAAAGATCATAGTAGCAATGATGCAGACTGGGTCCGTGATCTGAGGATTATCCTCGTTGTTGCATAGAAGAATTATGTCCTTGATGCACCGCTAGGTGACAAACCTGTTGCAGGAGCAAATACAGAAGTTATGAATGTGTTGCAAGCTCGATATGATGACTACTTGATATTTTAGTGCGCCATGATTTACGGCTTAGAACCGGGACTTCAAAAACGTTTTGAACGCCACAGAGCATATGCGATGTTACAAGAGCTGAAATTGGTATTTCAGACTCATGCCTGTGTCGAGAGGTATGAGACCTCTGACATGTAATTTGCCTACAAGATGGAGGAGAATAGCTCAACCAGTGAGCATGTGCTCAGAATGTCCGGGTACTACAATCACTTGAATCAAGTGGGAGTTAATCTTCCAAATAAGATAGTGATTGACATAGTTCTCTACTCACTATCACCAAGCTACTAGAACTTCGTGATGAACTATAATGTGCAAGGGATAATGGAAAAGATTCCTGAGCTCTTCGCGATGCTAAAATCCGCGAAGACAGAAATCAAGAAAGACCATCAAGTGTTGATGGTTAACAAGACCACTAGTTTCAAGAAAAAAAGGCAAAGGAAAAGAAAGGGAACTTCAAGAAGAATGACAAGCAAGTTGCCACTCCCGTGAAGAAGCCCAAAGCTAGACCTAAGCTTGAAACTGAGTGCTTCTACTGCAAAGGGAATGGTCACTGGAAGAGGAATTACCCCAAATCCTTGGCGGATAAGAAGGATGACAAAGTGAACAAAGGTATATTTGATATACTTGTTATTGATGTGTACTTTACTAGTGTTCATAGTAATCCCAGGGTATTTGATACCGGTTCAGTTGCTAAGATTAGTAACTCAAAAGAGGAGTTGCAAAATGAACAGAGACTAGTTAAGGGCGAGGTGACGATGTGTGTTCGAAGTGATTCCAAGGTTGATAAGATCACCATCGCACACTCCCTCTACCTTCGGGATTAGTATCACTATAAAAAAAGACACTTCCGTGACAGTTTGGGCCGAACGAATTTTTTCTATCATGCTTATGACACTTCTATGACGATAATTGTGACAAAACTCGGTATCATCATAGATGTGGCGGGCTACTACTTCTATGACAAAAAATCATGACAGAAAATGGGATTTTCATCCTGGGCGGGCCGGAGACGCAGCTGCATGACATTCTTTGGGCCGTCCATGATGGAAAAAACCGTGGTAGAAGCGAGGGCGAGGAAAATATCGGGGAGTTCCCGGTTACGGTGGGTGGTCGGGGGCCGAGCGATGCGCGTTTCTCTCGTACACGTACGCGCGTGGGTGCGAGGCGTTGTGCTGTAACTGAACCCGAGCGAGGCGTTCGCCTACTGAACCCGAGCGATTGCACAGCAGGCTACGCGTTATTAAACCCGAGCAATCGATCGATGGCTGTTAACTGAACCCGATCGAGCGATTCCTTTGCTACTGCTGCTAACTGAAGCCGATTGAACCCTGCTGCCTCCATCCCTTGATGAACAGTGAGTGTTGTTGGGTGGGTTTGGATGAACAGTTCCCGGTGGGGGGTTGGATGAACAGGACCCAGTGGTAGTAGAGGCCGTTGCCGCTGGATGAACAGGCCCCCGATCGAGACGGTTGGGAGTGCATGAACAGGACCCCGTAGAGTGCTGGATGAACAGGACCCTGTGGAGGGCTGGTTGAACAGTAGCCGGTGGAGGCCGGGCTGGATAAACAGTAGCCCGTGGAGGGGTGGTTGAATAGGACCCCGTGGAGAGGGTTGGTTGAACAGTGGCCAGTGGAGGAGTGGTGGAGGCTATATGAACAAGAGCCCGTGGATGAACAGTCGCAGGTGGAGGCTGGAGGAGGTCGACGGTGGATGAACAATAGGCCGTGGAGGTAGTCGATGGTGGAGATGAACAGTATCCTGTGGAGTCCCGTTTTGCGGTACGCCGCACCCCTCCCGATGAACAGGACCCCCGTTTCGACCGTAGCACTCCAACACAAGTCCGTTTCCTCCGTTTTGCGGTACACCACACCCCTCCCGATCAACAGACCCCGTTTCGACCGTAGGAGGTCTGTTTCCTCCGTTTTGCGGTACGCCAGACCTCTCCTGATGAATAGGATCCCGTTTCGACCGTGGCCGGTCGAACACAAGGTCATTTCCTCCGTTCTGCAGTACGCCAGGCCTCGTTTTGATCGGCTGTTCCGTCCAAGCCGGTTGGCTCCCGATGAACACGACGACGACGCAGTTTCTCCGTTCCACCCAGCCATGTACACGAGCCCTGGCCGTACGTATGCGTGAGTAGGCATTCGAGACCCCGCCCGTATGTACATACGTGGCCGTATTTACTTTCTTGCACCCTGGCTATACGTACGTGTACATGCTACGTCCGTGCCTCTACTACGACACGTGCCCATCCTTACACGGCCACAGTTCATCGCTGCAGCCTGGAGACAGACCGATCGTATGTACATACACGTTCGTGACCAGAATGACAACGCTATGTGCGCTTCGACCAGGTGGGTCCTGATTGTCAGGAACTTCCTTGCGTGCGAAAATGTAGCTGGTGGGTCCCATCAGTCAGGAAGCGAATCATTTTTTTGCCCGTAATATGGACGCACTTCCTTGCGTGCGAAGATGTAGCGGTGGGTCCCAGCAGTCAGGGGGAAACGTTTTTTTTGCGAAATACAGTGGCCCATTTGGTGGGTCCCTGCTGTCAGGTGGAGGAATAATTATTTTGCGCGTAATAAGGAGGCACTTCCTTGCTGCGGCCGTGGACCCAGCTGTCAGCCTCTCCACATACAGTACTCTATCGATGGAAGTCGTTCCTTGACCACGTTGACCACGCCGCGCTGAGACCACTAGGGCGGTGGACGACGGCGAGGCCTAGGAAGGGGACGGCGCGGAGCCGGGGAAGACAAGATAGTGGAAGCCCACACGGAGAGGAGTACGAGGGTTCAGTGGTTCGGCTGCGGTGTGAGGCTGCCGTCGCCGCAGAATAACAGGGGGTGTGGGTGAGTAGAGGGATGGCCTGGCCAGCGGTGGGAGTAGTAGGGGGCGGTGAGGCCTCCGCGGCAGCACAGCCGGCTACAGGAGGCAGGAGCAGGTGGCACGACCGGCGCTGGTTTGGGCGGCTGGAGCAAGAAGACCAGAGGTTGAAGAAGCACTACAGCCGTTGGATGGACATCGTATGGTCACTGGAGCTAAAATCGTTCATATTGACTAAGTTGACAAAGCCCTCCGTCCCCGTCAACTTAGTAGGCCCACAAGTCAGCCTCCCACTATGGTGGGTCCCAGCTAGCAGGGGGAGTATTCATTTTTTTGTGCGTAATAAGGAGGCACTTCGTTGCGTGCGGAGATATAGCTGGTAGGTCCGAGTTGACATCGGGGGGAACGTTTTTTTCCACGAAATAGAGAGGCCCTTCCGGTCGGTCCCAACTGTCAGGTGGAGGAATCGTTATTTTGCGTGTAATAAGGAGGCATTTCCTTGTGTGGGTCCCTACTGTCAGCGTCTTCCGATGGCTGTTGTTTGTTGACCATGTTGACCTCGCCGCGCCGAGAGCACAAACGTGGTGGACGAGGGCGAGGCTCAGGAAGGGAACGACCTGGAGCCGGTGAAGCCACCGCAGTGGATGCCCACACTGAGGGGAGTACGAGCGCTGACTGGTTGGCTGCGGGGTGAGGCTGACGTCGTCGGAAAATAACAGGATGTGCAGGTGGGTAGAGGGATGGCCTGGCGGCAGCACAGCCAGCCACTGGAGGAGGGAGCAGGTAGTCCCGCCGGCGCTGGTTTGGGCGGCTGGAGCAGGAAGATCAGAGATTGAAGAAGCACGGCGGCCGTTGGATGGACATCCAACAATCACAGCTCTGTGTTGACTAAGTTGACAAAGCCTTGCGCACGCGTCAAATTTTTTTTTAGGACAGCGTCGTCGTCAACCTAGTAGGCCCAGAAGTCAACCTCCAAATCTGTGGAAAACAGCATACAACCCATTAGCCATTATTTTCAATAATTTACAGTCCATTTGCTAATTCTTAAGGATATTTGAAGCCCACATTCTTTTTATTAGCATTACAGACCATATATTTTGGGCACTGCAAAAAATTCAACTAAAATTTGCATATTTCGGTGGGGTCTGAACTCTTTTAATCACGAAATTTCGAGTCACATTAAAAATAATTTTTAAAAAATTATATCCAAATAAAATTCAAAAAACAATTCTCCGCAAAAAAAGAATGAAATTTAAAATCTTAACTATCAAGATGCCCGTGCGTTGCACGGAACATGAAGATGCATTTGTATGAGTAGTTTATCTTATGGGAGAAAACACGATATTTTAATGTAATTGCCAGTTGGCTTTGGTTTTTATAAGAGTAGAGAGTAGAGAAATCCAGAAAAAATGATATTTTAATATAATTGCCAGTTGGCTTTGGTTTAAAAATTTACAGCCCATTTCTTACAACTTATAGCCCATTTTCTGGGGAAGCCCAATTCTTACTACTTACATCCCTCGTCGTCTTGAAAGATTTACAGCCCAGCAGGGCTGAGAAAAGCAAGTAGGCCTCGGTTTTGGTATTCTAAAAAAAGAACTGGGCTAGCCATTTCCAGAAAGAAAAAAGATATCAACTGGGCTTGTCATGTGCTTAAATAAAAGCGTAAGCGTGGGCTAGACGGGTCACAGCCCCCGCACAACGCGCAGTTGAGCTCCGTCTCTGAAACTAAAAAACAACTTGGCGAGCTACTGGGTCCCTGGTGTTATCCGCTCATTGTGTAATTTTCTCGTTTATTAACTACATTGACAATGGCAAGGGACCTAGTTGTCAAACAATTAGGAGGAATTTTTTTTTGGCTTGTAATAACGAGGCACCTGCTTGCGTAATGCAATGACCCTGGTGGGTCCCTACTGTCAGCCTCTCCACGTACAGTCATCTCCTAATTCCTCTTGGTTGTTGACCATGTTGACAACGCCATATAGCAGCGGGCACAGCGAGCGAACCAAGGTGGAGAACGAGGGCGAGGCCTCGGACAGGAACGAATAGCAGCCGTGGAAGATGCGGCCGTGTAGTGGCAGGTGGAGGGGAGTACGAGGGCAACAACATGCAACTCAAGCTTACAAAACGGTACAAAAATCCCAAGGATTAATTGTTCATCAAATTTTTAAACAAAACCCAGATTGAACATGGCGGTAACATCTAACCCAACCACTCTTTTTCGCAGTGACAAACAAATGGATCGGTCTGATCCATAAAATCAACATCCTATGCAAAAAAAATTATTTCAGGATGACTACAACTTGTTGTAAATAGAAGCCGAGCACGTTTAGAAGCCCATTTGTCCACCTGAAACTTCTTTTTTTGCTGTTCAACGTGTCCATCCGTGAGAAATCTCTTGCAGTAAAACTTAAGCCTCATGGACAATTGTAACCTCGCATTCAACAGGAAGAATGTGACAAAGCTTCTATTTAACTGGTTGGATGCATATCCTTCCATCGTTATTGTCCTCAAACGAATGTTATGAGAAATGAGAAAATCCTGGTGCTTATTACGCCACCGATTGGCTATACGTTTTTCTCCATGTGGTTGCAGTACCTAAGTAGACATGAAGATTTGAAAACAGTTAAGGTCTGAAAAAAGAGTACGTAGAAAGAGCAACAGCTGAACGGTTTATTCTAGTACAATATATACGGTTTTTCAATGTGCATGAAATCATCACCTTTATATATAAATTCTCTAGAGACCGAAAGCATCGCAGCAAGCCAATAATTATGTTCAGATCATAACTAAACATTCCGATATATAAGATCTTGACAGAATCCAGCAACATTGATAGGCTATCCATGGACGAACTCTTCATTGAGCATATAACATAATATTAGTACCCAAAGTGTACTCCAAGATGATATAAAACTTATGTGCACAAATGAAAAATGCAGCTTATAATTACAAATGTGTAGATGATAGTATGGTACCTGAAAAAGTGAGGAGCCAAACACCAACTTGTTGTGATCATCAAACGGAGCACTAATTAGACAACTAATTAGACCCAAGGTCTCCAGTTTGGGCGCAGAGACGACAGTTATTTGCGAAGGTTTATAACAATCATCAAGGAGCAACCATTGAAGTGAAGGGGCATCTTCGATGATGAGCTCCTGTCCTTCAAAACAAATTTCAATGCTTTTAAGGTGAGGCGTCTTTATTTGGAGACAACTGATAGGGATTTCTATTCCCAAAACAATCAGCAAGCGCTCCAGGGAAGGGCAACTGGACTGGATGATGCTGTGCAGTGAGGCCTCTGACAGATAAACCACCACAAGCGAAAGTTTTTTTAGCAGTGGGAGTTGAAGCATTTGTACCATATCGTCTGGTAGATGGCACCAGGCGAAGGTGGCGGTGTGGAGAGAGGAGGAAAACCGCAAGATGGACAACGGTGGTGTGGGCACAAATTCTTGGTGTGTTCGTCGTATGAAACTTTCGTGGTAATGGTAGAACTCAAACTGCTGGAGTTTCTCAAATTCAGGGGATGTCAGCCAAGTGTCCACCATGCCGGGTATGGACAGCAGGTAGTGTGTCGGGATGCAGAGGCGTTGAACGGGGTCCTGCTGGTGAGAGGAGACAATGGCTCTGAGGAGATCAAATTCAGGAAGGACAGATATCTAACGACATTCGAGATTGAGGGGCGCGGTGCGCCATATAGGGCGCCATCGAGTTGAGAGGACTTGTGTGTGGCAGCAATCCTTGGTGGGAGAAGCGAGATGATCTCCTCAAGGATGACGTCCGGGAGATCGCTGATGCGGTCCACCGGAGATTCTACCGGTTCCTCAGATCCGGGTGGGGGGGGGGGGGGGGGGGGGCGCTCGCCGCTTCTCCCTGCGCTGCTGGGTGCGGGATCTACAACCGGCGTCGCCGCTGGCGGGAGCCTCATCTTCTTGGCGCTGGGGCCAGCCAACTCCATTTTCCTTGTGGGCGTCGAGCCAAGCTCACGGGTTTGAGCAGAGTAGCCAGAGACGAGCCTAGTGGCAGTGCGAGTGGGCACTACAAAAAAAAGACACACCCGTGACATTTTGGGCCGAACGAAATTTTTTTCTGTCATACTTATGACACTTCTATGATGATAATTGTGACAACACCCGGTATCATCATAGATGTGGTGGGCTCCTCCTTCTATGACAAAAAATCATGACAGAAAATGGGCTTTTCGTCCTGGGCAGGCCGGAGACGCAGCTGCATGACATTCTTTGGGCCGTCTATGACGGAAAAAACCGTGGTAGAAGCGAGGGCGAGGAAAATATCGAGGAGTTCCCGGTTACGGTGGGTGGCCGGGGGCCGAGCGATGCGCGTTTCTCTCGTACGTACGCGCGTGTGTGCGTGGCGTTGGGCTCTAACTGAGCCCGAGCGAGGCGTTGGGCTCTAACTGAACCCGAGCGACTGCACTGCAGGCTACGCGTTACTGAACCCGAGCGATTGCACTGCAGGCTACGCGTTACTGAACCCGAGCGATCGATCGATCCCTTGCTGTTAACTGAACCCGAGTGATTCCTTCGCTATTGCTGCTAACTGAAGCCGATCGAACACTGCTGCCTCCTTCCCTTGATGAACAGTGAGCGTTGTTGGGGGGGGGGGTGGATGAACAGTCCCCGGTGGGGGGTTGGATGAATAGGGACCCGTGGTAGTAGAGGCCGTTGCCGCTCGATGAACAATACCCCGATCGATCGAGCCAGTGGATGAACAGGACCGCGTGGAGGACTGGATGAACAGGACCCCGTGCAGGGCTGGTTGAACAGTAGCCGGTGGAGGGCTGGTTGAACAGTAGTCGGTGGAGGGCTGGATGAACAGTAGCCCGTGGAGGGGTGGTTGAACAGGACCCCCGTGGAGAGGGCTGGTTGAAGAGTAGCCGGTGGAGGAGCGCGCGGTGGAGGCTAGATGAACAGGAGCCCATGGATGAACAGTCGCAGGTGGAGGATGGAGGAGGTTGACGGTGGATGAATAGGAGCCTGTGGAGGCTGGAGGAGGTCGACGGTAGAGATGAACAGTATCCCGTGGAGTCCCGTTTTGCGGTACACCACACCCCTCCCGATGAACAGGACCCCCGTTTCGACCGTAGCGCTCCAACACAAGTCTGTTTCCTCCATTTTGTGGTACCGCCACACCCCTGCCGATCAACAGGACCCCGTTTCGACCATAGGAGGTCCGTTTCCTCCGTTTTGCGGTACGCCAGACCCCTTCCGATGAACAGGATCTCGTTTCCACCGTGGCCGGTCGAACACAAGGCCGTTTCCTCCGTTCTGCGGTACGCCAGGCCTCGTTTCCATCGCCTGTTCCATCCAAGCCGGTTGGCTACTGATGAACACGATGACGCATTCCATTCCAACCCAGCCGGTTGGCTCCCCATGAACACGACGACGACGCAGTTTCTCCGTTCCGACCCACCCATGTACACTAGCCCTGGCCGTACGTATGCGCGAGTAAGCGTTCGAGACCCCGCCCGTATGTACGTACGTGGCCGTATTTTCTTTCTTGAACCATGGCCGCTGTACGTACGTGTACATGCTACGTGCGCGCGTCTACTACCACACGTGTGCACCTCTACTACGACACGTGCCCTTCCTTGCACGGCCACGGTTCATCGCTGCAGCCTGCAGACAGACCGATCGACTAGTATGTACGTACACGTTCGCGACCAGAATGACAATGCTACGTACGCTTCGACCGGGTGGGTCCCGACTGTCAGTCACTTCCTTGCGTGCGAAGATGTAGCTGGTGGGTCCCAGCAGTCAGGGGGGAAACGTTTTTTTCACGAAATACGGCGACCCGTCTGGTGGGTCCCTGCTGTCAGGTGGAGGAATAATTATTTTGCACGTAATAAGGAGGCACTTCCTTGCTGTGGCCGTGGACCCAACTGTCAGCCTCTCCACGTACAATACTCTTTCGATGGAAGTCGTTCCTTGACCACGTTGACCACGCCGCACCGAGAGCACCAAGGCGGTGGACGATGGCGAGGCCTAGGAAGGGGACGACGCGGAACCGGGGAAGACGCCGCAGTGGAAGCCCACGCGGAGACGAGTACGAGGGTTCACTGGTTCGGCTGCGGTGTGAGGCTGCCGTCGCTGCAGAATAACAGGGGGTGTGGGTGAGTAGAGGCAGATGGCCTAGCCAGTGGTGGGAGTAGTAGGGGGCGGTGAGGCCTCCGCGGCATCACAGCCGGCCACGGGAGGCAGGAGCACGCGGCACGACCGACGCTGGTTTGGGCGGCTGGAGCAAGATGAGCAGAGGTTGAAGAAGCACTATGGCCGTTGGATAGACATCGTACGGTCACTGGAGCTAGAATCGTTCATATTGACTAAGTTGACAAAGCCCTCCATCCCCGTCAACTTAGTAGGCCCACAAGTGAGCCTCCAACGCAGTGGGGTATTCATTTTTTTGTGCGCAATAAGGAGGCACTTCCTTGCGTGCGAAGATATAGTGGTGGGTCCGAGCTGTCAGCGGGGGAACATTTTTTCGCGAAATACAGAGGTCCTTCCGGTGGGTCCCAGATGTCAGGTGGAAGAATCATTATTTTGCGCGTAATAAGGAGGCATTTCCTTGTGTGCGGCCGTGGAACCAGCTGTCAGCCTCTCCACGTACAGTCCACTCCGATGGATGTCATTCGTTGACCACGTTGACCGCGCCGCACTGAGAGCACCAGGGCGGTGGACGACGGCGAGGCCTACGAAGGGAATGACACGGAGCCGGGGAAGACACGACATTGGCTGCCCACGCGGTGGGGAGTACGAGGGTTGACTGGTTCGGCTGCCGTTGCCGGAAAATAACAGGAGGTGTGGGTGAGTAGAGGGATAGACAGGCCAGGGATGCGAGTATGGTGGGACCGTGAGGCCTGCCCGACAGCACAGCCGACCATGAGAGGCGGGAGCAGGCGGTTCCGCCGGCGCTGGTTTGGGCGGCTGGAGCAGGAAGATCAGAGACTGAAGAAGCACGATTGCCGTTAGATTGACATCTAACGGTCTGACGCTGGTAGAGTCGATTGTTGACTAAGTTTCTGTTTTTGAGAAACCTTGTGTACGCATGAACTTAGTAGGCCCACAACTCAGCCTCCAAATCTGTGACAGACAACATAGAGCCCATTTGCTCAATTTTTTATAATTTGCAGCCCATTTGCTAATTCTTAAGTAATTTATTACAACCCATTTTCTGCCCAGGACCACGGTCAAAAAGTTCAACCTTATTTTGCATATTTCAGTGGAGTCCGAACTGTTGTAATCCCGAAATGATAAACATTTTTTAAGAACTTATTGATTTGCCAAAAAAATCGTTTTGTTTTTGTAAGCAAATAAGACGTGGGACAATTGAGTTGGTTTAAGGGAAAACCAGTGGTAAAGAAATCAGCGCTGGGAGGGAAAACAACAACAAAAATAAGGATGTAAATATGAAAAGTGAACTTTATGTATTTTCAATATAATGATACGTGTATATGAACTAGTAAAACTATTGGTAGAGATTAGAAAACGGATGTAGGACATGGCGTTTCAAGAGGAAAATAGAACTGGGCTGTGTGTTTGATTCAGTAAAAAAACTGCCTGCGGATGTTGTAAGACAAAAATATAACTAACGCTGGCGGGCCAGAGGCCAGTAGATACCTGCTGGATCTTTGTGCCCCGTTGTCGTTATGGGCTGGGCCTGTTAAAAACAAAACCAAGCCTGGGCAGTCTACAGCCCAGTTGAAACTTGCTCGACCTGAAAAAACAATATACCTGCTCAACAAACGAGAGAATTCTGCAAGTACAGACTGATAACTGGGATGCAGTTGTATATTCTTTTTCATCGTGATAATAAGTGCATGCACTTGTTTCAAAAAATTTGGAGAACTGGGAATTCGAATGGCAGGTGCTTATGCTACCCATCAAATAAAAATCAGGTGCCTGAAAATTCGTTTCGAAACAAATGATTCAGCTTGCGGACCCTCAGCATGATGGTTGGAAGCAAATGCCAAGTTCATACTGAAAGATCGTTAACAATAATACCAACTTGCGGACGACAAAGTAGTACAAGTACCAATACCAAACTAACTTATAATCTTTTTACTCCTGGCCCTAGTGTTCGTCTGGTAGAAAATCTTGTAGAGGACCAGCTCCCGCTCCTTCTCTTGCTCCAGGTCCCCGAGGTGGTACTGGTGCATCACCCAGTTGGTCCTCTGTTGGTCGAAGTTCTTATTGGTGTGCAGCACCAGAACGTTTTTGCTGCCCGTCTGCTGGCCGTTGACCACCACCGGCAAGGTATTGCCGGTCTTATGGCTCATCACGTGCATGCCGCACTCCGACTGTATCTTGCGACACGTCCACGTGCCCCTTTTGAACGCCCTGGAATTGCGCTGGAATAAATGCTTGCTTAGGCCACTCAGTGTGATACCTGCAGTATTGTCGAATGCAGGTTTTAGTGTACGTGGTTGGCATTCTCATAACATCTTTGGCATGTTGAAGTCACTTGTTTCACTTTTTATTAACTGTCAAATTGTAATTGCTTCACTAGGTTTGCGTCTAAAAAGAAAAATAGAGCTATAAACAAAGGAATATGTTTGTGCAAGTAGACGGCCGATCGGTGTCTTACCTGGAAGTTTCTCAGGATGAGTGTAGCATATGTCGTGCTCGCTGTCGATGGTTGGTATGAACAAATTGATGAGAGGGTGAGATCTCGCGCTGTCAGCAGTCACTTTGGCCTGAAGGTGCTCGATCAGCACCTGATCCGTGGGATCAAACTTGACGCCAGCCGGCAGCATCGGCCAATCCTTCTTGGACTTGCATCGGTTAATTCCAGTTATATGGTACTCAATGTATGATCAATCGACTGTTTTAAGTGAATGATGAAAGATTTCGACAGATAAGTGGTACTCCAAACCTGAAGTCCACAATACCCGAAGACGCCGCCGGCATTCTTGTGTCACCTCACGCGCAGCGTGTTGTCACGTCAATTCAATGTGTGGACATGATGAATAATTTGACCGACGTATACTAGTACTGCTACTGTACTACTTACTAGTCGTATTTAGTGTCACATTTTAACCATAGGTTTAACTAACAAAATGTCAATGCATGTCACCGAAAATTATTCCATTGGAAACTATGTTCAAATACGAATAAAACGATATAATTTTTTGTGACATGCATTAACATTTAGCTAGTGAAATTTATGGTCAAAATTTGACACAAATTACGAAGGGGGCCAGTAAACCAGGAGGGAGGTAGTAGTACGAGTAGCGCAATATATGGTATAGAGGACTAGTACAAATTTAGAAATGGGGTAAGAAGTTACAAGGCTGTGCGACAGACTTTGTTGGCTACATGAGTAATACAAAATATAATTCCCATTGGACAACACTTTCACCAACAAGTACACACTTGAAGCCTAATTGATATATATATATGGCTTCTGCACAACATCTCCATCATCATTATCAGTACATCCTACGCAGGTGAGTTAGGATGCACTTGATCCCAGAAAGGTATCTATCCTTCTAACCAGAGGAGTCCTTCAAACTAACAACAGTACATAATATCCAACAAAAGAGGGTCATGCTACACCAGCAGGACACATGGCTCAGTCTAGATATCAGTACGAATCAAGTTGTGCATATTTGTTGTTGGCATGAACCACATCGCCGCATGTCGGGTTTGCAAAAGCCATCCATCGCATGGAAGTTTGATGCCTTTCACACACTGAAGATTATCTGGCAACAAGCTGTGTCGACGAATCTCTGGATATGGTGATTCATGAAACCCATGGTATGATGTGTAAACACAGTTCCCCCTGGCGAATGGAAGTTGCATAGCACGGTAATCATCACCGGTGATATGATCGATGATTGGTTGGATGATCGGATAATTGAGCCCGAGGAACATGGAGTGGTTGCCGAGGCTGTAAACCCGCCTCCAGTTGAATACGCCTGGCCCAACGGAGCTGGGATCTTTCTCAAACACGAAGCAGCCATAGCCATCAATGTCACGAACGCCCCAGGCATTGTACTGCATGTGGTTTGATGAAATGGTTTGGTCAATTTGGTACATGCAAATGAGCATCAAATGACCGCCGTCAGCTGAACGAGCGATAAACCACCACACATCGGCTGGTATGATTCCAGGTCCTGGAATCATGAAGGCCAGCGCATTTGTGTCTGCTGCAACAATTCAAATTGGAGACCAAAAGGACAAAAATAAACAATCATGTTCAGAGTATGTGTGGAATTAAGATTATTATAACAGTGACACATATCATAGACAGAGAGTTGCAATGCCGTGGTCATAATCATACCCCAAGTTAAAAAAATAAGCCAATGGCTTTCATATTCTAGCAATATATCATGGTTCAAACATCATGTAACAATGAGAGGAAAACAGATATGACAGGGCCTACTCATATTCTACCATAGCACTTACTACAGTTATCATATCAACTCTAAGCAATAACATGCATTGTTATAAAAATCCTGGAAATGATAGTAACATATAGCAATCATGAGGTTATACTCATGATATCTATTCTAACAATCATTAGATGCCAATTGTTCTCATATCAACTCTAACAATAACATGTGTGGTCATAAAAATCTAGGAAATGAGAGGAACATATAGCAATGATGTGGTTATAGGCATACTATATATTCTAAATTTGTAACAATGAACAGACAGTCGTATTCTTAAGGTAAAGATGAGATGAGATAGAACAATTACACGACGATAGATTCCACCAGTATAGGCAGCCAATCTATGCGTCGACTGCATAAACGATGCCATCATGCACTATAGCATCAGACAGAAATGTTGGGTGAAGAGGATCGACGATGAGCCATAACCATGTATGGCGACCGGATTCCAGATAGACTAATCCCATGTTGAACACGACAATGAGCTCGTAATCCATGTAGTCTTGTGATGGTGTGGGCACTTCGCAGATTACAACCTTCAGCAAACAGAGGTCGAGCCAAAAGCTCGACACGTCTCGTGCGTAGTAGGCAGGAGTGTCCGGCGGGCCGCGAGGCTCGATGGCGGCGGTATCCAACGATGGAAGGGTGATCTCTCGCTAGGTGTAGATATCCACGAGACGCCACGGACTACCGGATTGGTGGATGAGGATGATCCAGTTGGCCTTCATGCCCGCGCAGTAGTGGCCGCGCATGAAGGACAGGTGGACGGGTAGTGGTAGCATGTCGAGGGGCACCACGACAACCTCCATAGAATCGTCAAGTCGATGTCTGGGCCACCTGCGAGGATCGGGCATCAGCAAGTAGGGTGTCTTGAAAAGAGCTGGCCGGTTGCATACGAGTAGATGGTACAAAGACACCGAGCATGCGGCCAGACGGACGGTGCTGAGCAGGTCCATACGATTACAAATCTGCTCCAAGAAAACATCGGGGAGGGAATTCCAATCGCTGCTCTGCGTGTCAGTCGGTTCTGCCATAGGTTTTTTTAGGGTGCTGAGTGACTGGGGTTTTCGGTGCCTGCGAGCCAGCGGGGAAGTGGATTCGGGCGGGCGAGCGAAGAAGATGGCGTGTGTGGCCAAGCAGTGAGCGGGGGGATATGGTACGCGCGAGCTACCAAGGAAGATGGCGCGAGCGAGCGAGCAGTGAGCGAGGGGAAATGGTGTGCGGCCAACGATGGGGAAGAGAGGAGGAAGAAGAAGAGAGGAGGAAGAAGAGTGAAAGACGGGGAAGAAAGTGCACTAAATATCAATTCTACTAGTACTACTACCATGATATACCGTCCTTCGGAGTGTAAATAGCTACGCCGATGACATGTGGGTCTACCTCAAGAGGGCTCATGTGTCAGTTAATGGAGGAGAGAGGTGTGTAGTCGTATTTGCGGAAGCGTGCTCCACTGACAAACATGATGGCAGTACTGGGTAAGGCTGATTTAGTAACACCAACACGCTGGTTTAGCTTATTAATCAAGTGTCCCATCTGCTGCAGCGTGTATTGTCACTTCACTGTGAAGACTAGTTGAATAGCTCTCTCTGACCGAGATGGGGAATAATGGATCGCGAAGACTTCCTATCTACAGTATCCCTATGCCTGTACGCTCGGGCCCCTCCCAATGCTCCGCCTTGTACAGATGCTAAGGCTGCCATGTAGGCAAAAAGTCTAATGTGGCAAGGTAATTAAGAGGAGAGATAAGTGTGGTGACCCCAGTACTAAGCGCGAGAACCTAGACAAAAGACTTAAATGGAATAATCCCACCAATGCATGAAGAACTTTAGTTACAAAATCATTAAATAAAGGATGCTTAGCACCAACAAGTTAAGCACATGTACATGTAAGCATTGGGAGCTTTAGTTGCTAAAGTTTTTAATGTGCTTAGCACCCCATGTAAGCATCGATGCATCATGTCCAACGAGATGAAACATTGGCCAAGGCACCCGACTCAATTCAAAAATCTCATCAACCAAGGTAGATGATGAGTGGTGGAATAATTTTTCTAGTTTGCAAAAACACTCAATTAATGCACTCGTTTTTCTCAAAAAATTATGTTTACCAATTTATTAATTTTGTGTCAAACTTTGACCATCTACTCCCTCCATCTAGGTGAGTCATCTTTGGTTGTGCACCGTGACCAAGGAGGGATAAACAAGAGAATTTAATGTTTATTTGCTACTCCCTCCGTTTCCTAAATATTGTCTTTTTAGACATTCAAATGGAATACAACATACGGATGTATGTAGACATATTTTAGAGTGTAGATTAACTCATTTTGCTCCGTACGTAGTCACTTGTTGAAATCTCTAGAGAGACAAATACTCCGTGGGAACAGAGGGAGGCTTTTACTCCGTATTTGGGAACAGAGGGAGTATCACAATATGGAGGGAACAGAGGAAGCTTGAAATATGAACATGTCAATGGGAGGGAGTAAAAGCCTCATGCATGCATGCATCCATGCAACACTCACACGTACACATGGACGCACGCAACACTCATGCACCCATGCCACACATAGCACGCGACGCAACACACACGCTCACGCTCAAGTGCTCAACCTACTCCCTACGTCCGTGAAAGACTATACATTTAGAGATTTACACATTGACCAGGGCATAATTAACGCCCAAAAGTAGCAGATTTATGTGTGCATGCGACCATTGAGAGAAGAAGATTAAATGAAGGTTGTTGCATGCTGTAATTAAGGATAGACATGTAGCCTATAGCTAGAGCACAAATTGGTGCATTAGTCAATCAATATCGATTTTAGATTAAAGGCTAAATGCATTGGAAGTGTAGATGTACACTCTTTGTTTTTTAGCTGATGTACACTCTTTGTTGGAAGACCAAGGGAGTACACGTGCATGCACTCACATAGACAGCCAGGGTGGTTCGCGCGCAAGGGTTGGACTCCTGTCGCGCCTGCATAAAGTTTTTTTCAACTGATTTCTTTGCTCTGGCAATTGACAGGTGGGACACAGAAACCAGGTGACAATTTAACCAGTCAACAAAGTGCCACGTCGACTATGTGGCCAGTCAGTAGGGTGCGATACGGTGCTCTACGATGAGCTAGTGATCGTATAATCACCGCAAAACTATATATAGTGACTGTAAAGAGCGTATTGTTACATACGTTGACCGCCAGTGTATTTTTCTCGTTTCAAATTAAGCCATATTTAGCCGGAAAGGACTAGTACTTGTACTGCTTTGATGTGTCCCGTCAACTCGCCGAACGAGGAGAAGCTTTCTTACTACGCCTCTCCCTCACCCACACGCGCGGTGGCTCGTAGGACGAGGAGAGGGCTTTGACTACAGCGCCCTCTCCCTCTCGCTCGCCCTCGCCCTCGCGGTGGACGTGCAGCAGTTCAATCGGTGTCAGATTGCTAGAAGCATATTGTATTGTAGTATCATCATTGTTGGACCTTCCGAAGAGGCGAAGAGCCAAGTGCAAGGTTCACACGAGTATGAACTGTTGAACCTCCCGAAGAGGCAAAGAGCCAAGCGCAAGGTTTTATAGGAGTTGTCGTCCTAGTAGGAGTATTACAACTATAGCGAACGATGCTACTGTATGATGCCGCCACCTCACCTATATCCAAAGCTGTGCCACCTTTTTTTCTCAATGAGCGTGTTGGATCCCGTGCAACAACCACACAAGTTGCACGTACAACTAACACATTTACTAGTAATAAATTCTATAGGACAAATGCCAGTATGCCACACATTCATTAGATAAATTTGTGCATGACTAGTCTACATATATTCACAGCGCTACCATTCACAATTTACCATACCCCACTTACACGTTATAGATGGGCTACATGTCCTCCTCCAGGTTCCAGTCCCAGGTGTTCTTCATGGATGGCACGATCCATAGCGGTGGGCAACGGGAATCATTATCACAGCTTTCTAGTCCGGTTCCACAAGATGGAGACTCACCCAAGCTGAAGCGGCATAAATCAGGGATAGCATGTCCCAGCATGTCGTTCATCCGGCGGTGTGCACTAAAGACAGAACCATGCTTCATGAACGGCAGGCCTTCGGTGTCGTGCACGGAAGGTGGCATCGGCTTCACAATGGGGTAGTTGTCCCCAATGAAAAGCGAGTACTCTTCAAGAGTGTTCCTCGGCACCCACGTAGCATCACGGGGGTTGAACTCGACGCCGTTCATCTGGTACACGAGGCATCTCAGATCTGGACACATGGTGACGTACACAGTCAAGGTCCATGCATAATAATATTGTGCTCAAATATGGCGGTCAGTAATACTATGCAGCAAATAGTACTACTCTGGTATAGAGGAAGTAAAATAACCGGCTTATTATATATAGCCACTCTTGGCTACATGCATGAGATAGTAAGACATGGAAAAACAAAAATGGTGGCAGCTAGTGGGTTCAAGTCTTCAAGGGCCTAGCTAGCTATACGCGTCCTCCAAGGTAAAAAGTACTCCTACTACTCCCTCCGTCTAGGTGTGTAAGTCATCTTACGAAAACCAAATAATCCCAAAACACTTAGGCGCGGTGCATCAACTTCTACCTCGTTTCTTGTTTCTTGACATATCAACCAATAAGAGATGTGGGTGTGCATGCTTTTAATGACTTTAGACTACCAAACACGACATGCAGTGGTTAGTTCATTGCATGAAATGCTATTAATTAGCAAATAAACATTAAGTTCTCTCGTTTTCCCTTCCTCCTTGGTCATGGTGCACAACCTAAGATGACTTACTCACCTAGACGGAGGGAGTAGTAAGTAGTACAACAACAAAAGAGAAGGCAAGAGGGTTAAAAATATAATACTAAATGGAATACCTGGGTAGATGGTGACGGTCCGATCGTGGTAGATTGTGTGACCATGTTGCACATCAATGGTACCATGGGTAACGACTGCTAAGATAGTTGATCCCAATATGCCAAAGTCATCTACAAGGTTCCAGGTTAGACCGAATCGCGGATGCAAATGCACATCCAGGATCGGCGATCTTATTTTGATCGGGAGATGACTGGTCCCTGCAAAATTGTGGAGTACCGTTAGGGATGCAAATGGTGGTTTGTGCATTCCGTTTGTAATCTCCCGTACCGTAGGATGGCAACCAGATGAAACAAGTCCCCTGGCTTGTCACCGCGAAGATGCGGCCTAGATGGCGCACGGCGTCTTCGAACATGTAGGGGTACAGATCTGCCGCGGCCAACATGCGCCAGCCTCTGCCGTTACTGCCTCTTGCATTGATGGCAATCCTTATGTCGAACACCGCGATGAGATAGTAATCGTTGTAGCCGCATCGCTTTGTTGGCAGGTCCGCAATTGCTATCTTCTTCAATCTCATGTAGGCATCATCATATGTATTCAAGCCCAGCCAGTCCGAAAGGCCGATCCCAATGGCTGAGAAGGGGTCTACGGGAACGGCCGCACTGCTGTGGATGTTGTGCAAAATGATGGTGGTATCCAGCCGGAGGTATGCAAGCCAATATTCGTTGGCACCGACCCAGACCTATATATAAGACGGTGGGCAGCGGAGAAATTACGGGATGGAAATGGAATAACTAAGTACTACATGATCAAACTCCATGACTGACCTGCTCATCGGACAAAATCCGACTTCCTCTCAGCGTCGGCAACTCTAGCGGAGTCAACGTGCAACCATGACCAGGGAGCGGTGGACTGTTCGAAGGATTGTCCCATAGAAGAAACTTCTCCTCGAGGACGCATGGAAGACCAACAAGCATGGCCTTTTCCCAAGCCTTTTTAAGCACCGTCTTGAAAAAGTTGGTGCAGGAAGCACGGAGTCTTGCAGCGGTGAGGACGTCGGAGCGGCATGCGATTTCTCCCAGAGGATCGTCGTCCAAGGTCTCCCAGCCCCGACGAGGAGGAGAACCGTCTGGAGAATCCATGGGAGCAGCGACGAACTGCCTTCTCTTCGGGGGGAGGGGAACTGGCGAGGAGGAGATAAGAGCGTAGTAACCGCAGGGCCTCGTCCCTTCCAATTGTAGCTCCTCGATCGTTCCTTAGCGAAGGTGTGAGGCTATTATTTACTACGTACTCGTACTATAGCAGTAGTAGTACTACTTTCTCAACTAGTAGTGCGATGTACTGTACTTCTATGGTGCACCAGTTTTGAACTCTTGAATCTCAAGGCCAAGGAGCTACAATTGCAAGTGGAGGGTACTACTGTTCTCTAGAACCATCATTGTACTATCAATGCAGAGAAAGTACACCTGCGTAGTGGGTACTCTCCGTGCTCTATTCAAGCGCGTAGCTGGCCTACTTAGCCGCTCCTCTCATGCACAGTTCCCAATGTCGCGCCAGGCTTTTCCGGCTCCTCGGGCTTAATTGGGAGGCGCTAGTTTAAATATGCTACTAGTTTACAAGGAAGCTGCAAGCGAGGTGTGGCTAGGGCGAGCACGCGAGCCACGAGATGATGGGAAGGAAAACCCGTTCACATGGCTAGGCTATCCGGTGCACCCAGATTGTGGTGCGACATGTCCGTTCGACTTCAAAACTCAAACTACCCGTGTACAATATTGGCTCGCAACAAAGTTACTATTTAAAAAAATGCCGCCGTGCGTTCGGCCGGGATCAAACCCACAAAATGAGGTATACACTCCCGCGACCACTAGTAGTACTCGTTGGAGCACAACGCAACCTAGAACCGCCTTTTGTCGCTAGTAGTACATTGTTCCTTACAAGAAACCACTAATAATGCCAAGAAACTACTACCACTTGCAGACGTGGTAGACTTAAGATAAGACTACCTTATCAACCATTGTACATGCCCTTATCAACCAGCCCTACCAAGAAACAACTACTCTAAAAGTGTTGTTATAGGCATGTTTCAACCCATGTCGCCCCTTAAGTCAATGCCTTCTATTCGACCGGCAAGTTTGGCGTTATGACTTGTGGGACCTACATGTCAGTCTGCAAAAAAACCCCGAGTGACCTCCTACCTCCGGCCCGTCCACCTAGTCATCCTCGGCCATGGGACGTAGCTACTGCCGCCGGCAGAAGGCGAGTTCAAAACCGTCGGCGGTGCGGAGCCCATCTTGCGGTAGCCCAGATGCCAGCTCCGTCCGGCGCTCGCGGCCACTAGCTAGCCAAGATAGCTCCGTCCAGCTGCTTGTCTGCAAGGTTTGCTAGCTAGATTGGCACGGTGGCGCGGAGGCGCTAAGGCCAGCCATCTGGCTCGAGCGAAGGCCAGCACGGCGGCTTGCTCGCTCGTGAGTCACGCTCGGGCCAGCCTGCCAACCCCGTGCGGAGGCCTACGCGGCGTCCGGCCCGTCCGGCGGAGCGGCGGCCAACTCGCTCATCACCAGCACCACCGACGAACACGCATCAGTACTGTTTGAAGTAATTTTTAGGAAAAATAATGATTTAAGGGGGAATAAAAGGATAGAAGGTCCGATGTAGGTCCCTGGTGTCAACGATCAAACAAAATGTGTTGGTTTAAGCTGCCTTGTCAACACGGACGAGTGGGCCAACCCTGTCATAAACGGGTTTAAATGAGCCTAATCGGCACTAGGTAGTAGTTTTTGGCGCGGGTTAAGAAATTTTGGGTATGTTTTTGCTATTTTTTGTACAATAGTTTCTTCCTAGGGCTGGTTGAAAGTGGTAGTTTTTTTAAATACTCTACATATTCTAAGTAGGAGTGAAAGTTAAGCTTTGGAAGCCAATAAGCAAGGCTAGTTACATAGTGCATATGTGTACGTGATTGAAAGTAAATATCAACCATGAGTGACTAATATCTTGATGGAAAACTCGAAACTATGGAAATACTAGCATTTTTTTGCATGGTTGGAAATACTAGCAATGTTCACGTGCGTTGCAACGGATCATAATTAGAATAATACTTATTCACAAACTTGATACAAAACACTCTAATTTTGATATACATATATCACTAGAGATATATTATGTTTCAATCAGAATATATTCCTTGGGCTGTTTTGGTGAGGTGAGGGAGGGATGTGGTTGGTTTTAAGATACTAATTATGGGTTTTTCTGCAAATTGGTAGAGAAGTGGGATGTTGGTGACAAAAGGCAACAACTTACCTCACAGTCGTTAGATGTAGATCTAATGGTCAGAAATGACGGATGGCAGACACACCATCATCACCAACTTAGTCTTCTGTAGGAGTACCAGCAAGATGTCCGTGCATTGCACGGAACATCAAGATGCATTTTTTTATAAAACACTTGTTGTGATTGACCCATGCGGGAGTAATCCCATGTGTAAAAACTAATGATATCTCGAGAAATAGGAGATAAGGTGAAGAGGAGTGGGGCGTGGTGGTGATTGGTGGTCAGACTGATTGGAGGCATGGGCATGGACGACGCCGGCAGCGGCCACCAGGCCAGTTTGTTCCAAAGGCTTCCTTTTTTAATTGCTCAACAATGAGGTTGTTGGAGATAAGGATGAACGAGGGAAGGCCTTGTGTGCAAGTGTGGAGAGAGGTGCGGGTATCTTTTAGTTTAATTTCCATCCGTCAGATATAGATCGGACGGTCTATATTGTAAGATGGCACGCGTACCATCATCACCAACTCGATTTTTTATAAGAGAAGAAATATAAGTATGGAGATAGAAACGTATTATCGATACTTGTTTCCGTAAACTAGGATCTACATTCTATTCAACGCCTCAGCATGTGGGGCCTTAGCACAATGACTTCTCGACTGTGTAAAACAAAGGTTTTCCCGTCGCCGATAAGGAGGGGGTGACGGCGGCGCGTTTTCGGCTTGCTCTAGTCCTAGTAGTCATACTAGGCGGTCTACGCATGTGTAGATTTATTCTTTTTCACGTCTCGTGTTCGCCGTACTGCCACGACTGTTGATTAATAGACGGTAAGTATTCATGGGGAAACCCTTGTTGGGCGTGTTTGCGAGAGAGAGAGAGACAGTGTGCGTGTGTGATATGTCTAGAGACTGAGGCAATGATAAGAGATTCTTTGTGTCTATGTGTGTGGAGGATAGAGAGAGACATGTACATGGGGCTTTGTGTTGTGTAACGTGGAGACACATAGACATAATCAGAGAGTGAGTGTGTGAGATACACATGCGAACATGGGGAGAGATGAGGATCCAGATAAATGGGTGTTTGTACGTGTCTGTGTGTGTTTGTGTGCGCGTTTGTGTGTGAGAGGGAGTGTGTGTATGTGGAGTAGAGAGACCACTAATGATGTAAACCTAGTATAAGGGAAGGGGGAATGGTGTGACATGTGTGTCACAGAGAGACAAAGGCATGTGTAGTAGCGGGATAGCATGGGTGCGGGCGGGGATCAGACTATTTGGAAGAGACATCGAGTGTGTGTGGGAGAGGGGTGTGAAAGCGAGAGAGAGAGAGAGAGAGAGAGACAGAGAGAGAGAGCGACGGAGCGAGGGAGGAAGAGAGGGGGGAGAGGGGTCGTTTGTGTCCATAAATGGCGTATAGATAGGGAGACAATGTTGATGTTGTTTGAAATTGGCCTATGCACGGAGACGCAAGGGAAGCGAGTCATCGTGTGTGTGATAGGCACTTCATGAGAGATCTAGAATAGATGGTGTAGAGAACAACGTGCGAGATTGAGAACGATGACACATTAGGGAGCTATGGAAAGAGTCACGGCATATATGTACACAGGGAAGGAGCTGGGGCGGGTCCGCATGTGGGAGAGATAGAAAGAGGACGGTGGTGCACAAGGAGACAAAGTGTGCTTGTTTGCAGTGGGGGTGGTGTGTGAGGTGAATGTGCGAGAACCACATAACTAGGGAGATAGACGTTTGGGGGCGACGTTTTGTGTGTATGGGAAAGATACACTCTACATAGTGCGTGTGCTTGGCAAAGAGAGATGCCGGGAGACCTAGAGAGTGGGGGAAGAGATGTGTGCATGCTCGAGAGACAAGATAGAGACCTATATTGGGGTCCGGACTTTAGAAGAGAGGGGGCGTTAATGTGCTCGTGTGTTCGTGTCTGGGGGAGAGAACGACTTGTGTAATTGAGATATATATGGTCAATAGTGTGTGCACTCATGGTTGATCAATTTGTTTCACAGTTTGGACTATGAGATAACGATACTTTTGAACATGCGTGATATACCTTGATGTACCAGAATTACAAACCTAAGATTGGAATTTTGGAATTCGACTCCATCATTAGCTTTTGTAATTCATTTAAACGGAGGTACATTTTTTAAGCCGGGATTTCGTGATTTCAAATTCATATATCAAACCTAGAGATATACACATACGGGCATGTTCAAACTTTATAATCATCCACTTTATTCATACACATACACATTTTTGCTTTAGTCATCATATTTAGGATAAACACATTTGGAATTTCATTTGAATTGGACCGTATGATGGTATTTGCTTGTACTAGCTCAATGATCCATATTTGAATTGAATGGACAATCTAAGTTTCGAGTTGGAGACATTGATTTTCAAAACTTGCACTTTTTTTGCGTGCAAAACAAATAAATTCTCGGCCATGATATCATAGTCGGCCGTACAAGAGCAGAACACTTATAATTTCAGGCGCCAAAAGCTTTGAAACTTCCCGCTCACATCGAAATATCTCGCGCCCGAAAGTTTAGCCCTGCGATATTCCTGTTTTACCCCTGCCACATGAACGGAAAAGGGCTGCTTTGGTAACTCCATTGTTTTCCCCTCTTTGCCCCCAACATTCTTCCCCAGAGCCCCTCCCCTTCCCCTCCCCGACCCCCCAACCCCGGCAAGCCGCCGAATCTAGTCCTCCGCCGCAGCGGTGGACCTCACACCCCGCCGGATCTACCTTCCGCACCTTGGAACCCCCAACTGCCAACTCACCACTTCACCGGAGCCGCTTCAGCGACTGGCTTGTCCACCGCTCCAGATCTCCTTGACCGCCATCATGGTCCACCGCACCGGATCTGCTTAACCGGCGCCCTCGTCCACCACAGTGTAGGCCCTTCACTGACTCCCTCGTCCGCCCCATCGCTGGCCCTTCATACAAGCCCTCGTCCGCCGCAACAGATCCGCCTCACCGAAAGCACTGTACACCGCGCCCGCCGAAGCCTTCGTCCACTGCACCGGACCCGCTCCACGGACGCCATATTCAACTCCACCGGCCCTGCTTTACTGACGCCGCAGCCTCATCAGGTTATTTCGATTTGTACTCCTTAGGTTTTTCTCTTCTTGATCGTGCAACTGTTCACTTACCACAGATGAGCTTTCTTGCATGTCGACAGGCGCCGCAACCGAAGCACCGGAGCCGCTTGAGCGACGGCGACAGCCGGCCCAAACTCAACCGCAACACGAGCACCATCGACGATCCTTAGCTATCAAGTATGACAACGATACCCATACGCCGCCGAGAATCAGGTACTATTATCCAACGGCCGGCGCCTACGTTCACTTTCTTAGCATAAGCACCGCACCTTTGAATTTCTTCAGGACATCATTCAATTTTTCATGAGACGCGTTATTCTGCTTGCCCCTGTAGGGCCATACTTCTGGCAGTGAACATGTTACATGTGCTAAATTACATACCAGTGCACATATAGTTAATATGCTTTAGTTTTGTCCTAAGTATTACTGTACTTCCTAGATATCACTGCCTACTATTTTACTTCTTGCATGCTATATTTATGATAATGGTGTTGTTCTGATGCCACCTGTTGGTTCCATCAGACTGCTTCATGTTCTCTATGCTTAATTACACATCAGCAAACTAGCATGTGGTTCCGCTGCTTTTTGTTCGTTTTACCCTACATTTTCTGATGCTAGCTATTACATCACTGCTCCGAGCCTCTGTTCATTACTTTTTTGTGTGTTCTTGATCTTCCCAAGTTGCATGACTAATTTGATGCTTCTATTAATTATGGAGCTGCCAACCCCATCAAGCAAAATATTTGTTCTTTTGGGGCTGGCACCTCGAACAAGCATAAAAATAGAGGGAAGCAGATATATTGTCGTGTATGCACACACCCTTCTTTCATTAGTTTAGATGAACCATTGATGATCAATTCGAACCAGTGCATGCGATTAAAATTAATTTTACCTAAATAGAGGGTGCAGAATAAACTACAACAACTAGATTTGCAACCATGGGATGCTGACGATATCTTCAAAGAACATTGCAACAGCAGCGAGGCTTCACAGCAACATATGGTAAGCCAGTGTGTTTTAGTACATGTGAAATGTAATGCGTGTGGGCTGCTTTCTTGGCTTGTGCCCTCAACCTGTAATCCTACAGAATTACAAATAGTTCAGTTGTCTGCTTTGCTGTATTGCTTGATTCGAATGCTTGTTTGTTACTTGTTACGCTATACCTGAGTTGGCCAATATGTCAGCAGTGCCTGCTGTACTATCGTAAAGAAATGCATGCCTAGTTCATTTGAGTCCTTAACTTTTCCTCTGAACTTCATCACAAGACTGTCTTCGTAGTTTATATGAGGCCACACTATTAAGTGCTTTCTCAGATTATTTCAACTGCTTAGATGCCTTGGCAACTTAAATATAGCGGTGGTACACTCCCTTTCAACTAGGGATGTCAACTGGGTCCCGTTTAATCCCGATTAAAGTCCACTAGTGGTATGATAGTTCAAAAGAGTTTTTGTTTTTTGAGGAAAATGAACTAGGGAGCTAGCAAAAACTAACTAGATGGGACTGGCGGATGTCGTTTATTTGCCACTTACATCCCTAGTTTCATCTTACCATTTTAATCTCTTTTCGGCTGATGCTGCTTCGAACCATTTAAATATAGCTTGCCATGCTTGGCAATAATTCGTATGTCGTTTACCATGTAAGCTTACTGCCTGGATCATGTGATAACCATCTCTTACTTATGTCCAGCGGAAACCTTTCAGGATGCCGTTCACACTAGGACACAATGTACAACCCCAGAATCTATTTGTGGAAGCAGTGCGCCATCCATGTTACCAGATGGTAGCAGTTCAGAGGCAACACCGCCGGAGAGCAGTCTGAGCACAGATATTATAGTTCTTGAGGCTCTACTAGAGGCAGAAAGAGATGGTGTGGCTGCCATGAATGAGGTAATCTCGATCTTGAAGCTGGAAATCATGCAATTAGCTGCACGCATTATGCAAGCAACCCAAGAATTGGAGGAAGTAAGAATGTTGCATTTGAAGACGGAGGAGGTCCTGCTGCTTCTGCTATCTGAAGCCCAGGGTAATCCCAGTTCTTCTTTAGATACCAGTTGAAATTGTCATTAGATTATTGTACTTGCATGTTGTGTCATGTCTCTGAATGGATTATGTTGTAAGACCCCCTATGTTGTCCATGAGTTGTAATGATCCGAATTTTGTAGGCGAGGTAATCCTCAGTACTTGTATGATTGACATAAGGTGAACTGTTTTTCGTGTGAGCATATTGTATTGGATGAAATAACTGTTTGACTCAAAGTGTATCCAACCTACTAAATTCGAAGATCATGGCATTTCTAAATCATAATCATATATAAAGGTGGAATAAATCTTTGTTGTGGTTTTGAAGAAATAAATAACAAAACGTAGAATTATCTGTGGATATTCGTAACCGAATAAAAATTGGATTTGGATTTAGTTGCCAGGGCCCAGGGCAAACGTGAATGCTAATTCTCCCAAGTTTTGAATGAAGCAGCTAAACACCCACTATCATTTGTGGGCTGCCCGAAGCAAGTGTTTGCGAGATGGAAATTACTGTCTACCCCTGACACTTGACATCCTTATCGACCGGATTTACACTGCTGTCGATAGGGGTGGACTTGTAACTTCAATCAGACGTGACAGGACGCCCTCTGAGCCCATTCAGACATGGTGGGCACCGAACCTGGGCAGCAAAACACATTTGATTCAAGCTCGTCCGAAAGACATGTGTCTCTCCCTCCATTTCCCCATTCATCCATGGTGGGCGGCAAAACAAACTCTCCTCGTCCGAAATCGATGTAGGCTAAATAGGGGCAGATGTGTAACTTCCCTCGGACGTGACACAACCGCCCTACCTGTCAGCCCTGTTCATACACCGTGGGCGCCAACCGTGGGTGGCAAAACACCCTCTCCTCGCCCAAAATCGTTACCGACAAATATTTGCGAGATGCGAGATTACCGTCCTATCCCCAACCGACGTGATGTCCGTAATTTTAAACGGGGGATAAGTTCGTAACTTTCCTACATTTTAGAAAAGCGCGTCCCAAAGTTTGAGATCCCCCCTCCCCCTCCATTTCCCCATTCATACACCGTCGGCGCCACGACAACCTCCCCACTGCGGCCAGCCTCCTCTGTCCGCCACCCCATCCTCCAGCTTGCCGGAGCCACTACCCCTACCCCGTCGTCCACTGCAAGAGATGGACGTCTCTCATCCATGGCGACAGACCAGGATCCTTTCACCGCGTCGTCTCGCTTCATCGGCGCCGTCGTCCACCTTGTCGTTGCCGCTCCTACGACCGCCTCGTCCACGACAACATGATTTATTGCCCAACCCGGCCGTCTGCCGTCTAAAGTCTTATTCCCCATCGCCGACAGCCATCGCACCCGCAGCACCCTCAACGAATCAGCAGGGGCTTACACGGCGTCGCAAGAGAGGTGGTACTCTTCCATATGTGCTTAAGTTATTGATCTCACCCAGAAAATAGATCATAAATTGTTTACTGTACTTTTCTTGTTCGTACCAAATCGTAGTGGCTAGTTAAAAGCAAACATTGGTTGCGAAGTAGCTTTGTCCGGTTTGCACCTTGAGATCCGCCATGGCACGGTCACTATACTCGTAAAGCTTATGGTTTCCCCCCTTTGTATTCACTACCATCATCGTAGGTGCTTCACTGCTTCGTGTCGTGCTAGCACTGCTCCTCGAGACCTCAACCAAGCGAAACAACATGCCACTCATAATTCCAAAGCTTACGTATTGAAATACGAATCTGATATGATGCTCATATTACTAAAACAGAGAACGTTTAATTGGTCACCTAATGTTCCTATATTCGTTTCGAAAAGCATGTGCGCCACCCACTGGTCCAGCTAGTTCCACTTTCCTGATTTTACTCTTGATGCTTAGGGTTTTCCCCTTTTATCTACTCTACTATGACCTGCGTACGTGCTTTCTGTCGTACTAGCATTACTCCACCCTTCAAGCTAAACAACACAACACTCAAAATTCCAAAGCTTAGTTGTTCAAATATGATTGTGATATGATACTGATATTAGTTAACAGACACATTTAATTGGTTAGCTAAAGGTCCCACTTGAGTTTCCAAATGCATGTCGCGACATATAGAGAGACAGCAGAATTGCATTTCTTTGTCACTTGTTGACTGTACTTTCTTGTCCATACCAAATCTTAGTTGTTATTTCAAAGCAAACATCGGTTGCTAACTACCCTTTGCGCGGTTTGCAGCTTCAGATCTGCCATCCCACTGCCACGGTCAACACTATACTCATCATGCTTACGGTTTCCCCATTTTATGATGACCACGATCAGCCTACGTGGTTCGTGTCGTAATAGCACTGCTCCACCCATCGAGCTAAACAAGCTTAGTTGTACAAATTCAAATATGATATTATGCTGATATTAGTAAAACTGAGAGATGTTTAATTGGTCAGCTAAATGTTCCTACTTTAGTTTCGAAATGCATGTGAGCCACATATGGAGAGACCGGAAGGAATAGTATTTCTCTGTGCGCTCTGGTTCATCATGGGTGGCCAACCGACATTGTATAGAAAGACTTGTAATATCTTCAATCTGCTTGCTCTTCTGCTCTTCTTTAAGATGATCCTCTTCTCTTGCGGTCGACTGGTCAGGTCGAGTTATTCTCCCTTAGTATATTTTGAATCTGTCAGGTCAGGTCGACTTGTTCTTCTTTACTATATGTTGAAGCTGTCATCTGCGAAGTATCATCACTTCTGGAGCTATCATATTTTCAGTAGTAGGCCACATTATATTAATGCACACACCAAATTACAGCATGCATGGCACCTCTTAGAAGAATTGCAGAGATAGCACAAAGTGGTTTACAGGGAGGAAGTATTGGATTAGAATCACTTCTGCATTACAAAGATAATCTCACTTGTTTTTATGTTTTCATGCATGTCAGGTATTGAACATTATCAAAATGAATATGAGAATGGGCGCACGAGAGGAATATTGCGGAACAATCCACTGGCTAACAAACTTGGCATGGTGGAGGATGGCCTATCTTATTCACCCATCAAGGTGCTTGCTCTAACTTGGCAAGGTTGTATTGGTCGCACATATTTTGCATCTGACCTCTTGCATTACTTCTACTTTGTTACACCATCTGCTTAGTTTAAGCATCATATATGAGTATATGCCATACCTATCCATTTTCTGTACCTATTCCATGTGTCGTCATACTATGTTTTTCCAGTCAAATGTTGTTCTTTCGTAATAGATGTCCAAAAGGAAGAGGGTGAGTGCAGATCCTCAAGGAGTACAAACTAGGTATTTGGAAAAGGTAGTGATACCTGTTAAATCAGATAGATCAGCAGCCACAGAAAACACAGGCCCAACTGTACCACACTTTACCCCTACTCCAGTGGCCAAACCCCTATTAGAACTGCTGAGAGCCCAGCGTCAGGTACTGTCTATGATATCAATTCAAAATTTGAACTCCTAAATTTCTGCATGTGCCTTACCTTCTCTCTTGTATGAAAACTAATTTCAGATGAATCTCCTTGCTCAAAGGATCATAGGATCTCACGACAATACTGGGCTCTGCATTGCTCTTGTCAGTACCTCTTGCCCTTTGTCAGCATACTTACACTCATTGCTGTTTGATTATGTAGCATCACTGTAAATGTTCGCTTCTTTATCCTCCCTTTGCTTGAAATTATAAGATCTATATTTACTCTTAGATAAATGTAGAATTAACACAATGGTTATGAAGTTTTGGATTGCTCATGTAAGTACCTGTTGTCATGTACTCCCTCTGTATCGAATTAATTGTTGATCAATTGGATGTATTTAGAACTTAATAGTGCTAGATACATCCATTTGAGCGACAAGTAATAACGGACGGTGGTGGTATTACTGTACTTGCATCGCGAGATAGTTGATTGTCTAGCATTACTCTGCATCTTATCTGCCCTGCCCTCCACTTTCTCCAAATTATCATATCTACATTTACTCTTACCAAAATGTTGAATAAAGCCAATGCCACTGCACACGTTGATGTCTGCATTCCTCTTGTCAGTACCTTTTGCCTTGTAACGCTGTACTTAATTAATTGCTATTTGATTATGTATCATCAGTCTGCACCTGAGCTTCATTATCCTCTGTTTCTTCCAATATTATTTGATCTATATTTACTCTTTGCAAAATGTAGAATAATGGCAACGCTTATAAAGAATTTTCTTTGGGGAATTTATTGAATTATCCTTCCATCAACATGGAGAAGGGCTTTGTCCAGCCCGTGTTAACATGTAATGTAAGTTCATCCTTCTCAAGCCTTCAAACTTTGTTCTAGTATAGATTTGGATAGGCATCATTTCCTCCACTGCTGTTTACTTTGCTGTTTACATCTGATTGGATGTTTGCAACAACTACCAGTTTTAAATTGTAGTTGTAAAAACATGTTCCTTATGCAGAACAGATCCATTTATTTGCTTATATAATTGTGAAACCTGTTACGTGTCTCCTTATTTCTCTTTCAGAGTCGTATCTCTTATGCCAGGCATAACTTTAGGGAAGATAGTGAGCCAAACCATCTTGAGGACAGCGAGATGACCCCAAGGTCTTGTGTCTTGATGAAGACAGTGAGTTGAAGCTACTCACCAGCAGGTGTGAGACAACCTCTGTGCAGTCGCTGCCTCAATCAGTTCGACTTCTTCAGTCTCAACTTAAAGCGGAAAGGCTTGCTTCAGCTCAGCTCCGACTTGAAGTCAAAGATATAATGAAGATGTCAGGGGACTGCCGTGCGCACTATGGTGCCATACAGCTAGGGATGAAGCATCTATCGTTGACACAACTGAGGTCTCATCAGCTTGTTCGGCTCCTTGCGAGGACCAACCTTTCCAGGCCTAGTGCCTTATGAAGTGCTCTCAGTTTTGTATATTCTTTTGTCGGCGCGTTTATATGCACTGGTGGTGACCTTTGATGCCCAGTGTATGTAATCCGCGGTCATGTTGCTCTTTATTATCACCGGTAGCGAACTTTGATTCCCAGTGGATGTAATATGCCGTAATTTCTTTATTGTATAGTCTAGGTTTATTCTTTGGTCGGTATGCTGTAATTTAGGCCGGAAGGTTCAGTGGATCTCAGTGTTGTCGGTCTTCAGGCCGACCCGTTACTCATATGGGCCAAAACGTGGGCCTATAATCATCTTGGGCCATTAGCAGGTCTAAACCTATAGTAGTTTCCCGCCTTTAACATGCCGAGTAAAGTTCTGGCCAGCTGGGCCAGAGAATACCATGGGCTTCTAACAGGCTAAAACCTAGATTGGGCTAGCGTTGAGCCGAAAAATTCATGGGCAAATACAGGCCGAAACTGCCTAAGGCCCATGTTGGTCCCAAATAGGACGAGCAGTTAATAGGCCAAAATATATCTCGGGCCTGTTTGGCACAATAAAATTATGGGCTTTAAGCAGGCCGGTATCCACGCGGGCCATAGGCCCAAAAGTGTCACGGGCCATTATCAGATGGGTTGTAAGCAGGCCGAATTCAACGCGGGCTGTAATTAGGCCCAACTGTTACACGGGCCATTAACAGGCCGATAGGCCAGTTGGGCTAAAATTTATCCACGAAGACTACGGGCCATTAAGAGGCCTAAAGTTACTTGGGACAAGAAATAGCCCAGTTTCTGCGTGGGCCGTTAAATGGCCTAAAGTTAAACCGGGCCGACAACGTCCCAGATACTCCACGGGCCGCTAACAGGCCGAAACTATTGTCGGTCCGAACTGGTAAACGGGCATTTAACAGGCTGAAATACAAACCTGTCTTAGAATGGGCCCAAAGGTACAGTGGCCTATTAACGGGCCTGATCTGATATGGGCCATAATTTGGCCCAAAACTCGGGAGGCTGTGAACGGGCCTGATCTGATATGGGCCTCAATTTGACCCAAAACATGGCAGGCTATTAACGGGCCAGCCCACTAGTGTCTGAAAAAACATGGTGGGCCTTTACCTGCCGGCCTTTTCACCGAAACGGGCCTCTATTGGGCCATGCCACGTGTCGACTGTTGGGGATCGTTGCAGAAATTAAAAAATGTCTACGCATCACCAAGATCAATCTATGGAGAGACTAGCAACGAGAGAGAGGGGAGTGCATCTTCATACCCTTGAAGATCGCGATGCCGAAGCGTTACAAGAACGCGGGTGAAGGAGTCGTACTCGTAGCGATTCAGATCGCGGTTGATTCCGATCTAAGCGCCAAACAACGGCGCCTCCGCGTTCAACACACGTACAGCGCAGGGACGTCTCCTCCTTCTTGATCCAGCAAGGGGAGAGGAGAAGTTGAGGGAGAGCTCCGGCAGCACGACGGCGTGGTGGTGGAGCTTGCAGTTCTCCGGCAGGGCTTCGCCAAGCACTACTACGGAGAAGAAGGTGTTGGGGAGGGAGAGGGCTGCGCCAGGGGAAGGGGTGAAGCTCCCATGCGCCTCCCCACTATATATAGGGGTGGAGGGGGCTGGTTTCTTGCCCTCCAAGTCCATTGGGGCGTTGGCACAGGTGGGAGGAAAGAAATCCCATCATTTCCCTTCCCCACCGATTGTTATCCCCCTTTTTAGGGATCTTGATCTTATCCCTTCGGGATATGATCTTATTCCTTCTAAGGGGGATCTTGGTGCGCATTGACCAGGGGTGCGGGGCCTTGCCCCCACTACCCACATTCATGTGGGTCCCCCCATGCAGGTGGGCCCCACTCCGGAACCTTCTAGAACCTTCCCGGTACAATACCGAAAAATCCCGAACATTTTTCGGTGGCCAAAATAGGACTTCCCATATATAAATCTTTACCTCCGGACCATTCCGGAACTCCCGTGACGTCCGGAATCTCATCCGGGACTCCAAAGAACATTCGGTAACTGCACACTAATTCCCATAACAACTCTAGCGTCACCGAACCTTAAGTGTGTAGACCCTACGGGTTCGGGAATCATGCAGACATGACCGAGACAGCTCTCTGGCCAATAACCAACAGCGGGATCTGGATACCCATGTTGGCTCCCACATGTTCCACGATGATCTCATCGGATGAACCACGATGTCGGGGATTCAATCAATCCCGTATACAATTTCCTTTGTCAATCGGTACGTTACTTGCCCGAGATTCGATCGTCGGTATCCCAATACCTCGTTCAATCTCGTTACCGGCAAGTCACTTTACTCGTTCCGTAATGCATGATCCCGCGACTAACTACTTAGTCACATTGAGCTCATTATGATGATGCATTACCGAGTGGGCCCAGAGATACCTCTCTGTCATACGGAGTGACAAATCCCAGTCTCGATTCGTGCCAACCCAACAGACACTTTCGGAGATACCTGTAGTGTACCTTTATAGCCACCTAGTTACGTTGTGACGTTTGGTACACCCAAAGCATTCCTACGGTATCCGGGAGTTGCACAATCTCATGGTCTAAGGAAATGAAACTTGACATTAGGAAAGATTTTCGCAAACGAACTACACGATCTTGTGCTATGCTTAGGATTGCGTCTTGTCCGTCACATCATTCTCCTAATGATGTGATCCCGTTATCAACGACATCCAATGTCCATGGTCAGGAAACCGTAACCATCCATTGATCAACGAGCTATTCAACTAGAGGCTTACTAGGGACATATTGTGGTCTACGTATTCACACATGTATTACGATCTTCGGTTAATACAATTATAGCATGAACAATAGACAATTATCATGAACAAGGAAATATAATAATAACCATTTTATTATTGCCTCTAGGGCATATTTCCAACAGTCTCCCACTTGCAGTAGAGTCAATAATCTAGTTCACATCACTATGTGATTGCAATGAATCCAACACCCATGGGGTTTGATCATATCTCGCTTGTGAGAGAGGTTATTAGTCTACGGGTCTGTGCTTTACAAATCTCTATGTCATCTTGTAGATGCAGCTACCATGCGCTACTTGGAGCTATTCCAAATAACTGCTCTACTATACGAATCCGGTTTACTACTCAGAGTCATCTGAATTAGTGTCAAAGCTTGCATCGACGTAACCCTTTACGACGAACTCTTTTACCACCTCCATAATCGAGAAAATTCCTTAGTCCACTAGTTATTAAGGATAAGTTTGACCGCTGTCATGTGATCCATTCCTAGATCACTCTTGTACCCCTTGACTGACTCATGGCAAGGCACACTTCAGGTGCGGTACACAGCATAGCATACTGTAGAGCCTACGTCTAAAGCATAGGGGACGACCTTCATCCTTTCTCTCTCTTCTGCCGTGGTCAGGTCTTGAGTCTTACTCAATACTCACACCTTATAACACAGCCAAGAACTCCTTCTTTGCTGATCTATTTGAACTCCTTCAAAATCTTGTCACGGTATGTATTCATTTGAAAGTACTATTAAGCGTTTTTGATCTATCCTTATAGATCTTGATGCTCAATGTTCAAGTAGCTTAATCCAAGTTTTCCATTGAAAAAAACTTTTTCAAATAACCCTATATGCTTTCCAGAAATTCTACATCATTTCTGATCAACAATATGTCAACAACATATACTCATCAGAAATTCTATAGTGCTCCCACTCACTTCTTTGGAAATACAAGTTTTTCATAAAATTTGTATAAACCCAAAATCTTTGATCATCTCATCAAAGCGTATATTCCAACTCCGAGATGCTTACTCCAGTCCTTAGAAGGATTGCTGGAGCTTTGCATACTTATTAGCATCTTTTATGATTGACAAAACCTTTTGGTTGTATCACATACAACCTTTCCTCAAGAAAATCG
Source organism: Triticum aestivum (assembly GCF_018294505.1). Classification (NCBI taxonomy): domain Eukaryota; kingdom Viridiplantae; phylum Streptophyta; class Magnoliopsida; order Poales; family Poaceae; genus Triticum; species Triticum aestivum. Next base: position 235,279,170 of record NC_057808.1, on the reverse strand, counting down.
TCGAGGAAACAATGGTTTGACATCCTATCTGCAAGATTTCATAAACAATGCAGTAACTGCTAATATAATTCCAACAGACTATTAGCATCGCTACGAGTGAGAAAGTCTCATCGTAGTCAACTCCTTGAACTTGTCAGAAAAACATTTTAGCGACAAGTCGATCTTTCTTAATGGTGACACATACCATCATTATCTGTTTTCGTTTTAAAATCCATCTGTACCCAACAACCTTACGACCATCAAGTAGTTCTTCCAAAGTCTATACTTTGTTTTCATAAATGGATCCTCTCTCGGATTTTATGGCCTCGAGCCATTCGTTGGAATCCGAGCCCACCATCGCTTCTCCATAGCTCGTAGCTTCATTGTTGTCCAGCAACCAGACCTCCAAGACAGGATTATGTACCACTCTGAAGTAGTACGCATCCTTGTCGACCTACGAGGTTTGGTAGTGACTTGATCTGAAGTTTCATGATCACTATCATCGGCTTCCACTTCAATTGGTGTAGGCGCTACAAGAACAACTTCCTGTGCCCTGCTACACACTGGTTGAAGTGACGGTTCAATAACCTCATCAAGTCTCCACCATCCTCCCACCCAATTCTTTCGAGAGAAACTTTTCCTCGAGAAAGGACCCGTTTCTAGAAACAATCACTTTTGCTTCCGGATCCGAAATAGGAGGTATACCCAACTGTTTTGGGTGTCCTATGAAGATGCATTTATCCGCTTTGGGTTCGAGCTTATTAGGCTAAACCCTTTTCACATAAGCGTCGCAGCCCCAAACTTTTAAGAAATGACAGCTTAGGTTTCTCTAAACCATAGTTCATACGGTGTCATCTCAACGGAATTACGTGGTGCCCTATTTAAAGTGAATGCGGTTGTCTCTAATGCCTAACCCATAAACGATAGTGGTAATTCGATAAGACACATCATGGTTTGCACCACATCCAATAGGGTGCAGCTATGATGTTCGGACACACCATCACACTATGGTGTTCCAGGCGGCATTAGTTGTGAAACAATTTCCGCAATGTCTTAGTTGTGTACCAAACACGTAACTCAGATATTCATCTCTATGATCATATATCATAGACATTTTATCCTCTTGTCACGACAATCTTCAACTTCACTCTGAAATTACTTGAACCTTTCGATAATTCAGACTTGTGTTTCATCAAGTAAATATACTTAGAATCTACTCAAATCATCTGTGAAGTAAGAGCATAACGATATTCACTGCGTGCCTCAGCACTTATTGGATTGCACACATCAAATGTATTACTTCCAACAAGTTGCTCTCTTGTTTCATCTCACTGAAAACGAGGCCTTTCAGTCATCTTGCCCATGTGGTATGATTTGCATGTCTCAAGTGATTCAAAATCAAGTGAGTTCAAATGATCCATCTGCATGGAGTTTCTTCATGCGTATAAACCAATAGACGTGGTTTGCATGTCTCAAACTTCTCAAAAAACGAGTGAGTCCAAAGATCCATCAACATGGAGCTTCTTCATGCGTTTTATACCAATATGACTCAAATAGCAGTGCCACAATTAGGTGGTACTATCATTACTATTTTATATGTTTTGGCAGGAACATGTGTATCACTACGATCGAGATTGAATAAACCATTCATTTTAGGTGCAAGACCATTGAAGGTATTATTCAAATAAACAGAGTAACCATTATTCTCCTTAAATGAATAGCCGTATTGCGATAAACATAATCCAATCATGTCTATGCTCAACGCAAACACCAAATAACAATTATTTAGGTTTAACACCAATCCTGATGGTAGAGGGAGCATGTGATGTTTGATCATATCAACCCTGGAAACACTTCCAACACACATCGTCATCTCACCTTTGGCTAGTCTCCGTTTATTCCGTAGCCTTTTATTTCGAGTTACTAATACTTAGCAACCGAACCAGTATCTATTACCCTGGTGCTACTAGGAGTACTAGTAAAGTACACTTTAATATAATGTATATCCAATATATACTTTCGTCGACCTTGTCAGCCTTCTCATCTACCAAGTATCTAGGGTAGTTTTGCTTCAGTGACCATTCCCCTCATTACAGAAGCACTTAGTCTCGGGTTTGGGTTCAACCTTGGGTTTCTTCACTAGAGCAGCAACTGATTTGCCATTTCATGAAGTATCCCTTTCTTGCCCTTGCCCTTCTTGAAACTAGTGGTTTTACTAACCATCAACAATTGATGCTCCTATTTGATTTCCACTTTTGCGATGTCGCAAATAGCTCAAGGATCATCATATCTATCCCTGATATGTTATAGTTCATCACGAAGCTCTAGTAGCTTGGTGGCAGTGACTTTGGAGAACCATCACTATCTCATCTGGAAGATTAACTCCCACTCGATTCAAGTGATTGTAGTACTCAGACAATCTGAGCACATGCTCAATGATTGAGCTTTTCTCCCTTAGTTCGTAGGCTAAGAAACTCGTCAGAGGTCTCATACCTCTTGACATGGGCACGAGCCTGAAATCCCAATTTCAGCCCTTGAAACATGTCATATGTTCCGTGACGTTTCAGAAAACGTTTTCGGTGCCTCAATTCTAAACCGTTTACCATTACACAATGAACTATCACGTAGTCATCAAAACATGTATGTCAGATGTTCGCAACATCCACAGGCAAAGTTCGAGGTTCAGCACACCGAGCGGTGCATTAAGGACATAAGCCTTCTACGCAGCAACGAGGACAATCCTCAGTTTACGGACCCAATCCGCATAATTGCTACTATCAACTTTCAACTAAATTTTCTCTAGGAACAAATCTAAAACAGTAGAACTAAAGCGCAAGCTATGACATAATTTGCAAAGACCTTTTGACTATGTTCATCATAATAAAGTTCATCTAATCAAATTATTTAATGAACTCCCACTCAGATAGACATCCCTCTAGTCATCTAAGTGATACATGATCCGAGTCAACTAGGCCGTGTCCGATCATCACGTGAGACGGACTAGTCATCATCGGTGAACATCTCCATGTTGATCGTATCTACTATATGACTCATGTTCGACCTTTCGGTCTCTCGTGTTCCGAGGCCATGTCTGTACATGCTAGGCTCGTCAAGTGTTTTGCATGTGTAAATCTGGCTTACACCCGTTGTATGCGAACTTTAGAATCTATCACACCCAATCATCACGTGGTGCTTCGAAACAACGAACTTTCGCAACGGTGCACAATTAGGGGGAACACTTTCTTGAAATTTTAGTGAGGGATCATCATATTTATGCTACCGTCGTTCTAAGAAAATAAGATGTAAACATGACAAACATCACATGCAAATCAGAAAGTGACATGATATGGCCAATATCATCTTGCGCCTTTGATCTCCATCTTTGAGGCGCGGCATGATCACCTTCGTCACCGGCATGACACCATGATCTCCATCATCGTGTCTTCATGAAGTTGTCTCGCGAACTATCACTTCTACTACTATGGCTAACGGTTAGCAATAAAGTAAAGTAATTACATGGCTTTATCATTGACACACAGGTCATAGAATAAATTAAGACAACTCCTATGGCTCCTACCGGTTGTCATACTCATCGACATGCAAGTCGTGATTCCTATTACAAGAACATGATCAATCTCATACATCACATATATCATTCATCACATCCTTTTGGCCATATCACATCACATAGCATACCCTGCAAAAACAAGTTAGACGTCCTCTAATTGTTGTTGCATGTTTTACGTGGCTGCTGTAGGTTTCTAGCAAGAACGTTTCTTACCTACGCCAAAACCACAACGTGATATGCCAATTTCTATTTACCCTTCATAAGGACCCTTTTCATCGAATCCGATCCGACTAAAGTGGGAGAGACAGACACCCGCTAGCCACCTTATGCAACAAGTGCATGTCAGTCGGTGGAACCTGTCTCACGTAAGCGTACGTGTAAGGTCGGTCCGGGCTGCTTCATCCCACGATGCCGCCAAATCAAGATAAGACAAGTAATGGCAAGTAAATTGACAAAATCGGCGCCCACAACAACTTGTGTTCTACCCGTGCATAGAAACTACGCATAAACCTAGCTCATGATGCCACCTTGAAGATCGTTGCAGAAATTAAAAAAATTCTACGCATCACCAAGATTAATCTATGGAGAGACTAGCAACGAGAGAGAGGGGAGTGCATCTTCATACCCTTGAAGATTGCGATGCGGAAGCATTACAAGAACGCGGATGAAGAAGTCGTACTCGTAGCGATTCAGATCGCGGTTGATTCCGATCTAAGCGCCGATCAACGGCGCCTCCGCGTTCAACACACGTACAGCCTGGGGACGTCTCCTCCTTCTTGATCTAGCAAGGGGAGAGAAGAAGTTGAGGGAGAGCTTCGGCAGCACGACGGCGTGGTGGTGGAGCTTGCAATTCTCCGGCAGGGCTTCGCCAAGCACTACGGAGGAGGAGGAGTTGGGGAGGGAGAGGGCTGCGCCAGGGGAAGGGGTGAAGCTCCCATGCGCCTCCCCACTATATATAGGGGTGGATGGGCTGGTTTCTTGCCCTCCAAGTCCATTGGGGCGTTGGCAAAGGTGGCAGGAAAGAAATCCCATCATTTCCCTTCCCCACCGATTGTTATCCCCCCCTTTTAGGGATCTTGATCTTATCCCTTAGGGATATGATCTTATTCCTTCTAAGGGGGATCTTGGTGTGCATTGACCAGGTGTGTGGGGCCTTGCCCCACTACCCACGTTCATGTGGGTCCGCCCATGCAGGTGGGCCCCACTCCGGAACCTTCTAGAACCTTCCCAGTACAATACCGAAAAATCCTGAACATTTTCCGGTGGCCAAAATAGGACTTCCCATATATAAATCTTTACCTCCAGACCATTCCGGAACTGCTCGTGACGTCCGAGATCTCATCCGGGACTCCGAACAACATTCGGTAACTGCACACTAATTCCCATAACAACTCTAGCGTCACCGAACCTTAAGTGTGTAGACCCTACGGGTTCGGGAATCATGCAGACATGACCGAGACAACTCTCTGGCCAATAACCAACAGCGGGATCTGGATACCCATGTTGGCTCCCACATGTTCCACGATGATCTCATCGGATGAACCACGATGTCGGGGATTCAATCAATCCCGTATACAATTTCCTTTGTCAATCGGTACGTTACTTTCCCGAGATTCGATCGTCGGTATCCCAATACCTCGTTCCATCTTGTTACCGGCAAGTCACTTTACTCATTCCGTAATGCATGATCCCGCGACTAACTACTTAGTCACATTGAGCTCATTATGATGATGCATTACCGAGTGGGCCAAGAGATACCTCTTCGTCATACGGAGTGACAAATCCCAGTCTCGATTCGTGCCAACCCAACAGACACTTTCGGACATACCTGTAGTGTACCTTTATAGCCACCCAGTTACGTTGTGACGTTTGGTACACCCAAAGCATTCCTACGGTATCCGGGAGTTGCACAATCTCATGGTCTAAGGAAATGATACTTGACATTAGAAAAGATTTTAGCAAACGAACTACACGATCTTGTGCTATGCTTAGGATTGGGTCTTGTCCATCACATCATTCTCCTAATGATGTGATCCCGTTATCAACGACATCCAATGTCCATGGTCAGGAAACCGTAACCATCCGTTGATCAACGAGCTAGTCACTAGAGGCTTACTAGGGACATATTGTGGTCTACGTATTCACACATGTATTACGGTCTCCGGTTAATACAATTATAGCATGAACAATAGACAATTATCATGAATAAGGAAATATAATAATAACCATTTTATTATTGCCTCTAGGGCATATTTCCAACATGGACATATCATAGGCGCCTCTTGTCCAATGAGTGGATGACATCTGTCCGAACGAGGAGCTGACACGTGGTTCCGTCGGCCAATGAGAATTTTACACGTGGAAAATCCCCATTGGTCCAGGCTTTAATGGGTTATCGGATCCAAAACCGCACCCGATAGATTAACGGCTCGCCGTTACGGTCGATGCCACGTGTCGGTCACCCTTGACGAAAGCACTTCTATGACGCGCGATTTATCGTCATGGAAGTGGACACTTTCGTGATGATAATTTTGGTAATGTCATGGAGCACTTCTACGACAGCACAGGTATGACTATCTTGATTCTGTCTTAAATTTGTCATGGATGTACATGCATGAAAGAAAACGTGACCTACTGTGACGAACACGTATCATCACGGAAGTGTATTTTTTTGTAGTGGGGAAAGAAGGAGGGTTGTGGTTTTTTGTAGGAGTGGAAGAAGGGGAGCAGGCGTTTTCTGTACGAGTGAGGAAGAAGGTGAGCGAGGGTTTCTGTATGAGTGAGGAAGATGGGGAGAAGGGGGAATTGGGGGGCGATGGAAGCGGGAGAGTCCAGCGAGTTGAAGTATAAGTGGAAGCGAGGAGGAAGGAGGGTTTTTCTGGGATCGCCCCCCTCTTCAAGAAATATGGGCTTCTCCTCACAAAAAACAAAAACAAATGGGCTTGAACATGGATAGGCTTTTCTATCTGCTCAGTCGGCTACCCGTGTTTCGTATTGGAGGGCCTTAACACTAGAGGCAACCCATTAGAGACACTCTCCAGCTTATTGCCCATTCGAAAGAAAAAGAGACGCCTCCAGCTTAATTATGGCTCCTCATCGGTAACATTTTCAACTTGAAAAAAAGTTATAGCTCCTTTTCGGGCCAGCTTGGCATCCACCAAATTAGAGGATGGTGTACTGCATGCAGACACTCACACTGGTCGTAGCGCGGCAAAATGAGGGGTCAAATAACATGCCCACAATATACATAGATTAACAGGGATTGTGGGGGATTAAATCATGTACAAGCCAAATTCCCCTACATTCCTCTCCAAACCCCTTGGGAGGAGGTTCAACCGAACAAGGCCTAAGACTAACCAAAGTGGGAGTAACTTAGGCTAGTTAGGCTAGTCATAGTGGGAGTAACTTAGGTAGTAACATAGCGCACTTCAAGAATTTTTTTATTATGTGGTATGTAGTTAATGAGGAGAGAGGTGTTTAGAGTAACATAATATGTTACTGTAACATAGCGCTTCCCAAAAAGGATGAGTCTACAAGCTAATAAATGAACCCATCTATGACACTACTATTATGTTACTTTGCATTATGGAGGTAGTAACTTAGACTAGTGTCATATGCATGACACTAGTATAAGTTACTCGCCACTATGACCAGCCTCATAGTGGGAGTAACTTAGGTAGTAACATAGCGCACTCCAAGAATTTTTTTCTTATGTGGCATGTAGTTAATGAGGAGAGAGCTGTTTAGAGTAACATAGTAATATGTTACAGTATAAGTTACTCCCCACTATGACCAGCCTTACACCTCTCCCAGTGCTCCACCATGTATAGGTGCTAAGCCTGCCACGTAGGCATAAAATATGATGTGGCAAGTTAATTAAGAAGAGAGAGACTAGTTTGGTGACCCCACGAAGAAACGGTGCTAAGAGCGTGTACCTAGGTGGAAAGACAGTTTTGAGTCTATAGCTAATTAAATGAAGCAAGCTTAGCAACAACAAACTAAGCACCTATGCATTGGAGACTTGAGTTGCTAAGCCATTTAATGCACTTAGCACCTTATCTAAGCACATTTGCATTGGAAGAGGTCTTAATTCCATACGGTATCATAATATGATTCTCAACCCTCTCTTTCTTCATTTAATTCTACGCCACCTCATCAAATTTGCCTACTACTAGTTGGCATGCATGATACTACTTATAATACTCCCATTACAACCAGCCTGGTAGAATTAAAATACATAATCTAAATGGTCGTCACCCGATCTCTTTGTCCTCCTCCAGCATCCGGCAGAAGAAGAATCGTGCAAGACACTGGCTGTATTCGCCAACGTCGCCTCGGCGGTGGCCTTCATGCGATACAATTGGCGTCGGCCTCCCATGTTCTACTTCTCCTCGATGATGGCGGCGGGCGGGGATGTGCTGCCCGTCACCTCGTCGACATCCGCGTAGCCGCGTCACCTCATCGACATCCGCAGCGGCTTCTTTCTCTGCCTGCATGTTGCGGCTACGCGCGCGTCGACGACGGACGGCGCAGTCGCAGACACTAGAGGCGCTGTATGATGTGGCGACGTCGAGGGCAGCGACGATGCCCGTGGCACCGTGCTCCCCGACAAGACGGCGTGGAGCAAGTTGGCACTCTTCCTCGAGCTGTATTGGAGAGGCCAGCTGCGGAACCACGCGCTGGCTTAGTGCGGCAACTGCCTCCGGCGGGCTAGGCCAGGTAGGTGGAGAACCGAGCTGCCTCGCTTGTAACTGCCGGGCTCGGCGGGCCACCGAGATGGTTTTTATGCCAGAGAACTGCTCTTCCTGCTCGTCGGATGCCACCGAAAGAGTGGACAAAATGGTGGAGGAGGAGCTTGGCCGGTGTCCTGCTCCTGAACGGACGTGTGTGGCCGGAGTTGGTTTCTCGCATTCGACGCGGGTTTAAATGTAGGTTTTTGAATGCAGCGAGGAGCCGGGTACAGCTGGGAGTGCAGCGGGCGGCACCCTGGGCCGGCGCGCCGCTTCAAGTGGCTGACGCAGTGAGAGGTCGCTCTGCCCTGATCCCCTTGACCGTGGACCTTGACGGTGTACGTCACCTTGTGTCCAGATCTGAGATGCCACGTGTACCAGATGAATGACTCCAAGTTCGACCACCGTGATGCTAGAGGTGCGAGCCGAGGAATACTGTTGGAGACACCCCCCTCATAATTTTCCTCGTCATCATCTGAGTCCTAGAAGATCTCACCCACATCATCATTAGGCATGAAGCCACCTTCATAGACAATGTGCGCAGAAGGAGTAGAGGAACTGGGGACGTACCATGTCGTGGGCACTCCGTATGTGCTCGTGTGCGTGCAGCGTGCGTGCTTTTCCATCGGTGCCAGCTCTAAGGCAGAGGCTGCAGTCATCTTCGTCTCCGGCTAGTCATTGAGCAACGACGGCAAAGAGGTGCTGCAAGAGATGCGTAGGCGCTGTTGTGTGCGAGCTTCGCCATAGCACGATGAACCGAACGTCGCTGCAGATGGCGCACGCCTCCATGCAGCCAAGTGTGTGCGCATGCATGTGTTATTCACGTGCATTCTGCGGCCAAGTGTGCGTGCATCCATGTGTTGTGTACGTGCGTTGTGTGCTCCATGTTGTGCATGTATGTGCATGAGTTGGATCGGCATGAGTTAGTGCATTGGCGTGTGTACATGCGTGGCTGCATGCGTCCTGTACATGCGTGGCTTCTTGCGTGGTTATCAATATAAACTATAAAATATCTTCAACTTAGCATCCTGATGTATCGTCTCTAGTGGTTAGCGAAGAGTCTATGTTCTTTTATTTGTTTATAGGTGGGCAGGCGGCAAAAAACAGGGGAAAACGCACAAGGTTCCTTGCAGACGCTCCACCGCAAGGTTCCTTGCTCCTTCTCGATCGTCGGGAATCTATGTTCTTCCACTCTTTTTTTACGTGACTTTGCTCATCCTTTTGCCAACACGCGAGACATCTAGCATCAAGGTGCACGTGTCATGCAAGAAAATGGAGATAATTAGATAAGTAGTGCGTAAGTGTATCATGCACTTTGATGGCACCTACTACGCAATATTTTTTCTCCTTGATGGCACGTGAATAGTGCACATACTCAACGACGGAGCACGGGGTGGTAGCCATGACATGGTCAGCCCTTTTTCGGAGAGAGTACGTACTAAATAACTTTGATGTGTCCCGTCAACTCGCAGAACGACGAGAAGCTTGCTTACTACGCCTTCTCCCTCGCCAACGCGTGCGCGGTGGCTCACAGCACGAGGAGAAACTTTTGCTTACAAGCGGTGGACGTGCAACAGTTCATTTGGTGTCAGATTGCCAGAAGTACTACTTTAGTACCATCATTATTGTTCGACTTCCGGAAGAGGCGAAGAGCCAAGCGCAAGGTCACCTACTAACCTTAGGCTAGCCATAGTGGGAGTAACATAAGTAGGAGTACCTCCTTTTTTTAATTCTAGAAACAACCACACGCGAATATTGGACGGTAGCAGCACAACAACTGAATCAAAAATCGAAACCAACCAATGAACTACTACTACTGGTGAGCATTTGCTAGTATCATGTACTCCGTCTGTCCATGTATATAGGGCTTAATGCGTTTTCCGAGACTAACTTTGGCCCTGTTTGGATCCATGGGTTAGAGTTAGTTTGAGCTAGTTGGGGCTCAAATAGCCATAAAGTATCCTAACATGAGGGTTAAATTGGGGCAAGTTGCCCCAAACCCACCCAAAAAAACTATCCCACCCAAGAGTCGCTAACATGTGCTGAGTTAGCCGACATCAATAGACGGCAAAAACGCCAGCCCGCCGTACTTTGAGAGAGATGAGGAGCGAGAAGCAATACAGGCTGGTGGATTACTAGAGCTAGGTGTCGCATGGAGGCCATGAAATATGGTGATAGCATAGGTTAGCCATGTAGTATGATGTAACTACACTGGGCTGCCGTGTTTCGTACTCTTCCGGTCTACTGTGGAGATGATTGGTTCATTTTATATCGTTGAATAATATAAAATATTATGAGTGCAGACACTCCACCACGAGGTTCCTTGCTCCTTCTCGGCTGTCACGAATCTATGTTCTTCCACTCTTTTTTTGACGTGAGCTTTGTTCATCCTTTTGCCAACACGCGGGACATCTAGCATCAAGGTGCACGTGTCATGCAAGAAAATGGAGATAAGCAGTGCGTAAGTGAGTCGTGCACTACGATGGCACCTAGTGCTACGCAATATTTTTCCTCCTCGATGGCACGTGAATAGTGCATGTACTCAATGACCGAGCATAGGATGGTAGCCATGGACATGGTCGGCCCTTTTTGGAGAGAGTACTAAATACGTATTAACTTTGATGTGTCCCGTCAACTCGTAGAACGACGAGAAGCACACACTGAATGACGGAGCACGAGATGGTAGCCATGGACATGGTCAACCCTTTTTGGAGATTAATGCAGTACTTTTGATGTGTCCGGGCCCCATGCTCATGTATGCCAATGTGGTAGTACTAGTCAATTATTTTGCCAGAGTCAGCTATCACACCCTTTCGATGCCACGTCAATGTACCCACTAGAAACAAGTTAGACTTGTTCGGTTCAACCGCCTCCCTAGGTGTTTGGAGAGGAATTGGCCAGCGCGAGGCGGTTCTATAGGTGGGCAGGCGGCTTAAAACAAGGGAAAATGCGCGAACTAGCTAAGACGAGGGAGGGAAACTTCTACATTCGCAGGGGACGTGGCATTGGCTATTGGGCGGCAACATGCGGTCATCCGGGTACGCCAAAGGATACGAAGAGCCATCCTATATCAGCAAGGACCAACTTCCCTACCGATAGCTCATCTAACAGGACTCCCAAGTTAACTGTGCTGAGGTTGGCGTATTCATGAGATGGGTAACCGGATGGGAAGTGGACTCGATGTTAACTACAGGGACGGTTTACTGCAAAGGTTTATTATAAACCTTTGCAGTGACCCATCCATCTCGTTAATATCGACGTCTTTGTTTTGTAATTTTTGACATTTTTTTTGTTTTGTGAACACATGTTAATCGAAGGTTTTTTGAACATAACGCATCCCAAGACATATATGCTTATGTGGCATGGAGTTAATGAGGAGAGAGGTGTTGGTAGTAACATAATATGTTACTGTAACATAACGCAGCCCAATGCAAAATGAGTCTACAACATAATAAATGAAGGCTTGCATGACACTACATTTATGTTACTACCCACTATGACGATAGTAACATAAACTAGTAACATGTGTATGTTACTAGTCTATATTACTGCCCACTATGACTAGCCTTAGCACGGTTAATAATATAGCCAAGTGATGGCTACAAGGAACCGCCATGTCATCTACAGCCATCATCTATATGCACTCATGCAATAGTGTGGGCTATAAGGTTGGCTATTAGTACATTAGTACTTTTTTCCATCTTCTATCTATCGCTTTCTTCACATTTATTGCATTTACCTAGGAATGCGTATATAGCTAGGCTCTTGCATGAGAGCCCACTCCCCTTACTTTTTCACATCTCTCTCTCCCGCAAGTATAATAGTGGGCTTATAGCCCGCTTACATGGCATTTTTGCCTATGTGGAGAAGAGAGTGATGAAAAAGTAATACTAGTCACAATGGGTAGTAACTTAGAGTACTACCTCTATAGTGGGGAGTATGTGTGGTTTCATGCAACACTTGATTTATTAGGTTGTAGACTCATCTTGTCTTGGTATGTGTGATGTTACCATCTATGTTACTCCCACTGGGCTCTCATGCAAGAGCCTAGCTATATGCGGATTCCTAGACAAATAGAATAAATGTGAAGAAAGAGAAAGAGAGAAGGTTAAAAAAAGTAGTAATGTTATAGCCAACCTTGCAGCCCACACTACTATATGAGTGACTATAAATGATGGCTATACATGACATGGCAGTTTCTTATAGCCATCAGTTGGCTATACTATTAACCATGCTCTTAGTAGGACCTTGCGATTGGCTCTTTGCCTCTTCTGTAAGTTGAATGAACTATTGGCAATCTGACACCAAATAAACTGTTGCACGTCCACCCTTGTAAGCAAAAGTTTCTCCTCGTGCTGTGAGCCACCGCGCACGCGTTGGCGAGGGAGAAGGCGTAGTAAGCAAGCTTCTCGTCGTTCTGCGAGTTGCCGCGTGTTGGCAAAAGGATGAACAAAGCTCACGTCAAAAAAAGAGAGTGGAAGAACATAGATTCCCGATGACCGAGAAGGAGCAAGGAACCTCGTGGTGGAGCGTCTGCACTCATAATATTTTCTATTATTCAGCGATATAAAATCAACCAATCATCTCCACAGTAGACCGGAAGAGTACGAAACATAGCTGCCCACTATAGTTACATCATACTACATGGCTAACCCACACTATCACCATATTTCTTGGCCTACGTGCGACACCTAGCTCTAGTAATCTAGCAGCCCGTATTGCTTCTCGCTCCTTGTCTCTCTCAAAGTGTGGCGGGCTGGCGTTTTTGCCGTCTATTGAGGTCGGTTAACTCATCACATGCTAGCAACATGCCAAGAGCATTCTAAAAAAATATTGTACTCTATTGTTATGCCAAGAAGAGGAAGCGCTTTGACCGACGGACCAAAGTGAGTGGGTCCAGTTTCTCGTTTTGAACTTGTTTGGTGTAGTAGTAACACTTGGTTTTGACTATTGATAAGATTTTATATAGGGCCTAATGTATTCTTCGAGGATGCCTTTGACTATTGATAAGATTTTATATAATTTGAAAATTATATCATTCGAATATCCTTCACATTCCATTTAAAAAAAGATCCTTTCATGTACGAATTTGATTGTATGCTTTGAGCAACTTGCATGCCCTATACTGCTCCTGTTTGGATACTCTAACTTAGCTAGAGGTTAGACTAACTCATGACTAACCCTGAACTAACTATAGCCAAAGAGGTGTTTAGGTGACAAGGTTAGATTGACAATAAATGCACTTGATGGAGAGAGAAAAGCGATTTTTCAGTGGGCCCAATGAGAACTATCTCCAATTAGCACCTCTTGGGTGGGATAGTTTTTTTGGTGGGTTCGGTGCAACTTGCTCCAATTTAACCCTCATGATTGGATACTTTAGGGCTATTTCAGCCCCAACTAGCTCAAACTAAATCTAACCCATGGATCCAAACAGGGCCAAAGTTAGTCTCGGAAAACGCATTAAGCCCTATATACATGGACAGACGGGGTACATGATACTAGCAAACGCTCACCATTAGTAGTAGTTCATTGGTTGGTTTTGATTTTTGATTTAGTTGTTGTGCTGCTACCGTCCAATATTCGCGTGTGGTTGTTTCTAGAGTAAAAAAAAGAGGTACTAGTACTTACTGTGGGAAAGGTGAAGTGATGGTTGCTTTGCCCGAGCAACTTATTACTCTGGGAATATGGGAGTACCAGCGGATTCAGCGAACAGAGAAATGATGGTTGCTTTTTCCGAGCAACTTACTGTGGCGAAGGTGGGGCTCTATGATTTGACTGCTCACTAGTCATTACTACTGTGGCGCAACGACCGGGGTGAATCTTTCCCTGCAGTTGTGCACTCAATATTGCTGCATGGCAGGTGGAGCCGGATGAAGGATGTCCCACATGTCGGCGAAACGAAGTTGAATTGTTTCTTGCATTGCTATCAATCATTCAGGATTTGTTTATATGTACGCATGATTTTAATGAAATTGTACTGTGATGCTATGAAGGTTTCAACTTTGGTTCCCGCAGGAAAAAAAGGTTTCAACTTAGGATTCATGTGTCCTCTTGCCTCAAGATTGTCTCGTTACAACATTCCATCAAATACAAATGAAACTACGATGGCTGCTAATGCATCTCAATGGTTCGCAGATTAGCGCCAATATTCACATCACAACTGAAGACAAAGTTGTGAGAAGGTGTACAAATGAAGAAAAATATATAATTGATCGATGTTGTTCATAGGCATGGCTCCATTTCCTGGGCACAGTGTTCATTGGTTGGCAGCTAGTTTCACCCAGCTCTGTAGGCAAAAAAGAGGTGTATGGAGGACACCACAATCTGATCATTTTGTGTAGATCCACTAAAATCAAGCTGACCATCCCTGTTTGCAAACATATCCAGTCAGTGTGATTACAATAATAGTGGAACTAGATGATGAAACATAACACACACAAATAGAAGCCGATCACCTCTGCGATCTCTCTTTAGGACTAACTACTTGTTGGAGAAGATTAGGCACGGAGTTGGATGAGGAGGATAGAAAAACCAATCTCCCTTTCTGCAGTCCCACAGAAATGTAAAAACGTTGCCTGTGTGACATTTTGGCGGAACTGCACAAAACACTCTTACGAAAAAAGTGATTTGTGCAGTTCACCAAAAGGTCGCAATAGCAACGACGTGAAATGGACAACCCTGTTTACAAAAGGAGGTAGAAAGGAAACAATTGCTACCCAATAACACGAGTTGAAGACACATACGCCGACAAAAAAGAAGCATATTCCATGTAATAAGGGAAAGATAGCAGCATGGTGTTTTATAAAAAATGGTTTGGGGACAAGATTGCAAGATGGAAAGTACGTTGGCCGAGATACATTTTAAGCAAACAACTAAAGAAGATCCACATGTAGCAACATGGGAAGATGGGCAGTGGAGCAAGGCCGGAGGAAGCTGTACCTGAGGGTCGTGGGGATGTTACTAGGAGGGCGTCGGCGGCCGGGATCTGCCCATACTATGCAGCGAGCAAGTGGGGAAGGCCCTACCTCGCCGGAGCTTGGTCAGAGAGAATGGCGGGTACCGTAGATCGGGACATGTTGCCTCAACGCCGTCGAACGGAGAAACGATGCACATCCCCCCTTTCCACCGGCGGACGGCATGCGGCCGGATCACTGACCAGCGGTGAGAGAGAGGCCACCACCACCTTGTGTGAGATGGTGTGACGAGAGACAAACTGTAGCGACCCGACCCGAATGGATCAAGTCTCTGTGCTTATGTGTCATCCCTGGATCGGTATGCTGACACACACAGTACTCGAGGATTTATAATAGAGGTAAATCACATGTATAAAGTAACGTAAATACTATTACCTCAATCCAAATAGCGGAAGTAACAAGGTTTTGGATTCCCATCAACACCAATGGCAAAGTTGAGTGTAGAAATCGTAACCCTAACGTATCACTTACTCATCGTAAGATATCCTGCAACATGAAACGTTGCAGCCCGAAAACGGGTCAGCACATGGAATATGCTGGCAAATTCACACCATGGAGAAATGATGAACAAAGGCTATCACTACATGCATATATGGCTGGTGGAAAAGCTCTATGGTTATAATGTTTTTGCGAAAAGCCAATTTTTCCCTACTGCAAAGGAATAAATTTTATTTAACTATCATGGTGGTTGTGAAACATTGAGATGGTTGACAGCATCTCAATCCCAATTAAGTATCATCATTAACCCAACAAAATTAAGTAAAGTAACATGATGATGAGATTCACATGATAATCCAAGAGCTAGATACTCAAGATGTCCATAACCGGGGACAGGGCTAATCATGATTAGTTTGTAAACTCTACAGAGGTTTGCGCACTTTTCCCCACAAGACTCGATCTCCTCCGTTGGATTTCTCGCACTTCATGATGTTTGAGAAGTGGATGACCGAGACACAGTCTTTCAGAAGCGTTAGCACCTTACGATGGGTAGACAGTTACACCTACTTTCCCCTACATCTGCTAGTCTACCACTGTAAGAGTTCACACAACTTAATCAACTATGCTAGAGCCCATAATAGCTTGTGGCTGCACACGGAAATTTCTAGTATGAATAATCTCATGATCCCTTTGAGCCTGGGTGGCGGTCCAAAGAAAAACAGGCAATCCTGGAATACCCTGGTACCTCAATCCACCCAGATGTGTGTTTTAGTTGCCACCTTAAGTTGAACCATTAATTAACAATCTCACATCTGTCATGGAAAACTCTCAAACCCAATCCACGTCTACGAGCATAGCATAGCAGTATAAGCATAACGTAGTAGTAACTCCCAAGGTTTGAATGCAGGGCAATAGGTTCCTACCTCATCAACTACTTCCCAATACCCACATGTTATCAATCCTACTCATGCAATGTTTGAGGGTGAAACTAATGCATAAAACTGGGTATGGAAGGGATATGATCAAAGTGTGAACTTGCCTGCAATGTTGATGAAGATGATTCGCACTCATAACTCTTGATAGTTCTACTCGTCACACTCCGTTCAATCTATCATGAGCAAGCAATAGTAACCATACATAAGCAATCACTCAAAAGATCAGAAAGATCGAAGAAGACACTTCGGAAAACATCAAAACCAAGTAAATAACTCTTGCAACATAAAACAATTTCTAACAGTACCAAAATTATGTGAATTTGGCCTTATCAGAAAGTTTAGGTCAAGAGCTTTAATTTGCAAAAAGAATCAACTAAATCAGAGTTACGAAACTCAAGTTACGATCAAAAGAAGATTCAAATTCAAATCTGATCTAATTCAAATATTAAAATTTCAAAAACATGTTTGAGTTGGATTACTGGATAGAGGGGATCATAACGAAGAAATTGGCGTTGGTTTCGTTGGATTTGGACAAACGAGCAAAAGTTGTGACCATTTGAAGAACAAGGACTAAACTATAAATAAAATCATCACAGATAGGTCCCTGGCAAAAAACTAAAATAAAAGAAAAAGACTAAATAGCGAACGTTCGCTACAGAAACTTACGCGACGAAAACCGTTCACTACAGAGGCTAAACCAGCGAACGTCCATTAAAAGACGTTTTGGAAAAAAAAACAAAGACGCGATCTGGATCGTTGGATCCAGATCCAACGGACGGGAGGCGGCGGTTACCGCGGCGATCGCCGGACTCGAGGAGGATGACGGCGGCGGCTTCGGTCTCGGCCGGAGCGGCGGCTCCGGGCGTCGTGGGAGGTGGCGAAGAGCACGGGGAGGGGCGGCGTGGAGCGGCGGTTGCAGTGGTGGCGTCGGTGGCGGTCGATGGCGACGAGGGCGGCGGCTACGGCTTCCGGCGGCGGTGAGATCCGATGGCGGCGGCGCGGGCTCTGGCGGCTTGGGCTCCGAGGGAAACGGGACCGGGGCGCGCCTTTTAAGAGGGGGGGCGAGGAGGTGGCGTGGGGAAGGGGGCAGAGGAGGCCGGAGGTGGCACGGCGTCCATGGCGGCGGCGGTTGGCGTGCGGGAGCCGGAGTCCGGGCGGAGGTCGGGGACGCGCGGGCTGGGCTGGCTGGGCCGGCCTGGCTGGGTGCTGGGCCGGCCCAGTCGGCGAAGAGAAGTTTTTTTTAAACAGAGGGAAAAAGAAAAGAAAACGAAAATATAATAAAATATTATATTGGCATATAATATATCAAAAAATTTAGAAAATTATTTCCTACAACCTGAACATTTTTCCAGCGTCAAATAAAATATACAAAAATTCAGATAAATCAAACAGTGCTACTGCCTTAATAAAATCCAATAAAAATCATTTTAAAAATACCAAAATGATTTCAAATTTATTTCTCTCCAATTTTCTGATGTAGCGAATCATTTTACCCTAATTTCCATATATTTTATTTTTGGAGAAAAATAATTTGAATAAACCCCAAATAACTCCAAATTGAAAATAATTTCCTAAATGACTTTTAAATTAGATCCTTTTAAACTTCCAACTCATATTTCATATGTTTTGAAGAAGTCATTTTATCTTCTCTCATGAAAATCATTGAGTTGCTTAAAGTTTTAGAATTGGAAAATATTTCCAAATAAAATTCAAATATTTTCAACACCCCTTGTCATTTAAATAAATGGAAGAAGTCATGTCATCTTCTCTCCAGGGTTTTGTGGTGAAAAGAATTTGAATTCACGGAGATCATAAAAGCAAAATGAAAGTTTGGGAAAGTCCTTTTATTCCCTCTCATTTAACTTTCAAAAGATTTCGAATTCACTCACTTTCAGTCAATCAATCAAACAATCAATCCAATCTATCTGTTTACTATAACATTCCAAAATTTAGAATTTTGGGATGTTACACAAACCCCGACAGGTAGGCTCTGATCCATCTGGCTAAGGATGATGGCGTGCATGCGCCTGTAACAGTCCTCGCCTGCCCGCGAGATATTTTCCCAGGCCGCCGCAGCGCAGGAGGACATCTCTGCTGCATTTGCGGCGTGGCGGGATATCTCTTCTGCTTCTTCGACGCGGCCGGACCAGTCTGCTGCATCGACGGCGCGGCGGGACCTCTATGCTGCTCCGACAGCGCGGCGGGACCTCTCTGCTGCTACGGCCGCACGGCAGGACAAATCGGCTGCTTTCGCGGCGAGGCGGGACATCTCTCGCGCTTCCGCTTCCATGCTCGCCTCTCCCTGGTGGCAATCTCTCGACCCAGAACTCACGCTATCCATGGCACACGCAATGGAACGATGATGAAATGACTTGTTTGTTTTTGTGGATGAGGAGTTGAGGAGGAATGTGCAGTCATCTTGGAGTAGTAGTATTTATAACCGAGTACTAATACGCTCCTAAGTGGGAAACCATTTAGGTTTTGATCAATGTGAACAGGTTTGCAATTTGGAATGTGACGGGACACAGGCTCAAAATTTATTGACGGTTCTATAATTTCTAAGTGCGGCACTATTCCCGGACGGCGTAACTTGGGTACGCTTTCTCGGCCGTGCATGTGGCATTTCTGTTTTGTTGCCTAATCGCAAACAGTTAATCCTTCAAAAGCGTATGTTCTCAATCGCGCATTGTCAAAAAGTAATGTGGTAGACCTTCTTTAACATGTGTTAAAAACAAAAAAAATTCTAAACAAGGACCTTGAGGTTAATTCCACTGATGGGATATGTCATAAATGTCCTTAATGGACATTTAAGATACATCCCATCAGTAGGATTAACATTAAGACAGCTTCCCATCCGTTCACCCATCTCATGCCTACTCCAGCCTGAGCACAGTTAACTTGAGAGTTCTCTTAGATGAGCTACTGGTGGAACAGCTGGTCCTTGCTGATATAGGATGCCCTCTTCCATCCTTATGGCGTACCCGGATGACCGCCTGTCGCCCAATGGCCAATAGATGTTGTGTAGACAAAGCATATCACATACATCTTATTAGAAGCAATCGTCTGTGTTATTATCGGTCTTCGCACCCATTTCTGATTACAGACCTGTTTGCCGCATATCACACACATCTTGATATATTGAACCGTTTATGTTCTCTTGTCTCAACGCAAACAGTTCATCTGAGTGAACTGCATGTCGTATATCGCACACACCTTGATCTGGCTGACCGTTTCTTTTGTGTTGCCTAATCACAAACAGTTCATCCGAGTGAACCGTAAGCCGTATATCGCACATGCCTTCAGCTGGCTGCCCGTTTCTTTTGTATTGCCACATCACAAACAGTTAACTGAATTGAACCGTTTGCCTAGCATCGCACACGCAACTATAATCTGAACCGTGTTTGATGCATCCTTCATTGCAAACGTTTTGCACCTTTTTGACGGGTTTTTTACACCACCGTTTGCGATTATGGCATCGCACACAGTTTCGTCGAAGGGTCTCTGATTGTAGTGTCGCGTTAGCAGCAACCTGCAATAGTGAAAGGCCCGTCGCCAACTCGGATCAAATACCCAAACCCTTAGTGTATTAGGAGCTCGGGAAGACGAGCACAGGCTCACGATCATGTGACCCCGTCGCCCCATCTCGAGGAAATACGGCAAGGGCCAGGTCCAACCCTCTCACTGGGGCGGTCTACCTACCCGGCCGTGCCTCGTAATTATCTCGCGGATGCTCCCGGGCCCGCCCAACTTTCACATCAACTCGCGGGTACCCCTCAGGGCCGACCCGACTTCAACAATGATCTCAAGTAAATTTCAGGTAACCGTGTGTCCGAAACAACAAGGGGAATCCGAGGAATCACCCTCGATGTAATCGTCAAGGTGAACATATGAGGAATCACCCTCGAGGTTCACACTTGAGGTGTTGCACGACAGAGTCAGATCGGGAGTGGTGAAGGAGGAATCACCCTCGATGACCACGACAAAATAGCTACACTATAGAGATCTCATCAGAAGTATTGTACGAGTTATCACCCTCGGCACTTGATAGTAACTCTGCGGAGTCGTACAACTAAAGGGGTGTGAGGTGATGTGTGGGGCTCTGGACGTCGATCATGTTGATGGAGTCATCAATGATGAAGCAGGGGCAACAGGGACCAGGTGGGGGTCACTGATGGATCACTAATCAACCTATACTAAACAGTTTAGGATAAGCAGGTAGGTAACAATATCAGGTTACAAACACAAGCTATACATCAAAATAGGAGCAAACAATTACAATAGCAAAATCTAATGTAAGGATGAGACAGAAGGAATTGGGCGATATCGGAAAGATCAAGGGGGGTTTGCTTGCCTAGAAGCTCTGCTGAAAGGGAAGGAGGGTCGTCGGTGACGTAATCGATCACATGGGCATCATTAGCGGTCTCGGGATCTACAAGAGAAGAAGAGGGGAATAAATAGTAAATACGAAGCACACAGATGCATCACTAAGCATGACACGACAAAACACGCTATTAGGGGTGTCCTAACGCAGTGTTACACAATACCAGCGAAGGGGGAAAACATCTGGGGATGTTTTCCCGAAGTTTGCCTTTTTGGACAGATGAAACGGAGGGGGCGGTTCTATGTTCGCTATGATAGGGGCGTGTGATAGACGAACAGAGGGCATATTCGGAATCATCACGTTTTTCTGAGCAACTTTCATGTATAAAACTATTTTAACCGAGTTAGAGCTTAATTTATATTATTTTTCAAAGTTTTATCAATTTTCTAAAATGATTATTAATTCCAAAATAATGATTAAATGCTATGGGTACCAAGCTCTATGTACACAGAAGATGACATGTGGGCTAGGGGGTCCTAGTTGACGAGTCAAAGTTTGACTGGTCAATAGGGGGTGGGGCCCCTGTGATACACACAGTAGTTAATTAGCATTTTAACCTAGTTTAATTAGCATGTTAACTAAAAAGGATTAATTAAGTTAATTAAGTTAATTACAATTTATTTACTTATTTATTTATTAGCTTTTTTATTGTTTCTCTTTTCTTTTTTCCAGGGGCGGGGCCCCACGTGTAAGTGGCCCGGGGGCCACCCGGGGCGGGCACGGCTAATGGGCAGGCACCCATGGAGGCTGAAGCCCGGCGCAGCGGGCCGAGGCCGTGGCCTCGACGAGGCTCGCCGGCCGGCCGCGGCGGGCAGAGGCAGGCGAAAGGGTGGCGGCGCGCGGGCGCTATGGGCGGCGGTAGGCATGGGGGCAGCAGGGCAGCAGGAGCACAACAGTAGTAGCCAACCGGGGGCGCGGCCACGGGCGCCGATGGCGAGCGCGCCGGGGGGAAACAGGACGCAGGCGCGATCAAGGGTGCAGCCAGGGCGCTGCGGGGATGCGGCGGACGCGAGCGCAGCCAACGGGCTGCGGGGCAGCGGCGGCGGCTAGCAGGGGGAGGTAGCGGCCGGCACGGGAGTGGCAGGAGACGCGGCTCGCAACGGTAGTACCAGAATCAACAGCGGCAACGGCGGCCGGGCGCAAAGCAGCAGCATGCGAGCAGCGGCAGATGGCATGGGGCCGCGGGCGACGCATGCAGGGCTCGGCCAAGGCGAGCGGCCGTGCAAGGGCACCGTCAGGCCGCGGCCAGAGGCGAGGAGGGGCGTGGCAGGTCACGGGCGGCGCGGTGCGCGGGCGCGCTGAGGCGCTGAGGTGCACGACCGGGCGCGGCTATGGGCGTGAGCGCGCACAGGAGCGCGGCGACGACGGGAGACATGGGGAAGGAGGGGATGGGTGCGGGTTCTCGCCCCCGTTGGTGGGAAGAGGGTGGCGAGGGTCGATGTAGCCGAGTCGAGGAGGAGGTGAGGAGGCAACGATGACGAAGGCGAGGTCTAGGGAAGACGGCGAGCTTCGGGCGTCCACGGGATCGGGGCGCCGTGGGCGTCCACATTCAGCTCGGGAGCGGAGGGAGGAGGAAATGGGTCACTAGGGTTCGGCGACGGGTCGAGGGGGTGACTTATAGGTGGCGCGGCGTCGGTGGATGGCTGCCACAGCGATGGTTATGGCCGTGGCAGCCATCGGTTGTGGCCACGGTGGGGTAGTGAATAGGGAGATGGGGTGGGGGGGGCGCATGGGCCGGCCCAGCAGGCAGTTGGGCCAAGGCCCACTCGGGGAGGGGGGTTTCTCTAATTTTTTTGTTTGTGTTTTGTTTTCCTTTTTATTTATTTTTGTTTAACTATTTTTTTACTTTCACATTATTTTAGCTTATAAAAAATACGAGACCCACACCTAAATTAGTGTTTCAGTTTAACCCTCTGCCACAAAAAGTTCTAGTCCCAAATAATATAGATTGAAACTTTATAAATTGGAAAAGGCATTTAACTAATTGTGAATGCCACTGTTTTAATAATTTTTGAGCACTTCAATTTTTTATAAAAATTTGGTTTCTCCACCAATAATACTTATGAATTATTTGCCACAATTTGCACATTTTAGTTTTGTCATTTTGTAAACTTTAAATTTTGACTTTATTTTAAATTTGAATTCGAACCGGTTTGAATCAAAGTGATTTCTAGCAACAGTAAAAGCGATGACATGGCATCATTAACTAGGGAAATACTGTAGCTTAATTATCTAGACGTTACACGCCGCCCTCGCCGTCCGCCGACGGCTCCAGCATCCTCGCCCTCACCGTCTCTCTCGCCGCCTGCCGCCTCCAACATCCTCGGCATCCCTTTTGCCCTCACCGTCCGGTGTCGCCATCGTCGTCGACCTCCCCGTCATCATCGTCCGCCCCTGTAACCACCTCTCTCTCTGTCTCTCTCATTGTAGAGTCTATCTGTTCTTAGTTATTGTAGGCATACATTTGCAACATTTTTCTAGTTAGTTTGTACTAGAAATAGTTTGTTATAGGATGTAGTGTAGTAAAAGTTTGTACTGGTAAACATTTGTACTAGTTATAAGATAGTGTTCATAACGGTGGATTTTTTGAGCCTGCCGTATTTTGTACAAGTAACAGTTTGTATTAATTATTCATGATGCTTGCATTCATAATTTGTCCCTATGTTTTGGCGAAACATTGATTGAGTTGTGTTTCCTCTCATTTCTGGCATTCAATATGTTCAATTTCTAGCAACGGTCATGCCAATTTTTTCCGTAGAGTTTTAACTTTTTATGTTTCCTATAGTTTTAGTCGTTGGACACATGACGGGGCCAATGTCGTACACAAGGTTCTGTTATGGTCAAGATTTTTAAACTATAATCGTAGTACCGACTATGGAAGTTGATATGGCGTAATTTCTTACATGAGTTACTTAATGATTTTTTAAATGGTCTACTTATTTACGCTATGGATATTGTTAGCTTAATTTTTCCTTCGGGTGGACAATCCTCACTCTTAATGAACACACTGAGATGAGAGTTCTTCTGAGAGGAGGATACTGACAGTTGTCATGGGCAGTCGTCCTCCCTATTCTCCTCCTTGCGATCCTGGTAAAGAATTAAGAGAAGGTGAAGGACAACCATCACCGATGGTCAAAATAATAGTGAGTGAGTGAGTAAGTGTACACCATATATACAACCACTTGAGAGATGAACTGACTATTATCGTGGTGGTCGTTCTATCCCTTCTCCTCCTCTAAGACATTGGTAAAGCAGGAGGAGAGGGTGAAGAACGGCCATGACCAATGTGGCACCCCGGCTCAGAGCAACCGGTTTACACTGCATTGCCAGCCCAGAGATCGAGTCTTCTGGCAATACACAAATACATGATACAGAAATAACCGCTTTATTGATACTAGCGTGGTACAAAGGTATGATATTACATCGAGATTCGAGACCAAGCGGCACACACGGTGCTGCTGGACAGTATGTACATTATTTAACGAACATGGTTGGGGCCTCGATCACATGAAACTACGCGGCAGCGGAAGAACGACGTAGCGGAACTCCATGGCACAGGGACACCGACGTGGAACGGCCTAGACACGAGATGCGCTCCGATGCGAATCCACTTGCCTGAAAGCTGGCATGACACGCCAGGTCAGTACATTGAATGTACTTGCAAGCTCACAACAAACATAAGCACGATGACAGACAATATCATGATAATTAATCAAGTTAAGTTAATGCAAGAAATTACTACAAATGCAAAGCTATGCAAAGCAACCAAAGAGCGCACCGAGTCACACGGACTCGCTTACCAGACGGTTACCTCGTAACCAAATGGTGACCACACCGGGGTCACACCTGAAACCAATCACTCATGAACAGCTCGAGTGTTCAAGGTTCACCACGAAACAATGCATCACAACAATTACTAGTTTGCAAGATTAATTATAAAAGTTGATCCATGGTGTGACTTACTCCCGAGTCTTGCCCATAACCGAGGGCGCGGCTATCGATAGATTAAATACACTCTGCAGAGGTAGCGCACTTTACCCACACTACGGAATACCTGGCCTCGTACTCCCATTCGGGTGGACCAAAGTATTCCGACGAAACCCTCCCTTTGCCATGCACTCTCCTCGGCCACTCCGACCATCTCCCTCTCAAGACTAGGTCTTGGGTGGCCCCGTGTCTACCAAAGACACCAACGGCCACCGTCGTGGCAAAACGGTCCCAAACGGGGACAAGGTATTATAAAAACAAAACGAGCACACAAGGTTATGTCTGCCTACCGGGCCAGGGTATGCACGCCCATAACCTTCCCTCGCGGGAGGCACCGGTGAGAGCCACGACAAAGGACCGAATCAAGACCTTCCCATTAGGTAAATGTGGTCGCACTGTATTAAAAACCCGATTCAGTGGCACCGTGATGTGATCAACATCATATTCAGGTTGAACTTAATCAAGTATTAACTTTTAGAAAAAAAATTATTACTAACATGGCATCATATCGGAAATCATGCAACTACTCGTCACACAGAGCAAGCAACTCTTAAGCATGGATCAAAACAAGCAACATAACTATCTTGCAATACTAAGATCAGAAACTTCTCTGGTTATAACTCATTTTTATCTACAAACAACATTTTTATTAGTTCATCATTTAGTTGAAAACTATTACTAGCAAAAATAGCTACCATAACTTTCCATAACAAAATATCTAGTGCAAAATCTTACTCTACTTAGCCAAACAATTCTATGAACTCAACCAGAAGCTAAAACAAGCATATCAAGCATCATAAAACAACTAGCAATTAACCATATTAATTTATCAAATTTTAAATGCAAATAAAGACTCATATTCAAGTAGAAAATCATAGATATTGAAATAACACCATCCAAATGATGTTGTGGCTTGCCTTAGTGCAGAGGAGGGTCACACTCCTCCTGGTTAGCTTCAAGGCAAGATCCTCCTTCTGAAAATATTTTAAAACCACAAAAATAAATGTCAAAACACATTCTGAAAATCACCAGAAATTCTAGACAGCAAGGAAAAATCCACCTTTTGGTGTGCTGCTAGAGCTTTCTGTAACAAAGACAATGCAAAAAGAATCAATTCATTTGGACTTATGGTTTAGAAATGGTGGCTGGTCAAAGTTTAGTCAAATTTCTGAATTAAATTTGAATAAATAGAAAATCCTGGGGGGTGACGTCGAAGGCGTAAAGTGGGCGTGCGCCTCCACTCATACCACTTCGGGTGCGAGTGGTGAAGCTGACACTGGGCCCCACCAGTCAGGAGAGAGGGAAGGGGATCGAGATCAGAGGGGAGGCGGAGCTTCGCCGGAGCTCATGCCGGCGACGAGGGGGTTTGGGGCTAGGCTAGAGGGATAGATCGAAAGCGGGGCTCGCAGCGCACCTGCCCGTACCCATGGCTTGGCGAAAGGTGGACGGAGCTGGTCGCAGTCGAGCTCGCAAGCTTCGGTGGTGGACGGGGTTCGCCGGAGAGGTGGAAGACGGTGGCTAGAGGCAGCTCCGAGGGCTTGGCGGGGTCCAAGCAGCTCCAGCAGACCACTAAGGCCCTGCCCAAGCAGTTGCTTGAGCTCGATAGGCCCTGGAGAGCGGTAGCTGGCCTGCGGGGATCGCCGGAGTCCTCGGGTCGGAGCGACGGCCAGAGGCCTGCCCGCCCGGGCTTCTTCTCGTCTACGTG
Source organism: Triticum aestivum (assembly GCF_018294505.1). NCBI lineage: Eukaryota > Viridiplantae > Streptophyta > Magnoliopsida > Poales > Poaceae > Triticum > Triticum aestivum. The sequence continues at coordinate 235,252,473 of NC_057808.1, read as the reverse complement.
TTCATGGAGATGGTGTGGAGTGGTGCGTGGCTAGCAAGGGAGGCGGGGTGGCTTTATATAGCCGGAGCAGAGGGGGGACGTGTCGCCGCCGGAGCGCTCTGGACACGCGGCGAATGCGACGAGAGGCTCCAACGCGAGGGGACAGGGTGTCGCGTCAACGCCGGCGCTTGCCCACGCTCGCGGACGAGCAAAGGAGGCGGTTTGAGATGGGGACAAGCACATGCGCGAACTGTGCCGTTTTGGCCGCGACTTGACCGGGCTTCCTGCGGCGGCTCCGGCGTCGGCGAGCGCCAGGGAGGGGTCATGGGTGATGGGTCGAGGGTTGTGGCACGTTGCGGCAGTCGGAGGCGAGCGCTTGCATGCACACGCGCGAAACATAACACAAAGCGCCAGCCAGAGCGCGTCGAGACGCTGCCAGGCGTCGTGTCCTCGCGCGGTCACCAAGCTGGCATGGCCAAAACAACGGCCAGGAGCGGTCAAACCTTGTCTACGAGATCGACCGTGCAGTGCTACGTCTAGGAGAGGTGATGGATCATACCCAGGCCGACCAGACGCGACTCTACCAAGCTGGCAAGTTTCTGGTCAGAAACTTGGTCGCCAAGTTTGGCCACCTTCTAGAAGGCCATTTGGGCTAATCTCCTGGGGTTTAGGGTTTCTTAGGAAGGTCCATAAGCTCAAGAAATCTCAAGGCCAAAAGCTCAAGGAAAAATGCACTTGCTGTACAAAGTGCATTTCTGGTCCAGAAGTGAAAAGATTTTCCACAGCAAAAATATTACAAAAAGTGATGCAATATTTTTGCATGGGAAGATGTGCCATGGTCCTAAGAATATTTAGGAATTATCTCAGATTTTTCTGAGCAAGAAAAATTGAGGTTGCTTTGGAGCACAAAGTTCTGAAATGAGCTTAAGAGAGAAAAATGAATATTTTCCTTTTAGGAAAAATATTCATTTTATTATTTTGGGAATTTGTGGGAGGAATAAGGTAGATAGGTCACTTGGGTGAAAGCCAAGGATATGCCCAAGTGACAAGTCCATTTGAATTGATCCAAAAATCCAAATCAAATCAGGGCAAAAACCACGATGAAAACCAAGTCCGGAAAGAGAGAGAAGGCAAGTCCGGTAAAAAGAGAGAAGGCAAAATCCAGGCTGTCACAAACCTCCCCCACTTAGGATGAATCTCGTCCTCGAGATTCGGTTGCTTGGGAAAACCATTCTGGGTATGCAGTCCTTAAAAATTCCTCTCTTTCCCAGGTTGCTTCTTCTTCGGTGTGATGCTCCCACTGAACCTTGTAAAATCTTATCTCTTTGCTGCGAGTGACCCTTTCTGTCTGATCCAATATTCTGATTGGCTTTTCCTCATAAGTCAAATCCTTAGCCAATTCTATCTCTGACATATCAGTCCTTTTCTCCGGTGGCGAGATGCATCTTCTTAGCTGTGAGATGTGAAACACGTTGTGTACTTCTGACAATTCTGGTGGCAATTCCAACTGGTAGGCAACTGTTCCGACTCTGGCCATGACGGGGAATGGACCGATATATCTGGGTGCCAATTTTCCTCGGGTCTGAAACCTCTTGACTCCTTTCATAGGGGTGACTCGGAGATATACGTGTTCTCCGGGTTCGAAGCTGATCTGACGATGTTTGGCATCATAGTAGCTCTTCTGTCGGGATTTGGCCAGTTGCAGTCTGTCTCGGATTTCCTTGACTTGCTTCTCTGCTTCGAGCATTAAATCAGTCCCGAAAATACGGCTATCTCCGGTTTGAGACCAATTTAATGGGGTGCGGCATTTCCGGCCATACAGGGCTTCATAGGGTGACATCTTTAAGCTGGCCTGGAAACTGTTGTTGTAGGAAAACTCGGCGTAGGGCAGACAGTCTTCCCACTTGGTTCCTTGGGCCAATGTACATGCCCGGAGCATATCTTCGAGTATTTGATTTACTCGCTCAGTCTGTCCATCTGTCTGAGGATGGTAAGCCGTGCTGTACTTCAGAGCGGTCCCCAAGGCTTGATGAAGTCGGGACCAAAATGCGGATGTGAATAGAGATCCCCTGTCGGAGGTGATAGTCTTGGGTACTCCATGCAGACTGACGATTCTTGATACATACAGCTGTGCAAGTTGATTTGCACGGTATGTGGTCCGGATGGGTAGGAAGTGTGCCACCTTGGTTAGAGTGTCCACTATGACCCATATCGCGTCGTTTCCTCGATGAGACCTTGGTAATCCGGTGATGAAATCCATGCAAATATCGTCCCATTTCCATTGGGATACCGGCAGAGGCTGGAGGAGTCCGGCGGGTTTTTGGTGTTCCGCCTTTACCTTATTGCAGATATCGCAGCAGGCCACAAAATACGCGATGTCTTTCTTCATTCCATCCCACCAAAATATCTGACGAAGATCCTCATACATCTTGGTACCACCGGGATGAATTGAGTATGGTGCTTCATGTGCTTCCGCCAATATTTTCTTCTTCAGACTGTCTTGGTTGGGTACGCAAAGTCTTCCTCGGAACCTTAGCGAACCTTGCTGATCCATAGTGAAATCAGGTGCTTGCCCTTGGTGCAGCTTCTGAACATATATCCGTAACACCTTATCATCCGCTTGAGCTCTGCGGATTTCTTCTTCGAGAGTAGGAGCAACTTCCAATATATTGGTAAGACGGGCGTCGGTGATTACCAGATTTAGCTGCATGATTTCTTCATAGAGCTCTGGAGGCAAGGAATCCATTAGGGCATTGAGGTTGGCTGGTTTGCGGCTGAGGGCGTCAGCCACCACATTAGCTTTGCCCGGGTGATAATTTATTCCGAGGTCATAGTCCTTAACCAACTCGAGCCATCTTCGCTGTCGAAGGTTCAAGTCGGGCTGAGTGAATATATACTTGAGACTTTTATGGTCGGTGAATATCTGGCACTTCTTTCCAATCAGATAATGTCTCCAGATTTTCAAAGCGTGCACCACTGCGGCCAATTCCAAATCATGAGTAGGATAGTTTCCTTCATGTTGTCGCAGTTGGCGAGATGCATAGGCCACCACTTTGCCATCTTGCATGAGTACACACCCCAGTCCTTTTCTGGAGGCGTCGCAGTAAACATCGAAACTGCGGTAGATATCTGGAAGAGTTAATACGGGTGCCGATGTCAGTCTGGTTTTTAACTCATTGAAGCTCCGTTCGCAGTCTTCAGTCCATACGAACTTCTTGTCCTTCTTGAGGAGCTCAGTCATTGGCTTGGCGATCTTGGAAAATCCTTCGATAAAACGGCGATAATATCCGGCCAGTCCAAGGAAACTCCGGATTTCTGAGACGGTGGTGGGTGCGGACCAATCAAGTACATCTTTTACCTTGCTTGGGTCCACCGAGATTCCTTCTGCCGAGAGGATATGTCCGAGGAATCCCACTTGCTGGAGCCAAAACTCACATTTGCTAAATTTGGCATACAATTGATGATCGCGAAGCCGTTGCAGAACTGCGCGAAGATGTTCCTTATGTTCGTCCTTGCTTTTGGAGTAAATGAGGATGTCATCAATGAACACCACCACAAACTTGTCCAAGAAGTCCATAAACACCTTGTTCATCATATGCATAAAGAATGCAGGAGCGTTGGTGAGGCCGAAGGACATAACAGTGTATTCGTAAAGACCGTACCGAGTGGTGAACGCGGTCTTAGGAATATCTTCCTTCTTAATCTTGAGTTGATGATATCCCGTCCTCAAATCAATCTTTGAGAATACTTTGGCCCCACTGAGTTGATCAAACAGATCGTCAATCCTCGGCAGTGGATACTTGTTTTTAATGGTGACGTCATTCAGCTGTCGGTAGTCTACACACATTCGTAGACTGCCATCCTTTTTGTCCACGAAGATTGCTGGTGATCCCCATGGGGAAGAGCTTGGACGAATGTATCCTTTTTGCAGCATCTCATCCAGTTGTTTCTTCAATTCCACCAATTCTGAGGAGGGCATCCGATAATATTTCTTATGTATCGGGGTGGTTCCAGGCACTAGGTCAATAGCGAACTCCAATTCCCGGTCTGGTGGCATGCCGGGCAATTCTTCAGGAAATACATCTGGATACTCACTGACCACTGGGATTAATTCCACCTCTTCTGTCACGGCTGCGAAAACCATATCCTTCGTGGGGATGCGCTTGCGGGCATAAAAACTGGTAGTGCGACCTTCCATATTTTTCACGGTAACTTCTCTGGTCGCACAGCTGATGCAGACTTGGTATTGGGTTAACCAATTCATGCCCAGAATGACATCCAATTTGTTGGAATCGATGATTATCAACGATGTTGGAAACTTGACGCCCTTGATGTCAATCTCCAAATTTCGGCAGACGAGATTGCTTCTGAGGAGGGATCCCGGGGATTGTACCAGCATGTGTTTTCCCAAAATCGAGCAAGAAAAATTGTTTTGGGAAGCAAAACTCCGCGAAATAAAAGAGTGGGAAGCCCCAGAGTCAAATAAAATTACGGCGGGTATGTCGTTAACGAGAAACATACCAATGACGACTTCCGGGTCCTCTTGGGCTTCGTCTGCGGAGATGTGATGAACTTGCCCTTGGATTATATCGGGGGCGGAATACTGCTCCATGTAGTTGACTTGCGGCTGAAATGGAGCGACGTGCTTGGTGTTCTTGGGACACTGTCGGGCGTAGTGTCCGGTTTGACCACAGCTGAAGCACGAATTGTTGCGCTGGCAATCGTCGCGCACCGGGCTGGTCACGACATTCTTGACTTGTGTAGTAGTCTTGTTGACGTTCTGCTGCCAATTGGGTTTGTACTCCACCTGAGTCTGTTGCCATGTACGAGCCTTTTGCACTGGTTGCATATCCTTCTTGGGCTCGAATTTGCGCTTGTGGTCATTAGCAGCTGGCTTGTTGTCGTGCAGGAGCTTGTGTTCCCTCTCGGCGATGAGGGCCTTGTTCACCAGAGTCAGGAAGTCCGGGAAATCAAACATACTGAGAGTGCACCGGAGATGTTGATGTAGGCCTCCAAGGAATCGGTCGATCTTCCGCTCTTCTGTGGCCACATCGTGGAGAGAATAGCGGGCCAGATGGTTGAATTTATTCAGATACTCGGCGACGGTCATGCTGCCTTGAGTGAGAGCGAGAAATTCGCGTTGCTTGATCTTCATGACTCCGGTGGGAATATGATATTTGCGGAAATGATCCTTGAATTTTGTCCAAGTAATTTCCTCGTCGGCAGGCCATATTGCTTTGGCATTATCCCACCATATAGCGGCAGCTCCTTCGAGATAATGCGTTGCGAAGGGAACCTTGTCTCCGTCGTCTGTGCGAGCAATTTCCAGTTTTCTTTCAATAGTCCTTAGCCAGTCGTCGGCGTCCAAAGGATCAGTAGCATGGCTGAAACTGGGAGGCTTGGTTCGCTGAAAATCTGATAGCTTGGAATGATGGCCATTCTGGTTTCCATTCTGCCCAACCATAACTTGTACACTTTTCAGTATTTCCAGCAGATCGTTGCTCCTTCTTTCTTCAAACATTCGCAGGATTTGCTCGGTGGAAGGCGGTTGTGGCGGTGGAGGCGGAGGTGGCTGGTATGGTTCAGGGGAATGTCCTGCCTGTCTTGCGGAACGACGGACAGGGACATCCTCACCAGCTTGACTGCTGCTGCCTCCACGCGGCATCCTATTTTTCGTTTTCCCAATACATAGCAACCATGATGAGAAAATTCCAAAATGGGGGAAAAACCAATGACAAATCCCGGAAGAAAGCAGCGAATAAAACCAAGTCGAAAAAGAGTCCAACATAATTATACATAGTCCCAACATGAAAATAAACATCGCAATGGGTCTACTACCCTCGTACATGAAACTACGCATCATGACAAGTGCGATTACAGCCATACATCATGCTCATGACTACCACGATACTCTAACGATCTACTGCTCGGATGGTGCTGCTGCAGGCTCGTCTCCTGAGCCGGACCCAGATCCTGAACTGATAGTAGAGACCTCCGGGGGAAGAGAGGTGCGCTGGCGCTGCCTTGAGGGCTCTCCCTCAGGGGCAGGCGGGGGATGGGATCTAAGCATAGGAGCGGCAGGAGTAGCGACAAGAGAAGACCATGCAGCAGGAGCGCTGCGAGGGTTCACCGTCAAAGGGTTAACGGTACCCTGCGAGGTCGTCGTAGGAACGGAGGTGGGAGGAGCAGAAGTGTAGATGACAGCGGGAAGAGGGTTCCTTATACGAGCAGCAGCGAGAGCGGCGCGAGCGCGTGAGAGCTCCCGAGCTAACTCGTAGTTAAGGAGATAGCTAGCGGTGATGTAGCGTGCAAGGTGGCTAGTGGGACGATCGCACGCCGGATTAATCAAAGGAAAGCGGATACGCCCATTCTCGTGCAGAGATGGGTAGAAGAAAAGTCCAGGGTGGGTGTGCATGCGAACCTCATTGTAGCGCAAGTCTACAAGAGCCTCGATAGCAGCAAACTGAACCGCCTGAGATGGCGTAGAAGCAAGACCACCCTTAGACGAACGAGTGTAAGCGCCGGATGGGGAACTGTGGTGTAGAGTGACCTCAGCATAATACTCATACAATGCACCGGCCAGATGCTCGCGATACACCCGATACTCTGGATCAGCACCCTCTGGATAGAGTCGTCGCCACACGTTCTGAAGCAGGTGCGGCGATGTGCACGGAGCTGGCTCAGGATGGTACAAGATCGGTACTGGTGCCATCTACACTCACAAACCATACGGTTAGTAATAACAACAATAAGTCATGCATGCAATGCAACAACCAATTCCTATGTCTACCGGCACTCAAACGAAACTATCTACCGTTTTACTAACGCACTACCGGTCTAGCGTGTCCTACAATCAGCGCGGCTCTGATACCAAGCGTTGTGGCACCCCGGCTCAGAGCAACCGGTTTACCCTGCATTGCCAGCCCAGAGATCGAGTCTTCTGGCAATACACAACAACATGGTACAGAAATAACCGCTTTATTGATACTAGCGTGGTACAAAGGTCTGATATTACATCGAGATTCGAGGCCAAGCGGCACACACGGTGCTGCTGGACAGTATGTACATTATTTAATGAACATGGCTGGGGCCTCGATCACACGAAACTACGCGGCAGCGGAAGAACGACGTAGCGGAACTCCATGGCACAGGGACACCGACGTGGACACGGCCTAGACACGAGATGCGCTCCGATGCGAATCAACTTGCCTGAAAGCTGGCATGACACGCCAGGTCAGTACATTGAATGTACTTGCAAGCTCACAACAAACATAAGCACGATGACAGACAATATCATGATAATTAATCAAGTTAAATTAATGCAAGAAATTACTACAAATGCAAAGCTATGCAAAGCAACCAAACAGCGCACCGAGTCACACGGACTCGCTTACCAGACGGTTACCTCGTAACCAAACGGTGACCACACCGGGGTCACACCTGAAACCAATCACTCATGAACACCTCGAGTGTTCAAGGTTCACCACGAAACAATGCATCACAACAATTACTAGTTTGCAAGATTAATTATAAAAGTTGATCCATGGTGTGACTTACTCCCGAGTCTTGCCCATAACCGAGGGCGCGGCTATCGATAGATTAAATACACTCTGCAGAGGTAGCGCACTTTACCCACACTACGGAATACCTGGCCTCGTACTCCCATTCGGGTGGACCAAAGTATTCCGACGAAACCCTCCCTTTGCCATGCACTCTCCCCGGCCACTCCGACCATCTCCCTCTCAGGGCTAGGTCTTGGGTGGCCCCGTGTCTACCAAAGACACCAACGGCCACCGTCGTGGCAAAACGGTCCCAAACGGGGACAAGGTACCATAAAAACAAAACGAGCACACAAGGTTATGTCTGCCTACCGGGCCAGGGTATGCACGCCCATAACCTTCCCTCGCGGGAGGCACCGGTGAGAGCCACGACAAAGGACCGAATCAAGACCTTCCCATTAGGTAAATGTGGTCGCACTGAATTAAAAACCCGATTCAGTGGCACCATGATGTGATCAACATCATATTCAGGTTGAACTTAATCAAGTATTAACTTTCAGAAAAACTTTTTATTACTAACATGGCATCATACCGGAAATCATGCAACTACTCGTCACACAGAGCAAGCAACTCTTAAGCATGGATCAAAACAAGCAACATAACTATCTTGCAATACTAAGATCAGAAACTTCTCTGGTTATAACTCATTTTTATCTACAAACAACATTTTTATTAGTTCATCATTTAGTTGAAAACTATTACTAGCAAAAATAGCTACCATAACTTTCCATAACAAAATATCTAGTGCAAAATCTTACTCTACTTAGCCAAACAATTCTATGAACTCAACCAGAAGCTAAAACAAGCATATCAAGCATCATAAAACAACTAGCAATTAACCATATTAATTTATCAAATTTTAAATGCAAATAAAGACTCATATTCAAGTAGAAAATCATAGATATTGAAATAACACCATCCAAATGATGTTGTGGCTTGCCTTAGTGCAGAGGAGGGTCACACTCCTCCTGGTTAGCTTCAAGGCAAGATCCTCCTTCTGAAAATATTTTAAAACCACAAAAATAAATGTCAAAACACATTCTGAAAATCACCAGAAATTCTAGACAGCAAGGAAAAATCCACCTTTTGGTGTGCTGCTAGAGCTTTCTGTAACAAAGACAATGCAAAAAGAATCAATTCATTTGGACTTATGGTTTAGAAATGGTGGCTGGTCAAAGTTTAGTCAAATTTCTGAATTAAATTTGAATAAATAGAAAATCCTGGGGGGGGTGACGTCGAAGGCGTAAAGTGGGAGTGCGCCTCCACTCGTACCGCTTCGGGCGCGAGTGGTGAGGCTGACACTGGGCCCCACCAGTCAGGAGAGAGGGAAGGGGATCGAGATCAGAGGGGAGGCGGTGCTTCGCCGGAGCTCATGCCGGCGACGAGGGGGTTTGGGGCTAGGCTAGAGGGATAGATCGGAAGCGGGGCTCGCGGCGCACCTGCCCGTACCCGTGGCTTGGCGAAAGGTGGACGGAGCTGGTCGCAGTCGAGCTCGCAAGCTTCGGTGGCGGACGGGGTTCGCCGGAGAGGTGGAAGACGGTGGCTAGAGGCAGCTCCGAGGGCTTGGCGGGGTCCAGGCAGCTCCAGCAGACCACCAAGGCCCTGCCCAAGCAGCTGCTTGAGCTCGAGAGGCCCTGGAGAGCGGCAGCTGGCCTGCGGGGATCGCCGGAGTCCTCGGGTCGGGGCGACGGCCAGAGGCCTGCCCGACCGGGCTTCTGCTCGTCTACGTGTTCGTGGAGGTGGTGTGGAGTGGTGCGTGGCTAGCAAGGGAGGCGGGGTGGCTTTATATAGCCGGAGCAGAGGGGGGACGTGTCGCCGCCGGAGCGCTCTGGACACGCGGCGAACGTCGACGAGAGGCTCCAACGCGAGGGGACAGGGTGCAGCGTCAACGCCGGCGCTTGCCCACGCTCGCGGACGAGCACAGGAGGCGGTTTGAGATGGGGACAAGCACACGCGCGCACTGTGCCGTTTTGGCCGCGACTTGACCGGGCTTGCTGCGGCGGCTCCGGCGTCGGCGAGCGCCAGGGAGGGGTCATGGGTGATGGGTCGAGGGTTGTGGCACGTTGCGGCAGTCGGAGGCGAGCGCTTGCATGCACACGCGCGAAACAGAACGCAAAGCGCCAGCCAGAGCGCGTCGAGACGCTGCCAGGCGCCGTGTCCTCGCGCGGTCACCAAGCTGGCATGGCCAAAACGACGGCCAGGAGCGGCCAAACCTTGTCTACGAGCTCGACCGTGCAGTGCTACGTCTAGGAGAGGTGATGGATCATACCCAGGCCGACCAGACGCGACTCTACCAAGCTGGCAAGTTTCTGGTCAGAAACTTGGTCGCCAAGTTTGGCCACCTTCTAGAAGGCCATTAGGGCTAATCTCCTGGGGTTTAGGGTTTCTTAGGAAGGTCTTTAAGCTCAAGAAATCTCAAGGCCAAAAGCTCAAGGAAAAATGCACTTGCTGTACAAAGTGCATTTCTGGTCCAGAAGTGAAAAGATTTTCCACAGCAAAAATATTACAAAAAGTGATGCAATATTTTTGCATGGGAAGATGTGCCATGGTCCTAAGAATATTTAGGAATTATCTCAGATTTTTCTGAGCAAGAAAAATTGAGGTTGCTTTGGAGCACAAAGTTCTGAAATGAGCTTAAGAGAGAAAAATGAATATTTTCCTTTTAGGAAAAATATTCATTTTATTATTTTGGGAATTTGTGGGAGGAATAAGGTAGATAGGTCACTTGGGTGAAAGCCAAGGATATGCCCAAGTGACAAGTCCATTTGAATTGATCCAAAAATCCAAATCAAATCAGGGCAAAAACCACGATGAAAACCAAGTCCGAAAAGAGAGAGAAGGCAAGTCCGGTAAAAAGAGAGAAGGCAAAATCCAGGCTGTCACAACCAACAGTCAAAGTACTAGTCAAGGACTGTCCAGCATATCTACAACCACTTAAGAGTGAGAAGTGTCAGCCCGAAGAAAGACATCGGCTGTTGTTGTAGACAGTTTTATCTTGTTATATGTTTGCTTTCATGAAAAATGTATTTTATCTAAATGCCAAGTTTTTTTAATGTGATTTAGATGCAGAAGCCGAGACGCCTCATTTGGACTCCTACAACCATAGACTCCATCTCGAGGGTGGCTAAGTACACAGAAATCATGCTCTCTGATACGTCTCCGATGTATATGTAATTTTTTATTGTTCCATATTATTATAGTATCAATCTACAATGTTTTATAAACATTTATAAGCAACTTTATATCATTTTTGGGACTAACCAATTATAAGCAACTTTATATCATTTATAAGCAACTTTATTGTTCCAGTGCCAGTTGGTGTTTTTGCTAGTTTTTTACTTTGCAGAATACCAATACCAAACGAAGTCCAAATGCCACAAAACTTTTGGAGATTTTTTTTCTGGCGATAAAAGACCCTGGAAGCTTCGAGAGGGGACAAGAAGACAAATCAGTGGCCAACTAGGCACCAGGGTGCGCCCTGGTACATAGTGGGGCCCAGAAACCTCCATTTGACCTAACTCCGCCTCTATAAACTTCCAAAAATCAGAAAACCTACCAGGGAGTCAACGAAATACTTTTTCCGCCGCCGTAAGCCTCTATTCTTGAGAGATCCCATCTGGGGGCCCTTTGTGCCACTTTGCCGGAGGGGGAATTAACCATGGAGAGGCTCTACATCAACCTTGCCTCCCCTCCGATGATGCGTGAGTAGTTTATCACAGACCTACGGGTCCGTAGTTAGTAGCTAGATGGCTTTTTCTCTCTTAATGTTCTTCAATACATTGTTCTCCTTGATGTTCTTGGAGTTCTATACAATGTAATTCTTTTTGCCATGTGTTTGTTGGGATCCGATGAATTTGAGTTTATGATCAGATCTATCCATGAATATTATTTGAGTTTTCTCTGAACTCTTTTATGCATGATTGTTATGGCTTCATATTTCTTCTCCGATCTACTGATTTGGTTTGGCCAACTAGATTGATTGATCTTGCCACGGGAAGAGGTGCTTTGTAATGGGTTTGATCTTGCCGTGCTCAATCCCAGTGATAGAAAGGGACATGACACGTATATATCGTTGCTATTAAGGGTAAAAACACGGGGTTTATTCATGCGTGAGTTTATCTTGTCTACATCATGTCATCTTGCTTAAGGCGTTACTCCGTTTCTTGTGAACAATACACTAGATGCATGCTGGATAGCGGTCGATGTGTGGAGTAATAGTAGTAGATGCAGAATCGTTTCGGTCTACTAATCTTGGACGCGATGCCTATATACATGATAATTGCCTTGGATATCATCATAACTATATGCTTTTCTATCATTTGCCCAACAGTAACTTGTTTACCCACCGTATGCTATTTTCTCGAGAGAAGCCTCTAGTGAAAACTACGGACCCGGGGTCTATCTTTTATAATATAAAAAATCCTAAAAATAATTGCTGCAATTTTTACTTTATTTATTTTATTTTACATTTTGTGCGATCTATTTATCTATCACCATACAGTTTAATCTTGCAATTAACCGTCAAGGGATTGACAACCCTTGTTCGCATTGTCTGCGAGGATTTGTTATCTTGTGTGCAGGTATTGTTTACATAGTGTTGCTTGGTTCTCCTACTGGATTCATAACCTTGGTTTCATAACTGAGGGAAATACTTATCTCTACTGTACTACATCATCCCCTCCTCTTCGGAGAAATCCCAATGTAGCTCACAAGTAGCAGCAGCACCGAAGAAGGAGGGACAACAGCATCAGTGCTATAGGAGGGTACTGCTGCGGTGTGCTCCCCCACCCCACCCTCCTCCCTCTCCCCTGTCCAATGGGCGCAATCGCATCTAGTTGCAGCGCCTCAAGCGGTGACCCAGATCTAACTGGCGGTGGCGATGACCCTTCCAGATCTGGCGGTAGCGGCATTCTCCCTCCAACGTCCGACAGTACCAAGACTCAAAGGTCCCTCCGCTGCTTTCGTCGGTTGTGCAGATACAGCCTTGCCTTCTGACTGCATTTCCGACATCCGTAGTGGCACAGTTCCGCTGCTCTGATTGTCTAGCTCGCTGTCTGGGCGCTATAAGCCCCAAAACGATCCATCTACTGATCGTAATGTCATCTAGATCATAATTTTATCTATCGATCATAATTTCATCTACTGATCTGCAACTGTACAAGGTAATTTCTCTTCCTCCTCTACTTGTTTAACGAACCACAAGTTTCTTTTTTGGCTTCTATTGAATTGGTTGCTACTGATTCCTACTTCTTGTAATTTTCACTGATTTCTCCCACTACTGAACAAGACTTGTATTACCTCTGTTGTGCTGATGTGTCGTTGTATATTGTTGCATACTTAGAAGTGTTTTTGCTGGTGGGTGTAACCGAACAGAGATTAGTGATCCCTCTAGTGGAATGGTTCCACATGGGGATTGGGTGGTGACACCAAGACCCTGCATGGATGAGATTGACTAGTGGATATAATCCCTTGAAACCAAACATAGCCTTAGGGTGATATGGATGCTTGTCTATTTGGTTATGTGCAAAAACAGAAAGTTCTGCATCTATTATATGAATTTTCGTTCTGTACTGGAGCACGATAAAATCCTGAAATTATTACACATTACTGCTATACAAGTTTTCCCGTATTGTTAGAATTTGAGAGTTGTAGAACCATGATGTCTAAATGCATGCATCTTTACGTGTTGTTCAGTTTTTGACATATTCTGATTTTGTTGCATAATGTGCTTGTCTTAAAGTTTCTACGGGTTATATTGGGGGTGTAAATTGTAGAAGTGAGAGAATAAAGTAGGTAGTATGTAGGAACAATTATGAATCTTGTCTTGAAGTACCAAAGTGAATGATTTATTCTTTGTCATACTAAGCAATCTCACGAGTTCCGTTAAGTTTTGTGTAGCCAAAGTTTTCATGTTTTGGGGAGATGACGATGGAAGGAGAATAAGGAGTGGCAAGAGCCTAAGCTTGGGGATGCCCAAGGCACCCCAAGGTAATAGTTAAGGAATACTCAAGCGTCAAAGCTTGGGGATGCCCCAGAAGCCATCCTCTCTTTTGTCTTCACTCTTAAGTAACTTCACTTGGAGCTACATTTTTATTTGGCACATGATACATGTTTTGCTTGGAGCGTCACTACTGAGAAAAAACTAATAGGTGGCCTCAAATTATTGGCGGGCACTGACAGGAACCTGCAACTACTATTTTGGAAAAGTAGCAGTGTCGTGTATGAACTCATACCCGCCACTTGAACCCGTAGAGCAGTGGCGGGCAATAATAACGAGCCGCCACATGTAAAACCTACCAAGTTTGACGCATGATGAAAACTACCAGTGGGGGCGCCCAAAACCTGCATGTCACTGGTTTATCAGTCAACAGTGGCGGGCGAAGATTATGCCCGCCATAGATATATTAACCCGGATGAAAAAACTTCTAAATAGCGAGAAGTTAGCTATGGCAGGCACTCATAGCCACCCGCCAAAGATCAGTTAGGTCCAAAAAAGTACACACTTTGTACATTAGGTGCATCAAGTTTTTGTTGTAATGGTGTCAAATTTGTACCACCGACTACAGGTTTTACATTGGTTTTTAAAATGTAGTTCAAAAAGTGCCAAATTAATACCGCAAAAACAGCGAACATGTAGGAACGAAGTATGTCTACCAGAGGGGGTGGATGGGAGTTTTAAATTTTCTTTGAAAAACTCAAAACTCTCATAACCCAGCAACGGAAACGAATGAACACAAACTACAGCGAGCTAAAAACTAAGTACTGAATGGAAATACAATGTGCATAAAAAATCACGTGATGGAAACATAGCTAAAAGACATAACCAGTGGTGCTCGATGGCGACAGGGAATTTGTTCGACCAGTTTGTCCTTCTGCACAAGGACTACGTCTCGTTGGAGGGGCTGTGACTTAACACGGAAGATAAACTCTCTTCACCCTATTCTCCTCGACAATCGATTCGTCAACCGATGTCGATTACTCGTGGTAGATACTTGAATGCGATCTCCGTACCTTTATAGACTTTTCTTCGAGAACCACAATCACTCTTGGTCTCTGAAGAAATTGGCACCTAACCGTCTAGAAAATTTACAGCTCTCAAGACTAATAGGTGGAGCGTACTAGACTTAGATTCGAGTGATGTTGAACCACTATCTAATTCTTCAACTCTAGGGGTTTTCTCTCGGTGGATTTTGAACTCAAATCGCTCAGAGACTGGGTTGCTCAACAATCTTCTCAGAATCAAACGGAGCAGCCACCGGACAAAGCCGGCGCGGGGTGGCTATTTATAGTCGTTGCCTTCCCATATGTGAAATGACCATTTGGACACGCGGTCCAGCCAATGGCCAACCGACACTTTCACAACGGTCGGATTTTGGAGCAACGGTAACATTACTTGAGGAACAAGAAAAGCTAACTCCTCGGTCGGAGGCAAATCTCTCACAGCAAAGAAGATCACAGTCTCTTGCTGGCAAGTATTTGCTCAGAACACAAAGAGATTTCTCTCACAACTTTCATAGGATTTGGGTTTATCATCAAAGAATCAAGTTTCGAACGCTATACCCCTCTTAATAGTACGATGGTCCTATGACTTAATGAAAAGAAGAAGAACAACGAAACAAATGCTTCGTCTTCACTTTGTCTTCATTCTCCTCGGACGCAGTCATTTTCTTTGGACCGATACCGAACCAATTGCTTCTCGTCAGCAATTTTTAGGGGTCACTTTTGTTAGCATCATCTTCTATGATAACCTTCGCTGCAATGCAGGGTGATTATCTTCATCGTTTGCATCGAACTCCTCGATATCTCAGGGACCTGTTACTCTGTGTGCACTAGCAAACACATAAGTCCCATACTGTTTACGTCAACAAACTCCAATACATAAGGGGCATATCATTGCACCAACAGTCTCCCCCTTTTAGATGGTTGTTGACAAAACAGATAATCATCAAAGTGAAGATAGATAAGTGAAATCTAAATCGAACAAGAGTGAACTTGCGTTACTTGGCTTGATGATGAAATATACCCCACCTAGATGTATGCAGGGTCAGAAATATGAGATAAAAGTCTCTGCAATTCATTGAAGTATAAAGAGGAGATTTCAATCATTCGAGATAATGATTCGCACTGATGAGATAATCCGGTGAGATTGTAGTGCAATCATTCATAACTTCTGATAATATTACACCTGCAAAACAAATGCTTCAAGAGAAATAGTGCAGCAGGCGGGGTTATTAATATTACAGCATAGAAGTTTTACATCAGAGCACTGATAGTCTTTAAGGCATATAGATCAAAAGTTTCATAAAAACAGACCAAATAAACGCAGAGACCAAATCTATCAGAGCAAATCTATTGTAACTCAATGTAATTCTCCCCCTTTTTGTCAACTAGTGTGAAAAAGGTGACGAAGAACATGAGTCCAAAAGAGGTGAACTTGATTCACTCTGAGGCATCTCCAGAAGAACTGGCTGGAGATGTTCGGAAGTGGCTGGAATATGTTCATCGCAGCAGCAGATGTTCCTTCGATACTAGCTTAAGGCTGAGTAGATGAAGGCACATTGGGATCAGCTTGTTGATTCTTGAGAGAAAGCACATTTCCTTCAGCTGGTTTCTTAGTTGGTGAGGTAGCTTCTGATTCGTCGAGCAACTTGCGCAGCTGAAAGCGATGTAAATCAGTTGTTGGCACATGAGCTGGCAGAGGTGGAGTGATATGATCTTGAAAATCTTCAGTAGAGAAACCTTGGTCAATATACTCACTAGTAAAGGTGAAAACCTAGATCTAAGATATGCGGTAAAAATGGAGAAAAATTAACTTTTGACGAACTCAAACGAGAAGGACGGAGGCCCGAGTTCGAACTGCATGTACCCTAGCTCAGTGGTGTGCAGCAGCTATGGCGACGTAGGGAAGGAGATGGCCCGCGGCGGCGAAGAAAGACTACGGTGACCACTTTCCGGTAGTGGAGCGACGAAGAGGTCATCGGCGTCGAGCTCAAGGAGGAGCGCTGCAGCGAGGGTTTCAGAGGTGGCGAGGAGAAAGAGAAGTGAATTGGAAGAAGGGGGCGGTGCGGTTTTCATATGTGAATGGAAATAACCGCACTTGGTGAATCTGATCGAAGGACCTCCATTCATAGACTATTGCGATTCAACGAACATGATTTGGTGGCAGTTGATGGCATGGCAACCGTCATAAAAGATTGTGGTCCTGACTTGGGCGGGAAACCCCAAATTTTGGACAGCTTTCGCCACAACAGATTAATGTTCGGACCGAATCTTAATCATGGTCAAGGACACTAGATAAAGTTTCATTCCAGATAAAATTGAGCATTTGTAACGGAACAATATAGACTGGAAAAGATAGAACAGAGGGAAAACAGGGTCCTAGGCATTTCACTCAGACAACACAAACGCCTGAACAAATAGCTATGAGAGAAATGCATTCGAACAAACACTAAAACTTTCTCAACGAAAGAAAATTGTGGTGGCGTGAGCCACCATATAAGAAATGTATGACCCCGAGCGTCGCACAATTATCATGGCACTCGGTTAGTCTAGTTCTTCATTAATGTATTCACTCTCAGAAAGAAAATTTCACTTTGTCGAAATTTTCAAACTATTTGAGTGTTATGCACCCATTCCTTCTAAGATGTGGAAGTGTTAGCACGGGTACCGAGTCCAGCTTACTGCATGTTTGTGAAGTTCGGGATATTTAGCTCACACTGTAATGCACATAATCTTTTCTCATCGAGAGGCTTGGTCAAAATATCGGCAAGATTGTCTTCGGTCTTGACGTGATTGATGACAATATCCTCTCGAGCAACATGATCGCGAATGAAATGATGTCTGATGGCAATATGCTTCGTGCGAAAATGCTGCACGGGATCATGTGCAATTTTGATATCACTGTCATTGTCACAATATAGAGGGATATGCTTCACCTTGATGCCATAATCCTTCAGAGTCTGCTTCATCCACAATAACTAAGTGCAACAAGCACCAGCAGCAATATATTCGGCCTCAGCCGTAGAAAGAGATACACAATTCCGCTTCCTTGATGACCAACAAACCAATGATCTAACGAGGAAATGGCATGTCCCCGAAGTAGATTTCCTATCAACCAAGTCACCAGCCCAATTTGAGTTTGAATATCCAAGGAGGTCAAATTGTGCTCCCTTAGGATACCATAAACCTAAGGTGGGGGTGTGAGCCAAATATCTCAGAATGCGCTTGACCGCTTGGTGATGTGATTCCTTTGGTGCAGCTTGATAGCAGGCACACATGCAAACACTCAACATAATGTCGGATCTGGATGCACATAGGTAAAGAAGAGAACCAATCATCAAATGATAATCTTTCTGATCGTAATCCTTACCATATACATTTGCATCCAACTTACAATTCGTGGGCATAGGAGTTTTATAGCCCTTCATTTTGGGATCCTACATTTTGAACTTCTTCAGGCATTCTTTCAGATATTTCTCCTGAGATATGAAAATTCCATTTGCCTGTTGACGAATTTGCAGTCTGAGAAAGAACTTGAGTTCACCCATCTAGACATTTGATATTTATCATACATCATTTTTTCGAACTCTAAGCTGCAAGCACTGTTAGTACAGGCAAAGATAATATCATCCACATAGATTTGAGAAACGAATAGATCATTATCAACAGCACGAGTGAAAAGTGTGGGATCAGTGAATCCTGGCTTGAACCCTTTGTCAAGCAAAAACTTCTTCAACGTGTCATACCAAGCTCTGGGGGCTTGCTTCAGCCCATATAAAGCTTTCTTCAACCTAAAAACTTTGTTAGGAAACCCAGGATGTTCAAAGCCAGGTGGCTGTCTAACATAAACTTCCTCATCAATTTCACCATTGAGGAAAGCACTTTTAACATCCATTTGATGAAGCAGGATATTATTGTAACTAGATGATACCCTGCGCGTTGCTGCGGGAACATGTGCTACCATCAATTAAACACATGTAAGTACCATTAAAGTATTTTTGGCATTATAGTTAAAGAGGCATAAGCGCATATAAATCCCAAAAATCATGTGTAACAAAAAGGTACTATACCATTACAAAAGACGTTGGTATATAAATATAATAGCAAACCTCCATATACCACATTAATCTAGTTCATTTCTTTTTTCTAGTTCATTTCCTTTTTCTAGTTCATTTCTTATCCAGTCCTCAAGTGTCTTCATTGAAAAATCAACTATTGTGTAAACATCAGCACAACTTTATCTCTGTAGCCTACTCACATTCATAAATCAACTTTTACGAAAATAAATCATCAAATATTAGTGACAGGGCTCATGGTAGAAGACAAATCTCTTCTTTTCTGGTGGAGTGGTAAATGCACTGTAATTAGCCACAGATTTAGGCCGCCTTCAGTCTGATGCACTATGAATGTAAATAATATCTTTGCTAATTGGGTCTTTTCCCTTCATAACTGCAAGGGGAATGAAAACATCTTTTAGCTTTTTAAGTGTATCACGCAAAGAGCAAGTGAATAAAGCGTAACTTAGTCTAACTGTAACGAACTACGGCATTTGAAAAGTACAAACCGCTAAAAAGTGTGTTTAGTATTATATAAATTTGTTCTGGAATTTGATTACCCATTCCCATTCAATAGTAACGTAAGGAAAAGAGACGAATACGTCCTAGGTAGAGAATTCTTTCCTAGATCTGAATAGAGAGCTTTAATAATCCTACTATGTTTCAAACACACGATCATACCAAGTAGCTGAAACTGTTAGTTCCATGTTATGTGCCATCACTTGGTAGAGTTGTGTGATCTTCAACATAAAGGACAGGGAACCCCATTCAGCGATTAATATAGTTCAGCGAGAAATATAGAGACTATTTTAATAGCTTAGAATTGTTTTAAAGTAGAATAATGATGCATACATTATGAAGCCAAAAAGAGAGGGAATCGGGATTTGGCACCTGTTACGTGAGCAGATAAAGGTAATTGAGTGCAAAAACAGCTGGCAAACAGCTCGGCATAGCAGAAGATATTTAATGATAAGTGATAACATAAGTTATCAGAATTGAATGAACCTAACATGAAGAGAAGAATCAGAAAATAAATGAGATCGTGTTGATTACTAATATGTCCACCTTACGAAATAGAACTATGCATTACCTATGAAAGCATGCAGTAGCAAAAATGTGTGTCGTACAGCCATAGAACTATTGATGCAGGTAAAGCAGAGGTCAAGGTACTACCTTCTAGCCTGCCGCAAGATAAAATTTATGTACCGCGGGCAACAAAATAAGAGATAGAAAGCATCTCATCGAAGCTGATACCTGCTATGATTACATAATGGGAATAGTTTCGTCATATTTCCTTCGCTGCAACTGCATATTGTTTATCAAATTTATGGATATCCTGATCGAACCAAAATAAAAGAGAAAAGGGGTTTCTATATTTCAATATAAAATACACAAATGGAAAAAAACAAACTGCAAATGAGATACCGACAGAGGACATGAATATGATCTAGATTGTATATAAATAAATGGAAAGCAAAAGTCATTGGAAGGTGAAATTTGAGTGACGTACTAAAAAATTTAATTTTCTTGTAGCTTCCGTCCAGTGTTGCGCCTTGAGAAACAACAGCGTCAATAAACGAAATTGCAGGCAAGGAATAGCATCAAAAAACAAAATTACAGCCGTATGGGGACAATTTAACTACCATGTACAGTACCGGAGATGTCGACGGCGGTGCAAGATCGCTTCCAAGCAGGGGCATCATTCTCAGCGCAGTCACGTATGGAGACGCAGACGGATGGCCCTCTAAGAAAACGCCACGACCAGGCCATGGAAGGAGCAGCTGAGCGGTGCGTACCTCAAACTTTGGCCGTCAAAGAGCACGAGGGACTCGATGCCGTCGTAGTAGAGGCTGGCGCACTGAGGACCGTCGAGGCGGACCTGCTGCCGCGGGTGCAAGGCACGCCTGTTAAAAGAGGTAAGTGGATCCATCAGTTACTATAGCATTTGCTTGGTACAAAAGATGAGGGAAAGAAGGTAACATGCAGGAGACGAAGAGAGCAAGACTGCCAGCTTAATTAATGGGCGGAGGAGACGATACGGCGGTAACCAACATCGAGAGAGTTCTAGAATATATGAAAAACCAATGATGAGGTCAACAGCAACCGATGGGCGGGAGTTATGGGCTGCATAAGGCCTCAAGTAATGATCTGCACAGTTGGTTTGGCTTGATCAAAACATATTGAGCGAAACCAAACACCCATAAATGGACAGGGTGATCCTAAACGAAAAGAAAGAACGGAAGGAGTGGACAGTTTTTGCTGATGTGGCAATTTGCTGAGTTGGATAGCTTGCCTGTTGAGAGAAATAGGTTAGTGGGGATGAACTATTTAGGTATTGTAAATTTGCATAAGCGAGAAGAATACGAATAGCCTCAAGGCGTGCAACAGGAGCATATGTTTCACCCAAATCAGTACCTTATACCTGTGTGTACCCTTGAGCAACAAGACGTGCTTTGTTTCTCACCACAATGCCATTTTCATCTTGCTTATTGCGGAAAATCCATTTTGTGCTGATGATATTGTGCTTCTTAGGATTCGGTTTGTCAACCAATTCCCATACATCATTCAGTTCGAATTGCACCAACTACTCTTGCATAGCATTCATCCAATCTGAATCATTCATGGCTTCTTCATACTTGGTAGGTTCTGCCAATGAAACAAAGGAGAAACTGCCACAGTAGTTAGCCAAATGAGTGCGTGAACAAGTTGTGGGTCGATAACTTGGATTCTCAAGTTCATCGAGAATTAATGAAGGATCAACTCGATTTGCCACTTGAGGATGAGCATTTTCTTTGTGATGATCATTGTCATTTTCATTAGTAGCATTTGCATCATCATTCCCTTCGGGATTGCCATTTTGATCAGCATTTGGATTTTGATTGTCATTTGCATTCAGAGGAGCATTAGCTTCTAAAGTGGCTTGATGAGTTCTGCTACAAGTCATGTTGGCATCATCATCAGAGGATTGATGTGCATTTCCTTCAATAGGCTTGACACTCCCAATAGCCATTTGCCGAATAGCAGCAGAAATCGGTGGTTCATCTATCACATTTGGCAGGCCCATTTGGGAGCCGTTAGATTCATCAAACCGCACATTTACCATTTCCATAACTTTCCTGTGGTCAGAATTATAAACACGATACATATGCGAGTTTGAGCTATAACCAGGAAGAAAAGCTTCATGTGCCTTAGGTGCAAACTTAGGAGAATGATTCATGTCAAGAATGTAACAAGGTGCACGAAAAACACGTAGATAAGAAACATTCGGTTTCTTGCTAGTGATAAACTCATATGAAGTTTTCTTAAGGAACTTGTGAAGATAAAGACGATTAATAACATGACAAGCAGTGTTAATAGCATCGGCCCAGAAGCGAATGGGGATTTTGTACTCACTGAGCATTGTTCTTGCCATTTCAATGACACTGCGTTTGGATGTCTCCATTGGAGGCCAGGAATCTGAATTGGTATTCCTAAATTTCAATTCATATGTTTGGCGGGACACCGAATTGGCAGACTGGAATGAAACAAAAACGCTGGCCGAATTACCTCCCATGCAAAGTGCCCGCCCGCAATACGGAGCCATCCCGCTTCGAATCGTGCTGAAATCAGCCTCCCCGCAAAACATACCGCTTCGTCGTTCTCTCCCCCCGGCGAATAGAAAAGGACATTGGAGAGAAAACAGAGGCGACGACCAAGGAGTTGGCGGCCACCACGGACCTGGACGGCGACCAGAAGGCGATGTCGCAAGTCCGTCGTCCTCCTCCCCAGTCCCCCCTCCTCCTACCAGGTCACTCCTCCTCCTGGGTCGCGGCTCACTTCCCCATCCACCGTCCCCAGATCTCCCCTGCTCACGCATCTCCCCCATCGCCGGTCAGTATGAATCCTCCACGGGTGAGCCTCCCTTCCCCATCCCGGCGGCGGTCGCTCCTCCCTTCCTTCTCCCTGATTGCTTCTCCTCCGGCGGCTCCCCTCTCTTCCCCATCTACAGCGTCCCCGCCACCATCCCCTTTCCCTCGTGCTCGCCGGTGTGGCCGTCCTCTACTCTGGATCCCGCGGCCGTCAGAGTTTCCCATACACGAGGAGATGCACCTATACGAGCTTGGCCCATCACGCTCGCCGGAGTTGATCCATCCCGGTCGCAGATGGTCGGCTAACCGTCGGGGGGGGGGAGTCCGTCCTGTGCTCCTCATGGCTGCTCAGCTGGCTCCGTTCATGGCGCAGCTCACGCACACCGTCAATTCCATTATATGGCATCCAAACATAACATTGGTATTGCTAGTTTATCTAATTCCAACCGGCAATATTTTGTACATCCAAACATCTGTATTGGTATTGGAGCCCATTGCAATACAAAGGTTGATTTGGTATTGGATCCAATGCAATTCAGAGGTTCTCAATGGAGACATCCAAACAAAGCGTGAGAGTTCTGTCCTTTCGTTCAATAACTGTTGGGGAGTGTATGCAGCAGAGAACTCATGAGTAATACCATTATCATCGAGGAATTCATCAATACGAGTATTTTTGAACTCGGTTCCATTGTCACTTCTGACATGCTTAATTCGCACATCATACTCATTCTGGACCTTCTTGGCGAAGCTTTTGAAGATATCTTGAGTGCAAGTTTTGTCTTCGAGAAAGAATACCCAAGTGTATCGAGAGAAATCATCAACAATGACAATACCATAGTGACTGCCACCAAAACGTGCATAATTTTGGGGACCGAATAAATCCATATGAAGAATTTCTAGATGTCTTGTTGTGGTCATAACAGTCTTGGATGAGTGATGCTTCTTAGCCAATTTTCTAGCCTCACATGCAGGACAAAGACGATCCTTGTTGAATTTTACATTAGGAATGCCATGAAGATGATTTTTCTTCACCAGGGTCTGCAAATTCCTCATACCTGCATGACCAAGTCTTCGGTGCCACAGCCAACCTTCGGTTGCTTTTGCAAGCAAGCAAGTTTGGACTGAGGGACCCTTAGAGAAATCCACAATGTAAAGATCACCTTTTCTAATTCCCTCAAAGACAAAGGAATTGTCAGAGGCCATGAAGACAATGCATTTGGATATGGAAAATAGAACTAGCATGCCTACACATAGCTTGCCAACTGACATAAGAATGAATCCAAGAGATTGAACAAGTAGAACATCATCAATGGACTTGTCTTTGGATATAGCAATTTTACCTAGCCCAATTACCTTTCCTTTTGTTGTTGTCGCCAAAAGTGATATACTTTAGTGGAGAAGCAGTTAAATTGGGGTCGACAAACAACGACTTGTCTCCAGTCATATGACTAGTGCATCCACTACCCATTATTCATTCAGCACACCCGGAGACATAGTCTTGCATAAGAATTAGGCTTTATTAACCACCCACATCTTTGCAGGTGGCTTCGAAACAAATGAACGAGCAGGATATGATTTCTTTCGGTAAACATAGTTGTTGCTCGATGAAGTGTGGGCATAGTTGAAAGAGTAAGCATTGAAATTCCTTCTAGATGAATGAGCATAGTGATTCTATGAAGTATGCATATACTCATTTTGTTGAACTCTTTCTGCCTGCATGGTTAGTCGAGCAGTAATAGGCAAAGCATCAATAGTTTTATTAGGCACCCAAATAGCATTCTTTGGGAGGCCATTTTTGCTGTTTGGTCCAACATAGCGAGAAACAACCTCGCCATGTTGATTCTTGAACAACTTATAATTGTCCAGATAATCATAATCAGGATATTCAAGAATAGGAGAGTTATATCCCGAAAGTAATATGCTGGATCGAGCGTTTTGCTCTTGGCAGGTACCCACACAGTGCGAGGATATTGATGAGGTTCCTAGTATGAACCATTTTCATTTAGTTTCCTTTCGAAACCAATGCTTCTTTCCTGGGAATTTTTTGAAGAATGTATTTCTTCAAAACATCATAGAGGGGTTGATGCCCTTTGAGAGATTTGAACATTCCTGTCTGAAGAAGATCCTTCAACCTAGCATTCTCATCAGAAACGGAACCATTTTCCTCGACCGAGGGGTTAGCGCTAACAGATGATTCAGCATTTGATTTAGCATTGGTTCGTTCAAGGCATTTTAAGCAAGGTGGCACAAACACTTCAGGTTTATCCTTAAGTTGTTGGGTGAGAAGAGAATTTTCTCTAATCAAATCCTCATGAGCCTCTCTCAACGCCTTGAGTTCCTATTTCCTTTTTAGGTAATCATAGGTCAATCTTTCGTGGTCAGCTGAGAGAAAATCATGGCGAGTTGATAGTTCATCCATTCGTGACTTGAGAGTGGAATACTCTTCGCTCAATGACTGATTTTTCTCCATCTCCTCAACCGAAAAACCTTCAGAATTCCTGAGGGTTTTCTCAAATTTCTCAAGAGAGTTTTGTTGAATATTTGCAATTTTTATCAACTTTGCAGGGTCATCCTCATCAGAAGAATATTGACCACTGGTGAGTGAACCTTGTGATGTTTGTAGGATACCTTTTATTTCGAGGCCTTAGCCATGAAAAAGTAGGCAGGAGTTTCATCGTCGCTTGACGAGTTCTGCTACTTCTTGAGCTTGCGTTGATTTTTCCCCTGAAGAGGAAAGGGTGATGCAGCAAACTAGAGTAAGTATTTCCCTCAGTTTTGAGAACCAAGGTATCAATCTAGTAGGAGACAATGAACAAGTCATCAAACACCTGCACAAACAATCAAACAACTTGCACCCAACGCGATAAAGGGGTTGTCAATCCCTTCACGGTTACTTGCAAAGGTGAGATCTAATAGAGATAGATAATAGGTAGAGTAAATATTTTTGGTATTTTTGGTTTATAGATCAGAAAGTAAAAGATTGCAAATGAAATAAATCAAAAACTAAAGTTGTAGATTGGAAACTTATATGATGGAAAATAGACTCGGGGCCATAGGTTTCACTAGAGGCTTCTCTCAAGATAGAAAATATTACGTTGGGTGAACAAATTACTGCCGAGCAATTGATAGAAAAGCGAAAAGTTATGACGATACTAAGGCAAAGATCATGAATATAGGCATCACGTCCGTGTCAAGTAGACCGAAACAATTCTGCATCTACTACTATTACTCCACACATCGACCGCTATCCAGCATGCATCTAGAGTATTAAGTTCATAAAGAACGGAGTAATGCATTAAGCAAGATGACATGATGTAGAGGAACTAACTCAAGCAATATGATGAAAACCCCATCATTTTATCATCGATGGCAACAATACAATATGTGCCTTGCTGCCCCTACTGTCACTGGGAAAGAACACCTCAAGATTGAACCCAAAGCTAAGCACTTCTCCCATTGCAAGAAAAACCAATCTAGTTGGCCAAACCAAATCGATAGATCGAAGAGACTTGCAAAGATATCAAATCATGCATATAAGAATTAAGAGAAGATTCAAATACTATTCATAGATAAGCTGATCATAAATCAACAGTTCATCGGATCTCAGCAAACACACTGCAAAAAAGTATTGCATTGAATACATGTCCAAGAACATCGAGGAGAACATGGTATTCAGAATCAAAGAGAGAGAAGAAGCCATCTAGCTACTAGCAATGGACCCGTAGGTCTGTGGTAAACTACTCACGCTTCATCGGAAGGGCAATGGTGTTGATGTAGAAGCCCTCTGTGATTGAATCCCCCTCCGGCAGGATGCCGGAAAAGGCCCCTAGATGGGATCTCACGGGTAAAGAAGGTTGCGGCCGTGGAAAAGTGTTTTCGTGGCTCTCTATCTTGGTTTTGGGATATATGAGCATATATAGGCGAAAAAACTAGGTCGATGGAGTCACGAGGGGCCCACAAGGGTGGGGGCGCGCCCTACCCCCTGGGTGCGCCCTCCGTCCTTGTGGCCGCCTCGTGGCTTCTCTGACTTGCACTCCAAGTCCTCTAGATGTCTTCTGGTCCAAGAAAGATTTGAAGGAAATATGCCCTAGAGGCAATAATAAAGTTATTATTTATTTCCTTATTTCATGATAAATGTTTATTATTCATGCTAGAATTGTATTAACCGAAAACATGATACATGTGTGAATACATAGACAAAACAGAATGTCACTAGTATGCCTCTACTTGACTAGCTCGTTGAATCAAAGATGGTTAAGTTTCCTAGCCATAGACATGAGTTGTCATTTGATTAACGGGATCACATCATTAGGAGAATGATGTGATTGACCTGACCCATTCCGTTAGCTTAGCACTTGATCGTTTAGTATTCTGTTATTGCTTCCTTCATGACTTATACATGTTCCTATGACTATGAGATTATGCAACTCCCGTTTACCGGAGGAACACTTTCTGTGCTACCAAACGTCACAACGTAAATGGGTGATTATAAAGGTGCTCTACAGGTGTCTCCGAAGGTACTTGTTGGGTTGGCGTATTTCGAGATTAGGATTTGTCACTCCGATTGTCGGTGAGGTATCTCTGGGCCCACTCGGTAATGCACATCACTATAAGCCTTGCAAGCATTGTAACTAATGAGTTAGCTGCGAGATGATGTATTAGGGAACAAGTAAAGAGACTTGCCGGTAACGAGATTGAACTAGGTATTGAGATACTGACGATCGAATCTCGGGCAAGTAACATACCGATGCAAAGGGAACAACGTATGTTGTTATGCGGTTTGACCGATAAAGATCTTCGCAGAATATGTGGGTGTAACGCCCGGATAATTAGGCTACAGTGATCCCACGCTAATGATGCCACATCACCTCGGTTACTGTTACTAATCTCTCGTTAGTTCAAAAAACCGGTTCAAAATTCAAAATCAAAATCAGGCAAACATAAAAGTTTTCAAATATTAAAACTAAAATGTTCGGAGTGAATCAAATATTACATAGGTAATTATGGTGGAGAAACCACACCTTTATAAAATGTTTAAATACCTTAAGATGATTAAAACACCAGCAAAACAATTATTTAAATACCTTTTTTAATTAATAAAATGTCAAACTAATTTATTTGAGGACTACACTTTTTGTGGCTATGGACTAAGTTGAGATACTAATTGAGATGATAAGTGTATATTTTACTAAAACAAAAAAAGAAGTAATAGGAAACAAAACTAAAACAGAAAAGGTGAAATAAATAAAATAATAAAACAAAAATAAAATGAAAGCCCCCCCACATTGGGCCAACCGGCCCAGCTAGTTAACCAACCAGCTGGCCTAGTCACGGCCTATATGGCCTATCCCCCTGAACCCTAACTCCACCTACCCCCCACTCCACTTGATTCCCCCATCGTTCCCCTCACCCGCGCCGCCACACGCGCGCACGCTCAGTGGAGCGGGCGACCGACACCCGAGCCGCCGCTCCCTAGAGGCCGCCGCCCGCCGGCGCCGAGCACCGCCACCCCCGGCCTCCTCCTCGCGGCTCCCAACCTCCTGCGCCGCATCCCCATCCTCCTCCCCACCGGACGGCGCTCGCCCCCGACAACCGCGTCGACCCCGACGCCCACCGGACCCCGCCGCCGCCCGGAGCTACCATGATGGTCTGCCTCCCCGCCGGAACGACGTCTCCGACCTCCTCCTCGGGCCCCACTGCCCCGTTCGCTACAACACCCCGTGAGCTCCCCCTTCTCCTCCGTTAGCCCCTGTGGTCGAGCACGCTCTCCCGCCGGCCTGTGCACAACCGCATCGCCGCACCCCTGCTCCTGGCCGCGCCGAAGTGCGCGCGTTCGCGCGCCACGCGCCCGTGCCTCCTGCTTCCTCGTGCGCCCCACACTGGCCACGCCCGCGCGCTGGCTTACTGCCTCACGCCGGCCCCCACCCCGCTCCCCGCGCTGCAGCCTGCTTGCTGCGCCGCCGCTGCTAGTGCCGATGCTGCCCGCGCGCGCCCCACTCTGCCTGGCCGCTTGCCTCGCCCAACCGCGACGCCTCCAGTCGTCGCGCCCACGACCTCCCCTCACGCTCGCCTGCGCCGACGCGAGTCCTGGTCGCCCGACGCCCCGCTCCGGCCACTGTCGCCGGCGCTGGGCCCTGCGCCGGCCCCCTTCACCCGCTGGCCGCAGTGCCCTGTCGGGCGGGCTGGCGCCCGTCGCCCGTTCGGGTTGTGCCCGTAGCCCACACCCGCTATGGCCCCCTTGCCTATGACATATGGGGCCCACCCCCAGAAAAAAAGGAATAAAAGTAAAAAAAATAAATAAATAATGATTTAAAATAAATAAATAAATAAATAAATAATAAAATTAATTAATTAATTAAGATAATTAATTAACTTAATCAATCCTATTAATATTAACTAATTAAGATTTATTAACCTAATAATTAATTAACCTAATTAACTACTGTTAATTAGCTAACAACCCCTGACAGGTGGGACCCACCTGTCAGGTTGACCAGGTCAACGGTCAACGTTGACTGCTGATGTCATGCTGATGCATTAATTAAATTAATTTATTAAATTCTAAAGATGATTTAAATCTTTAAAATTTAATATAAAATAAACCGTAGCTCGGATGGAAAAACTTTGTACATGAAAGTTGCTCAGAACGACGAGACGAATCCGAATACGTAGTCCGTTTGTCAGCCACACGTTCCTAGCATAGCGAACATGGAACTTTCCCCCTTCGGTCCGGCTGTCCGAAAACGCGAAACATCGGGAATACTTTCCCGGATGTTCCCCCCTTCGCCGGTACCACCTACTGCCGCGTTAGGGCACACCTAGCACCGCTCATTGTCATGTCACGCATCGTCATGCTTATGTTTGCATTGTATTTACTGTTTCTTCCCCCTCTTCTCTCCGGTAGACTACGAGACTGACGCTGCTGCTGCCCAGTTCGACTACGGAGTTGACGATCCCTCCTACTTGCCAGAGCAATCAGGCAAGCCCCCCCCCCCTTGATCACCAGATATTGCCTATTCTTCTCTATACTGCTTGCATTAGAGTAGTGTAGCATGTTACTGCTTTCTGTTAATCCTATCCTGATGCATAGCCTGTCATTGTTGCTACAGTTGTTACCCTTACCTGCTATCCTACTGCTTAGTATAGGATGCTAGTGTTCCATCAGTGGCCCTACACTCTTGTCTGTCTGCCATGCTATACTACTGGGCCGTGATCACTTTGGGAGGTGATCACGGGTATATACTATATACTTTATATACATGACACATGTGGTGACTAAAGTCGGGTCGGCTCGTTGAGTACCCGCAAGTGATTTTGATGAGGGGGCTGAAAGGACAGGTGGCTCCTTCCTGGTAGAGGTGGGCCTGGGTTCCTAACGGCCCCCGACTGTTACTTTGTGGCGGAGCGACAGGGCAGGTTGAGACCACCCAGGAGAGAGGTGGGCCTAGCCCTGGTCGGCGTCCGCGGTTACTTCAAATAACACGCTTAACGAGTTCTGGGTATTTGATCTGAGTCTGGCCATTTGGTCTATACGCACTAACCATCTACGCGGGAGTAGTTATGGGTATCCCGGCGTCGTGGTATCAGCCAAAGCTCTTCTTGACGTCAGCGACGGAGCGGCGCGCGCCGGATTGGACTAGAACGCCTGCTAGGCTAGGTCTGCTTCCGGCCGCGTACGCAACGTGCAGGTGTGCAATGGGCGATGGGCCCAGACCCCTGCGCGCATAGGATTTAGACCGGCGTGTTGACCTCTCTGTTGAGCCTAGGTGGGGCTGCGACGTGTTGATCTTACGAGGCCGGGCATGACCCAGGAAAGTGTGTCCGGCAAAATGGGATCGAGCGTGTTGGGTTATGTGGTGCACCCCTGCAGGGAAGTTTATCTATTCGAATAGTCGTGTCCCTCGGTAAAAGGACGACCCGGAGTTGTACCTTGATCTTATGACAACTAGAACTAGATACTTAATAAAACACACCCTTCCAAGTGCCAGATATAACCCGGTGATCACTTTCTAACAGGGTGACGAGGAGGGGATCGCCGGGTAGGATTATGCTATGCGACGCTACTTGGAGGACTTCAATCTACTCTCTTCTACATGCTGCAAGATGGAGATGGCCAGAAGCGTAGTCTTCGACAGGACTAGCTATCCCCCTCTTATTCTGGCATTCTGCAGTTCAGTCCACTGATATGCCCCTTTACACATATACCCATGCATATGTAGTGTAGCTCCTTGCTTGCGAGTACTTTGGATGAGTACTCACGGTTGCTTTCCTTCCTCTTTTCCCCCTTTCCTTTCTACCTGGTTGCCGCAACCAGATGCTGGAGTCCAGGAGCTAGAGACCCCGAGGATGATTCTACGTGGAGTTCGGCTTCGAGGAGTAGTTAGGAGGTCCTAGGCAGGAGGCCTTGCCTTTTCGATGGTTGCTACTTTTGTGCTAGCCTTCTTAAGGCAAAGTTGTTTAACTTATGTTTGTACTCAGATATTGTTGCTTCCGCTGACTCGTCTATGATCGAGCACTTGTATTCGAGCCCTCGAGGCCCCTGGCTTGTATTATGATGCTTGTATGACTTATTTATGTTGTAGAGTTGTGTTGTGATATCTTCCTGTGAGTCCCTGATCTTGATCGTACACATTTGCGTGCATGATTAGTGTACGGTCAAATCGGGGGCGTCACAGTGGGACCCAATATGAGCATCCAGGTTCCGCTATTGGTTATTGACCGGAGACGTGTCTCGGTCATGTCTACATAGTTCTTGAACCCGTAGGGTCCGCACGCTTAAAGTTCGATGACGGTTATATTATGAGTTTATATGTTTTGATGTACCGAAGGTAGTTCAGAGTCCCGGATGTGATCACGGACATGATGAGGAGTCTCGAAATGGTCGAGACGTAAAGATCGATATACTGGACGACTATGTTTGGACACCGGAATGGTTCCGGGAGGTTTCGGGCATATACCGGAGTACCGGGGGTTACCGGAACCCCCCCCCCCCCGGGAAGCTATTGGGCCTTATGGGCCTTAGTGGAGAAGAGAGAGGGCAGCCAGGAGGTGGCGCGCGGCCCCCCTTGCCCCAGTCCGAATTGGACAAGGGAAGGGGGCGGCGGTGAAGGAAATATGCCCTAGAGGCAATAATAAAGTATTATATATTTCCTTATATCATAAAAAATGTTTATCATTCATGCTAGAATTGTATTAACCGGAAACATAATACATGTGTGAATACATAGACAAACAGAGTGTCACTAGTATGCCTCTGCTTGACTAGCTCGTTAA
The DNA here is from genome assembly GCF_018294505.1 of Triticum aestivum. Lineage (NCBI taxonomy): Eukaryota > Viridiplantae > Streptophyta > Magnoliopsida > Poales > Poaceae > Triticum > Triticum aestivum. Next base: position 235,220,760 of record NC_057808.1, on the reverse strand, counting down.
TCAAAGATGGTTATGTTTCCTAGCCATAGACATGAGTTGTCATTTGATTAACGGGATCACCTCATTAGGAGAATGACGTGATTGACATGACCCATTACGTTAGCTTAGCACCCGATCGTTTAGTATGTTGCTATTGCTTTCTTCATGACTTATACATGTTCCTATGACTATGAGATTATGCAACTCCCGTTTACCGGAGGAACACTTTGTGTGCTACCAAATGTCACAACGTAACTGGGTGATTATAAAGGTGCTCTACAGGTGTCTCCAAAGGTACTTGTTGGGTTGGCGTATTTCGAGATTAGGATTTGTCACTCCGATTGTCGGAGAGGTATCTCTGGGCCCACTCGGTAATGCACATCACTATAAGCCTTGCAAGCATTGTGACTAATGAGTTAGTTGCGGGATGATGCATTACGGAACGAGTAAAGAGACTTGCCGGTAACGAGATTGAACTAGGTATCGAGATACCGACGATCGAATCTCGGGCAAGTAACATACCGATGACAAAGGGAACAACGTATGTTGTTATGCTGTCTGACCGATAATGATCTTCGTAGAATATGTGGGAGCCAATATGGGCATCCAGGTCCCGCTATTGGTTATTGACCGGAGAGGTGTCTCGGTCATGTCTACATAGTTCTCGAACCCAAAGGGTCCGCACGCTTAAAGTTACGATGACAGTTTTATTATGAGTTTATATGTTTTGATGTACCGAAGGTTGTTCGGAGTCCCGGATGTGATCATGGACATGACGAGGAGTCTCGAAATGGTCGAGACGTAAAGATTGATATATTGGACGACTATATTCGGACACCGGAAGTGTTCCGGAGAAGTTTCGGATTAAACCGGAGTGCCGGAGGGTTACCGGAACCCCCCGGGGAAGTATTGGGCCTTAGTGGGCCTTGAGGGGAGAGAGAGGGCAGCAGCCAGGAGGTGGTGCGCCCCCTCCCAGGAGGAGTCCTAGTTGGACTAGGAGAGGGGGGCGCAGCCCCCTTTCCCTCTCCCTCTCCCTCTCTTTCCTTCCCCCCTTCTTTTCCTAGTAGGACTAGGAAAGGGGAGTCCTACTCCTACTAGGAGGAGGACTCCCCCCCTCTCCTTGGCGCGCCCATAGGCAGCCGGCCTCCCCCTTGCTCCTTTATATACGGGGGCAGGGGGGCACCTCTAAACACACTTGATATACGATATTTTAGCCGTGTGCGGTGCCCCCCTCCACCAGATTACACCTCGATAATACCGTCGCAGAGCTTAGGCGAAGCCCTGCGTCGGTGGAACATCATCATCGTCACCACGCCGTCGTGCTGACGAAACTCTCCCTCAACACTCGGCTGGATCGGAGTTCGAGGGAAGTCATCGAGCTGAACGTGTGTAGAACTTCGGAGGTGCCGTGCGTTCGGTACTTGATCGGTCGGATCGTGAAGACGTATGACTACATCAACCGCGTTGTGATAACGCTTCCGCTGTCGGTCTACGAGGGTACGTGGACAACACTCTCCCCTCTCGTTGCTATGCATCACCATGATCTTGCGTGTGCGTAGGAATTTTTTTGAAATTACTACGTTCCCCAACAAGCGGCCCCCCTCTCCTTCCTTCTCTCCACCTCCTCCTTCCCCCTTCTCCTTCTTGGAATAAGAAAGGGGGGACAAACCTACTTGGAGTAGGATTGCCCCCCTTGGGCGCGCCACTCCCCTTGGCCGGCCCTCTCCTCCTCCCCCCCTTTATATACAGAGGAGGGGGCACCCCATAGACACAACAATTGATCTCTTGATCTCTTAGCCGTGTGCGGTGCCCCCTCCACCATAATCCACCTCGATCATATCGTAGCGGTGCTTAGGCGAAGCCCTGCGTCGGTAGCATCATCATCACCGTCATCACGCCGTCGTGCTGACGGAACTCTCCCTCGAAGCTCTGCTGGATTGGAGTTCGTGGGACGTCATCAAGCTGAACGTGTGCTGAACTCGGAGGTGTCGTGCGTTCGGTACTTGGATCGGTCGGATCGTGAAGACGTACGACTACATCAACCGCGTTGTGCTAACGCTTCCGCTTTCGGTCTACGAGGGTACGTGGACACACTCTCCCCTCTCGTTGCTGTGCATCACCATGACCCTGTGTGTGCGTAGGAAATTTTTGAAATTACTACGTTCCCCAACAGTGGCATCCGAGCCTGGTTTTATGCGTAGATGTTATATGCACGAGTAGAACACAAGTGAGTTGTGGGCGATACAAGTCATACTTCTTACCAGCATGTCATACTTTGGTTCGGCGCTATTGTTGGATGAAGCGGCCCGGACCGACATTACGCGTACGCTTACGCGAGACTGGTTCTACCGACGTGCTTTGCACACAGGTGGCTGGCGGGTGTCAGTTTCTCCAACTTTAGTTGAACCGAGTATGGCTACGCCCGGTCCTTGATAAGGTTAAAACAGCACTAACTTGACGAACTATCGTTGTGGTTTTGATGCGTAGGTAAGAATGGTTCTTGCTCAACCCGTAGCAGCCACGTAAAACTTGCAACAACAAAGTAGAGGACGTGTAACTTGTTTTTGCAGGGCATGTTGTGATGTGATATGGTCAAGACATGATGCTATATTTTATTGTATGAGATGATCATGTTTTGTAACCGAGTTATCGGCAACTGGCAGGAGCCATATGCTTGTCGCTTTATTGTATGCAATGCAATCGCCCTGTAATTGCTTTACTTTATCACTAAGCGGTAGCGATAGTTGTAGAAGCAATAGTTGGCGAGACGACAACGATGCTACGATGGAGATCAAGGTATCGCGCCGGTGACGATGGTGATCATGACGGTGCTTCGAAGATGGAGATCACAAGCACAAGATGATGATGGCCATATCATATCACTTATATTGATTGCATGTGATGTTTATCTTTTATGCATCTTATTTTGATTAGATCGATGGTAGCATTATAAGATGATCTCTCACTAAATTTCAAGGTATAAGTGTTCTCCCTAAGTATGCACCGTTGCGAAAGTTCTTCGTGCTGAGACACCACGTGATGATCGGGTGTGATAGGCTCTACGTTCAAATACAACGGGTGCAAGATAGTTTTGCACACGCGGAATACTCAGGTTAAACTTGACGAGCCTAGCATATGCAGATATGGCCTTGGAACACTGAGACCAAAAGGTCGAGCGTGAATCATATAGTAGATATGATCAACATAGTGATATTCACCATTGAAAACTACTCCATCTCATGTGATGATCGGACATGGTTTAGTTGATTTGGATCACGTGATCACTTAGATGATTAGAGGGATGTCTATCTAAGTGGGAGTTCTTAAGTAATATGATTAAATTGAACTTAAATTTATCATGAAATTAGTCCTGATAGTATTGGCATATATATGTTGTAGATCAATAGCTCGCGTTTAGCTCCCCTGTTTTATTTTGATATGTTCCTAGAGAAAACTAAGTTGAAAGATGTTAGTAGCAATGATGCGGACTTGGTCCGTGATCTGAGGATTAACCTCATTGCTGCACAGAAGTATTATGTCCTTAATGCATCGCTAGGTGACAGAACTATTGCAGGAGCAGATGCAGACGTTATGAACGTTTGACAAAAGCTCGGTATGATGACTACTTGATAGTTTAGTGCACCATGCCTTACGGCTTAGAATCGGGGCTTCAAAGACATTTTTGAAACGCCACAGAGCATATGAGATGTTCCAAGAGTTGAAATTGGTATTTCATACTCATGCCCGTATCGAGAGGTATGAGACCTCTGACAGTACTTTGCCTACAAGATGGAGGAGAATAGCTCAACCAGTGAGCATGTGCTCAGATTGTCTGGGTACTACAATTGCTTGAATCAAGTGGGAGTTAATCTTCCAGATAAGATAGTAATTGACAAAGTTCTCTAGTCACTATCACCAAGTTACTAGAACTTGGTGATGAACTGTAATATGCAAGGGATGACAAAAACAATTCCCAAGCTCTTCGCGATGCTAAAATCGGCGAAGGTAGAAATCAAGAAAAACATCAAGTGTTGATGGTTGACAAGACCACTAGTTTCAACAAAAAGCGTAAAGTAAGTTGCTACTCAAGTGAAGAAGCCCAAGTCTGGACCTAAGCCTGAGACTAAGTGCTTCTACTGCAAAGGGACTGGTCACTGGAAGCGGAAACTACCCCAAGTAATTGGCGGATAAGAAGGATGGCAAAGTGAACAAAGGTATATTTGATATACATGTTATTGATGTGTACTTTACTAGTGTTTATAGCAACCCCTCGGTATTTGATACTGGTTCAGTTGCTAAAAGTAGTAACTCGAAACGGAAGTTGCAGAATGAACAGAAACTAGTTAAGGGTGAAGTGACGATGTGTGTTGGAAGTAGTTCCAAGATTGATATGATCATCATCGCACACTCCCTATACTTTCGGGATTAGTGTTGAACCTAAATAAATGTTATTTGGTGCTTGCGTTAAGCATGAATATGATTTGATCATGTTTATTGCAATACGGTTATTCATTTAAAGTCAAAGAATAATTGTTGTTCTGTTTACATGAATAAAACCTTCAATGGTCATACACCCAAGGTGAATGGTTTATTGAATCTTGGTCGTAGTGATACACATATTCATAATATTGAAGCCAAAAGATGCAAAGTTAATAATGATAGTGCAACTTATTTGTGGAACTGCCGTTTAGGTCATATTGGTGTAAAGTGCATGAAGAAAATCCATGCAGATGGGCTTTTGGAATCACTTGATTATGAATCAGTTGATGCTTGCGAACCATGCCTCATGGGCAAGATGACTAAGACTCCGTTCTCCGGAACAATGGAGCGAGCTACTGACTTATTGAAATAATACATACTAATGTATGCGATCTGATGAGTGTTGAGGCTCGTGGCGGGTATCATTATTTTCTGACCTTCACAGATGATTTGAGAAGACATGGGTATATCTTCTTGATGAAACATAAGTCTGAAACATTTGAAAAGTTCAAAAGAATTTCAGAGTGAAGTGTAAAATCATCGTAACAAGAAAATAAAGTTTCTACGATCTGATCGCGGAGACGGATATTTGAGTTACGAGTTTGGTCTTCATTTGAAACAATGTGAAATAGTTTCGCAACTCACGCCACCTGGAACACCACAGCGTAATGGTCTGTCCGAACATCGTAACCGCACTTTATTAGATATGGTGCGATCTATGATGTCTCTTACCGATTTACCACTATCGTTTTGGGGTTATGCATTAGAGACAGCTGCATTCACGTTAAAAAGGGCACCATCTAAATCCGTTGAGACGACACCAAATGAAGTGCGTTTTAGCAAGAAACCTAAGATGTCGTTTCTTAAAGTCTGGGGTTGCAATGCTTATGTGAAAAAGGTTTCATCCTAATAAGCTCAAACCCAAATCGGACAAGTGCGTCTTCATAGGATACCCAAAATGTTGGGTACACCTTCTACCACAGATCCAAAGGCAAGATCTTTGTTGCTAAGAATGGATCCTTTCTAGAGAAGGAGTTTCTCTCGAAAGAAGTGAGTGGGAGGAAAGTAGAACTTGATGAGGTAATTGTACCTTTTCTTCAATTGAAAAGTAGCTCATCACTGAAATCAGTTCCAGTGACGCCTACACGAATTAGTGAGGAAGTTAATGATGATGATCATGAAACTTCAGATCAAGTTTCTACCGAACCTCGTAGGTCAACCAGAGTAAGATCCGCACCAGAGTGGTAATCCTGTTCTGGAGGTCATGTTACTTGACCATGATGAACCTACAAACTATGAGGAAGCGATGATGAGCCCAGATTCCGCGAAATGGCTTGAGGCCATGAAATCTGAGATGGGATCCATGTATGAGAACAAAGTGTGGACTTTGGTTGACTTGCCCGATGATCGGCAAGCCATTGAGAATAAATGGATCTTCAAGAGGAATACGAACGCTGATAGTAGTGTTACTATCTACAAAGCTCGAATTGTCGCAAAAAGGTTTTCGACAAGTTCAAGGTGTTGACTACGATGAGATTTCCTCACTCATAGCGATGCTTAAGTATGTCTGAATCATGTTAGCAAATTGCCGCATTTTATGAAATCTGGCAAATGGATAAACAATACTGCATTCCTTAATGGATTTATTAAAGAAGAGTTGTATATGATACAACCAGAAGGTTTTGTCAATCCTAAAGGTGCTAACAAAATATGCAAGCTCCAACGATCCATCGATGGACTGGTGCAAGCATCTCGGAGTTGGAATATACGCTTTGATAAGTTGATCAAAGCATATAGTTTTAATACAGACTTGCGATGAAGCCTGTATTTACAAGAAAGTGAGTGGGAGCACTACAACATTTCTGATAAGTATATGTGAATGACATATTGTTGATAGGAAATAATGTAGAATTATTCTGCAAAGAATAAAGGAGTGTTTGAAAGGAGTTTTTCAAAGAATGACCTCGGTGAAGCTGCTTACATATTGAGCATCAAGATCTATAGAGCTAGATCAAGACGCTTGATAAGTTTTTTCAATGAGTACATACCTTGACAAGATTTTGAAGTAGTTCAAAATGGAACAGTCAAAGAAAGAGTTCTTGCATGTGTTACAAGGTGTGAAATTGAGTGAGACTCAAAGCCCGACCATGGCAGAAGATAGAAAGAGAATGAAAGTCATTCCCTATGCCTCAGCCATAGGTTCTATAAAGTATGCCATGCTGTGTACCAGACCTATTGTATACCCTACACTGATTTTGGCAAGGGAGTACAATAGTGATCTAGGAGTAGATCACTGGACAGCGGTCAAAATTATCCTTAGTGGAATAAGGAAATATTTCTCGGTTATGAAGGTGATAAAGAGTTCATCGTAAAGAGTTACGTCGATGCAAGCTTTGACACCGATCTGGATGACTCTAAGTCTCGATCTAGATACATATTGAAAGTGGGAGCTATTAGCTAGAGTAGCTCCGTGCAGAGCATTGTAGACATAGAAATTTGCAAAATACTTACGGATCTGAATGTGACAGACCCGTTGACTAAAATTATCACACAAGCAAAACATGATCACACCTTAGTACTCTTTGGGTGTTAATCACATAGCGATGTGAACTAAATTACTGACTCTAGTAAACCCTTTGGGTGTTGGTCACATGTCGATGTGAACTATGGGTGGTAACCACATAAAGATGTGAACTATTGATGTTAAATCACATGGCGATGTGAACTAGATTATTGACTCTAGTGCAAGTGGGAGACTGAAGGAAATATGCCCTAAAGGCAATAATAAAGTTATTATTTATTTCCTTATTTCATGATAAATGTTTATTATTCATGCTAGAATTGTATTAACCGAAAACATGATACATGTGTCAATACATAGACAAAACAGAATGTCACTAGTATGCCTCTACTTGACTAGCTCGTTGAATCAAAGATGGTTAAATTTCCTAGCCATAGACATGAGTTGTCATTTGATTAACGGGATCACATCATTAGGAGAATGATGTGATTGACTTGACCCATTCCGTTAGCTTAGCACTTGATCGTTTAGTATTCTGCTATTGCTTCCTTCATGACTTATACATGTTCCTATGACTATGAGATTATGCAACTCCCGTTTACCGGAGGAACACTTTCTGTGCTACCAAACGTCACAACGTAAATGGGTGATTATAAAGGTGCTCTACAGGTGTCTCCGAAGGTACTTGTTGGGTTGGCGTATTTCGAGATTAGGATTTGTCACTCCGATTGTCGGTGAGGTATCTCTGGGCCCACTCGGTAATGCACATCACTATAAGCCTTGCAAGCATTGTAACTAATGAGTTAGCTGCGGGATGATGTATTAGGGAACAAGTAAAGAGACTTGCCGGTAACGAGATTGAACTAGGTATTGAGATACTGACGATCGAATCTCGGGCAAGTAACATACCGATGACAAAGGGAACAACGTATGTTGTTATGCGGTTTGACTGATAAAGATCTTCGCAGAGTATGTGGGACCCAATATGAGCATCCAGGTTCCGCTATTGGTTATTGACCGGAGACGTGTCTCGGTCATGTCTACATAGTTCTCGAACCCGTAGGGTCCGCACGCTTAAAGTTCGATGACGGTTATATTATGAGTTTATATGTTTTTATGTACCGAAGGTAGTTCGGAGTCCCGGATGTGATCACGGACATGATGAGGAGTCTCGAAATGGTCGAGACGTAAAGATCGATATACTGGACGACTATGTTTGGACACCGGAATGGTTCCGGGAGGTTTCGGGCATATACCGGAGTACCGGGGGTTACCGGAACCCCCCGGGGAAGCTATTGGGCCTTATGGGCCTTAGTGGAGAAGAGAGAGGGCAGCCAGGAGGTGGCACGCATCCCCCCTTGCCCCAGTCCAAATTGGACAAGGGAAGGGGGCGGCGGCCCCCCTCTCCTTCCTTCTCTCCACCTCCTCCTTCCCCCTTCTCCTTCTTGGAATAGGAAAGGGGGGACAAACCACCTTGGAGTAGGATTGCCCCCCCTAGGGCGCGTCTCTCCCCTTGGCCGGCCCTCTCCTCCCCCCCTTTATATACGGAGGAGGGGGGCACCCCATAGACACCACAATTGATCTCTTGATCTCTTAGCCGTGTGCGGTGCCCCCCTCCACCATAATCCACCTCAATCATATCGTAGCGGTGCTTAGGCGAAGCCCTGCGTCGGTAGCATCATCATCACCGTCATCACGCCGTCGTGTTGACGAACTCTCCCTCGAAGCTCTGCTGGATCGGAGTTCGTGGGACGTCATCGAGCTGAACGTGTGCTGAACTCGGAGGTGCCGTGCGTTCGGTACTTGGATCGGTCGGATCATGAAGACGTACGACTACATCAACCGCGTTGTGCTAACGCTTCCGCTTTCGGTCTACGAGGGTACGTGGACACACTCTCCCCTCTCGTTGCTATGCATCACCATGATCTTGTGTGTGCGTAGGAAATTTTTGAAATTACTACGTTGCCCAGCAAAATCATCGTGAAAGTTTTATTCCGTTTGGACTCCGTTTGGTATTCCTTTTCTGCGAAACTCTAAAACAAGGAAAAAACAGGAACTGTCACTGGGCTCTAGGTTAATAGGTTAGTCCCGAAAATAATATAAAATAGCATATTAATGCATATAAAACATCCAAAACAGATAATATAATAGCATGGAACAATAAAAAATTATAGATATGTTGGAGATGTATCAAGTTCCCGAAAAAATTTGTCGTGCGAGAAGAAGCACATGCTATGCCAGCCATGCCAGAGTCGGAATCCTCATCGGATTCGTCAGCTTCTTCAAAGGCAGACGATTCTTCTTCATCAGAATCCATCTCCTTGCTGATGTACGCCTTGGCCTTGCGAGAGTTATTCTTGCGGTTGGAGGAGGACATGGAAGGGTTCCTTGAGGAAGATCTTAACGAAGATTTTGATGTGGATTTGTCCTTCTTCTTGAAGAATTTCTTCGTTTTCTTCTCATCATCGGAGTCGTAGTTCTTGCTCTTTCTTTTTCCTCGGTAGTTGCCAGAATCATATCTTCCACTTGCACGGTTTCCAGCTTCCCAGAGAGGGCAATCCAAAATGAAGTGTCCAGGCTTTTTGCACTTGAAGCAGGTGTATTCTCCAGTGGGTTTTTATGAAGATTTTCACCCGCCAGAATTGCTTGAACTTTGATTCTGAAACTGGCTCTTCCTGTGAAGTCTCTGGAACTTTTTGTGATTAGTGCAAGATCTTTGCTGAGCCTTTCTGGATCATCTGAATCTTCTTCGACATTTCCATCTGAGGAAGAATCAGTTGCATCCTTGAGGGCATGAGTTTTGCGCTAACTCGACCCGTAGAGATCTCTTTTATTTTCTTCTTGTTACTCGTGGGTGTTCAGTCTTTCCATGATATCAGCAGAGTCGAGGATTTTGAAATCAGCTCGTTCAAGAATCATCAAGACAAGGGTGTCGAATTAACTTTCAAGTGATCGAGGTAGTTTCTTCACAACTTCATGGTTAGTGATGTCTTTGGCGCCGAGACCTTGAAGCTCATTTGCTATGTCACTGAGACGGTAAAAGGTTTGCTGACAGCTTTCTTTTCCAATGTGCTTGAAGCGATTTAATTTCGGCCGAAGTGTATCGATTTGAGCTTCTTTCTGAGTTGAAACTCCTTCATTGATCTTCTCGAGGACGTGCCACAAATCCTTCGCGGTTTCACACTGGCGATACCGAAGAAATTGCGCTCGAGAGAGATGGAAACCAATTTCATCTTTGGCTTGAGCATCCATCTGAATGAGTTTCTTCTCTTCGTCAGTGGGGGCTTGAGGTATAGCAACGGTGAACCCCAACTGTACCACATTCCACATGTCATCATCTATCGGTCACAGAGGGATCTTCATCTTATCCTTCCAGAAGGGATAGTCCGTCCCATCGAAGATGGGCATCTTGAGATGCGACTTGTAGCTCACTGAAGACATACTAAACTCCAAAGTCGTTAGACTAAAATGAGCAGAGCCAAGGAGTACCTTGCTCTGATACTAATTGTAGGAACGAAGTACGTATACCAGAGGGGGTGAATGGGAGTTTTAAATTTTCTTCGAAAAACTCAAAACACTCCGAACCCGGCAGCAAAAACAAATGAAAACGAACTACAACAAGCTAAAAACTAAGTATCGAATGAAATACAACATGCATCGAAACAAAACACATGATGGAAAACATGTCGAATGGAAACACGGGTAACAGAGATAACCAGTGGTGCTCGACGGCGACAGGGAATTTGTTCGACCAGTTCGTGCTTCTGCACAAGGACTATGTCTGGTTGGAGGGGTTGTGACTTAACATGGAAGATAAACTCTCTTCACCCTATTCTCCTCGACAATCGATTCGTCAACTGATGCCGATTACTAGTGGTAGATACTTGAAGGCGATCTCCAAATCTTTATACACTTCTTCTTCGACAAACACAGTCACTCTTGGTCTCTAAAGAAATTGATACCTAACCGTCTAGAGAGTTTGCAGCTCCCAAGAGTATTAGGCGGAGCGTACTAGACTTAGATTCGAGTGATGCTGAACCACTATCTAATTCTTCGGCTCTAGGGGTTTTCCCTCCGTGGATTTTAAACTCAAATCGCTCAGAGAGTGGGTTGCTCAACAATCTTCTTAGAACCAAACGGAGCTGCCACCGGACAAAGCCGGCGTGAGGTGGCTATTTATAGCTGCAGCCTTCCCAGATGGGAAATCGCCATTTTGGACACGTGGTCCAGCCAATGGCCATGTTCACAATGGTCGGGGAGCAACAGTAACATTACTTGAGGAACAGGAAATGCTAACTCCTCGGTCAGAGGCATATCTCTCGCAGCTAAGAAGATCACAGTCTCTTGCTGGCAAGTATTTGCTCAGAACACAAAGAGATTTCTCTCACAACTTTCATAGGATTTGGATTTAGCATCAGAGAATCAAAGTTTCGAACACTATACCCCTCTTAATAGTACGGTGGTCCTATGACTCAATAAAAAGAAGAAAAACAACGAAACAAATGCTACGTCTTCACTTCGTCTTCATTATCCTCGGACGCAGTCATTTTCTTCGGACAGACACCGAACTAATTGCTTCTCGTTAGCAATTTTTAGGGGTCACTCTTGTTAACATCATGTTTGGTGATAACCTTCCCTGCAACACAGGGAGATTATCTTCATTGTTTGCATCAAACTCCTCGATATCGCAGGGACCTGTTACTCTATCTGCACTAGCAAACACATAAGTCCCATACTGTTTATGTCAACAAACTCCAAAACATAAGGGGGCTATCATTGCACCAACAGAACCAACTCAAAAAGTGGTAAATTTTGAGCATGGGGCTTCCAATAGTGTCTATTGGAAAAGGTTTGAAGTCGAAATGATTAAAAAAATGAGTTGTGTGTGTAAGGAGACAGCTCTCTTTTGAAAATCGTACACTTGGTGGGAGAGTGGCCGGTTTTGTACACGACATGTATGAAGTTCTTGCTGCAACACGCTCAAAGTTTTACCACGCCCTACAGGTGTCCAATGAAGACACTATGCAAAGTTTCATCCCTTTCTGATCTCGTTTGCACGCTCAATGTTTTTTGCCATTTTTAGTTCCCAGAAAATCAATTAATGCCGTGAAAATAGCAAAGCAACTAAAAAAGTGGTAAATTTTGAGCATGGGGCTTCCAATAGTGTCTATTACTCATGGATAAAGTTTGAAGTAGAAATGATTTCAAAAAATGAGTTGTGTGCGTAAGGCGGCAGCTCTCATTCAAAACGCTTACATTTGGTGGGAGAGTGTTCGGTTTTGTACAGGACGTTCATCAAGTTCTTGCCGCAATGCTCTCAGATTTTAGCACACCCTACAGGTGCCCAATGAAGACACCATGCAAAGTTACACCCCTTTCCTACCTCGTTTGCACACTCAATGTTTTTTTGCCCTTTTTATTTGCTAGAAAATCAATTAATGCCGCAAAAATAGTAAACCAACTCAAAAAGTGGTAAATTTTGAGCATGGCGCTTACAATATATAGTGTCTATTACTCATGGAAAAAGTTTTAAGTCCAAATGATTTAAAAAATGAGTTGTGTGTATAGGGCGGTGGTTCTCATTCGAAATTCCTACACTTGGTGGGAGAGTGTCCGGTACAGGTGTCCAATGAAGACACCGTGCAAAGTTTCATCCATTTTCGACCTTGTTTGCACGCTTAAAGTTTTGTCCTTTTTAGTTGCCAGAAAATCAATTAATGCCACAAAAATAGCGAACCAAGTCAAAAGGTATTAAATTTTGAGCACGGGTCTCTGGATGTTGTGTACTAATAATGTGGCGGGCGCTATTTTTGATTTTATGCATTATGACTCATAATTGTCACACTAAATTTTAGCACATGCAACAAATGGATTTCGGACAACCATCTTCTTTGGACACCGCCACTAAGCGTTGTAAAAAGGGCAAAACTAGAAAGAAGAAATCGGCCAATGAACGTTCCGCCGATAAGGCACCAAAAGAACATGTGGTGAATGTTTCAGCCGGTTGGCTCGTATGGCGAATGTTTCAGCCCGGTCAACCGATGTTACCACCAGACAAGTTGAGCGCACTCAGCATCGAAACTCAACTTCTACACAGTGACGTGGTTGCTAGGTCAGGAAAGGGTGAGATTTATTACACTGCCAATGTTAAAAATGGTCTTGGATTTGTCGACGCGTTCTCTATTGATAAAATATATCTCGGGTTTGAGTATGTGGTCAACAATAATATTTTCTACGTGGACGTAGTCGGGGCATACTTTATGAGGCTTTGGTCGCTCTGGCATGCTCCCCTGTCATCGTCGTCCGAGCCGTTGTTATCGTCGTCGTCGGGCTTCGGGCAGCGAAAGGGTGCGGCGTCGCGGCAGGGCCTTCTGGTATCCGCCTGACGCTCGTGGATGCTCCGCTCGGCTTCCTCCTGCGTAGGGCGTAGTGCAGCCACGGCCACCAACGACGTGGGCGGGGGGAGAGGGCGGTGGGCCTTGGAGGAGGCGGCATTGGTGGTGGCGATCTCATCGAGAGACGACTCTTCACCATACTTGATCTCGCCGAGAAACGACTCTTCGCCATACTTGGCCATCTCCCCGTCGAGGCGGCAGAGACAGCGCTTGCTCGTCTTCACCGTCATTATGAATTGGTGCTTGGCCCATGTGTACGCCAGGTTCGGGTCCGCCGCGATGAGTGGTGGCGGGACGTTGGAGTTCGCAAAAACCGACCGGCGCGCCGCGTTGCGCCTGTCCCGACGGCGCTGCTCGCTATCCGCGTACTCCTGCGCCGTTAGGGCGCTCCGGTACGAAGAGTTGTTGTCGCCGCGGAGGGAGTGGTGAATGCGATCGCATGCCTTGCGGTGATCGCATGAGGGTAGGGAAGCAGCGGTCGGCGTTCCTCCTTGACGTGGCGGGCGGCGGAGAACGCCGCTCCTCTTCATGCGGCAGGGCAGCGAAGAGAGCCGCTCCTCCTTGGTGCGCCGGGGTAGTGAGAGGGGCTCCTTCTTGGTGCGGCATCCAATTTGTACGCCGCGTTTGCGCGGGGGAGAGAGCGGAGGGGAGGAGGGCTCCGGCCTTCACATAGAGGAGTGGCTCCGGTGGCGCCACAGGGCCGTTGACATGGAGGAGGGAGCGAAGGAGCATCACCTCCATCTGATGCTTGTACTCCTCGTCCGTGACCGCCCACACCAGCATGGACTGCTACTGCAGCGGCAGGTCCTCCTTATCGCCAAAGGAGATGACGATCTCCACCATCTGTGAGGAGCCGCCCGTCGATGAGGACGACGACATCGGAGGTCGAGGGACGCGTCGCCAAGATCCTCTGGAGCAGCTTGCTGGTCCGGAGCCTTCGCCTGCGGGCGCTGAGGCCCACGACTTGCCCATCATCAGACCGCCAGAGTTATCGAGGAAGAAGGGGGGAGGAGGATGCATGTGCGAAGCGATGCGGTGAGTGCGATGTGGACGGTGCCGGAGCACGGCTTATAAAGCTATGGCCATGCCATGCGAACGCATGGTCAACTGCTTCAATGCGGCGCAGTGGCCGGAGTTGGTTCCTCAGGAGGCTACGCCCGCATTGAAGCAGCGGCTCCAGAGAGGTCGTGTCGATCAACGCCGCCTTCCCGTCCTCACATCACACGGCATCAGTGCCGGCCACTGCGTTCTCTTGGTCGGCATTGATGTGGCACAGTAAGCAACGCGTGCATCGGAAGAAAAAGCTGGTGAAGCAGGTGGGGTTATTTGGTGGGCCAGTGTAGTCAGGAGCGGGCGTGGCAGCGATCTCGAAGCGCAAAGCCCCCTCCACTTTGTCTCCGATTTGCAGGATAAAGCACGTCCGGACTGCCGGTGGACCAATACATACCCACGTTGAATGACACAACAGTATAACACGACCAGACCGCGCGGTCCGCGATCCAGACGTATGTGGACGATTTGAGGGTCCAACGTTGGAGATGCTCTTATCAGGTCATCTATCTTTAGTAATGGACTTACGGTGTCCCCCATTCAGTGTGCTCATAATAGCTAGCTCTGAACACATATCTCTAAGTAGTACAACTATGTCTCCCAAAAAAAACGTAGTACAGCGACTAGCTAGTTAATTACTACTACTACTAGTATAATACATGTGATGTGATGACAGCAACTTGCTGAATTTGGGATTACAACTAGTGGTACGAGTCCTGACCCACAGCCGCCACGAGTTTGTCGTACATGCTCTGTGTATAAAACTACATATACCATGCATATCAAACTACATATATATACTTGGATAACCGATGTTTGCAACCATACACGACTGCCTAGGGACGTACTACACGCACGAATCTACTTACGTTTTCTTTTTCTTTTCTTTTTTGCGGGAGCCTACCAACTTACGTTATATGTGTACTTTGAGATAGCAACTTACGTTATATGTGTACTTTAATACGAATAGATGTTGGTGGGTAGCTAGGGAGAGCTTATCTAACGATACATGAAACATCTCACGCAATAATACTAGCTGCCCACTGATACCTTTCACACAATAATACTACTAGATGTCATTGAAGCCTAGCTAAAGTGTTTATCTAATTTTTGACGGGCAACGGCAGGAGCACTGCCAATTCATATTACAAGGGGGGTAACGACCAGGGTCCCAAAGTACAATGCAGATCAGTGCCGATGAACCAGTAGAAGGTTCAGGCAAAGCACCCCCAGAGCACCCCAAACTCAGCTTAATAGGGAAAACAGGGGAGAGTAAGGAAAAAGAAAAGGATGAGTAGTGGAAAAATGAGCTCTTAGTAAAAATGTCATGTTATTAATAATAAAAATGTCATGCTCTTAATCATAAAGTTGTCGTCCTCTTGACTATAAAAATGTCATGTTACTATGCTCTTAATAATTAAACTACCACCCTATTAATAATAAAAATGTCATGTTACTATGCTCTTAATAATTAAACTACCACCCTATTAATAATAAAAATGTCAAGTTACTAATTATTAGAATGACATGATCTTAATAAAAAATTGCCATGGGGGCATTACAAACATAAATATAAATTGCCATGCTACATACAATAAATATGCACATGGCAAGTTTGAAAAAAATCCCTCAATAAGGATTTTTTTTCAACAATGGAAGAATTCCAGATTTCTGGATTTTTATTTTAAATAAACATTTAGCTTCAAAAGATACATAGACAGGTTTAAGCCCCCCCCCCCCCCCCCTCCACCATGATTCGTGCGATGGTAGGGGAAGCGTCACCAGGGTTAGGCATGTACCGAACGTTCGCTAGTTAGCTTTTTTACTATTTTATAATTCAATTCACACAAGGTTGGGTTAAAGGTGTGCGACTACTAGTGCATGAAATTTGTGGGTATACCAATGTAAAGGGAACCACTAGGCATCAGACTACTGATGCCTACCATCCTATCAATAGGGAGCCATTCGATTGGATCGCGTGCAACCGTTGGATAAGCTGCTCACCTTTCATTGAGAGATCCCAAAACAAAAATTAATTAATGTTGATTACATGTGATTCCACCGCTGGATTTCAGTAAGCTCATTACTAGTCCTTTTAACGCAGCTCTCTCTAGTAGTACATCTTGCTTCTATATAAATCATTGCTTCCTACATATAACAACTTCCTACAATCACGCTTATAAAATTCCACTTCCCTTTAATTCTCACTCTTTTTTCTATCATCTTATTTTTGATGATCTTCCACCATACAAAAATTTGTTTCTGGTGCTACTAAAATTTGCTTCCAGTGTTGGTGTTTTGTCCAACCAAAAACAGAATCCAGCATAGTAAGAAATTCGTTATGTTTCCAATGTGCCAAAAAAATGTTTCTGTAGATTAAATAATTCACTTCCAATGCAACTGAGATTTTACTCAATGTAAGAATTGTTTTTCCACGTGCTAGGAAATATTTGCTTCCCTCAGGAGAAAACTTATTTCTAGGTGGATATATCACGTTAATTTGTTCTGTTACCACAAACAATGCTTCATTTGTATTTCATATTTATTTCAATCATATGGAAGTAATTCTTCCAACACTACAAACTATGCTTTATAATCCATAGCAAAAAATATCTCCAAACAAAGTCACATGATGTGCTTCCTTTATTATTCGCATATGCTTTCATATGTTATATGATGTGGGCAGATCAAGACCAAGGCATCAAAGAGCTAGGTTCATGCTAGCACAAATATTAAACCATTACAGCAGCCAAAGGAAGAAATGAGCAAAACCATTATCTGTTGGGGAACATAGCATGCAATTTCAAAAAAAAAATCCTACGATCACGCAAGGTCGATCTAGGAGATGCATAGCAACGAGAGGGGAAGAGTGTGTCCACGTACCCTCGTAGACCGAAAGCGGAAGCGTTATGTTAATGCGGTTGATGTAGTCGAACGTCTTCGCGATCCAACCGATCTAGTACCAAACGTATGGCACCTCCGAGTTCAGCACACGTTCAGCTCGATGACGTCCCTTGAACTCTTGATCCAGCAGAGGGTCGAGGGAGAGTTTCGTCAGCACGATGGCGTGGTGACGGTGATGGTGATGTGATCCGCGCAAGGCTTCGCCTAAGAACTACGACGCTATGACCGGAGGAGTAAACTGTGGAGGGGGGCACCGCACACAGCTAAGAGAACAACTGTTGTGCCTTGGGGTGCCCCCCTGCCCCCGTATATAAAGGAGGGGAGGAGGAGGCGGCCGGCCAAGAGGGGCGCACCATGGGGGGGAGTCCTACTAGGACTCCACTCCTAGTAGGATTCGCCCCCCCCCCCCGCCCCTTTTCCTTTCTCATCGGAGGGGGAAAAGGAAGGAGAGAGGGAGAGGGAAAGGGGGCCGCGCCCCCTCCTCCTTGTCCTATTCGGACTCCCTTGGAGGGGGGCGCGCGCCACCCCTTCCGGGCTCCCCTCTCTCTCCACTAAGGCCCATGTAGGCCCAATACTTCCCCGGGGGGTTCCGGTAACCCCTCGGTACTCCGAAATATACCCGAACCATTCCGAAACCATTCCGGTGTCCGAATATCATCGTCCAATATATCAATCTTTACCTCTTGATCATTTCAAGACTCCTCGTCATGTCCGTGACCTCATACGAGACTCCGAACAAACTTAGAAAACCAAAACACATAACTCATAATACAAATCGTCATCGAACCTTAAGCGTGCGGACCCTACGGGTTCGAGAACTATGCAGACATGACCGAGACACATATTCGATCAATAACCAACAGCGGAACCTGGATGCTCATATTGGTTCCTTCATATTCTACGAAGATCTTTATCGGTCAAACCGCAATAACAACATACGTTATTCCCTTTGTCATCGGTACGTTACTTGCCCGAGATTCGGTCGTTGGTATCATCATACCTAGTTCAATCTCGTTACCGGCAAGTCTCTTTACTCGTTCCGTAATGCATTATCCCGTAACTAACTCATTAGTCACATTGCTTGCAAAGCTTATAGTGATGTGCATTACCGAGAGGGCCCAGAGATACCTCTCCGATACTCGGAGTGACAAATCCTAATCTTGATCTATGCCAACCCAACAAACACCTTCGGAGACACCTGTAGAGCATCTTTATAATCACCCAGTTATGTGACGTTTGATAGCACATAAGGTGTTCCTCCGGTATTCAGGAGTTGCATAATCTCATAGTCAGAGGAATATGTATAAGACATGAAGAAAGCAATAGCAATAAAACTTAACAATCATTATGCTAAGCTAACGGATGGGTCTTGTCCATCACATCATTCTCTAATGATGTGATCCCATTCATCAAATGACAACACATGTCTATGGTTAGGAAACTTAACCATCTTTGATTAATGAGCTAGTCAAGTAGAGGCATACCAGGGACACTCTGTTTTGTCTATGTATTCAAACATGTACTAAGTTTCTGATTAATACAATTCTAGCATGAATAATAAACATTTATCATGATATAAGGAAATATAAATAACAACTTTATTATTGCCTCTAGGGCATATTTCCTTCAGTCTCCCACTTGCACTAGAGTCAATAATCTAGATTACATTGTAATGATTCTAACACCCATGGAGTCTTGGTGCTGATCATGTTTTGTTCGTGGAAGAGGCTTAGTCAATGGGTCTGCAACATTCAATCCGTATGTATTTTGCAAATCTCTATGTCTCCCTCCTTGACTTGATCGCGAATGGAGTTGAAGCGTCTCTTGATGTGTTTGGTTCTCTTGTGAAATCTGGATTCCTTCACCAAGTCAATTGCTCCAGTATTGTCACAAAAGATTTTCATTGGACCCGATGCACTAGGTATTACACCTAGATCGGATATGAACTCCTTCATCCAGACTCCTTCATTTGTTGCTTCCGAAGCAGCTATGTACTCCGCTTCACACGTAGATCCCGCCACGATGCTCTGCTTGGAACTGCACCAACTGACAGCTCCACCATTCAATATAAATACATATCTGGTTTGCGACTTAGAGTCATCCGGATTAGTGTCAAAGCTAGCATCGAAGTAACCATTTACGACAAGCTCTTTGTCACCTCCATAAACGAGAAACATATCCTTAGTCCTTTTCAGGTATTTCAGGATGTTCTTGACCGCTGTCCAGTGATCCACTAATGGATTACTTTGGTACCTCCCTGCTAAACTTTTAGCAAGGCACACATCAGGTCTGGTACACAGCATTGCATATATGATAGAACCTATGGCCGAGGCATAGGGAATGACTTCCATTTTCTCTCTATCTTCTTCAGTGGTCGGGCATTGAGTCTGACTCAATTTCACACCTTGTAACACAGGCAAGAACCCTTTCTTTGACTGGTCCATTTTGAAATTCTTCAAAACTTTATCAAGGTATGTGCTTTGTGAAAGTCCAATAAGCGTCTTGATCTATCTCTATAGATCTTGATGCCCAATATATAAGCAGCTTCACCGAGGTCTTTCATTGAAAAATTCTTATTCAAGTATCCTTTTATGCTATCCAGAAATTCTGTATTATTTCCAATCAATAATATGTCATCCACATATAATAGTAGAAATGCTATAGAGCTCCCACTCACTTTCTTGTAAATACAGGCTTCTCCAAAAGTCTGTATAAAGCCATATGCTTTGATCACATTATCAAAGCGTATATTCCAACTACGAGAGGCTTGCACCAGACCATAAATGGATCGCTGGAGCTTGCACACTGATACGTCTCCAACTTATCTATAATTTTTTATTGTTCCATGCTATTATATTACCTGTTTTGGATGTTTATGGGCTTTACTTTACACTTTTATATCATTTTTGGGACTAATCTACTAACCGGAGGCCCAGCCCGAATTGCTATTATTTTGCCTATTTCAGTGTTTCGAAGAAAAGGAATATCAAACGGAGTCCAAACGGAATGAAACCTTCAGGGGCGATCTTTTTGGAACAAACGTGATCCAGAGGACTTGGAGTGGAAGTCAAGAAACAAACGAGGCGGCCACGAGGGTGGAGGGCGCGCCCCCTGCCTCGTGGGCCCCTCGAGCATTCACCGACCTACTTCTTCCTCCTATTTATACCCATGTACCCCGAAAACATCAGAGGAGCCCACAAAAAACTATTTCCACCGCCGTAACCTTCTGTATCCGCGAGATCCCATCTTGGAGCCTTCGTCGGCGCTCCGCCGGAGGGGGAATCGATCACGGAGGGCTTCTACATCAACACCATAGCCCTTCCGATGAGTTGTGAGTAGTTTACCACAGACCTTCGGGTCTATAGTTATTAGCTAGATGGCTTCTTCTCTCTCTTTGAATCTCAATACAAAGTTCTCCTCGATCTTCTTGGAGATCTATTCGATGTAACTCTTTTTGCGGTGTGTTTGTTGAGATCCGATGAATTGTGGGTTTATGATCAAGTTTATCTATGAGAAATATTTGAATTTCCTCTGAATTCTTTTATGTGTGATTAAGTTATCTTTGCAAGTCTCTTCGAATTATCAGTTTGGTTTGGCCTACTAGATTGATCTTTCTTGCAATGGGAGAAGTGCTTAGCTTTGGGTTCAATCTTGCGGTGTCCTTTCCCAGTGACAGCAGGGGCGGCAAGGCACGTATTGTATTGTTGCCATCGAGGATAAAAAGATGGGGTTTATATCATATTGCATGAGTTTATCCCTCTACATCATGTCATCTTTCTTAATGCGTTACTCTGTTCTTTATGAACTTAATACTCTAGATGCATGATGGATAGCGGTCGATGTGTGGAGTAATAGTAGTAGATGCAGGCAGGAGTCGGTCTACTTGTCACGGACGTGATGCCTATATACATGATCATGCCTAGATAATCTCATAATTATTCGCTTTTCTATCAATTGCTCGACAGTAATTTGTTCACCCACCGTAATACTTATGCTATCTTGAGAGAAGCCACTAGTGAAACCTATGGCCCCCGGGTCTATCTTTTATCATATAAGTTTGCCATCTACTTTTATTTGCGTCTTTACTTTTCTTATCTATATGATTAAAATACCAAAAATATATTTATCTTATCATATTATCTCTATCAGATCTCACTTTCGCAAGTGGTCGTGAAGGGATTGACAACCCCTTTATTGCGTTGGTTGCGAGTTCTTGTTTGTTTGTGTAGGTGCGTGGGACTTTTGAGGAGCCTCCTACTGGATTGATACCTTGGTTCTCAAAATCTGGGGGAAATACTTACGCTACTGTGCTGCATCACCCTTTCCTCTTCAAGGAAAACCAACGCAAGCTCAAGAAGTAGCAAGAAGGATTTCTGGCGCCGTTGCCGGGGAGATCTTCGCTCAAGTCAAGGCATACCAAGTACCCATCACAAACTCATCTCCCTCGCACTTACATTATTTGCCATTTGCCTCTCGTTTTCCTCTCCCCCAGTTCACCTTTGCCATTTTATTTGCCCTCTCTTTCCCAATCTCCTCTCTCTTTCGCTTGCCTTTTTGTTTGCTTGTGTGTTGGATTGCTTGTCGCCATGACGCAAGATAATACCAAATTGTGTGATTTTTCCAATACCAATAATATTGATTTCCTTAGTACTCCGATTGCTCCTCTTAATGATGCTGAGTCCTGTGAAATCAATGCTGCTTTGCTGAATCTTGTTATGAAAGATCAATTCTCCGGCCTTCCTAGTGAAGATGCCGCTACCCATCTAAACAACTTTGTTGATTTGTGTGAGATGCAAAAGAATAAAGATACGGATAATGATATTGTTAAATTGAAGTTATTTCGGTTTTCACTTAGAGATCGTGCTAAAGTTTGGTTTTCGTCTTTGCCTAAGAATAGTATTGATTCGTGGAACAAGTGCAAAGATGCTTTTATCTCTAAGTATTTTCCTCCCGCTAAGATCATCTCTCTTAGGAACGATATTATGAATTTTAAACAACTTGATCATGAGCATGTTGCCCAATCTTGGGAAAGAATGAAATTGATGATTCGCAATTGCCCTACTCATGGTTTGAATTTATGGATGATCATACAAAATTTTTATGCCGGCTTGAACTTTGCTTCTAGAAATCTTTTAGATTCGGCCGCGGGAGGCACGTTTATGGAAATCACCTTAGGAGAAGCTACCAAACTCCTTGATAATATTATGGCTAATTATTCTCAATGGCACACCGAAAGATCTACTAGTAAGAAAGTGCATGCTATAGAAGAAATTAATGTTTTGAGTGGAAAGATGGATGAACTTATGAAATTATTTGCTACTAAGAATGCTTCTATTGATCCCAATGATATGCCTTTGTCTACTTTGATTGACAATAATAATGAATCTATGGATGTGAATTTTGTCGGTAGGAATAATTTTGGTAACAATGCTTATAGAGGAAACTTTAATCCTAGACCGTTCCCTAGTAATTCCTGTAATAATTATGGAAATGCCTACAATAATTCTTATGGTAATTTTAATAATATGCCCTCTGATTTTGAGAATAGTGTGAAAGAATTTATGATCTCTCAAAAGAATTTTAATGCCATGCTTGAAGAAAAATTGCTTAAAGTTGATGATTTGGCTAGGAACGTCGATAGACTTTCGCTTGATGTTGATTCTTTGAAACTAAGATCTACTACTCCTAAGCATGATATCAATGAGTCCCTCAAGGCTATGGGAATTTCCATTGATGAGTGCAAAGAAAGAACCGCTAGATTGCGTGCTAAGAAAGATTGCTTTGTAAAGGCGTGTTCCTCTAGTTTCCATGAAAATAATGATGAAGATCTAAAAGTTATTGATGTGTCCCCTATTAGATCTTTGTTTTGTAATATGAATCTTAATAATGATGGGACTGGAGATGAGTCAACTTTAGTTAAAAGGCGTCCCAATGATTCGGAGTTTTTAGATCTTGATGCTAAATTTGGTAAAAGTGGGATTGGCGAGGTCAAGACCTTTAATAGCATTGAACCCACTATCTTGGATTTTAAGGAATTTAATTATGATAATTGTTCTTTAAAATATTGTATTTCCTTGTTGCAATCTTTTATTAATTCTCCTCATGCTTATAGTCAAAATAAAGCTTTTACCAAACATATTGTTGATGCCTTGATGCAATCTTATGATGAAAAACTTAATTTGGAAGTTTCTATACCTAGAAAACTTTATGATGAGTGGGAACCTACTATAAAGATTAAAATTAAAGATCATGAGTGTTATGCTTTATGTGATTTGGGTGCTAGTGTTTCCACGATTCCGAAAACTTTATGTGATATTCTAGGTTTCCATGATCTTGATGATTGCTCTTTAAATTTGCACCTTGCGGATTCCACCATAAAAAAACCAATGGGAAGGATCAATGATGTTCTCATAATTGCAAATATGAATTTGGTGCCCGTATATTTTATCGTTCTTGATATAGATTGCAATCTTTCATGTCCTATTATTCTTGGTAGATCTTTCCTTAGAACGATTGGTGCAATTATTGATCTGAAGGAAGGGAATATTATATTTCAATTTCCATTAAGGAAAGGCATGGAGCACTTTCCAATAAAGAAAGTTAAATTACCTTATGAATCTATCATGAGAGCTACTTATGAATTGAGTGCCAAAGAGGGCACCGATTAGATCTATCCGCGCTTTTATGCCTAGCTTGGGGCGTTAAACGATAGCGCTAGTTGGGAGGCAACCCAATTTTATTTTTGTTATTTTTGTTTTTGCTTCTGTTTAGTAATAAATTTATCATCTACCTTCTGTTTAGATGTGTTTTTATGTTTTAATTAGTGTTTGTGCCAAGTTAAACCTATAGGATCTTCTTGGATGACAACTATTTGATCTTGCTGAAAATTCCAGAAACTTTCTGTTCACGAAAACAATTGTTTAAAATCACCAGAACGTGATAAAATACTGATTCCAATTGCAGTAGATCAATAAAAAAAATTTCTATGTCGTCCTATTTTGGTAGATTTTTCTGGATTCCAGAAGTTTGCGTTAGTTACAGATTACTACAGACTGTTCTGTTTTTGACAGATTCTGTTTTTCGTGTGTTGTTTGCTTATTTTGATAAATCTATGGCAAGTAAAATAGTTTATAAACCATAGAGAAGTTGGAATACAGTAGGTTTAATACTAATATAAATAAAGAATGAGTTCATTACAGTACCTTGAAGTGGTGTTTTGTTTTCTTTCGCTAACGGAGCTTACGAGATTTCTGTTGAGTTTTGTGTTGTGAAGTTTTCAAGTTTTGGGTAAAGATTTGATGGATTATGGAACAAGGAGTGGCAAGAGCCTAAGCTTGGGGATGCCCATGGCACCCCAAGATATTCAAGAATAGCCAAAAGCCTAAGCTTGGGGATGCCCCGGGAAGGCATCCCCTCTTTTGTCTTCGTATATCGGTAACTTTACTTGGAGCTATATTTTTATTCACCACATGATATGTGTTTTGCTTGGAGCGTCTTGTATGATATTAGTCTTTGCTTTTTAGTTTAACACAATCATCCTTGATGTACACACCTTTTGGTAGAAACCCACTTGATTGGAATTTATTAGAATACTCTATATGCTTCACTTATATCTTTTGAGCTAGATAGTTTTTGCTCTAGTGCTTCACTTATATTTTTTAAGCACGGCGGTGGCTTAATTTTGAAGAAATTGTTAATCTCTCATGCTTCACTTATATTATTTTGAGAGTCTTTTAGAACAGCATGGTATTTTCTATGGTTATAAAATTGGTCCTAGAATGATGGGCATCCAAGTTGGGTATAATAAAAACTATCATAGGAAGTGAATTGGATGCTATGATCAATTTGATGCTTGATAATTGTTTTGAGATATGGAGGTAGTAATATTAGAGTCATGCTAGTTGGGTAATTGTGAATTTAAAGAATGCTTGTGTTGAAGTTGGCAAGTCTCGTAGCCTGCACGTATGGTAAAAGTTGTGTAACAAATTTGAAACATGAGGAGTTTTTAGATTGTGCATCCTTATGAGTGGCGGTCGGGGACGAGCGATGGTCTTTTCCTACCAATCTATCCCCCTAGGAGCATGCGCGTAGTGCTTAGGTTTTTAATGACTTGTAGATTTTTGCAATAAGTATATGAGTTCTTTATGACTAATGTTGAGTCCATGGATTATACGCACTCTTACCCTTCCACCATTGCTAGCCTCTTCGGTACCGTGCATTGCCCTGTCTCACCTTGAGAGTTGGTGCAAACTTCGCCAGTGCATCCAAACCCCGTGATATGATACGCTCTATCACACATAAACCTCCTTATATCTTCCTCAAAACAGCCACCATACCTACCTACTATGGCATTTCCATAGCCATTCCGAGATATATTGCCATGCAACTTTCCACCGTTCCGTTCATCATCATGACACGTATCATCATTGTCATATTGCCTTGCATGATCATGTAGTTGACATCGTATTTGTGGCAAAGCCACCATGCATAATTTTTCATACATGTCACTCTTGATTCATCGCCCATCCTGGTACACCGCCGGAGGCATTCATATAAAGTCATATCTTGTTCTAGTTTTTGAGTTGTAATTCATGAGTTGTAAATAAATAGAAGTGTGATGATCATCATTACTAGAGCATTGTCCCCCCAAAAAAAGGGAGAAAGGCCAAATAAAAAAAAGGAAGGCCAAAAAAAGGGGGCAATGTTACTATCCTTTTCCACACTTGTGCTTCAAAGTAGCACCATGTTCTTCATATAGAGAGTCTCATATGTTATTACTTTCATATACTAGTGGGAATTTTTCATTATAGAACTTGGCTTGTATATTCCTACGACGGGCTTCCTCAAAATGCCCTAGGTCTTCGTGAGCAAGCAAGTTGGATGCACACCCACTTAGTTTCTTTTGTTGAGCTTTCATACGTTTATAGCTATAAGTGCATCCGTTGCATGGCAATCCCTACTCCTCATGTTGACATCAATTGATGGGCATCTCCATAGCCCGTTGATTATCCTCGTCAACGTGAGACTTTCTCTTTTTTTGTCTTCTCCACACAATCCCCATCATCGTAATCTATTCCACCCGTAGTGCTATGTCCATGGCTCACGCTCATGTATTGCGTGAAAGTTGAAAGAGTTTGAGATTGCTTAAGTATGAAACAATTGCTTGGCTTGTCATCGGGGGTGTGCAAGATGGGAGCATTTTGTGTGACAAAAATGAAGCATGACCTAACTATATGATTTTGTAGGGATGAACTTTCTTTAGCCATGTTATTTTGAGAAGACATGATTGCTTTGTTAGTATGCTCGAAGTATTACTATGTCTTATGTCAATATGAACTTTTATTTTGAATCATTTGGATCTGAACATTCATGCCACAATAAAGTAAATTACATTGAGAATTATGCTAGGTAGCATTCCACATCAAAAATTCTGTTTTTATCATTTACCTACTCGAGGACGAGCAGGAATTAAGCTTGGGGATGCTTGATACGTCTCCAACGTATCTATAATTTTGATTGCTCCATGCTATTATATTACCCGTTTTGGATGTTTATGGGCTTTACTTTACACTTTTATATCATTTTTGGGACTAACCTACTAACCGGAGGCCCAACCCGAATTGTTGTTTTTTTTGCCTATTTGAGTGTTTCGAAGAAAAGGAATATCAAGTGGAGTCCAAACGGAATGAAACCTTCGGGAGCGATCTTTTTGGAACAAACGTGATCCAGAGGACTTGGAGTGGAAGTCAAGAAACAAACGAGGCGGCCACGAGGGTGGAGGCCCCCCCCCTACTGGGCGCGCCCCCCGTCTCGTGGTCCCCTCGAGTGTCCACCGACCTACTTCTTCCTCCTATATATACCCATGTACCCTGAGAACATCAGAGGAGCCCATGAAAAACTATTTCCACCGCTGTAACCTTCTGTATCCGCGAGATCCCATCTTGGAGCCTTCGCCGGCGCTCCGCCGGAGGGGGAATCGATCACGGAGGGCTTCTACATCAACACCATAGCCCTTCCGATGAGTTGTGAGTAGTTTACCACAGACCTTCGGGTCCATAGTTATTAGCTAGATGGCTTCTTCTCTCTCTTTGAATCTCAATACAAAGTTCTCCTCGATCTTCTTGGAGATCTATTCGATGTAACTCTTTTTGTGGTGTGTTTGTCGAGATCCGATGAATTATGGGTTTATGATCAAGTTTATCTATGAGAAATATTTGAATCTCCTCTGAATTCTTTTATGTGTGATTAAGTTATCTTTGCAAGTCTCTTCGAATTATCAGTTTGGTTTGGCCTACTAGATTGATCTTTCTTGCAATGGGAGAAGTGCTTAGCTTTGGGTTCACTCTTGCGGTGTCCTTTCCGAGTGACAGCAGGGGCAGCAAGGCATGTACTGTATTGTTGCCATCGAGGATAAAAATATGGGGTTTATATCATATTGCATGAGTTTATCCCTCTACATCATGTCATCTTTCTTAATGCGTCACTCTGTTCTTTATGAACTTAATACTCTAGATGCATGCTGGATAGCGGTCGATGTGTGGAGTAATAGTAGTAGATGCAGGCAGGAGTCGGTCTACTTGTCACGGACGTGATGCCTATATACATGATCATGCCTAGATAATCTCATAATTATTCGCTTTTGTATCAATTGCTCGACAGTAATTTGTTCACCCTCCGTAATACTTATGCTATCTTGAGAGAAGCCACTAGTGAAACCTATGGCCCCCGGGTCTATCTTTTATCATATAAGTTTGCCATCTACTTTTATTTGCATCTTTACTTTTCTTATCTATATCATAAAAATACCAAAAATATATTTATCTTATCATATTATCTCTATTAGATCTCACTTTCGCAAGTGGCCGTGAAGGGATTGACAACCCCTTTATTGCGCTGGTTGCGAGTTCTTGTTTGTTTGTGTAGGTGCGTGGGACTTTTGAGGAGCCTCCTACTGGATTGATACCTTGGTTCTCAAAAACTGAGGGAAATACTTACGCTACTGTGATGCATCACCCTTTCCTCTTCAAGGAAAACCAACGCAAGCTCAAGAAGTAGCACACACTTTGTTAGCACCTTTAGGATCGACAAAACCTTCTGGTTGCATCATATACAACTCTTCTTTAAGAAATCCATTAAGGAATGCGGTTTTGACATCCATTTGCCAAATTTCATAATCATAAAATGCGGCAATTGCTAACATGATTCAGACAGACTTAAGCATCGCTACTGGTGAGAAAGTCTCATCGTAGTCAACTCCTTGAACTTGTCGAAAACCTTTCGTAACAAGTCGAGCTTTGTAGACAGTAACATTACTGTCAGCGTCAGTCTTCTTCTTGAAGATCCATTTATTTTGTGTGGCTTGCCAATCATCAGGCAAGTCAACCAAAGTCCACACTTTGTTCTCATACATGGATCCCATCTCAGATTTCATGGCCTCAAGCTATTTCGCGGAATCTGGGCTCATCATCGCTTCCTCATAGTTCGTAGGTTCGTCATGGTCTAGTAAGATGACTTCCAGAACAGGATTACCATACCACTCTGGTGCGGACCATACTCTGGTTGACCTACGAGGTTTGGTAGTAACTTGATCTGAAGTTTCATGATCATCATCATTAACTTCCTCACTAATTGGTGTAGGCATCACTGGAACTGATTTCTGTGATGAACCATTTTCCAATTCGAGAGAAGGTACAACTACCTCATCAAGTTCTACTTTCCGCCCACTCACTTCTTTCGAGAGAATCTCCTTCTCTAGAAAGGATCCATTCTTAGCAATGAATATCTTGCCTTCGGATCTGTGATAGAAGGACTACTCAACAGTTTCTTTTGGGTATCCTATTAAGACACATTTCTTCGATTTGGGTTTGAGCTTATCAGGTTGAAGCTTTTTCACATAAGCATCGCAGCCCCAAACTTTAAGAAACGACAGCTTAGGTTTCTTTCCAAACCACAGTTCATATGGTGTCGTCTCAAAGGATTTAGATGGTGCCCTATTTAACGTGAATGCAGCCGTCTCTAAAGCATATCCCCCAAAACAATAGTGGTAAATCGGTAAGAGACATCATAGATCGTACCATATCTAATAAAGTACGATTACGATGTTCGGACACACCATTACTCTATGGTGTTCCAGGTGGCGTGAGTTGCGAAACTATTCCACATTGTTTCAAATGAAGACCAAACTCGTAACTCAAATATTCTCCTCTGCGATCAGATCGTAGAAACTTTATTTTCTTGTTGCGATTATTTTCCACTTCACTCTGAAATTCTTTGAACTTTTCAAATGTTTCAGACTTATGTTTCATTAAGTAGATATACCCATATCTGCTCAAATCATCTGTGAAGTTCATAAAATAATGATACCCGCCGCAAGCCTCGGCACTCATCGGACCGCATACATCAGTATGTATTATTTCCAATAAGTCAGTTGCTCGCTCCATTGTTCCGGAGAACGGAGTTTTAGTCATCATGCCCATGAGGCATGGTTCATAAGTATCAAGTGATTCACAATCAAGTGATTCCAAAAGCCCGTCAGCATGGAGTTTCTTCATGCGCATTGCACCAATATGACCTAAACGACAGTGCCACAAATAAGTTGCACTATCGTTATTAACTTTGCATCTTTTGGCTTCAATATTATGAATATGTGTATCACTATGATCGAGATTCAACAAAAATATACCACTCATCAAGGGTGCATGACCATAAAAGATATTACTCATATAAATGGAACAACCATTATTCTCTGATTTAAATGAATAACCGTCTCGCATCAAACAAGATCCGGATATAATGTTCATGCTCAACGCTGGCACCAAATAACAATTATTCAGGTCTAAAACTAGTCCCGAAGGTAGATGTAGAGGAAGCGTGCCGACGGCGATCACAACGACCTTTGAACCATTTCCGACGTGCATCGTCACCTCATCCTTAGCCAATCTTCGTTTAATTCGTAGCCCCTGTTTGGAGTTGCAAATAAGAGCAACAGAACCAGTATCAAATACCTAGGTGCTACTATGAGCATTAGTAAGGTACACATCAATAACATGTATATCAAATATACCTTTCACTTTGCCATCCTTCTTATCCGCCAAATACTTGGGGCAGTTCCGCTTCCAATGACCAGCCCTTTTGCAGTAGAAGCACTCAGTTTCAGGCTTAGGTCCATGTGACGCCCGGATAATTATGCTACAGTAAACCTACGCTAATGATGCCACGTCACCTCTGTTAGTGTTGATAATCTCGCGTTAGTTCAAAACCGGATCAAAATTCAAATTCAAAATATGGCAAACAACAAAAGTTTTCAAAAATTAAAACTAAAATGTTCGGGTTGTTTCAAATAAATCGTAAGCAATTATGGTGGAGAGACCAAGCTTTGATAAAATGTTTAAAGGCTCTAAAGTAATTAAAACAACAGCTATAACAATTAATTAAATGCCTTTTACCATTTATAAAATATCAAACTATTTTAGTTAGGAGTGAAACTTTTTGTGGCAGTGGGTTAAACCATAACACTAATTTAGAAACTATATTCCTTATTTATAAAACTAAGATAAATAGAAAACAAAATAGAAAACTACTAAAAAGAAAATAAATAAATAAAAAGTAGAAGAATAGAAACCCCCCCCACTGGGCCAACCGGCCCAGCTGCTAGCCAGGCCGCCCACCAGGCCGGCCCACCCCTGCCCTACACCTAAGCACACCACACCCGAAACCCTAGCCCCCGCACCCACTCCCCACTCCCCACTCGCCCTCCCCACGTTCACTCCCCTCTCCCCTCGATCTGGATCGGGGAGGGCTCGACCCCGCCGCCGCTGCCTCACCTCGCCCCCGGGCTCGACCCCGCCGCCGCTGCCTCACCTCGCCCCCGGGCTCGACCCCGCCGCCGCTGCCTCACCTCGCCCCCGAATCGCCCCCGTCGCCGCGACGACCGCGTCGCCCGTCGCCAGCACCACCTCGCTGAAGCCCCTCGCCTCCTCATCTCCTCGTCGTCCCGAGCCGAGGCCGCCGTTCCGGCGCCGCGCCCTCGACCCCGTCACCCTGCCGCACTCGTCGCCGGCGACCCGAACGCCGCCCCTTCCTCGTCCCCCTCTCCGAGCCCGCTGCCCAGACCCCACGAACGCCGGTGAGGCCCCCGGCCTCTTCTCTCCCCTCGTCCCCGTACGTGCTCGCACGCCCCTGACCATCGCCTGTACGCGCACCGACCGCGCTCACCGCGGCCTCGCCTCGCCCGGCGTGCCGTCGCGTGCGCCCACAGCCGCCCGCCCGCGGTGGCCTCGCACGCCGTCCGTTTGCCCCGCACCCTCGCCCACGCACGTGCCCGTGGCCGCGCGTGGCCGCCGCTCCCCGTGCCCCGCTCCGGTGCCGCCCGCGCCGCCGCGGATGCGCCGCACCGGCCGCGTCCCGCGCCCGCTGGCCTTCGCCGCGCCTGACTCCGGCCGCCCCTGGCCACTGGCACCCCCCTCCCCTTGCTCCGGCGCCCTGCTGTGGCCGCCGGCGCCCAGTCGGGTGCGCCCCTGCCGGCCACGCCCACAGCGCCCATTCGGGCGCCCGCACACCCATGTGCCCGCTTAGGCCCCAGGTGCCACTGACCCCTGGGCCCGGACCCCTCTGGGCCACTGCCGAACGGGGCCCATGCCCCAGAACGAATAATAAAAAAATAAAAAAATAATAATAATAAAAATAAATTAATTAATAGGAATTAAAAAATAAATAAATAAAGAAAATAATTTTAATTTTAATTTTAATTAATTAATTAATTAAACTAAATTAATTAAGTTAATTAATCCTGTTTAAACTAATCTAATTAGTTACTTAATTTAATTAAACAGTAATTAATTAGTTAACCCTAATTACCCTAATCAGTCAATGACAGGTGGGTCCCGCACGTCAGTTTGACCCAGTCAACCCCTGTTGACTGCTGACGTCATCATGACATCATGCTGATGTCATAAATCCATTTTCGAATTAAGTTAAATAATTAATTAAATTCCAGAAATTAATAAAATCTTTAGAAAATCATATCTTTTAATCCGTAACTCGGATTAAAATATTTTCAACATGAAAGTTGCTCAGAACGACGAGACGAATCCGGATACGCAGCCCGTTCGTCCACCACACCTCCCTAACCTATCGAACACGCAACTTTCCCCCTCCGGTCCGTCTATCCGAAAACACGAAACATCAGGAATACTTTCCCGGATGTTCCCCCCTTCGCCGGTACCACCTTCTGTCGCGTTAGGGCACACCTAACACTGCTCATTGTCATGTCACGCATCGTCATGCTTATGTTTGCATTTTATTTACTGTTTTTCCCCCTCTTCTCTCCGGTAGACTACGAGACCGACACTGCTGCTGCCCAGTTCGACTACGGAGTTGACGACCCCTCCTACTTGCCAGAGCAACCAGGCAAGCCCCCCCCTTGATCACCAGATATCGCCTAGTCTTCTCTATACTGCTTGCATTAGAGTGTGTAGCATGTTACTGCTTTCCGTTAATCCTGTACTGATGCATAGCCTGCCCTTGCTTCTACTGTTGATACCTTTACCTGCAATCCTACTGCTTAGTATAGGATGCTAGTGTCCCATCAGTGGCCCTACACTCTTGTCCGTCTGCCATGCTATACTACTGGGCCGTGATCACTTCGGGAGGTGATCACGGGTATATACTATATACTTTATATACATGACACATGTGGTGACTAAAGTCGGGTCGGCTCGTTGAGTACCCGCAAGTGATGCTGATGAGGGGGCTGAAAGGACAGGTGGCTCCATCCCGGTAGAGGTGGGCCTGGGTTCCTGCCGGCCCCCGACTGTTACTTTGTGGCGGAGCGACGGGGCAGGTCGAGACCGCCTAGGTGAGAGGTGGGCCTGGCCCTGGTCGGCGTTCGCGGATAAATAACACGCTTAACAAGTTCTGGGTATTTGATCTGAGTCTGGCCATTTGGTCTATACGCACTAACCATCTACGCGGGAGTAGTTATGGGTATCCCGACGTCGTGGTATCAGCCGAAGCCTTCGTGACGTCAGCGACTGAGTGGCGCGCGCCGGATTGGACTGGAACGCCACTAGGCTAGGTCTGCTTCCGGCCGCGTACGTAACGTGCAGGTGTGCATAGGGCGATGGGCCCAGATCCCTGCGCGCATAGGGTTAGACCGGCGTGTTGACCTCTCTGTTGTGCTTAGGTGGGGCTGCGACGCGTTGATCTTACGAGGCCGGGCATGACCCAGGAAAGTGTGTCCGGCCAAATGGGATCGAGCATGTTGGGTTATGTGGTGCACCCCTGCAGGGAAGTTTATCTATTCGAATAGCCGTGTCCCTCGGTAAAAGGACGACCCAGAGTTGTACCTTGACCTTATGACAACTAGAACCGGATACTGAATAAAATACACCCTTCCAAGTGCCAGATACAACCCGGTGATCGCT
The DNA here is from genome assembly GCF_018294505.1 of Triticum aestivum. NCBI lineage: Eukaryota > Viridiplantae > Streptophyta > Magnoliopsida > Poales > Poaceae > Triticum > Triticum aestivum. The sequence goes on along the minus strand of NC_057808.1, from coordinate 235,187,008 downwards.
CTCTAACAGGGTGACGAGGAGGGGATCGCCGGGTAGGATTATGCTATGCGATGCTACTTGGAGGACTTCAATCTACTCTCTTCTACATGCTGCAAGATGGAGATGACCAGAAGCGTAGTCTTCGACAGGACTAGCTATCCCCCTCTTATTCTGGCATTCTACAGTTCAGTCCACTGATATGCCCCTTTACACATATACCCATGCATATGTAGTGTAGCTCCTTGCTTGCGAGTACTTTGGATGAGTACTCACGGTTGCTTTTCTCCCTCTTTTCCCCTTTCTATACCGGATCGTCGCAACCAGATGCTGGAGTCCAGGAGCTAGAGATCCCGAGGATGATTCTACATGGAGTTCGGCTTCGAGGAGTAGTTAGGAGGTCCCAGGCAGGAGGCCTTGCCTTTTCGATCGTTGCTACTTTTGTGCTAGCCTTCTTAAGGCAAACTTGTTTAACTTATGTCTGTACTCAGATATTATTGCTTCCGCTGACTCGTCTATGATCGAGCACTTGTATTCGAGCCCTCGAGGCCCCTGGCTTGTATTATGATGCTTGTATGGCTTATTTATGTTTTAGAGTTGTGTTGTGATATCTTCCCGTGAGTCCCTGATCTTGATCGTACACATTTGCGTGCATGATTAGTGTACGGTCAAATCGGGGGCGTCACAGTCCAGACTTGGGCTTCTTCCCAGGAGTAGCAACTTGCTTGCTATTCTGCTTGAAGTTCCCCTTCTTCCCTTTGCCCTTTTTCTTGAAACTAGTGGTCTTGTTAACCATCAACACTTGATGCTCCTTCTTGATTTCTACCTCCGCAGCCTTAAGCATCGTGAAGAGCTCGGGAATTGTCTTTTCCATCCCTTGCATATTATAGTTCATCACGAAGCCTTTATAGCTTGGTGGCAGTGATTGAAGAACTCTGTCAATGACACTATCATCAGGAAGATTAACTCCCAGCTGAGTCAAGTGGTTATGGTACCCAGACATTCTGAGTATGTGTTCACTAACAGAGCTGTTATCCTCCATCTTGCAGCTATAAAACTTGTTGGAGACTTCATATCTCTCAACTCGGGCATTTGCTTGAAATATTAACTTCAACTCTTGGAACATCTCATATGCTTCATGACGTTCAAGACGTCTTTGTAGTCCCAATTCTAAGCCGTAAGGCATGGCACACTAAACTATTCAGTAGTCATCAACTTTAGTTTGCCAGACGTTCATAACTTCTGGGGTTGCTCCTGCAGTGGGCCTTGCACCTAGCGGTGCTTCCAGGACGTAATTCTTCTGTGCAGCAATGAGGATAATCCTCAAGTTACCGACCCAGTCTGTGTAGTTGCTACCATCATCTTTCAACTTAGCTTTCTCTAGGAACACATTAAAATTCAAGGGAACGGTAACACGAGCCATTGATCTACAACAACATAGATATGCAAAAACTATCAGGACTAAGTTCATGATAAATTTAAGTTCAATTAATCATATTACTAAAGAACTCCCACTTAGATAGACATCCCTCTAGTCATGTAAATGATCATATGATCCATATCAACTAAACCATGTCCGATCATCACGTGAGATGGAGTAGTTTTCAATGGTGAACAACTCTATGTTGATCATATCTACTATATGATTCACATTCTACCTTTCGGTCTCAGTGTTCCGAGGCCATATCTGCATATGCTAGGCTCGTCAAGTTTAACCCGAGTATTCTGCACGTGCAAAACTGTCTTACACCCGTTGTATGTGAATGTAGAGCTTATCACACCCGATCATCATGTGGTGTCTCGGCACGACGAACTGTAGCAAGGGTGCATACTCAGGGAGAACACCTATACCTTGAAATTTAGTGAGGGATCATCTTATAATGCTACCGCCGTACTAAGCAAAATAGGAAGCATAACAAATAAACATCACATGCAATCAAAATATGTGGCATGATATGGCCATCATCATCTTGTGCCTTTGATCTCCATCTCCAAAGCACCGTCATGATCTCCATCATCACCGGATAAACACCTTGATCTCCATCGTAGTGTCGTGGCCATCTCGCCAACTATTGCTTCTACAACTATCACTACCGCATAGTGATAAAGTAAAGCAATTACATGGCGATTGCATTTCATACAATAAAGCGACAACCATAAGGCTCCTGCCAGATGCCGATAACTTTTACAAAACATGATAATCTCATACAATAACTTATATCACATCATGTCTTGAGCATATCACATCACAAAATGCCCTGCAAAAACAAGTTAGACGTCCTCTACTTTGTTGTTGCAAGTTTTACGTGGCTGCTACGGGCTTCTAGTAAGAACCGTTCTTACCTACGCATCAAAACCACAACGATTTTTCGTCAAGTGTGCTGTTTTAACCTTCAACAAGGACCGGCCGTAGTCAAATTTGATTCAACTAAAGTTGGAGAAACAGACACCTGCCAGCCACCTGTGTGCAAAAACACGTCGGTAGAACCGGTCTCATGAACGTGGTCATGTAATGTTGGTCCGGGCCGCTTCATCCAACAATACCGCCGAATCAAAATAAGACATTGGTGGTAAGCAATATGACTATTATCGCCCACAACTCTTTGTGTTCTACTCGTGCATATCATCTACGCATAGACCTGCCACTGTTGGGGAACGTAGCATGCAATTTCAAAAAAAAAATCCTATGATCACGCAAGATCTATCTAGGAGATGCATAGCAACGAGAGGGGAAGAGTGTGTCCACGTACCCTCATAGACCGAAAGAGGAAGCGTTATGTTAACGCAGTTGATGTAGTCGAACGTCTTCGCGATCCAACAGATCTAGTACCGAATGTACGACACCTACGAGTTCAGCACACGTTCAGCTCGATGACGTCCCTTGAACTCTTGATCCAACACAGGGTCGAGGGAGAGTTTCGTCAGCACGATGGCGTGGTGACAGTGATGGTGATGTGATCCGCGCAGGGCTTCGCCTAAGCACTACGACGCTATGACCGGAGGAGTAAACTGTGGAGGGGGCACCGCACACGGCTAAGAGAACAACTGTTGTGCCTTGGGGTGCCCCCTTGCCCCCGTATATAAAGGAGGGGAGGAAGAGGCGGCCGGCCAAGAGGGGCGCGCCATGGGGGCAGTCCTACTAGGACTCCACTCCTAGTAGGATCCCCCCCTTTTCCTTTCTCATCGGAGGGGGAAAAGGAAGGAGAGGGAGAGGGAGAGGGAAAGGGGGCCGCGCCCCCTCCTGCTTGTCCTATTCGGACACCCTTGGAGGGGGTGCACCACCCCTTGCGGGCTCCCCTCTCTCTCCACTAAGGCTCATGTAGGCCCAATACTTCCCCGGGGGCTTCCGGTAACCCCTCGGTACTCCGAAATATACCCGAACCATTCGGAAACCATTCTGGTGTCCGAATATCATTGTCCAGTATATCAATCTTTACCTCTCGACCATTTCGAGACTCCTCGTCATGCCCGTGATCTCATCCGGGACTCCGAACAAACTTCGGTCACCAAAACACATAACTCATAATACAAATTGTCATCGAACGTTAAGCGTGCGGACCCTAAGGGTTCGAGAACTATGCAGACATGACCGAGACACATCTCCGATCAATAACCAATAACGGAACCTGGATGCTCATATTGGTTCCTACATATTCTACGAAGATCTTTATCGGTCAAACCGCAATAACAACATACGTTATTCCCTTTGTCATTGGTATGTTACTTGCCTGAGATTCTATCGTCGGTATCATTATACCTAGTTCAATCTCGTTACCGGCAAGCTCTCTTTACTCGTTCTGTAATGCATAATCCCATAACTAACTCATTAGTCACATTGCTTGCAAGGCTTATAGTGATGTGCATTACCGAGAGGGCCCAGAGATACCTCTCCGATACTCGGAGTGACAAATCCTAATCTCGATCTATGCCAACCCGACAAACACCTTTGGAGACACCTTTAGAGCATCTTTATAATCACCCAGTTATGTTGTGACGTTTGATAGCACACAAGGTGTTCCTCTGGTATTCGGGAGTTGCATAATCTCATAGTCAGAGGAATATCTATTAGTCATGAAGAAAGCAATAGCAATAAAACTTAATGATCATTATGCTAAGCTAACGGATGGGTCTTGTCCATCACATTATTCTCTAATGATGTGATCCCATTCATCAAAAAACGACACATGTCTATGGTTTGGAAACTTAACCATCTTTGATTAATGAGCTAGTCAAGTAGAGGCATACCAGGGACACTCTGTTTTGTCTATGTATTCACACATGTACTAAGTTTCCGGTTAATACAATTATAGCATGAATAATAAACATTTATCATAATATAAGGAAATATAAATAACAACTTTATTATTGCCTCTAGGGCATATTTCCTTCATTATCTATGTTGGGAAGCTTCCGGTGCCTATTTTGGGAGAAATGTCACATCAGATTTCCAACTGCAACTTCCCACCTAGACTTAATTAATTCTAGAAGGTTCTAGCACGTTTTAAGGGATGAGTAAGATGGTGTGTGAAGTCAGTTTACATGCAAGACAAACGGTGCATCCTTGAGTCAAATGTTATGCAAGTTCTCGTGCAAGCTGTCCATGTATTAATTACAGCGTGAGGCTGATCAACAAGTTTGCTCCTACTATAGCTTGGGACTCAAGAATAAGTCCATCATTTTGAGTTATTTTCACACCTAGCCAATATGTTCCTCTAGTATAAGTACTCTCCAACTATTCCATGTGAAGGGGGTGAGATTTCTGATTTTATGTTTGTAGACAGCCAGTGAGGTTGTGTTGTGATGTGAGCACTAGTCTCGCTGAGTTTTAGCTCGTGTGTGGATTAAAGGGCCTGTACTAAATTCATATAGGATCTTTGTGATTTTATCTAGGTTCACAAGTTCCATGGTTTTCATTGCAACCTTGTAAACCAAGCTAGTTATCCGCTATAATAGATTTGAGTACTTTCAGCTATTCTTTGACACTTGAATGAGATAATTGCTTCTTCTTGTGAGTTGTTTGGTACCATGAAAGATTGTTCAAGCGGCTCCCACACCATCTTGGCATCAGAGCTATAGGTTGTTCACTGTGCTATTTTATCTCTCACTAATTTTGTTCTCGAGAAGCTTCCATGGGTTCGAGGAGGTCTAGTAGTGTTTATGGTGGCATGGAGGTGGGAGCCTCGTGGTCGAGGAACTGGCATTTCCGATGTATGATCCTATCTCGCAGCCCGCCTATGTGTTGGCATTGGAGGATACACGAGAATATGTTTTAAAGAAGGTGGAGAAGCGCATATCAGTTATGGAGACCAACTTTGGTATGAGAATCGACTCCCTCACCGAGGTACTCCATCGAGATAGGCTTGATGCATGAGGTCGACATCGACAACTCCCTGGATAGCAGGGCTAATGCAACCTGTAGGAGGGGAATGCATAGCACATACGCGTGTCGGTGATGCCCATAGCTACTATGCCTCACTACCTCGGCGTGCTCGTCACGACCAACAAGGTGCTATTTGGGTGCCACCGTCTGATAGCAAGTAACCAAAGTAACTAGGCGCAACAAAGTGGCCCAATCCTTTTATTACAAAGGACAAGCCAGAAGTACTTCCTATATTAAGCAAAGCATTCTCGAGGACACATGGGAATTTCGTCTAGTCACGTTCATCATGTTTAGGTTATTCGCGTTCACTACTTTGATAAATTGTTATGTGGGTGGACCAGTGCTAGGGTGTTGTTCTTACTTGAATAAACAACCCTCTTAAGATTACCCCCTCTCGCAAACATCCTCAACTACGAAAGAAGAATTAAGATAAATCTAACCATAACATGAAACATATGGATCCAAATCGGTCCCTTACGAAATAGCGCATTAACTAGGGTTTAAACTTCTGTCACTCTCGCAAACCATCATCTACTTACTACTCCACAATGCCTTCCCCTAGGCCCAAGCATGGTAATGTGTCGTGTAGTCGACGTTCACACAACACCACTAGAGGAAGACCAACGCATACACTTCATCAAAATACTGAATGAATACCAACTTCACATGATAACTTATAACAAGACTTCTCCCATGTCCTCAAGAACAAAAGGGACTACTCACAAATCATATTCATGTTCATGATCAGAGGAGAATAATATGTGATTAACAATCTGAACATATGATCTTCCACCAAATAAACCAACTAGCATCATTTACAAGATGTAATCAACACTACTGGCAACCCACAGGTACCAATATGAGGTTTTGAGACAAAGATTGAATATAATAGATGAAATAGGGTTTGAGATGAGATGATGCTAGTGAAGATGTTGATGGAGATGAGTCCTCCCATGACGAGAGGAACGTTGTTGATGACGAGGGCTTCGATTTCCTTGGGGAAGTATCCCCGACGGAATCGCTCCGCCGAAGAGCAAAACTGCTCCTGCCGAGGTTCTGCCTCAAGACAGCGGTGCTTCATCTGGAAAGTCTTCTCTTGATTTGTTTTCTAGGGAAAATGGCATCATATAGAGAAAGAAGGGCCCCTGAGGCCTGCTGGTAGGACCACAAGCTCACATGGCGCTCCCCGGGGGAGCACCACCTTAGCTTGTAGCTCACTGGTGGGGACCCTCTTAGTGATTCTTCTTCCAATATTTTTATTTATTCTAAAATAAATCTCAATAAATTTTCAGGTGATTTGGAGCTCCGGAGAATCACTACTAGGGAAAAGCCTAGCAGCAGCACGGGTTTTAGGCCTATCAGTAGCGCGGGACGATGCGCTACTGATAAGGCACTACAGCTAACGTGTAGCATTAGCGCCTGTCGTCCCACGCTACTGCTATACATGGATAGATGTAGCGCGCTTCAGTGAAGAGCGTTGCTGATATTATCTACAGCGCTTTTTATAGGGAAGCGCTACTGGTAAGGCGGCGCTACTGCTAACTTTTTTCCCCTCGCTACTACTAGTTTTATTAGTTTTTTTCCTGCATATTTGTTTTGTATTTGAATAGGCTTTATACAATAATCTTTAGCATATCATACACATACAAATGTAATCATAGCATATACATACAACTAGTCTCATCAAATCATGTCATCATCATAATCATCATCCAACACAAAGTGGTCTCTCGTCATCATCTCAAAAATAGCGATACAAGTCTCAATTACTTGCAAATACATCGTCATCCATCTAAACAATGATATACGTGAGAAGAGCTATCACTTTGAGTGAGAGCGGAACTATGCAGTACATGAGTTCGTATCCCTCTCTCGCATTAGCGTGAACCTAAACTAACTACTGCCTGTCGCTCGGAAACCGGAAACCGGTACACCTGGGCATGACACTCCGGCCAATCGTCGTATATATACTCCTGGCGTAGCACTTCTTCGCCATCGATGATCTATGCACCTGCATCGTCACATGAGTCGATGATATGCAACATATATAGTTGAGCAACAGAAAGAGACAGACTTGGCAAAAATAGAAACAACATATCATAAGCATAAATAACAAAGTTCATCGTACCCAAAATGCCCTAACTAGAGTGATCTTCGCTAGTCGAGGAGGAGGATGGTTTAATTACATCACAAATAAAGTTTTGCCGTGCATAACTCAAAGTTTTGTCATACAGAAAGTATGGACTAAACGGACACATTGTCATACATCGACAATCACTCCAACATGTCGTGCCATCCATCGATGTCAGGGAGATAGTCCCCGAGCTTAGTGAAAGGCTTCATGTCGAGACGCTAAGAGGCTACCCATGTTCGGACGTCTTCCCGCGCCATTTGTCCTTCTTTGTAGAACATCCCTGTTTTTCCGATGACCTCCTTCATGATGATTTGGGCAAGTTCACGCTGGATGTGATAGAACTCAGCTCGAAGTCGATGATCCTCGATATCTCCTACGTTCTTTGCCCATTGCAGAATATGGGCATCGCCGGATGTAGGTGACATGCGAAGGTTCTGGTGATCACGTCTGTACTCCAGCATGTGGTGTAGGACATAGAATCCATCATTAAGAGAATCACTCGGTTGCTGGATGCAGCAGAAGTCGGTCTTATGGCCGAAGGCGAGCCTGCCGCCCCTTCTCTTCTTGTCCTTGACCTCTCCACCCCGTGCTTGGTAGTAACACATAGCACTGTTGAGAACATCCTTGATGTGGGTGTAATCCTTTTTGTGAATGTTCTTCGACGAGTCCAAGTAAAAAGCATGGGAGTATCGGGGGTAGAGGATGATGAGGACGGCGCGCCCGCCGCTGCGCAAAATAAGTACAACTCAAATTAATTAGCTTCCACCGTGCAAATGAATGATTGAAATCGAAGGAAGGATATCCGCGCGGATGACTTACGTGGGATGATAAGGCACGAGAATCGCCTCCTTGTCCTTATTGGCGAGCATGAAACTGACGATGTATTCCCTCGCGTATTCACGGTGCTTTGCGCAGACTCCCAAGAAGCCCTTGTGCATGTAGTACGGGTCAGCGACACAGATATGAGGTATCTGCTCAACCCCGATGATGTAGTTCATGTGCAAGGCATAAAGGCGGACAAACGTAAAATCCAGCTTCTTCACGTGAAACATGTCGAATATGTAATCGAATCGAAGGAAGAGCTTATCCACGGGGAAGAAGTCGACGTACGACAATTGCCGCGGAATGTTAACCACGTAGAGTGGGTATCCTGGATCTTTCGAGGCGATGAGGCCTTTCTCTATCCGCAGCACATCGTCATGAAGTCTCCTTAGATCGCCAAGTCTGGCCCCTAGCGCTCTTGCAGGTAGGATTGGTTAACCGGGGATATGCCATTTATCCGCACCGGGGATATCTATACGGTCTTGAAGCCGAGGCTGCTGAGGCGGCTAGATCATAGAATCAACTTTTTTGCCTTTCCTCGCTCTCTTCCTAGACTTCTTTACTACCGGAAGGTCGTCCATAATACGTTCAGCCTCCGGAGACGGCAATTCAGGCACCGACTCATGACGCTCAAACCCTGAGTAGGCGCCAGTATAGACATACTGTTGAGTGCCATCGTCATCCTCATCCTCATCCATGGCGACGTCATCAGCGACTAATGGAGCCTCTTCCTTACCCCATCCGCTATCACCCAACCCGACACCCGACGCTAATTGGGTAGGTGGGGTGTTGATGTTCATACCTTGCTGAGGCTGCGTGCTCGTGGGTGTGCTCCCGGCCGCCTCCAGACGAAGCAGACTCTTTGGCCACAACAGGACCCACCCATTGCAACAATCACCAAGCCGCCGCGGGGTCTCGTCGTCATCCCCCACTAGTATCAGAGGAGGCAAATTCTCGTGGCCCAGTTTGAAACTGGCCACGGTAACCTTGAAGACGTTCGGGGGATCGGCCGGCTGTGGAACAATGGTTCCTTCGGCTCCATTATCGTCGCCTTCTCCACGTCCACCTTCTGGTCGCTGATGGTATACAATATGGTGCACGGGGTTTTGTCGGCCTGCAAAGAAAAGTCTGCGACGTGAGACATCCGAAAGGCAATGAAAATGGGAGATTATACATTTATTGAAGGGGGCCGGTGTGACAAATACCGTGAGGGCGTCGAGCTCAGCCAAATACGAAGCACCGCCGAGCACGTCCGGTGCCGGAGCAGGTGCGGGAGCCGGTGCGGGAGCAGGTACGGGAGCCGGTGCGGGAGCAGGTGCGGGAGCCGGTGCGGGAGCAGGTGCTGGTGCAACGCTAGTCGAGCTGCTCCCCAAGAAGTCAGCAAGGGGAAAGTCCGCTGCATTTTTTTTGGATTTTGCCTGGTCCAATTGAAAACGGCTGGAACCAAGGAAGTAGACATATCTACAACCACCTGTTTTGCGGCAGCTACCGCTGTTCGACTATCTGAGATGATTTCTTCTCAACCGCAATCTCAACCTTCTTGTCGATGTTTTCTTCAGTTAACCTCCGTATTTCCTTTCTCTCCTCCGTAGTCTCACGGTAGTACTTCTTCCATGTGGCGCCGTCTCCGACACCGTGCACGCGTCCATACGATGGTCGAGTCTCCACCGGGAGTCGTTTCAATATGTTCAACGCCCGGTTGAATGGAGTGTCCCACTTGGGCCTCGCCAATGCCTCAGACGGCGAGTCGCTTTCGGCCGCAATCCTGTGCTGCTCTCTCTGCAAAAGGCACAAGGATCGTTTACAAATATGACTAACGTGCAGTCGAATTGATCAGAAACTAAAATTACCAGCAGTCAAATGAACTCCGTCGTGACCGCGTTTGTCTCGTAAACCTTCTTCACTGGGTCCCAACGGTGCCGGGCCCTGAGGACGTCACACTCCTGCGGGACGGTGAACTCCGCCAAGGGGTCTAGGATGCCCAGACTCGCAGCTTCCGCGTCCTCCTTGGCCCATTTGGACCTGTTCCCGCCATAACCACGGCTTCCGAGGTGGTGGCTCCCAATGTTCCTCTCTTGAAGCCCCTTCATGTACTTAGACTTTTTTTTGGCAGCTTCGGCCTCGCAATCCGCCTTGAATATTTGAAACTGCTCTTCCGTGATTGTCGGATTATCCTTTACAATCTCGGAGTAGGGTTCCTTCTTGTCGATGATCCTTGCTTTCACCCTTGTTTTCCAGGCGGCCAACGCGTCGCCAAACTTGGTCATGGCGTGTTTGTTTATCTTCTTCATTGCCGGGTCCTTATCTGGATCTTCATAATCCTTTTCATTCCGGCCAGGGAACAAGAATATCTGCTGAAACTTCTTTAGGACGGAGGGCCTCATATTATCTATCTTCTGTAGTTTCTCATCGTTGATGGTGGCGGTTGTATGTACGATGCAGCCTATTTGATTGCCGTAGCACGCGCGCGCTTCCTCAAGCGCGTTTAACTCAAAATTGCCGTCGTCTACCTCCGTGACCACCAGTCTAGTAGTCCTGAGTTTGTTAGGAAGCCGTTGCCTCTTTGCTTTCGGTTCTATACAGGCTCCGCTCCCCGAGGCAGCGCCGGTCTCAGTCTCAGCGCCGGTCTCGATGCCGGCCTGAGTCTCAGCGCCGGTCTCAGTCTCAGCACCGGTCTGCGTGTCGGTCTCAGTCCCCGATGCCATCAGTGGGCCCAGCAACAACATCGGTTGATCGTCGGCAAGGCTCAAAAATTTGTCTGCCGCCCGGTAGATGTCGTCACAATCACCAGAACCCTGTCCTTCATCGTTGCTAGCCATGTTTCCTATGATTAAATCTAGTCAATTAATTCTAGACCTAATAAAATGAATAATGACATAAAAAGGCCTATTGTTTTGCAGGAACGTTGACTCCTTCCCAGTGCGGCAAATCCCGGGCACTCGATATGTCCTAGTTTGTAGCACAAGTCATGCCGAAATTCACGGAAAATTTCGGCATGACCTTTGCTAAAAAGTGGACAAATCGAGAACCTGAAATTTGTCGGAACGGAAATGAATCAACATTCCGGCAAAACATAGGCCACTCGGCTTCATTCCCTGGAAACAACAAATGGCCACTTGGGCACAATTAACATGCATGTGCAAACACAATTGAGGAATTTGCATATATCCTGACCACTTCAAATTTGCATGTCCTAGCGTTTGACACTATAAGAAAATCTACACAAATCTCATGCTCTCTCAAACTCAATTCAAAACCAAATATAGATTATATTTAGTTAACTACTGAACTAAATTACTTTACTCTAAACTAAACCCTACTGCCCTAATTAACATCTAGTTAAACAAACTCAATTCAAAAACTAAACCCTACTGAACTAATTAACACCAACATTATCTACTACTTAACATCTATTATTACCCTAACTAAAAACATCAACATTATCTACTACATAACATTAACATCTATTAACTAAAAATGATGGGTGGGGGGGGGCTTACAGAGAGGGGAGAGACGGTGGCGGGGAGGTGCTCGGCGACGGAGGTAGGGCCGACGAGGGCGGGATCGGGAGGTGGCGGTCCTGGGTGGGCTCGGGGGCGGTGAGGTCGAGGGCGGCGGCGGTGAGGTCGAGGGAGGCGACGGTGAGGTCGAGGGCGGCCCGAGAGGCGGCGGTGGTGAGGCTGGGCGGCCTCGGGCGGCGGCGGTGAGGATGAGCGCGGCGTCGACGCCGGCAGGAGATGGTGGCGAAGTGGGGGCGACGGCGAAGTGGGGGAGACGGCGGTGAAGTGGGGCGAGGGGATTTGGGGGAGAAGTGGTGGCCGGGGGGGAACCGTTTTCAGTTAAGTCAAAAATAACGGTAGCGCGTTACAGAAAACACGCTATAGCTAACTTAGCTATAGCGCGTTTCACCGAACGCGCTACTGCTAAGTGTTCATCCTTTTTTCTCCTTTTTATTTACTTTTCTTTACATTTTATATTTTTCCTTTCTCCTTTTTCTATTTCTTTCATTTTCATTTACTTTTCTATTCGTTTTTCATGTTATTTTCTTTTCGTTAGCAGTAGCGCTGTATGCATAAACGCGCTGCTATAAGTATATTAGTGGTAGCGCGGTTTTCGGAAGATCGCTACTACTATCTATAGCCCATCGGCTATGTGGTTGGAATTTTAGTAGTAGCGAGCTTTCGGTGAGACGCGCTACTGATATATATGCATCTGCAGCGCGCTTATTTTACGCGCGCTATTGCTGTCTAGCAGTAGCGTGGTTTTTTAACAGGCGCTACTGCTAAAGTTCTGTGTATAACATTTTCCCTAGTAGTGAATAGTTGTCTCAATTGTAGATCTCTTCAGGTCCAGAATTCCGGCTGCTGGCAATTTCCCTCTCCATGTATATCTTGCATAATAAGAGAGAAATAGGCATTAGAATTGCATCATAAAGTGAAATATTGATCTAAAATATTATAAATAATAGTAGGAAAACATGATGCAAAATGGACGTATCACCGTCTCCACGCCAAGTTGGGCTTGCTACACGGGGTCTACATCGACAACTCCCCATACAGGAGGACCAGCATCGCGAGCATTGTAATAACCACTCTAATGATTCTTGAAATTACTATGAGGCGCTACCACGACATGGTCATCGTGATCTTTGTTAAGAAGGCCAAGGCTTAGTTCTCGGATGAAGAAGTCATGGATGCTCCTCGTGACCATGAAGATGATGGGATTGGTAAATTCAAACTTACCAAGCCCAGTGACTATTTGAGTGGGAGATGTGTGTGGATCAGATCTTTGACACACACCGCTATATGGAGGAGAAGATGGTATGATCTGCACCCATTGAGTTTACTCGCTCTGCTTTGATTTGGTGGGAATAATTATGTCATGTTGTAGGTTGCCCAAAGACATGGGTGCAAATGAAGAATCTGTTACGGAGGCGCTTTGTTCCTGAACACTTCACAAGAACCTTGTACAATCTACTCCAATGGTTGTGCCAAGGTAACTCTAGTGTTGATGGGTATTAGAAATGGAGATTTTGATGATTAGGACATGAGTGAACAAGCCAGAGGAAGCCACAATGTCAAGGTTCGTGCATGCGCTCAATGAATATTTGCAAGAAAGATTAGAGATAGTTCCATGTCATGATTTACAGGAACTTGTGCATCAACTTGTTCGTGTAGAGCAGCAGCTAAAGCGTCGCCAAGATCACAACCACACCAATGCATCAAGCACCTAGAGACCTTCAGTTCAGCGAGAAGTAGATGGAAGCATTGTTGTAGATTTTCCCTCACACAACAAGAAAACTGTAAAAGAAGCTCATGCATCAAAGGTTGAATCTTCTAATACTCCTGCCACTCACATTAGCAATATTCAGTGCCATACATGCAAGGGTAGATGTCATTTCAAGGATTGTCCTAATTTGAAGAAGGTGTTGCTCACAAATGATGGATATTTCACCGATGACTCAAGTCCAAATATGAATATGAGAAGAAAGATGCATATTGTACTTTTGAGACAGGAGCTCCTCTGAGTTAACATGGAGGAGATGGTGTTAATATCATGGTTAGCAAAGTGGCTCATTATGATGCTCCTATTGTTTATAAGGTTAGCAGAAAAATGTGTTCCAATATGTTTGCAAGATCAAGGGAAAAAATTGCAAGGTAGTCATCCATAGAGGCAGTTTCAACAACATCATTAGTAGTGATCTTGTGCATGCTCTTGGGATATTAACATGGAGGCAGCCCCTATGTGAAGCGGCTAAATGGTGTTGGTAAGATAAAGATTACCCATCGTGCTAGGGGGCTTATTTTATTCAAAAGTTATGTGGACAATGTGGGATGTGATTTGGTGCCAATGAAGCTTTTCATCTTCTTTTGGGAAGACCGTGCATGTTTTACCACAATGCTACTCACCACGAGATGTCTAACACTTCATGCATAAAGGAGTGAGCCATGTCTTGGAACCTATGGTGGATCAAACATTCAAGGTTGAGGAATTCCCACATGTGAAGAAGCCCAAAGAGAAAACCTCAAAACCTAGGACGGTTTTTTGAAGGAAGGGAGGAGGATGTGGACTTGATCTTGAACAAGACATCAAAGAGTGATGTTTAGGATGGCATAAATGTTAAACTATTAGAGTAGCCAAAGGAAGACATGAGCAAGACCATTATCTATGTTGAGAAGCTCCCCGTGTGTATTTTGGGAGAAATGCCACATCAGATTTCTAGCTCCAACTTCCGACCTAAAAATAATTAATTCTAGAATGGTCTAGCATCTTCTGGGGTTGTATTAGATGGTGTGTGAAGTAAGCTTTCATGCAAAACAAACGGTACATCATTTGAGGTCTTGATTGAAAAGTTATTCAAGTTCTCGTGCAAGTTTTCCAGGAATTAATACATTGTGATGAGGCTCAACAAGTTCGCTCCTGCTACAAATTGGGACTCAAATTAGTCCTTCATTTAGCTCTAGTATAAGTACTCCCCGGTAGCTATTCCATGTGAAGGGAGCGGGTGAGATTTCTGAGTTTATGTTTGTAGACTGTCAATGGGTTGTTTTGTGCTGTGAGCGCTAGTTTTGTTGAGGTTTAGCTCTTGTGTGTGGATTGAAAGGGCATATCCTTAATCCGTATAGGATCCTTATGGTTCCCTCATGTGATTCTATCTAGGTTCACTAAGTTCTATGGTTTTGGTTGTGACCTTGTAAACCAAGCTAGTTATTCATTGCAATATATTTGAGAGTGTTTCCCATTGGTCTTTGCCACTTGAGAGAGATAGTTACTGCTTCTTGTGAGTTGCTTGATATCATGAAAGATGGTACAAGCAGCATCTGGCATCATTATGCTTGTAGTTTTTTTGTTTACTAGCAAT
This sequence comes from Triticum aestivum, assembly GCF_018294505.1. Taxonomy (NCBI): domain Eukaryota; kingdom Viridiplantae; phylum Streptophyta; class Magnoliopsida; order Poales; family Poaceae; genus Triticum; species Triticum aestivum. Next base: position 235,171,834 of record NC_057808.1, on the reverse strand, counting down.
TTCATAGCAGTTGCAGTTCCATCCCCATCTCACCTTGCTCTGCTTCATTCACCGTGTCCGACCTAGCCTTGACAAACTCCATTCCCCCCACAAGTCAGTAGGTGTCGATGTCGTCGAGCTGCACGAGAGTCGGTGGGAAGCAGCTAGGATGGCACCATGGAGGGGCGACACAGTTAAAACCGCGATAGCCAGAGGCGTATCTTTCTAGTTTCTTCTAAGACGATGACGGAAACACTAGCCACTGAGATTATCGATCTCATTACACATGTTGTTCCACCATTGACCACCACGCCATGTTCACCATCCGCAAGCATTTTCTTCCGCTCCCGCTGGCCTTGCGGAAATTTAGGAAGCATGGGTTGTTTGATTTTACTACAAATAGGAACGTTATAAAAAAATGAAGCACATAAATAAAGCAACATGAAACACTACAGAAGCACATGTGTTAAAAGTATTAAGCAAATTGTTGAACAAACACAACTATGGTGCTTATGAAGCAAAGTAATTAAATGTGGAAGCATGAGTTTTGGATGCATCATATCGTGAAATTCATCATAATTTTCATACTGGAAGTATAGATTTTTGAAAGTGGGAATATAAAAAGATTTCTACGTAGTAATTCAAACTCATATCATGAAGATAGGCTTCTTTTCCATAATATATGTGAAGTTTAGGAAGCATGAGGGCACAGTTTAAGGCATGGAAATGAAGAAAAACTGAACACACTAAATTAAAAAGCTCCCGAGGGGATATTCTCACAGAATATATACGAACTAAGGATGCAAAAGTACGACATGTATGTAACATGCTATATTGGCTGGAGATGGTCTGTTCATCCTAGCGAAGAAGGGATGCCAACGCCAGTCACTGGCAACAGTGACCTCCTCTGCAGCATTGGCCCGGCTCCCGTCCACCTCCTTGGTATAATAGAAAAAAAGCTTGCATGAAGTAGAACATACGTGGGGAAGGAAGCCACGAGTTGATTCATGCACTCAACTACATCAATGTTTTCATGTCTTGTGAGGCAATCCCTGGTTGTCATAGGCACCACGGTCACCTGCTGAGGCGACATCGCTCTGATGTGCTGGGATGGGAGATGCGTAGGGTGGGGATGCTAGAGAAAGCTTACGGTTCATAGAGGTGGAGGCATTGTATGGGACAAGAGCAAAATGACGTTGTGGACCGTGAGAATTGAGATGAGGCTGTGGATCATGACTTCGTGAGAACTGGAAGTATCTGGATCGATAAATTGGGGAGAATGTAGCTTCCATAATGAGCGGAGGGATTATAGGAGTAAAATTTAGAGGAGACGTGGGCGCATAAAAACGGGATGTTAGAATGAATTTGGTGAAAGCTCTCTAAGCCGCGGGATGAAACAAATAATCAATGCAACATTGTTCACAATTTTCTAGTATGAGACATCAGATGCAAAAGTGTTTCCCAAATGAAATATATGTCGAGTAAGAAACTCATTTTCTGACATAGAAGGAGCTCAATGTTCAGGGTCAATGGATAGATTGTGTAGAGAACATGTCTTTAGCTTTTCGTCCCCTGTCCTTTAGCAGCTAGGGCAAACTCTCCCCTCCAGGCTTCACCGGTGAGCCCGTGGATTCGTCTCGCCTCTACCTATCGCTCCGGCGACCTGTTGCAAAGAGGGCAATCTCGGTACCTCCACTACATTTAGTAGTTTAGGTTACGTTTTCCAGTCCTTGTAGGTGCGGCGCTTGGTCGGATAGCGGTGCTTCTTCTTTGAGTTTGTCTTTCGAGATGCGGTCCTCCCCGAGTTTGTTCATCTAGCATAGACAACGGAGCTCCAACGTAGATTCTTGTCGTATCCTTAGGGCGGCGAGGTTAGGGTTTCTCATCGTGTGGCAAGATTCGTTATCAGCTGCTTTAGATCTATTCAACATTCAAGGACAATGACTGCGGCTCCGAGGTGCTAGTCCTTAAGGGCACGTGCACGAAGACTTCTTGGTTGTAATCGACAAGGTCAAGTCGGCTCCAGTTGGTAAGCAGTGGTAGTGATGCATCGGCGGCTCATTCTGGCGGCGTTTGTGGCCGTTCGGTGGTCTCAAAATATCGATATAATTTTTATTATGTTTAAGGTGCTTTGTACTTCAGTTAACTTTGATGGTAAATATGGATCCTTTGCGCAAAAAAATTGAATAATTTTGTAGGTCTACTTAGATGGGCTCATTTAGGGTCCAAATTGGACAAGCTTACAATTAATAATAAGGCCTAATAAATCAGATCAATCTCAAGGCTCCACTGCGTGTGTAGGTCTGGGACGTCCTATTTGGCGACCTGTGCGCCCCAGGACGCCGTAACACGCACCATGGCTCCCCCCGCACGCCCTATTGAGCCGACCCATGCTTGAGGCAGGACACCCCCCCCCCATTTTTCCCTTTTTTATTTTCTGTTTTTCATTTTCCCTCGCCGCCCAACGCGAAGGACCGGCCCATGCGCACGGCAGGGCAACTCCTACTTTTTTATTTTCCTTTCTTAGCTTTTCTTCTTCTTAATAATTCGAGATTTCAAAAAATCCAAATTTCTAAATGATGACGAATTATGGACAAAAAATGTTCAAGAAATAATAAAATGACAGTGAACTCAAAGAAAATTATTCACAATTTTCAAAAAATGTTCAGGAAATCATAAAATGTTTGTGGATTAAAAAAATATTCGTGATTTTGGAAAACTGTTCGATCATTCACAGACAGTTCAGAATTTTTAAAAATGTTTGTGTATTAAAATAAAGTTCATCAATTTGAAAAAAAAAATTTGATTTCTAAAAATGTTCAGCAATTTATAAAAGAACAAAAAATGTTTGCATTTTCGAGAATTATTCCCAAATTTCTAAAAAAAACTTTATTGGTTCAAAATTGTTCGCTGACTCAACAAATGTTCACGAATTGGGAAAAAAATCATGCATTTCAAAAAAATGTTTGTCAATTTCAAAACTTGTTCCCAAATTTCAAAAATTGTTAGTTGATTCAAAAAATGTTCATGAGTTTCGGACAATGTTCAAAATTACAAAAAATATTCACAAATTTATAAAAAAGATTCTGAATTCAAAAACGTTCATGATTTATAAAAATGTTCACGATTTTATTTAAATTTTCACAAAGTTAAAAATGTTGAATATTTAAAAATTATTCGAAATATTGAAAGATGCTTGTTGAAATGAAAATTAAAAAGTTAAAATAAAGGAAAAAGAAAAAAAGTAAATAAAAGAGGAAAAGAAAAGGAAAAGGAAAAAAGATTGTAAAACAACAAGAAAAAGAAAAGCAGGTAGAAAAAAAAACATAGAACGAAGCCATCTGAGCCAACCCATGTGCGGGGCAGGACGCCGTATGCTTTTCCCTTCTATTCCTTTTGTATGTTTTCCTTTTCAATAACTCGGGATATCAAAAAGTTCTGAATTTCCGAAAAAGTTACGAATTTGGACTAAAATAATAATGAATTCAGAGAAATTTCCATGATTGCAAACAACTGTTTGGGAATTAAAAAACAAATCACGGTTCAAGAGAACGTTCACGAAATTGTAAAAATATATTCACGAATTAAAAAAAATCATGAATTTTTTTAAATATTCACGATTTCAAAAATGTTCATGATAACAAAAAACTTCATGATTTCAAAAACAATTACCGATATCAGAAAAGGTTCATGATTTCAAAAACTCTTCGCGATTGCATAAAATGTTCATGATTTGAAAAATGTTCATGGTTTCAACAAATGCTCGCCATTTCAAAAAATGTTCACTAATTCGGAAAAATGTTCACTAATTCGGAAAAATGTTTGCTAATTTGCAAAAAATGATCATGAATTTAAAAATATTTCATCATTTCAACAAAATTGGCTGTGCATTTACAAAATGTTCCGGATTCAAAAAATGTTCAAGATTTCGAGAAAATGCTTTGCGAATTTGAAAACATATTCAGTATTTTTTAAATATTCACGTTTTCAAAAGAAATATTCACAAATTTCAAATAATGTTCGCTGTTTCAAAAAAAATCATGATTTAAGAAATCGTTCACGAAATTGTTAAAACAAAAGCATGACTTTAAAGAATGTACATCATTTCATAAAAAGTTTGCAACTTTCAAAAATATTCACAAATTTAACAGATTTTGGCCAATTAAAAAAAACAAGAATAAAACGAAAACAGAAAAACAGAAAAGAAAAATGAAAGAAAAACTAAAAGAATACAAAAAAGGAACCAAAAGAAAAGAAAAATGAAAAAAGTAAGAAAACAAGAAAACCCGGTTCAGGGAGATTCTAGAACCTTCCCAAAACCAGTAGCGCGTGAAATCCTGAAATGGGCCAGCCCATTAAAACAGCACCGCGCGAGGGGGTTAAGCGTACGTGGTGGCTTCCCACCTACTCGCTATATTTTTTTTTTCTGTTTTCAGTTCTTCTTTTTTTGCTTTATTTTTTTTACTTCTCTTTCTACTTCAAAATATTACACAAAAAAACACTCTTCAAAAACACACTTGAAAAAATGTTGAAAAATATTTGGAAAATGATGAATTAGTTTTACAAAATCTTGAACAAGCATTCGCAAATTTTGAATATGTATTAAAAATGTTGAACAAGTATTTGGCAAATGTTGAATATGTATTAAATTTTTTTGACCGATTATTAGAATTAATGTTGAACAACTATTTAAGAAATGCTTAATAAGTATTTTTAGTTTAACACTTGTCATCGGATCGCCAACCAGTTCTTGCTAATTATGACAGTCAGTTTTCGGCCTTCTCCACTGAGGTACTTAACTAGGTGAGCTGGAAGTACAATCGCAGTGGTTCTCCCTTTACCCTCCTACACAAACATGCGGAACATAGGAGGGCAAACACAGGAGCCGGGCAATCCAACTATTGAACCAAGACATAAATCGGAACCGATTCGTATAATGCAATATTCAAGACGCCGAGCACATGGAATACAAACTACTGCCGGGGCGATGCTTGGGGCGAGTTTTATAACCGAGCCCCTGGTCTATGAGCCGATCGCATCTAAATAAAATTTGTACTGAACTAGTTTGTTTCGATGTCGAAGAGCGGAAAGAGCTATGCAACATAAATGACTGCAATGGGATCGTAAAGAAATGGTCTTTATTTCTTATGAGCTCGTGACGTCTAACCGTACAATCCAAACTGCCGAAGCAACTGTTACAGATACTCGATGTAAAAAATAAAACTTTATAGAGGAAAGGTTTACACAGGGCCTTCATGAGTGGATTGACGTCCCTACTGTGCTCTACTGCACGTCTGCGCCTTCGCTCTTGAGGGGGGTGCTCCGTAGAGGAGGTAGTGATCGGCGTACGGACCCTTGAAGGAGGGTCTTGAGAGGTCGTCGTAGTATATTAGCTTGATGCTAGGTAGGTCCTAGATGGACCTACGATTGTCTGAAGACGTGTTTGGCCATAGCTGGTCGAGCCGAACACTTAGCCCTTGGATAATAGGTCCCAAAGCTGCCCATGGTATTTTGAGCATGAAATTGTGCCTCCGAGGCACGTACTTTACGACCGGCGGGGCCATGCTGTGGGGCGTGTGTTCCTATTTATGTTGACCATGGGAGGGTTTCGGGATCTGAGATAAGGCTCGGGCTTGTTTGCTCTCCTCTCTTGCCTTAACGACGGACTAGGACTTTGGTGCCTCGTTGTTCGGAGTGAGCACTCTGTGTTGCCATTAACGGTGATGACGCCCTTAGGTCCGGGCATCTTAAGATTCAGATATGTGTAGTGGGGGACGGCGTTGAAGCGAGAGAATGTTGTACAACCAAGAAGTGTGTGGTAGCCACTACGGAAAGGGATGATGTCAAAGATCAAGTCTTCTCTACGGAAGTTGTTGCGCGAGCCGAGCATTACTTCCAAAGTCACAGTGCCCGAGCAGCGGCCTTCGACACCTGGGATTACTCCTTTGAAGGTGGTGTTGCTGGGTTTGATCCTTGACCGATCGATACCCATTTCTCTCACCGTATCTGAGTAAATTAGATTGAGGATTCTGCCTCCATCCATGAGGACTCGAGTTAGGTGGTATCCATCGGTAATGGGTTCAAGTACCAAGGCCACTGATCCTCCATGCAGGATACTGGTCGGATGGTCCCTGCGGTCAAAGGTGATCGGGTATGCCGCCATGGGTTGAATTTCGGCGCTACCGGCTCTACGGCATAGACGACCCGAAGCACGCGCTTCCTCTCCTTCTTGGGTATATGTGTGATGTAGATCATGTTCACAGTTTTTACCTCGGGAGGGAATTGCTTCTGGCCTCCATTATTCGGCCCACAAGGCTCGTCATCGTCCTTGCTGCGGGGGGCCTTTCCCTGTTCCTCGGCTGTGAGTTTGACGGCCTGTTTGATCACCCAACACTTACGGTTGGTGTGGTTGGCGGGCTTGTCTGGGGTTTCGTGGATCTGGCAGGGTCTATCCAGGATTTTGTCTAATGCGGTAGGACCATCCTGGTTCGCTTTAGAGGGCTTCTTTTGCGGTCCTGATTTGTTGAATCCGGCATTTACTGTCGTGTCTTCAACTTCACCACCTTTGTGCCGATGTTTGTTCTTGCTGCACCGTGGTTTCCCGTTTCCTTCCTGGACCTCTAAGGTGTCGGGGTATTCGGGATTGTTGCTTCTACGAGCTAACCAACTATATTCACCCGCACAAAAGCTAGTCATGAGAGAGGTAAGGGCCGACATTGTTTTCGGCTTGTCTTGGCCGAGCTGACGAGCTAGCCATTCGTCCCGGATGCTGTGTCTGAAAGAGGCTATTGCCTCAGCATCTGGATAGTCTACGATTTGGTTATTCTTAGTCAAGAACCGATTCCAAAATTGCCGGGCTGACTCACCAAGCTGTTGAACAACATGGCTCAAGTCATCGGCGTTCGGAGGCCGGACATAGGTGCCTTGAAAGTTAGATCGGAAAGCTTCCTCGAGCTCCTCCCAGCTCCCGATGGAGTTTTCGGGTAGGCTCTTTAACCAGTGCCGAGCTAGTCCTTTAAGCTTTGATGGCAGGTATTTTATGGTGTGGATATCATCTCCTCAGGCCATATGGATGTGGAGAAGGAAGTCTTCAATCCACACAGCCAGGTTTGTTGTCCCGACATATTGCTCGATATTTACGGGTTTAAACCCTTCGGGGAACTGATGCTGCATCACCTCATCTGTAAAGCACATTGGGTGAGCGGCGCCCCTGACACGGGCTGACGCGCCGGATATCGGGTGCCATCCGGGCCCGGTGCTGCTCTTGAGTTCTATCGTTTTGGTCGGGCCAAGTTTGGTATCCGTCCCGTCCAGCGGGAGTGCACCCTCTAGATCCATAGATGGATCTTGTCTGACCTGCTCTAGTGGTCAGGTCGTGTCATAGGTCATACGGATCTTTAGGCTACATTGGTTCCTTGCCTCTTCGTCGTGGGAGTGCGGGTGGATTTTCGGCCTCTCTAGCTGTCATGTCCCGTCCTCGAGGGGTGTGGGCTCTAGGGCCTCGTCGTCAAATTGTGGTAGCAAACGTCGGCGTGGGTAGCTTTTATTTTGATCCTGCTGCTCATCGCCATACCCCTCTTCGGCTGGTAGGACTCTCATCCAATTGTCATTGAGGGTATCTTGTTCGGCATTTAGTTGCTTCTACTTCTTCTTCAGGCTTCGGGCAATGGCTATTAGTTGCCGCGTGAACCGTTCTTGGTCCAACGGGTCCTCGGGGACGATGAAATCCTCGGCTCCAGGTCTAACCTCCTTTTCGAAGAGAGGAAGGTAGTTGTTGTCCTCAGAGTCATTGAGGTCCTCGGGATTATACTAATCCTCGTGCCCCTCCGAGTGATCGAGCTGTTGTTCGGGGGCGACGAGGTCGCCGAGGTCTTCCATATTGTCCGGGGTATTGTTTTCTCGAGTGCTCGTGTTGCTTTACTTGCCCTTACGCCCCTTGGATCGTCTGCGCTGACGTAGTCGTTTGGGCGACTCCTCGCCGGGCTTATCACCATCCTTTACGGGGGTGCCGTCGCCGTTCTTCCCAGTGGTGCCATCGCCCTTATTGTTAGGGGTGTCTAACATATAGATGTCGTAGGTGGAGGTAGTTGTCCATCGTCTAGTGATGGGAGGGGCAGTAGCAGTATAAGCCGTGGCATCGACATCTTCATCGATGTCATCGGACTCTTCGAAAGCGTAGTCCAGCATGTCGGTTAAATCTTCAACAGTGGCTACCAAGTGGGTGGTGGGTGGGACAAAAAATTCCCCACAAACTGCATTGTGCCTGTTCCGATTGTAGATCGAGGAAGGGGCGCCTGTGATGCTTATTGTCTGGATCCGATCTATCATCTCGTTTAACAAGGAGAGACTAGCCGGATCAGTGTCCGGGATTTCTTCCGAGTCAATCTCCGGTGTGGTAGTGTGTGTGGCGCGTCTGGCCAGGCTTGACCCTTGGTCTTCGGGCGCCGAATCTGTATCCGGGCTTGAGGTTGGATCCGAGATAAGGGCCGACCCAGAGATAGGGTCGGAAAGAAAGTCCAAAGTCAAAGCTTCATGGTTTCGGGCTTCTCAGGCAAGGCTGAGAACCCGGTGAAGATCAGATCACCCCGAGCATCAGCGACGTACTCCAGGTTGCCGAACCTGATTGGATGCTCAGGGGCAAAGTTGTCGACCTGGTCGAGGTGACCGGCTGAGTTGGCGTGCAAAACGACGCTGCCGAACGCGAAGAGATGGCCAGGAACAAAGATGTCCCCAGTGCGGATGTCATCTCCGATGACTAGGCGAGCCATCAATCCTTGGGCGATCTCACAAGGAACTCTCAATGAAAGCACCAATGTCGGTGTCAAAACCGGCGGATCTCGGGTAGGGGTCCCGAGCTGTGGATCTCGGATCAATGGGGAACAGGAAACACATGGACAGTATTTACCCAGGTTCGGGCCCTCTCGAAGAGGTAAAACCCTACGTCCTACTTGATTGTATTGATGAGTGTATGATGATTACAGAGTCGATCTACCACAAGATCAGATGAACTAAACCGTAGGTGAGTAGGATGATGGTTCTTCTTGTAGCCTCTACGGACTAAACCCTCTGGTTTATATAGACACCAGGGGTACCTAGGGTTACACATAGTTGGTTACCATCAGGGAATAAACATGCTGATTCTTCCATCTTGACATGGAGGACACATCAAGGCTTCAGAGGTTTCCTTCTTATACACAGGGTCACCTTGTAGTTCGGCCTTTCCGATAGTTATAGAGCGGCCCACCTATCCAGCCCATAAGAGATAGCCGGCAGCCCGAGGACCCCTTAGTCCAGGACTCCCTCACCAATCTACATAAGCTAGCTCATGGATATAAAGGGAAAACATGCATTGACAAAAATTGCCTTGCTTGTTCTGTTGTTGCCCCTCCAGTAAACAGGAAGATTGTTAAAAACCTCTATGACAAGTTTGGTATGCCTGTTGGGCAGACAACCAACATCAGAAAAGGAAACACCAGTTCTACTGATGCTTCTAAGGACAAGAAGGACAAGAAGAAGTACAAGAAGCCCTGAGTTGGCAGGCAGGGTACTTTGGGAAGGTCACCAATACAAGATATATGGTTGTACTCATTTTGGGGTTGGGGTTAGAGGTCTATTAATGACCAAGAAGTACAAGCTATCTTTCTTTTCTCTAGTATCAGTAATTGTAATAATGTTGAATTGCTAGCTTTTATCAAGTCTTCTTGCCAATGTGGTCTAAGAGCATTGGCCTGGTCATTTCCAGGCTGTATAAGGTGTGTGGCTGTGATTGCATACCATTACTTATTTCTTAAACTGGATTCACATGAATAAGCAATCTTGGAAAGGGCTGAACTGGAATGTGAGAGGCTTAAACTCATCTGATAAATGGTTACATATTTATAATAAAATAAATGAAAGTGATTTTCCGGTTATCTGCTTTCAAGTGACATAGAAGGAGCACATTGACATTGCATTCATTAGAAAATTGTGTCCCCCACAATTTGACTCATTTTCAATTCCTACCATCCGTTGGAAGATCTAGTGGATTGCTAACAGCATGGTGCTCCTCTCAATTTAAGGGAGAATTGGTTTTAAGCAATGAATTTGCTCTCTTTGTTCTTCTGCAATCCACCAAATGTGGAAGCTGCTGGACCTTAACAAATATATATGCTCCATGTCAAGATAATAGAAAAGATGAGTTTCTCCAGTGGCTGGGTGGTGTGCAGATTCCTGAAGATGTTGACAGGTTACTCTTAGGTGATTTTAATCTTATCAGAAGTATTGCAGATAGGCATAAACCTGGGGCCAATCTACAGGAGATTTGGGTTTCAGTGATGTTCTCAGTGAGCTGGGCTTAGTCGAAATACCACTTAAAGGGAGAAAATATACTTGGAGTAATATGCAAGATCAGCCCCTTCTGGAAAAACTGGATTGGTTCTTCACATCCTCTTCTTCGACTGAATCTTACCCCAACACAACTGCTTACCCTCTAGATAGAACTACTTCTGATCACACCCGTTGTGTGATTAATATCCAAACTTCTGTGCCCAAAAGTAACCACTTCAGGTTTGAGAATTGGTGGATGGTGCATAATATTTTCATTCCATGGTGGAGACAGTTTGGTTGAATTCCATTCACTATGTTGATGTTGCTAAGAGGACCAATGCCAAGTTTAAAATTTTACGAAAGCATCTCAAGACTTGGGCCAAAACTCTCTCCCCTACCAAGGAGGAAATAGCCAATGTCCGCAATTTTATTGCATTCCTAGATGCAATTGAGAATTTCAGGGCTCTATCCAGCATAGAGATGACCTTAAGGACTAATCTAAAATGCCTTTTAATATCTCTGTTACAAAAGCAGAAATTGTATTAGCAGTAGAGAGGTAAGATCAAGTGGGTGACACTAGGCAGTGAGAATTCAAAATTCTTTCATGCATGTGCAACTATACAGCATAGAAATAATAGCATTGGGCAAATCACCTCTCCTAGTGGAGATATTTTGCAAGAACATGATGATAAAGCCGCTCTACTTCTAGATTCTATTAAGCAAAGATTGGGTATTTCTGAGCACACTATGATTCCTCCTGAACTCCTGAATCTCATTTCTCCTCATCAGCACTTGGCTGTGTTGGAGGAACCCTTTACTGAAGCTGAAATAGATGCAGTTGTGGCTAAACTCCCATCAAACAAATCCCCAGGGCCGGATGGATTCAATACCGATTTCATTAAGAAGTGTTGTAACATCATCAAAAAGGACTTTTATGATCTCTGCCACCAATTTCATTCTGGTAATCTGTGCTTTGCAGCGTATTAATAGTTCTTTCATTTCACTGATTCCTAAAAAGGAGGGAGCATCTATAGTCAATGATTACAGGCCCATCTCCTTACTCAGTTGCACCATAAAAAAATTGACTAATGATGGCAAACAGGTTGCAGAAAATCCTTCTTCAGTTAGTCCATGTAAATCAATATGGTTTTCTCAAAAGAAGAACAATTCAAGAATGTGTGGCATGGGCATATGAATATATTTTTCAATGCCACAAATCAAAAGAGCCATGTTTTCTGCTAAAATTGGACTTCGAAAAGGCTTTTGATAAAATTGAGAATCAGATGATTCTGACTATTCTGGAAGCCAAGGCTTTGGGAAGAGATAGTGTTCATGGGTTAAACAAATTCTCTCTACATCCACTTCATCAGTATTACTTAATGGTGTCCCTGGATCCCAGTTCAAATGCAGAAAGGGGGTTAGGCAAGGGGACCCACTATCACCCCTGCTATTCATCCTAGCTGCAGATTTCTTGCAAACAATTCTCAACAATGCCATGTGGCTAGGGAGGTTACATGCACCAATTATCAGGCAATCTTGTCTAGACTTCCCAATTTTATAGTACGCAGATGACACACTCATTGTGGTAAAAACATGCCCTAATAACCTTACTCACTTAAAAGAGCTAGTGGAAATCTTTGCTGCTTCATCAGGGCTCAAAGTTAATTTTCAAAAGTCCACAATTGTGCCTATCAATGTCAATAGTGATGATGTTCAGGTTATAGCTAAAATAATGCAATGTCAAGTAGGCTCTTTTCCATTCACCTACTTAGGTGTGCCTCTTAGTATCAACAAGCCCGGGATAGATTTTTTATGTCTTTGATTGAGAGAATCCTCAAGAGGTTGAGTTGATGTTCACAGTTCCTTAGTTATGATGGTAGGTTACTAACAGTAAATGTCGTGTTATCATCTCTTCCAACTTACTTAATGAGTTTCATCAAATTATATAAAGGAACTATTGGAGAAGCTGATAAATGCCGCAGACATTGCTTCTGGAGAGGGAAAGATCTAGATAAAAAGAATCATCCCCTGGTTGCTTGGAAGCTAATATGTAAGCCCAAACTTCAAGGAGGCTTAGGCATCATTGATCTTGAGGTTTACAATGATAGTCTGCTCCTCAAAATGATTCACAAGTTTTATAATTCTATGGATATCCCCTGGGTCAGATTGGTGTGGGAATCTTACTACCATAATGGATTACCACCAGAGCAGGTGGACCACTGTTTATTCTGCTGGAGGGATTGTCTGAAGTTGATTCCCCAATACAAAGAATTTGCATTTCCTATGCCAACCTCTGGAAATTCCACCATCTTCTCGGAGGATAGTTGGAATGACCGCCCAATGAAATGTATTTGGCCACATTTATTCTCCTTTTGTAAGAGCCCTGCTAGTTCTATGCACACCATTATGCATACTCAGGACCTCACATATCGTTATTCCACTTGCCCCTGTCGGTTGAAGCCTTTGAGAATTCCAGGAGATGCAGAACATTATAAACTTATTTGATGTCAACCCACCACTGGTATAGTGAGTTGCTATACAAACGGTTTTTAACCCCTTTCCGCGACGGCATTTTTAACCGTCGCCAAGCGAGTGTGGGCGATAGGGGGGTCCTTCCCACACGACCTAGAAACCATCGGGGATAGGGAGCCATGGTGCATACAGTTGTCCCTATAAAACTCTTTCTGATATCTCGAATGGCCAAACGATCCATCCTTGCTACTTGTTTGTGCTCGCATTGCCATCGCAGTCGGTATTCTGTGGTGCTATGTTTATGATGTGTGACCCATCACAAATAGTTCACGATTATAGAACATGTACGATAAGTAGACAATCACACACATTTACTTTTCCTCGACTATATGCGATTCGATGTAAGAGTGCATACAGTTATCTCTACAAAATTTTATGCGAAGCTTTAATATATCCCACACGATTCATCCGTTGTACCCACGTCGAATGAAGACCTATCGCACGCGTTCTTCTATGAGCAAACGTTTGTGATGCGCACGACATCATAAACAGTCCGTAATTGCCAAGCGTGTGTGTGATAACGTGACTTTCGGAAACATTTAATAAGAAGGAACGGTGTGCGATGCTGTTGTTAATCTCACACGTTTTTTCTTGGCTGATTGTGTGTGTAGTAGAGATTGATCGCACATGTAGCGGATCCAAGAAATGTGTCTGATCCACATGTTTATCGCAGACATTTTTCTTTCGCAAACCGTGCAGTGTTCCTTGCATTTAAAAGTCATATATTTTGAATTTGAAAGTAGGCAATCACATATTTCATATCGAACCATGTTTATTACAAATATAGGTTCAAGCACGAATGCATAATTCGATGCACAGGTACATATACTAAAGAACTACAGAAGCACCAAGTAAAGAATGATGAACCATAGTTGTACTAAGACTATAAAGAGAGAGGCGAAAGACATTCTGGTTGCTGGAGAAGGTGAAGCGGAATGCCCATATTGTGCCCTTCTCTATGCTAATGCGCACACGACTCTAGGCCAACCCCTTGTGATGGCTACACGCCCATCCTTCACTGTCTTCATTAGGACTTCTCGATGCTCATTGTAGTCTCGATGAAATACTTTAACCTTCATTGTGTGTCCACCAATCATGTACTTTGCGATGTAATCTTGAGTAAACTACTTTCGAAACCTGTTGTGGTAATCTCATGTCAGATGCCAGGGGGTGGCTTATCGTGGGTGGAGCCATGAGGACGTCGTCGGGTTCCGGAAGCGAGAGTGAGCACGAGCTCGGTAGCACACGAGACGTACCCAGGTTCGGGGCTCTCCAGAGAGATAACACCCCTAGTCCTGCTATGATGACTATGATCAAGTGTATACAAGGTTGCTCCGGAGCTATTTTGCTAGAGGAGGAAGAAGGTAGAGCTACCTATCTTCTCCTAGCTATGGTGAGTGTGTGTGTGGAATGAGGGCTAAACCCTTTGCATGGGTAAGCCCTGGGGGTCTTATAGGCCGAACCCCCAGGGGTACAATGGTAATACGTCCGGGTGTAGGACCCGGGTTTCAGTGGCTAGGGTCACCGGGTTCTCTGTCGGCTGCTGGGGCCCACCTCTAGAGGCCCCCACCGGCTGCCAAGAATCCGGCCGACTGGTAGGGCCCGCCACCTATGGGCCATGCTGATTGCCTTTTGTTGTAGCTCTGTACTTGCTGACGAGGGCCGCGTCATGAGTCACATGGCTACAATCCCGCGTCAGGGGGGTAGGTGGCTGCTTGGTCAGCATGCACTCTAGCCACGCCCCTTCGGGATTCGGGGGGAGCAGGCGACACTGTTGCTATGCCCCGTCTCGTCGTAGTAGGTGAGTGCAGACTCCGAGGAGAAGGATGGCCAGCTACTAGAGGCCGGCCCATCCCCGAAGCCGTCTTCTAGGGGTGCGCCGTCTTCTGGAAGCCGGCCGCATGGTCCTAACCGGCCCAAGGAGCCGGCCGGGTGACCAGTCGGCATGAGGGGCTTTGGCCAGCCCCGATTTCTTGAAATGTTATGGGGTGCGAATGAGGCTACCCGGGGTCCATCCCCCGACAGTAGTCCCCGAAGCTGGTGAGGCGCCACGGTTCGAAGCTGGAGTGCCTCAGCAGTTTCCTCCTCCGAGAGATCTTGTGCCTTTGCTTCGTCCGGCTTGGAGAAGCCGCCTGCCAGGAGCCAGCTGAGGCAAAGTCGGCCGCCTGGTGAATTTGAATTGCCGTGGCGGGCGCTGGGTGGTATGCCTCCGGGTGGCGCGCCTGCGGCCCATTGCACGCACGCCACGCGTCACCAGCAGGCCAGGCCGGCCTGCCAGCCCACGCGCGCGGTGGGACGCGGCCACATGCCTGGGCCCACCACTACACAGCCTCAGCGCGCGCAGATCCGCTCCGGCCGAGGCAGACGGTTGCCCTTCCGGGGCGGAATGATTATGCGCCATTAAGGCACGAGATCTGCGGGGGCGTGCGGGACGTGGGCGCGGTTAATCCCACGCCCCCCATGAAACGTCGCCTCAGCTTTGCCATTGTGACCATATAAATAGGGGGGAGGGGGCGGCCAAACGCACGCGCCCCCCTCCACTTTGTTCTTCTTCCTTTGCTTCTTCTTCTTGTCTCCTCGCCGTCATCGCACCGCTATGCCACGCGCTGCCGAAGCGCCGCCGTGGCATCACCACCGTCCAGCCTCGCTGCACCGTCACTGGGCCACCACAAGCCGAGCCATGGCATGAGGCAACTGGTATGGCTCCAATGTCCATGAAGGTCACATTAAGTTCCTCCACACGACGCGGAGGCTTCCCGTCGCGACGGTCGTCGGGATGCGCCTCCCCGACGCGAGAGAGATCTCACCGGCGCCGAGGGCCAGCGAGTTCGTCGTCTTCCAGAGCCATTTCCTTAGCGGATTTGGCTTGCCTGTGAGCGGCTTCCTCCGCTCCTTCCTCGATTTCTATCGTCTTCAACCTCATCACCTCACTCCCAACACGGTGGTGCTTCTCTCCACCTTCGTGACCTTCTGCGAAGGCTACCTCGGTGTCCTGCCCACACTCGAGCTGTGGGACAGGTTCTTCTACTTGAAGTTGGCTACCCAGGCCAAGGGCAAGCCGGCCCAGTGCGGATCTTGTGTTGCCGTGCGGCACAGCGGCTCCGGGACCCGCTTCCCCGCCATCTCTTTGCTGGAGTCGGCGAAGTTGTGGCAGAAGTCGTACTTCTACGTCTGCAACCTCCACCCGACTCGTGACTACATCAACCTGCTGGCCTTCGCGATCGGCCCGCCTGGCGAGCCGCGGGACACACTACAAAAAAAATACACTTCCGTGATGATACGTGTTTGTCACAGTAGGTCGCGTTTTCTGTCATGCATGTACATCCATGACGATTTTATGATAGAATCAAGATAGTCATACCTGTGCTGTCGTAGAAGTGTTCCATGACATTACCAAAATTACCATCACGGAAGTGTCCACTTCCATGACGATAAACCGTGTGTCATAGAAGTGCTTTCGTCAAGGGTGACCGACACGTGGCATCCACCATAACGGGTCGCCGTTAAGCTATCGGGTTCCGGTTTGGATCTGATAACCCGTTAACAGCCCGGACCAATGGGCATTTTCCACGTGTAAAATCATCATTGGCTGGAGGAAACACGTGTCTGCTCCACGGTGGGCCAGATGTCGTCCGTCCATTGGAGGAGACATGCCTATGATACGTCGACACGTGGCAGGGTCCAACAGAGGCCCATATAGGTTAAAAAGGCCGACCCAGTCAAAGGCCCGTAGTACTTACTCACGTACTAGTGGGCCAGCCCAATAACGGCCTGTTTAAACAAGGCCTATTTATGGCCCGAAGCCAGATCTGGCCTGTTAATTGTTCGCCGAATATTTGGGCCCAATTACGGCCCAGTGACTTTCGGCCTGTTAGAGGCCCGATGTAGACATGGGCCCATTTCAGCCCGGTGTGTCTTTCGGCCTGGGAATGGCCCATTCTACCCATGGGCCATATGTGGTCCGACGCGACATCTGGCCCACTAATGGCCCGTGATAAAGGTGGCAACAGATTAGCCCAACGTGACTTTGGGCCTGTTAAAGGCCTATCATATAATTCGGCCCATTGATGCCTGTACTAAGCTTTCGGCCTCTTAAAGGCCCATGATATCAGTGGGCCAACTAAGGCCCAAGATATGTTTCGGCCTGGTAACGGCCCGTCATATAACTGGGCCAAAAAGGCCCGGTCTACATTTCAGCCTGCTGAAGGCCCGTCGACGACTAGTGAAAATTGAGGCCCAACATGCATTTCGGCCTGCTAAAGGCCCATGGTTTCTGCTGGGCCGTAACAGTCCAGCAGAATATTCAGCCTGTTAATGGCCCAAAGCTACATGGGCCAAACTAAGCGTTGGGTCCACAAAAGGCCCAACTAAAATTTGGGCCGAATATAGGCCGGAGTAAGTTGTGGGCCTGGCGCAAAGTGTGAAGGCCCCAATGGCCATTCGGGCCCAAGAAAGTTGCAGGCCGGCCCAATTGTGGCCCGCTAAAAACCAGGCCCATTAGACACGAATGTTTTGGCCCGGTCGACTACATCAGATTTTTTCAGATAGCGAATGATGGCAGTAACTAGTAGGAATTAAGAACAAACCTATTGTATACAATAAAGAAATTACGGCATAGTAACTTAGAATAAACCTACACTATACAATAAAGGATCTATGGTGTATTACATCCACTAGGCATTGAAGTTCGCCACCAGTGATCATAAAGCGCAACGAAGAAGCAGATTACAAAAACTGGGCACCATTGCAGCGTAACAAAATAATACTGAACCAAGACAACTTCCAAGACAGTTCAAGATAGGTTAGCCTTGCGCGGGAACTACTGCGCAAGCTGCTGAGCAAGGCTGTGAGACCGGCCTAGCATGTCGGTCATAGCTTCCAGGTGTAGCTGTTTAGCAATGAGGTTCTCATTGGTGTTCTCTGCAATCTTTCTTAGAGCTAGGACTTCAAGTCGAAGTTGAGTTGCAGAATGCCTTTCTGCTAGAACTTGGGACTAAAGAAGTCGAACTGATTCAGACAGCAAATTATGTGAGCTAGTCTGACTGCTAGTCTCAAGTAACTTGAACACTGCATCAAGACAAGACTTTGGGGTTGTCTCGCTATCTTCAAGATGTTTTGCCTTCTTTGCTGCAATATATGTGGGGTTTGTCTCACAGCCTTCAGCAGACTTGTGCATTCCATCAGGCATATCACCCTGAAACAAGCAGAGAGATGATAGGTTTTGCACGTGTATAAACAAAGATGATAACTGTGCTGTCAATTCCATCCAATTTCAAATTAGAAAATAAAGAGTAAGTTCAAAAATATCAATAGCATAATTTGGCATTGTTCATAATGCGGGGAGCTTCACCACACTACTGGATTACCATGTCAACATAACAAGCATAGATGAAGGGCAAAGACAATCATTGTATCTATTTTGGTTAATGTGCATGGCATGTTGTTCATATCATCAGCCACATCAGTAAGATAAAACAGGAGATGACAAGGTGCAAACATGGGCTGCTTCACCGCACACTGGATTATAGATCCACAAAAACAAGCATACATATAGAGAGTATTGAGTAATGTGCATGGTATGAATAAGGAATCTGGTTTTACAAGTAAAACTTGGAACTTACGGTTGTTGCGAACATGCATTTTGATAGAAACAGCAAACTAAATAGCAGTTAACGATAGGGAGTATGAGAAAATTAAACAGTAGTTGAGGATAAAGGCTTTAGAAGGACTGACTTACATTAACAGCTAACACCGGCTTTATAATGCCCTTCTCCATGTCAAGGGAAGGATAACTCAAGAATTTCAGCACAGAATCTTCTTCATAAGCATTGCCTGTACTCTACATTTTGTAGAGAGTAATTATAGATATGATAATACTTGGATAGAGGATAATGAAGATAAGATGCAGATTGATGCTACATAATCAACTACCAATCACTGGAAGTACAAGCGTTACAGGACAAAATGTACTGACAAGAACAATGGGCTGCACTTCTGCACTGGCATTGTCTGTGTATTCAACTTTTTGGTAAGATTAAATATAGATCTGATATTTTTTAGTAAATGGTGGGCGAGGGAGATAAGATGCAGAATGCTACACCATGAACCAACCCCTCTTCCCATAATACAAGAGTGTATTGAACATTGGTGTACTGTACAAAACGTTCTTACATTATGGGACGGAGGGAGTAGCTGTTAATGTAAGTACAGTGATAGACGACGTTCAGTCCTTACAAGAGGACTGCAGAGCTAAACCTCTTCAAAATCATTGGGTTGATTCTAAATTTATGTAAGAGTCCATACAGATCTTATAATGTCCACCAAATGGACGATAACGAGGCTAACATGTGTAGTGATGCTACATAATCAAACATCTATGAAAGTAAGTATGGTCATACAGGGCAAGAGGTACTCACAAGAGCAATGCAGTGTGCAGTATAGTTGCGAGATTCTGTGGTCCCTTGAGAATGAATGTTCTTATGCTAACAGTTTTCGTACAAGTAAGACGTTAAGGAAAATGCAGAAATGTAGTTCAAATTGTGATGTGATATCATAGACAGTACCTTACACTACAGACGAGACCAATGTGTAACAAGATTATTCCAGTCATTGTCTGATAAATGTAGCACCGGAGACTTTACAAAAATTTCGTTTAGAGGCTTGCCATCGAAGTGCGCTTGCCTCGGGTAGGAACGATACTTCATCAACAAGTGCTTGAAAAGCCCAACCAACCCTTGCTCGTCTTGACAATCCAGTTTGGTCCTTGCCTATTTAAAAGAATGAAATCTTGTGTCTTCTGTCAGCAGAAACATATGCAGTAATTACCATGAATAACATTAGTACATTACTTACGCGTAAGTTGCGGAGGAAGACTGGAAATTGTTCTGTGACTGCGGTATAATCTTTCCATGAAGGAAAGATGCGCACAAAGTTCCTGACAACAATATAAGCTTCTTCTTCTAAACTGGGAAGAAATGGAACAGGGGTCCTATTTGCTGCAATTGGGGCTCTCTCTGGTTCGAAAAGGGATTTGGCATATGGATTTGGTGTACTCTTTGCTGGAATGGGGGTTTTGCGTCGTAGAGCTGGTGCTATGTCAACTGGCATCATCATACTGTTTGCTGCAGTTGGGGTCTGCTGAGTTGGGGCATCAGAAATGACCAGTGTAGTAGGGCTAGAGTCTGCAAGAGTTGGGGTGTTTTGTGGGTAAGGTGATATTGCAACTACACCTAATGAGCTATTTGATTTATTAGGTGCCACTACCTTTTCCAAATACTTTGCTCGTGCTCCTCCGCGATCAGCAATCGCCCTCTTCCTTTTGAACGACTGATACACAAGAAGAGCATTTGAATGGATAAATATGGTATGATGAGAGATGGAATATGTACTGAAAATGGATAGGCAGGGCGTATTCACATACACGATGTGTAAACTAAGCTAATGGCAGTGCAACAAAGTAGAAGCAATGCAAAGCATTAGTTGCAAGATATGTGCGACCAATATAACCTTGGAAAGTTAGAGCAAGCACCTTGATGGGTGAATAAGATAGGGCATCTGCCTCTGACTCCTCCACTAGGGAGCTACATTGACTTAGGTCTCCCTCTAGCTTAGAATCACTGTTAGCATCATATTCTGAGCATGAATCTGTAGGTGGAGAGCGTTTGCATTGCATTGCATCCAGACTTGATTTCAGTCCCTTAATGCCAAGTTTGATAGCCATGGCATTGTTCTGCTTTATTCTTTTCATGCGCGCAAGCTCATAATCATTATGATGCTGTTCAGAATCTAAGATTCATCATGAAAACATACAAAGTAGTCAGATTATCTCTGGAATGCATTGCGGATTCAACTCGAAGAGTGTCTCCCTATAAACCCCTGCATATGCAAAGTTCACCCCCCAACCGTGTTGACCAGACCACACACAGAAATACAAACCTCTTATGTCTCTATAACAGGTAGACACACATTTCAAAACTGAAGTAGGAACATTAGAATCATATCAAATTCGTATTTGAACAAATAAACTAAGGAATTATGAGTGGCATAATGTTTAGCTTCAAGGGTGGAGTGCTGATAGTGCGACACAAAGCAAGTAGGCAGATTGTATTCCATGTAAAAGATCGTAGTCTATGTAAAAGCTGGAAATGACACTTTCTTTCTATACAATGCAGTGTTCATTGCCCACACATGATGGAAGAGATCACACAGAGAAATACTATTCACTCATGTCTGCGGTTCCAGTATTTTGAAACAGGGTGGTCCACCCTAAAAGAATATTGACAACAAATATGACAAGGCAAGCATAGATGTAGTGAATCAATCATTTACTTGTGAGCTTACTAGGGAAAGTATGCAGAATTGTAACTGCAGTAAGAGACCATCCAAAATCTGACTCAAGAAGTTTGTCTAGCACTTATTGTTTGCAACTAATCAGCATGAATAATTAGATATCATATCGAATGAGTGAGAAAGACAAGTAAAATTGTCAACAAACCTGGCCTACAATAGTAATCTTGGTCAATGTCACTACGACCAACAATCCAAAATGACTAGTGTCTGTTCCTAGGGCCAGAATTTTGAAACCCTGTGAACTTTACAAGTACTAAAGATTACTGAAATACATCTGAACCATTAAGTGTAGGTAGCACTCAGCACACAACAAACCCTAATGACAGTCTGCCTAATGAGTAATGAATCAACTAGGAAATGGGTGATGAGGAGTGGTTGCTGAGTGTTGAGGACGTATCTCAGGATAAATCGGGTTGGCTTAGTGGGTGCTGCACGCCTGAGCCCTGAACAGACTGGGAAGGTAGGCACGGTGGCGCGCCCAGGCAACAGTGACGCTGTTGGGAAAGCGGCTCCTGACCTCCTGTTAGTCCGGCGTCTCCTCCTAGAGTCATGTCGTCCGGGGATGGCAAGTCGCTGGCGAGGCAGGGGGCTGGGGTCGACTAGAGATCGGAAGCACGCAGTAGAGCAGAGGGGAATCGGGGCCTGGGTTGACACAAAATCCCAGGGTGGTCCGCGGCCCACCGTGGGCACCCTGTAGAGATACACACCCGAGCTTCCAAAATGAGCGCCTCCCATACGTTCGCAGGAAAAAAACCAATACGTTCGCTCCAGCCTCCAGTATGGTTCGCTCCTAACCTAGCCACCGCTGGACAGACCGACACAGCACTTCCCCGTGCCCTCGTTGGAGAGCGATCGCCGGGCTTCAAGAGAATGGAAGGACAAGAAGATGAAGATCCAACCCTGGGTATAGCCTGCATGGGAGGCAGCGGCGGCAGCACAGGCATGGCATCGAGCTTGCGCAAATGGACAGTCGCAGCTTGCAAGAGCAGCATGCGCAACGAGTAGGCACATCACATCTCTGATTATATCTAATTCAACTGTTCAATTTCTGGCCAATAGTTAAACCTGACGGTGTTGTAAAACTGCTTGTATGTAGGGAATCTATGAGAAAATGAAACCAATTTCTGCTTATTTTATAACTCCCCCAATCAATACTGAACTGACTGAATCTGATGTATCTAATCAAGTTTCTGGTGCAAACATACAAGCTCATGTTGTTCTTGAGCTTGAAGTGTCTAATGAATAGACTGCTAATGAAGGATTTGATGCAAAACATTTTACATGCTCCTAGTGATGAACATATAGTGTCTAACGAGGGATCTAATGCAAGCATTCTGCAAGCTCCCATTGAAGGATTTAGTGTCGAATGATGATCTGCTATATTCAGAGAGACATAGAGATTTGCAGGCATTGATGACAAGCAAATTATAGTACATTTTCATGGCTTGAGGAAACGTCGAGGCCATCTACCAGAAAGTCCCCGTATCATGACAACGTAGCATAAATACTTTTCTAATCTGTTGTTTGAAACTATTGACATACTTGTGCAGGATAGATATATTGATATGCAGTTTGCGCACTGGTTATAGGTGCAATTACACTTCGATATTTTTAGCCAGAGAACGAATAATTCAAGCAGGTACGGACCATGTTAGTAGTCCTTGCACACCATGTTGCATTTTGTGTTTTTTGGTGCTTACATCATTTAGTGTTTTATAATCTGAACTACTTTGGATCATTAGCTGGTTTTCAAAGTGCATGTAGCTTCACATTTCTCAAGTTATGTTGATTTCCGGAGTGCAAGTGCCTTCGTATTTTTAAGTTAAATGTTCGCCCCTAGTAACTTGAATTCGTGGATCCGCCACTGCACACAAATCATACACGCAGGCCAGTACCAATTAAATGCAATGCAGGGACTTACGCTAGCTCGTTGTGCAGGCTCATTGCAGCTCTGCTTGCGCTTGGGATGTTCCATGTACAAGTCCATGTTACCACTTGCTTGGATGTGCAAGCCTTGTGCTCCTTACATCCCCCTTTGCATTTTTGACACGACAAATGGTTGATCAAATAAGAGGAATCGACCTTGTTGTTGTACCGGAGGACAGATACTTACAAGGTTATACGGGTGTGCAGGATGTGTACCAGATCCCGTAGAGTCATCATGCTTCGCTAAAAATGGTTTTGCTTGTTTCAGATGATATCTCCAGAAGAAATAAGAGTTAAAGTCAGAGTTGCATAGGCGTGTAAGCTAATAGAGCAGTGAAAGGATATCCAAACATCGTCGGAACGGTGCACAAGGGAGTGATGTGTGAATACCTAGTTCGGGCCGGCGTTTGGGCATGCTCGCCTAGCTAGAGTGCGGTTCACTTCAGAGCCGTTGAGGGTGATGCGCTGGCGTTGGCTGGCCGCGCACGGATGTAGATCTTGAGTGGCAGCGGAGCGCTACGATGCAGTGGACGAGACTGTTGGTGAAGCCCCAACGGCCTCGGGGGCAGAGGTGCGACGATGTGCTCGGTGAAGTAACCCCAGTGAGGTGGGAAACGACATCAGTGAAGCGCACCTGATGCGGTGGAAGTCGGTGTCTATGAGGCACGTCGGTTGCGGCGGCCGACGTTGTCGATGGACCACCCGGTGCGGTGGACGAGGGCGTAGATGAGGTAGCTTCGGTGCGGTGGTGAAGCGCGACCGTCGTCTTTGTCGTCGTTGTCCGGCACAGAGGTGGGGAAAGAGACGAGACGAGGGGCGATTCGAACTTTGCTTGGGTTGGCGGCGAATTAGGGATTTGAGCATTCTGGGCGCTGAAGGGGACGGTGGAGAAGGGAGATTTTGCAGGGCTGGAATTGGGCCCGCCAGATATTTCAATCCGAAACGTGGAAGCGCGAACTTATTTTGTCGTCGTTATTTTTTGGGGGGCGGGGGGGGGGAGGGGGGGGGTGGGTAGCTGGGTGCTAAGCGTCCGTACGACACACGCGACCACCACGACACAACCCTGGTCTGCCTGGTGCGCCTACATTTGAGAATGCAAACGAATCTTCTTTCATTTGCGAACGAATCTGTATGTATTACCATGCCCGTGTTTTCCTTGTAAATAATTAGTCATTTGAAACGAGATACTATAAATTAATTAATGAGGAGTTATTTGAAAAAAAATCGAAACGGTATCCACGCTAACGTAGATTAGAGTGTGCGTCACATAATTAGTTATTTGAATTAGAGTGTGTGTCACATAGCGATCTCCAATTCTAACGTGGATTTCGCATTTCATGGTATCCAAGCTATTTTTTAATACAAATTCATATGTATATGATGAACACTATGGTAGTGAGAAAACTTTGGATGGATTCAAACATATGACCTACAAAATAGCACAACAATCGAGTCAATGTCAACTTTTCCAAACCTAGTATGGCACGAATTCGAAATAATTACCCATATGCATGGTCCTCAGTTCAAATCTTACAATGTACACCGAATTGAAACATTGATATTAAGTCTTGTACTATCTACATTCAAATGTTGTTTTTAGCCCCACCCCTCCCCTCGGCACACACACTACATACTTCCTGTATCGGTCAATCTTCCTCTCCTAACCACCTTAGGAAGCTATCGGTTTCCGACACACGTTCATTCTTTCTCTCCATGTTTCGATCTCTAACTCTCGCAACTACACAACCCCCTTTTTCCACTATGTTACCAAATGTATTTACCTCACACACCCACCATTGCACCCCATGCCGAGCTCTCTCTCTCTCTCCCACCCTCTCTCGCTACATACATGCATTGCCTATCTAGCCCCCCAACCTCTCGTGTGCACGCACGCATGTTGTCTATCTAGGTCACTCCCTCGAGACTGTCTCACTCTTTCTTCCGCACGGCGGGCCACACTCGCTCAATCTCGCTTCCTTTATCTGAGTCTCGATTAACCTCGTTTTCTTTCACACACAAATGATATATTTCCCTGTTCGGGCCTCGATCGACACACTCTATACTCTCTCACGCAGATTGTCTATCTAGGTCAGTCCATCCAAGACACCCCACTCTTTCAACCTCATGGCGGGCCACGCTCGCTCAATCTCTCTCTCTCTCTGTGTGTGTGTATGTCTCGATTGACCTCGCTCTTTCTTGGACACAAACGATATATCTCCATGTTTGAGCCCAATTTGACATATTCATATTGTATACTCTCTCACGCACATTGTCTATCTAGGTCACTCTCTCCAACCCGTCTCACTCTTTCGATTGCACGATGACCCACACTCGCTCAATCTCTCTCCCTTTATATATGTAATTGATTGACCTTGCTTCCTCCCACGCACAAAATATATCTACATGTCTGTGACTGGATCATCTCTCAAGCTCTATCTTACAGCCCTCACCCTTCCCAAAAGCTCAATCGGACAATATCTCTCCAGAGCATATATATCCTTTCAATGAATGTCGGACCACACTCACTTTGTCTCTCTATCTATATGTGTCTCGATTGACCTCGCTTTCTCACGCCGCATCTTCCACACATTGAAGCTACCTCTCCATCGCTCGCAAAGCCGGAGCTATTTACATTGTGAGGGGGACTCCAACCTTGGATTAATTTGTGTAGGCCTTTATTCCGGTGGGTTTAGATTATATTTTCGTAGCATTTGGCCCACAACTACTCCAAATACCGTTGCAACCCCCGCACCTCCCCCAATTGATTTCCCTCTGGCTCGGTCATCGCTCTCTTGCACGTCCTTTCTCGCCTTCAACGTCGCACCATGGTATTATTGCAAAAAAATCTATTATTCTCTTTAATTATTACAAATAAGCTACAAAACTACACGCCGATAGTCCACCTAAAATGGAACA
Organism: Triticum aestivum; assembly: GCF_018294505.1. Taxonomy (NCBI): domain Eukaryota; kingdom Viridiplantae; phylum Streptophyta; class Magnoliopsida; order Poales; family Poaceae; genus Triticum; species Triticum aestivum. The sequence continues at coordinate 235,145,827 of NC_057808.1, read as the reverse complement.
AATTTCGACCCACAAATTAAAGTGCTACAAACTACACACCGAGGGGCCCATCTGTCATAAAACAAATTTGGACCCATATATAAATTAAATATTAAAAGACGAGGATCGAACATGCGACCAGGGCCTTCAAGCTGCACGTCAATAGGCAACGTACATAGAACAACAATGTTTGTTGTACCCCCCTTTGTTCATATAATATTTTTATATTACCACAACCTATTTAATGGATAACATGTAATATTATTTTTAGTACATTAGTGGGACGACTCGTTAGCACGTACTATTCGCCTTCACTTACTGGTGGGTTCCATGTGTGCTCTCTCTCTCTCTCCTCCCCTTCTGCGTTTAGACACATGGGCAAACACGAAGAACTCGTGGGCGATGTTGCCGTTGACCATATCTGGACGCGTTCACAAGTTACAGCACCAGTTTCACGTACTAGTAGTACTAATCAATGTGTACGTGCAACGCACGTTAATTTGGAAGTATATTAAGTGCATGCGGATATTAAGTAGGATATTATTTGCGTGTTATTATGTGATTAGCACTATTTTTGGCATGAAATTAACTACACGCTAAACATGTTGAGCGCTCGACATTGAAGCAGTCTAGGTCGTTGGATGAGAAGGAATACATGTGGCTTGATGACGTTTTATATTTAATTTGATACGGCTCTAGCAGAACATTCAATTGATCAAACCATAGATTTCATTCAGTCTGACTCCGACTTTACATTCATACGACGATCGATCTAAAATAAACGGAAATAATAAACGTTCGGATTTTAAGCATGGCAATCCGAACGTTTTTCATGGCAAATTTTGATTACACGACGGCGGCAGGGGCGTCTTGCGGTGGGAAGCGGCTCCTCTGCCTTGCTCTGTGTGTCGTCGGGCCACTGACCGACGGCGACGGCAACAGCGACGTCTTGCGCCGTTGTTGGCGTACTCCTGGACGTTGGCCCTAGCTTCAAGGAAGGCCACAATGCTCTAGACTTTGGTCTCCAGGAGCGAGTCAACTGGCGGGAGGAGGCGACTGGCGTTGGTGCAAGGAAGCGGTCGACGGCGGCCATCCATGCCGCTGAGGGGGGACTGGCACCCCCGCGGGGACAGGCACTGCCAACGGCGCGACGGAGACATTCGTGTGCACGGGCACCGGCACGGGTGTGCACGTCCGTGCACGCGCAGGCGCAGGTGCTGGCAGGTGCACGGGCACCGGCACGGGCGCGCGCGTCAGTGCACGCGCAGGCGCATGCGCCAGCAGGTGCACAGGCGCGTGAAAGTCGGCGGGGACCTCGTGGAACCCCGTGGCATCAAGCTCGGTGGCAATGTGCGGCTCCCAGCCCATCAATGCCACGGGGATGGGCGCTGGCGCAGTCGGGGCGACGGGAGCCGGAACGGGAGCGGGGACAGGCGCGGCGTCTTCCCGCAAGGCCGGTTCAAGCTCGTCCCAAAGCGCCTTATGTTCTTGAGACTCCGGCTGGGTGTCTTCCTCAGGAAACTGGAAGACTAAGGGCAGACCATCGTGATGCGGCATGGCATACGGTTAGGTCAGGCTGGTTGGAGGTCGAAGACAGGAGAATCACAGAGGAAGAGAGAAGATTGTAGCGATGCCGGGTAGTGCGGGGTTGATTTTAAACTGCGGCACCGGCGGCATTAAAAGTGGGAGCAGTTGGGACGAAGGTGGGCGGCGGAGCCTGGTCAAAGGGCCCACCTCCCGGTGAGCCTGCGCAGCAGTCTGCTCGCACGCCTCCCTGTCAGCCGGCGCAGTGGTCTGCTTGCACGCCTCCCGTCGACTCACACGCTTGCTCGGACGGCACCTGCCAATGAGAAGCAGGACTCGTGGCGGCACGTAAACGCCCACGGTTTCAATAGTGAAAGCGTTCGCCTTAACGTGACGGTCTTTGTTCCAAAATACCTTGGCCCTTCATTTGTGCAACTTCTCATAAGCAGCTTGTCTCAAATTGAAGAAAAAATTTACGTAGAAATATTTGTGCCATATCACGTGACCAGGCTCAGTTTCATGAATTTCTGGTCACTTTTGGATTTTCTAAAATTTAAAATCCAGGATTCAAAACAATATCATAACCTGCATCATGCAATAAATTTTCAAGCGATACATCTTTCCTGTTGTATTTCTTAAGAAAGGATTTGGTCAAACATTTTGCTTAGTTAGACTTTAGACAAGTTATATATGCAGAGTAAAAGGATAATCCCTTCGTACCAGTGCATTGCCTGATATATTAACTCAAGTACTAGGCACGCACAAACAGGCTCAATTCTGTGCTCATCCTGGTGTAGTACTCCTATTAGTACTAGGCAATGCAGTTGACGGGTGACCTTGGGTAGCGGCGACCGAGGGAATTGAACCGTGCTAGGCACGGTAGGTAACGTTGTCTAGTTACTAAAGCATCCCTCCATTGTTCATCGGTAGTCATTATGGACCGGGGACATGAGGGGAATTTCCTAGGGCTGGAATTCTGGCCGCCAGATATTTCGACTCGAAATGCGGAGGCTCGACTGGTTGGGGTTGGCTAATGTGCGTACCACGCACGCCACCAGAAGGACACGAGCCTGTTTTTTTAGGATCAACACGAGCCAAGGTCTGGCTGGTACACCGTTGGGTCCTACCATTCGAAATGCGAAAGGAATCTTTTAAATTGCTGAACGAATCTATGTGTATTACAATGCCCGTATTTTCCTTGCAAATAGTAATCTCAACGTGGTAATTGATTTATGACGAGTTCTCGAATTAGAGTGAGTTTGTGGTATAGTGATCTCAACGTGGATTCCACATTCCATGGTATCCCTAGTAAGTTTTTTTATTGCAAATTCAAATTTAAAAGATGAACGGTATGGTGGTGAGAAAACTTTGTATGTATCAAGCATATGACCACACACACACACACACGAACACAACAACAATCCAATAAGTATAGTGCATCTATTTTTCCAAACCTTGCATGTATGACACGAATTCAAAAATACTCCTTCTGATCCTAAATATTAGTCTTTTAGATATTTCAACAAGTGACTACATACGGAGCAAAATGAGTGAATCTACACTCTAAAATATGTCTATATACATCCGTATGTGGCAGTCCATTTGAAATCTCTAAAAAGACTAATATTTAGGAACGAAGGGAGTAAAATGTAAGACATGCATGGTCCTCAATTCAATATTTAAAATGAACAGGAAACTGAAACATGAATATTAAGTCTAGTACTACAGTACATGCAAATGTTGTGTTTAGGCGGAGCTATGTAGATTGTCGGGGGTTAACCCCTCGACCTTAGATAAACTTGTGAAGCTCTGTTTAGGATTGTTTAGATTATATTTGTCCCCACCCTCCCAAACACCGATTGGTTGTGCACCCCCCTCCTCCCCAGGAGAATATCATGTGCCCCCACACCTTAGATGCTATATGCCGATACGAGTTGCTTGGAGCTTGTAGATCTGAGTTATAGCAGCTCACAGGATGTCTTAATATTTTTACAGGAAACGTTAATGAGTTTGAGAATTGCACACAATTTGTACAAAAACTACTCAGATGCCCTTGGATCCCATATCCAACGACCTCGAAGCTTGTATCACCGTAGCATCTAAGATGAAGGAGGACCTCATATTCTCCTGTATGTAAGAATATCATGTGCTACCACACATTAGATGCTTTGGTGATACAAGCTCTTCGGAGCCGTTGGATTTGTGATCCAACAACTCCTCGGTGGTTCGAATGTTTTTTTTGCAGAAAAGCCCCCAAAGAGTTCGGCCACTGCTTACAAGCACAAAGACTGCTCAGATGCCATTGGATCTCAGATCAAACGACCTCGAAGCTCGTATCATCGTAGCATCCAAGTTGCGAGAGCAGCTGATGTTTTCTCGCACGGGAGAATATGAGGTGCTCCCGCACCGTAGATTCTATGGTGATATGATTTCACGGAGGTCTAAGGGCTCACAGTAGGAGGTTTGAATGCTTTTGCAATATACGCCTGAGAGAGTTTGGGAATTGCACAGAAAGTACAAGTACTACGCATGTGGCATCTGATCATAGACCTTACGACCTAGATGCTTGTATCACCGTAGCGGATAATTAAGCTACGGGGAGCCGTTGGATCCAAGATGCAGCGGCACACACGAGGCCTGAATGTTTCATTTGCAAAAAAAACCTTGGAGAGTTTGGAAATTGCGCATAATTACAAAGACTACTCCCAAGCCATTGGATCTCAGTTCCGACGATGTAAAAACTCATACCACCATAGCATCTAAGCTGCAGAGTGGATGTGATATTCTATGTCGCTGTCATTTTTGTTCGTAAACTTGCAAAATACTTGTAACTCGTGCCGTTACTTGTCTAACCGCGCAAAGTGTTTGTTCAAAATAACCATCCTACACTGAAATATCGGAACAACACACGGGGGTCCCACTTGTCATTGATCAAATTTGGACCTAAAACTAACAAATCTGAAAGACGAGATTCAAACTGGCAACCTGGACTACAAAGCGTAAGTCGATAGCCTGAAACAACAATGGTTGTTGGCTTTGTCCCATAACTTGATTTTATACAGTATTATGTTGAGTAGAGTAGAGGGAGTGCCTCGTCAACACGCGCATGACCGTTGACTCACTTACTGGTGGGTCCCAGGTCTGCGATCTCTCTCTCCTCTCCATCGTCTAACCTTTAGACACACGGGCACACACGAAGAGCGGCGCTAGCTTGCCGTGGTGTTATCATAACTAAAAAAGCTTGGAAAATAGAAGAATCGCCTAGAACAAGAGACGTTGTGGCTGGTCGAGACGGAGCTAACCACACCTATCCTCCGTGCCACGTTAGCATGATGAAGCTGTGTGGCTAGTGGGGTGTTTTCGACCGACTGGCTGGGTCCCGAGGTCGAACCATAGGTACTGCGTCTGATACCGTATATTTTTACACGCACATTTTTCCTCCATGCCGAGACGTGGCACACCCTACTGCGCGGTTTCGGGGTCCTCCCGGGTGGCGCACGCATATATTCTTCCTTGCCGAGACGTGGGACGCCCTACCGCGCGTTTTCTAGGTCCTCCTTGGTCGTAGCGCCGAAGCAAGTAGATGAGTCGTCAAATCACGAAAGACCACCTTTCCCGCCGAGTTCATCAATGAAGCACGGTGGCTAGCTAGTTGGGCTAGTGCGACCGATTAGCTAGGCCATCGCCACATTTGTTTTTTCACCCCTTTTTTTATCTCCTTGCCGGTAGGTAAATTTAAATATCCACCGCGGCGTTGCTCTGGTGTTTGGGTGCGGCAGGCATGGCAAGAATTTTTATTTTTTGATTGACGGGAGCAGGTGCGGTAGGATTTTTAATTTTTTGACAGACGGGAGCAGGCGCAGCTGAGGGAGTCCTGGACTAAGGGGTCCTCGGGCATCCGGCCTGTTAGCCATGGGCCGGACTGATGGGCTGTGAAGATACGAAGACCGAAGACTGCACCCGTGTCCGGATGGGACTCTCCTTGGCGTGGAAGGCAAGCTTGGTGACCGGATATGTAGATTCCTTTCTTTGTAACCGACCTTGTGTAACCCTAGATCCTCCCGGTGTCTATATAAACCGGAGGACTTAGTCCGGAAAGGGATATACTCATTACCATAGTCATACAGGCTAGACTTCTAGGGTTTAGCCATCACGATCTCGCGGTAGATCAAATCTTGTAATACTCATATTCATCAAGATCAACCAAGCAGGAAGTAGGGTATTACCTCCATAGAGAGGGCCCGAACCTGGGTAAACATCGTGTCCCCTGTCTCCTGTTACCATCGACCTTAGACGCACAGCTCGGGACCCCCTACCCGAGATCCGCCGGTTTTGACACCGACATTGGTGCTTTCATTGAGAGTTCCACTGTGCCTTCGACGACAAGGATCGATGACTCTCCTCGTCCTTAAAGACAATATCACCGTCGGAGGAGAACTAGCCTCAGGCCAAACCCTCCGGCTGGGCGGCTTTACCATGACCTCCCGTTCGGCCGCTAAGCCGACGATGACCTCTCGGGCCATCAAAAATCCCCTTCGTATCGACCCCAAACACTCCAAGCAGATGGATTCGGCGGAGTTTTCGTCTTTAAACGAGCTCCTCGATCGCATCGCCTCCCTGGGAATCGCCACAGATTACGATCGGATCGGGCTTAAACCCGACCAAAGAGAAATCAAATCTCCACCGGTCACCCACCAGATAGTGGTAGTCGAGGAGCAAGATGGCGAATCTTCCCCTATACTGAAGACGGACTATGTCCGGGTCGCCAACCCTGCAGAGCCAGACACCCACCAGCAAAAGGAGGTGACCAACCTTCCGAACATAGAATCGGATGGCGGGCACAGGCAACCAGAAGATACTCCGGAGCCCAGACTCTTTAGTCTGGAAAACCTTCTGACTCCGGATCATCGAACGGGTCAGGGTCCGAATCCAATTCCACCCACCCACCCAGACATAAGCGCTCTCATGAGCATACAACAGCAGTCTCAGGAAACGGTCACCACTTCTGGGCCAGATTCCTCCTTCTCAAGGACAAGGTTAAAGATTGTCGTGATGAGGATGCGATATTTGCATTCTGCAACAATTGCACGAACGAAGGAATCCTCAACGCCATTAATCGCCGCTGTATAATGCACTTCGCTGACTTGGAAACTATCGTACAGAAGTACAGCGCAATGGAAAGCGCCTGGAAAGATCAGGTAGCTTGTTGGGTGCCATCGGTCCCAACTCAACCGCTGGTCCAGACGAAAAGGGCACATCCTCGTGACACGCCCAGTCTAATAGCCAAGAAACATAAACCCATTACGCGGCATGGAACCGTTCTGGAGGGATGGCTCGATGGCCCATGCAAAATACACACAACAGCAGACACCATACCAACCCACAGCCTTAGAGCATGTTGGATACTCTGGCAGGTAGCCAAGAGCGGCGAGGACATCCTCACCAAAAATGCCCCAGAGCAATACCCCCCGGAAGACAAGGACCCTAGAGTATTGACGGTCTTCGAGACATTCACGTCAAACAGTAAGCGCAAAAGGGCACTCCGCGACCTCGCCGAAGTCTGCCAAATCGCCGCGATAAACACTTGGAACGACACGACTATAACCTTTAATGCCGGTGATGAACCACAATACAAGACAGTCCGAGCGCCAGCCACATTAGTCCTTAGTCCCATCGTGGACAGCTTTAGACTTACCAAGGTCCTCATGGACGGCGGCAGCGGACTAAACCTCATCTATGAGGATACACTCCACAAAATGGAAATAGAAAGGAGCCGCATCAAGCAAAGCTGCACGACCTTCCGAGGAATCATTCCTAGTCGGGAGGCACGGTGTGCGGGAGAAATCACACTTGACGTGGTATTCGGCACGCCGGAGAATTATCGGTCTGAAGAGATCACCTTCCAGGTGGCTCCTTTCAGCAGCGGATACCACGCCCTATTGGGGCGGGACGCTTTTACACGCTTCCAAGCTATACCTCATTACGGGTATATGAAGCTCAAAATGCCCAGACCAAACGGCATAATCACTCTTGTTAGTGATCCAGACATAGCACTCCGTGCCGAAAACAAAACCGCATCCCTGGCCCTTGAGGCATTATCTGAAGCCCTCGCGGCCGAAGAATTAACCGCACTGCGCTCTACGATGGATAAGGACGATGTGATCTTAGACAAACGACCCAAATCTACCTCCTTCAAGCCGGCAGAAGAAATAGTCAAATTCCAGGTCCACCCAACGGACCCCAAGAAGACAGCATCTATTGGAGCACAACTAGACCCAACGGTCGACGCTGCGCTACGGGATTTCCTTCGCGAAAACTGGGATATATTCGCCTGGCACCCTTCTCATATGCCTGGAATCCCACGTAAACTGGCCGAGCATAGTCTCAACATATTAAAGGGATATAAACCAGTCAAACAAGCACTGCGGCGCTTTTCCGAACCCAAACGGCAAGCCATGGGGGAGGAGTTAGCCAAGCTAATTGAGGCCGGATTCATTAGAGAAATAAAACATCCGGACTGGCTGGCAAACTTGGTGATGGTACCAAAGAAGGACAAATACTGGCGCCTGTGCGTCGATTTCAAAGACCTCAACAAGGCTTTCCCTAAGGATCCTTTTCCTCTCCCCTGCATCGATCAAATCATCAATGCTACCGCGGGACACGACTCACTGTGTTTCCTTGATGCATATTCCGGATACCATCATATCAAAATGAAGGAGTCCGATCAAGCTGCAACAGCATTCATTACCCCATATGGGCCATTCTGCTTCAACGCCATGCCCTTCGGGCTTAAGAACGCCGGCGCCACATACCAACGCATGATTCAAACATGCCTAGAGAAACAGATCGGCAAGACAGTTGAAGCTTATGTCGACGACGTCGTCATCAAAACCAGGCACGTCGAGACACTAATAGACGATTTACGTCTCACATTCGACAACCTTCGCGCGTATGACATTAAGCTCAATCTGGAAAAGTGCGTTCTCGGCGTCCCCGCTGGAAAACTGCTGGGCTTCATCGTTTCCAACAGAGGAATTGAAGCAAATCCAGCCAAAATCCGAGCTCTGTCACAATTGGCTACGCCAACAGATCTTAAACAAGTCCAAAAACTCACGGGTTGCATGGCAGCTCTAAGCCGCTTTATCTCGAGATTGGGAGAAAAGGCACTGCCACTCTATCGCCTTCTACGGCGAACCGATCACTTCGAGTGGACGGACGCGGCAACAGCCGGACTGGAGGAAATAAAAACCCTTCTTGCGAGCAACCCAATCCTGGCCACGCCAAACATCGGTGAACCGATGTTATTATACATAACGGCAACACATCAAGTGGTGAGCGCCGTGCTCGTCGTTGAACGAGAACAAGACGGACACAAATTCCCGCTTCAGAAGCCAGTATACTACGTATCCACTGTCCTCACACCATGTAAATCCCGGTACCCCCATTATCAAAAGATAGCATACACGGTCTTCATGGCATCCCGAAAGCTCCGTCACTACTTCCAGGAGTGCTCGATTACGGTGGCTTCCGAAGTACCACTCAACGACATAATAAACAACCGCGATGCCACGGGCTGGATTGCCAAATGGGCCATTGAGCTCCTTCCATTTGATATTACATACAAGCCATGTCGAGCTATCAAATCCCAAGTATTGGCTGACTTCGTCGCCGAATGGACAGAGGCCGAACTCCCTAAAGAGTACGACACATATTCCAATTGGGTTATGTACTTTGATGGCTCCAAAATGCTAGCAGGGTTAGGAGCGGGTGTCGTTTTAATGTCCCCTACTGGAGACATCGTTCAGTGTGTACTCCAAATACTATACACAGACTCCAATAACGCAGCCGAATATGAGGCCTTATTGCACGGTCTCCGGATGGCTGTCTCCATGGGCATACAATGCCTGGAAGTGTGCGGGGACTCAAACCTCGCAATATCTCAAATAAATGGAGACTTCGATGCAAAAGATCCGAAGATGGCAGCTCGTAATGCCGTCATAAAAATGTTGGCTCGGTTCGAGGGGCTCGAGTTCCATCATGTGGCTCTAGAGAGTAATCAAGCGGCGGACGTTCTTGCTCATATCGGCACTAAGTGCGACCCCGTCCCGCCTAATATATTTCTGGAGAGGCTTTTTAAGCCATCCGTAGTGTGGCAGGGGGAAAACGGCAACACGAGTCTGGATCCGAACATAACCCCAGACTCCGAAAACACCGACATCATCGGAGGATCAGCCACCGAAATAACACCGTTGGCGCATCTCATCATGGCAGTCATTGCCCCGTGGACCGAACCCTTCCTGGCCTACCTTAACAGGAAGGAGCTTCCTGAGGACCAGAATGAGGCCCGCCGCATTGTCCGGCGTTCGAAGGCCTACAAGGTTCACGACGGAGAGCTTTATAAGAAAAGCACTACCGGAGTCCTTCAAAGATGTATCTCCGAGGAAGAGGGGCGGCAGCTACTGGTTGAGATCCATGCCGGTCTCGGCGGGCACCACGCCGCAGCCCGGGCCCTTGTTAGCAAGGCCTTCCATACAGGATTCTATTGGCCGACGGCCTAAGCGGATGCACAGGACCTTGTCCAACGTTGCGTTGGATGCCAACTCTTCGCCAACCAAAGCCATATGCCCCCCCACCGCCCTACAAAAAATCCCCATCACTTGGCCTTTTACGGTCTGGGGACTGGATATGGTTGGACCCCTTAAAGGGGGAAGTCATAAGAAAAAATATTTGCTAGTCATGGTGGACAAATTCACCAAATGGATAGAGGCTAAGCCAGTTAAAATGGCCGAGTCTGGGCCAGTAATAGACTTTATATCCGGCGTTGTACACCGTTACGGTGTTCCGCACAGCATCATCACTGATAACGGCTCCAATTTCACAGCCGACGAAGTGAAAACCTGGTGCGCCAATCTAGGCATCAAGCTCGATTATGCCTCTGTATATCATCCACAAACAAACGGCCAAGTCGAAAGAGCCAATGGTCTTATTATGAGTGGCATTAAGCCTAGACTAGTGCGGTCTTTGAAAGAGTCAGACAAGCACTGGGTTGAGGAGCTCGACTCCATACTCTGGGGGCTGCGGACCACGCCCAATCGCACTATCGGATTCACACCTTTCTTCATGGTGTACGGCGTAGAGGCAGTACTACCCTGCGACATTATTCATGACTCACCTCGAGTGCGCATGTACGAAGAGAGAGAGGCCGAGCTCGATCGGCAGGACAGCTTAGATGCCCTGGAGGAGGAGCGCAACGTCGCAAAAGCCCGTTCTGCATTTTATCAACAGCAGGCTCGCAGGTATCAAAGCAGAGAGGTGCGGGCCAAAACTTACGATGTCGGCGAACTCGTTCTGCGCCTGCCGGAGAAGAAAAAGTACAAACTCAAGCCCAAGTGGGAGGGTCCCTTCATCATCGATGAAGTTCTCACCGGAGGGGCGTACTGCCTGCGTGATGCGTCAAACAATCGATTAGAGACGAACCCCTGGAACGCGGCCAGACTCCGAAGATGCTATGCCTAGCGCGGAAAACTTTGTTCGTCTCCTTCCCCTTATTGTTTCCATTATTTCTTCTCTCTCTTTTCATTTTTATTTTTAGCTTTAAAAGCTTTCGTGCGGTTAGACCGTACACCCCTGACGCATACGTCTTGAAGTATGTACGTCTATTATACCTGGGGGCTTCTTGGACAGAAGCTTGCTATTGTTATTTCCCGAGCATCAAGCTCCTCACATATGTGTTTTCTCCCATATGTACCTTTTCTTCGCCATTATATGCATCGATATGACTTAAGTTTTGGCCAAGCTAGGTTGCCTGGCTCCTGTGCTTATGCCCTACGTTCCCGTTAGTTCGGCTAGGGCATAAAGGGAGCACCTCTGCGATTGTTACTGCCGGGTCATCCGGATGTGTACCTCAGACTGGGTGAAGCTGAAAGCTAGCGTTCTTAAGGGAATATTCGGTCGGTGAACTAAAGATGTTTTTGCATTCGTCCCATCGTGAACCCCCAGAAGCTATACACATTGTGATTTATTCATCACAGTTCGGACATGCACATCGATGCATGCATACCCAGGGAAAGGAACCCTTAACGGAACTATTCTCTCTGGAAGATGTTTCTTACACTATTAATGTAATATAACACAACTAGCCGAATAATTGTCTGTTCAAGCAACTATGACCCCTACGCCTGGTTTCCATACATACCCGGTCTACTCGGCCGTTCTGGTATTCGGAAACACTCCGCACCTTCGGGTCAAGAGGTTAAAGCGAAAAGGTCTGCCATGACAATCGTTTTCAGCTAGAGCTACATATACAAAGGAAGGTACATAGTCACTTGGACTCAAAAACTTCCTCCTCTATGCCGTCCAGCAGACTATTTAACTTACAATCCTGCTGGGAATACTTGGCGGCTACTTCTACTTGGTTATATACTAAACTAACGGGAATTTCTTCCCCATTTGACCCTAGTGGTCCGACCCGGGCCATGTGATTCGGATCCAGCTTGGTATATCGTGTTTTTACCATGGCCCAGGCCTCTCGCGCACCCTCTCGGCAAGCCGATATCTTCCATAGTCAGATACGCCACCGCGCTCCCTTGAACAGCTCTACAAGCTTCTCCATACTCCGTGGAGGGGAGTCGGATGGCCATAAGGCCTTGGACACTCCGCATTGCCTGCCGAGCTTGCTCGTGCAACTGCGACAGCCCTTGCAGGAGATCACTTGATGATCCGGACACCTCCTCTTAGGGACGACCTGTCAACATACCTGCAATCACAGCTATATTAGCTACTTTTACCTCCAAACAGTTATAAGGTCAATTCGGTCACGTACTGAATATGCCGCCTCGCAGCCTTTTGTTCTCCTTCACGGAGTCGGCTAGCTGGGCTCGTACATCTTTCAGTTCTTCGCCCAGTTTGGTGTTTGAATCTTGGAGTTTGTTTTTCTCCACTCTGACTCGGATCAGGATACGCTCGCCCGCGGCGTGTAGTCTTTTTGCCTCTTTCTCTCCCGCTTGAGCGGTTTTCAACTTCTCTTCCAGTTGATCTGATGATCCTATTATGAGATAAGCAACAATATTAGCACAACTACTATATAATTGTTATTCCTCGATGGAGGGGATCCTTACCAGAAGATGCCTTCTTGGACTCTTTCAGTTCGGTGGTAGAAGCATTTAGCTGCGTCCGACACTGCTCCAGCTCTTGAGCTGGCAGGTTGTTCCTCTCCGTCAGAACCTGGTTACACATCAATCCTTAAATCACTTGTGCCAACTGCTTTCAGTCTCGGGGGCTACTAGCACATGCTTATCCTTTTCGGACAAAGTAAATCTTACCCGCACATCCGTTAAATGCTGCTTTGTGGCTCTGCTAAGCCCATCTCGAGCAGCTCGGATGTATGCGTCAGCCGAGCTAAAGGCATCAAACGCCTCTTTCGAATAGCGGGGGTCTCGTAAAATGGCCCTCCAACACCGATGATTCATGGCGCTCTCCACTTCCGAGTTGGTGACGGACATATTCTCCGAGCCCCCGGACGAGGGACAGTCCGGCGTCACTCCCATATCGGCCCCCACCCCCTCGGATGGGGCTGGATCCTGGCTGCTAGGAGTATTACTGCCCGGACCCCCGGACACAGTCCGGCGGACTCTTTTCCTGATACGGGATGAACATGGAAGTCATAGTTGGATGCGAGTATTAAAAAACATATTTGCAAACCCATACCTCTTTAACAAGGACCCGACCGTGTCTTCGCCTGCCTTCCTCTTCGAAGGCTTGCCCGGTGCGGGAGCCGCTCTCTTTGGAGTCCCTCTTGGAGTAGCACGATATGTCCAACGCCTCCCCTTCAAAGCACGAAACCGTGTGGTGGGTAAGGCGGAACGAGGGAATCCTTTCAGGGAAGATGTCTCCTGACTACTTACGTGTGAAGCGGGAGAAGACCAGGGTAATCGGCGATGATGGCCACTTCGATGCCGTCGTAGCTCGCCTGGTAAAACACGCCATTCTCCAGCACCACAAATATATCCGGATCCTCTTCGAATCCGGGGTCAAGGTCCCGATTGTGGCCCTCAGGCTGCGGGGCGGGGCTGTAATAAAGCCCCTCGGAAGTCTTTCGCCAGTGCTATTTGAGGGAGTCCTGGACTAAGGGGTCCTCGGGCGTCCGGCCTGTTAGCCACGGGCCGGACTGATGGGCCGTGAAGATGTGAAGACCGAAGACCGCACTCGTGTCCGGACAGGATTCTCCTTGGCGTGGAAGGCAAGCTTGGCGATCAATCGTGTAGATTCCTTTGTATGTAACCGACTCCATGTAACCCTAGATCTCTCCGGTGTCTATATAAACCGGAGAGCATAGTCCGGATGGAGAGAGACTTATTATCATAGTCATACAAGCTAGGCCTCTAGGGTTTAGCCATTATGATCTCGTGGTAGATCAACTCTTGTAACACTCATATTCATCAAGATCAATCAAGCAGGAAGTAGGGTATTACCTCCATAGAGAGGGCCCAAACCTGGGTAAACATCATGTCCCCCGTCTCCTATTACCATCGACCTTAGACGCACAGTTCGGGACCCCCTACCCAAGATCCGCCGGTTTTGACACCGACATTGGTGCTTTCATTGAGAGTTCCACTGTACCATCGGCAAAGGGTCTGATGGCCCCTTCGATCGTCTATAATGACGTTGTCCAGGGAGAAACATTCCTCCCCGGACAGTTCTTCGTATTCGGCGGCTTCGTACTGCGGTCCAACTCGCATGGCCATCTAGAGCAGATCGACAGCCACGCCCCTGGCCATCGGGTCAGATTCGGAAGCTTGAACTACGTCGCGGACATCTGTGGAGACTCGATCTCTGACGGATTGGAGACCGCGGCAACCACTCCCCTTCGCCCTGATAAGCATGGCTTAAACCTGTCGTTGGGCTGCATCCAGGAGATAGCTCCTGTAACAACTCTGGCCTTAGATCTGGAGCAGATTGAGTCATCCGAAGATGGGAAACTCAACCCCATCATGGAGGCTGCTGATTCCACAGCGTTGGAGCCGCACATAGATTCTACTTCATATGATATCTGCATCAACGGAACCCTAGACTCGTCTCCGGTGATAAGTTCCGAACCCTGCGAGTCCGCGGATGCCGAACTCGATTGGTTATAGATCTTCAAGTTCAGCGCCGCAGACGTCTTTCAGCACTCACCTTTGGGCGATGTGCTAAACTCTTTTAAGAACCTGTCCTTGGCAGGGAACTCACAGCCGAACTATGTCCGGTTCGGGCAAGGGGCTGAGGAGGGAGAATTTTGTTTCCCACCCACCACCCACTTCATAGCCACCGTCGATGACTTAACCGACGTGCTTGACTACGGCTCCGAACACATCGACGGTATGGACGACGATGCCGATCAGGAGCAGGGCCAGGACCCGCCATTTACCGGACGTTGGATGGCCACTTCCTCATACGAGTCTACACGGTAGACACGCCGAAAAATAACAGCGGCGATGACAGGGAAAATCCAGCAAAGGAGAACCCCCCTAAAACACAACCAAAGCGCCGGCGTCAGCGGCGCCGCTCTAAATCCCGCCGCAGCAGGGACATCAATACCGGCACAGAAGACGACAACACTCCGGATGGCGCCGGAGAAACAGAAGAACCCGATGAGCAAACTACCGAACGAGACAATAGGGGGCCAGGGCAGGTCAACCCTGACGAACAGGCCACAGAAGAAAACTCGGAGGATGATAGTTACCATCCGCCCTCCAAAGAAGAGACGAGCCTCGACAACGAAGACTTCATCGTGCCGGAGGACCCTCTAGAGCAGGAGCGCTTTAAGCTTCAACTCATGGCCACTGCGAGGAGCCTGAAGAAGAAACATCAGCAGCTTCAAGCTGAACAAGATCTGCTCGTCGACAGATGGACTGATGTCCTGATAGCTGAAGAATACGGCCTTAAGCGCCCAGCCAAGAGCTACCCAAAACGCAAATTGCTACCTCAGTTCGATGAGGAGGCGCCGGAGCCCATATCTCCCTCGCGCAATACGGAACGACCACCACGAGTTCGAAACAGTGCGGCGGACTGACCACCCCGCGGTCGGGATAAAGCGGCAACTCAAGCCGAGCAGCAGCCGGCCCCACCACCCCTTTAAAAATAGAGACAGAACAACTCGAGGTTACATGTACGACCTTCGGGAGACCCTGGACAGTAGAGCAGGACATACAAGATCGATCTACGGATCACGAGGACGTGCCTCGAGATACGACGACGGCTACCTATTCGTACGTGACAAACCTAACCACGCCCGAGCCGAATGCCGGAGACGGACTCCATCAGAGCTACGTCGCGATGCAGCCCGATATAGAGGCGCCGCACACCCTCTCTGCTTCACAGATGAAGTACTGGATCATGAATTCCTCAAGGGGTTTAAGCCCGTCAATATTGAATCATATGACGGCACAACCGATCCCGCAGTATGGATCGAGGATTTTATTCTCCATATCCACATGGCTCGTGGAGATGATCTCCACGCCATCAAATACCTCCCACTAAAGCTCAAAGGGCCGGCTCGGCACTGGCTTAACAGCCTGCCTAAAAATTCTATCGGCAACTGGGAGGACTTGGAAGAAGCCTTCCTGGACAACTTCCAAGGTACATATGTCCGGCCACCAGACACCGATGACTTAAGCCATATAGTTCAACAACTTGGAGAATCAGCTAGGAAGTTTTGTACTAGGTTCCTAACTAAAAAGAACCAAATCATCGACTGTCCGGATGCCGAAGCCCTAGCGGCCTTTAAACATAGCATCCGTGATGAATGGCTCGCCCGCCACCTCGGCCAAGAAAAGCCAAAGTCTATGGCAGCCCTCACGGCACTCATGACCTGCTTTTGCGTGGGTGAGGATACTTGGCTGGCTCGCAGCAAAAATACAGCCAGCGAGGCAGACCCCTCCGAGGTAAAAAGCAGCAGCGGCAGGCTCCGACGTAACAGGCATAAACGCCGAAACAATAGCGACAACACCGATGACACTGCAGTCAATGCCGGATTCAGTGGCTCCAAGTCCGGCCAGCGGAAGAAGCCATATAAAAGGAACAATCAGGGACCATCCAGCTTAGACCGCATACTTGATCGTCCGTGCCAGATACATGGCACCCCAAATAAATCAGCCAATCATACCAACATGGATTGTTGGGTTTTTAAACAGGCCGGCAACCTAAACGCCGAAAGCAAGGAAAAGGGATCACAAAGCGAGGACGATGGAGAAGAGCCCCACAACCGAATACAGGGGGACAGAAGAAGTCCCCCCTAGGTCAAAACGATGAACATGATATATGCTACACACATCCCCAAAAGGGAGCGCAAGCGCGCACTCAGGGACGTCTATGCGGTAGAGCCAGTCGCCCCAAAATTTAATCCGTGGTCGTCATGCCCGATCACCTTTGATCGTCGAGATCATCTGACTAGTATTCGTCATGGCGGTTCAGCCGTGCTAGTCCTTGATCCGATCATCGATGGATTCCACCTTACACGTGTCCTTATGGACGGCGGTAGCAGCCTCAACCTGCTCTATCAGGATACAGTGCGGAAAATGGGCATTAACCCCTCACGGATCAAACCCACAAAGACTACCTTTAAAGGAGTCATCCCCAGCGTAGAGGCCCGTTGTACAGGCTCAATCACGCTGGAGGTTGTCTTCGGATCTCCGGAAAACTTCCATAGAGAAGAGCTCATCTTCGATATCGTCCCCTTTCGCAGCGGCTATCATGCACTGCTCGGACGAACTGCGTTTGCTCGATTCAATGTGGTGCCACATAATGCTTATCTTAAGCTCAAGATGCCCGGTCCACGCGGCGTTATAACAATCAATGGAAATACAGAACGTTCTCTCCGTATAGAAGAACACACTGCCGCCCTAGCAGCAGAGGTATAGAGCGGCCTTCTCAAGCAGAACCGGAATTCGGCTGCCGAGCCCCTGGACACCATCAAAAGAGTCCGAACTACGCTACAGGAGGACAGCCCGGCTCGTCATGAGCTCGACTAGCAATCCAGCCTCCGTCCCGGTCCCGATCACATAGTGGCGCTAGTACCACGCGTACATAATTACGCACTCAAAATCCCATGGGCATCGACGGAGGCATAGCTTGTGGTCCACAGTACGGCTCGACCGACCTGGGACTCACACATACTTTCACCTTTTTCTTCTTTTTATTTGTTTCAGGTTCCTTTTCCCACGGGCCTGATCACCAGTCCTTTGGAAGGATCGACATACAAAGGCGGCAAGCAGCATAGGTGTGTAGGGTAACCTCTATACGTTCTTCTTGACGGTATTTTTACTTATTTCTCAGGACCTGCACGCTGCGCCCCCTAGATTCCGGCATGTTAAATAGCCTGGATGCTTATCGCATTATATGTACAAGATACGCCTTGACGTATCCATCCAGTTATAATGAAAATAGTTTGCGGCCTAGTTTCTGTGGTTTTCGCTCCTTACTGCATCTTATTTCAATTTGCTTATCGATCGCATCCGTACACTTTGGCACGTTTCATATTCGCCAGGGGCTCCCCATTGCCCCATAATACGGCAACAAAGTCCGAACACTTCTTATAGATAAGTTCGGCACCCCGAATTTAGCATTATATGCATTGGCTCCGAATCATGTCTTTGGTCAACAGTTGGGTTGCCCGGCTCCTGTGCTTGCTACCCTACGTTTCGCTACATCGGCTAGGGTAGTAAAGGGAGAACTACTGCGATTGTGCCCTAGTTTAAAACGGATGAGCACCTCAGTAGAGAAAGCCGAAAATTGACTGTCATGATGCGGCGAGAGCCGGTCAGCTGTTCGGAGGCCACAAATCGTTAGAGATTTTTTCCGCGTTACGCGAAGGATCGGTACTTCCCGATCAGACGTTGACTGCACTCTGGTTCGTATACCAGGGGCTGCGCCCATGTTTTCTTATAAAACTCCTATGGCTAAGTGAGGGCGTTTAAGCCGCATAGTCTGATTGCCTGGTTCGTTGCGCTAAACAACTCCTTCAAGGACCATATAATTGGATAAAGATTGTTTACATCCCATCCCGAACACCTCCGTACTACCTACGTGAGGGCAGAAGCCGACGACTGGCCAACCCTCAGATTAAATACAACACGACCGCACAGGAGGAAACAATTAAAACATAATAAGCATTATATTACAAACCAGCTTTGTTTTTATCATACAAGGCAAGGACAAAACACGAGTGTATTCATTCGAAAACAATGCCCTGCCCGCACTGCGCTGCTGCAAGCCGAGACCCTTCAAGGACATCCGCAAAATATCGCTCAGGTGTGCGGTGCTCCTTGCCCTCTGGCGGCCCCTTGGCCACCTCGACGGCATCCATCTTTGCCCACCACATCTTGTAGCGGGCGAAAGCCATGCGGGCACCTTCGATGCAGACTGATCACTTGACGATGTCTAGCCAAGGACATGCCTCTACCACCCGCTTCACGAGGCCAAAGTAACTGCTGGGTATCGCCTTGGCCGGCCACAACCGGATTATCAAATCCTTCATGGCCAGTTCGGCCACCCTGTGCAGCTCGACCAGCTGCTTCAGCTGATCGGTAAAGGGCACCGGATGTTCTGGCACGGCGTACTGCGTCCAGAACAGCTTCTCCGTCGAGCTCCCTTCTTTGGCCCGAAAGAACTCCGCCGCAACGGACACGCTGCGTGGTAGATCCGCAAAAGCCACTGGGCAACTCCGAATTCGGGTTAGTAAAAGGTACTTCCTCTCCGCACACTTGCTTTGCATGTTAAATGCCTTACCCGCCGCGATCTTCCTGGCCTCCTAGATCTCCTTGATGTTGGGGAACGTAGAAATAATTCAAAAAAATTCCTACGTGTCACCAAGATCAATCTAGGAGATGCTAGCAACAAGAGAGAGGGAGTGCATCTTCATACCCTTGAAGATCGCTAAGCGGAAGCGTTACAAGAACGCGGTTGATGGAGTCGTACTCACGGCGATTCAAATCGCGGAAGATCCGATCTAGCGCCAAACGGACGGCGCCTCCGCGTTCAACACACGTACAGCCCGGGGACGTCTCCTCCTTATTGATCCAGCAAGGGGAGAGGAGAACTTGAGGGAAAGCTCCGGCAGCACGACAACGTGGTGGCGATGGAGCTCGTGGTTCTCCGGCAGAGCTTCGCTAAGCACTACGGAGGAGGAGGAGGAGTTGGAGGAGGAGAGGGCTGCGCCAGGGGAAGGGGTGTGGCTGCCCTCTCTCCCCCTCACTATATATAGGGGGAAGGGGGTGGAGGAGGCGCCCTAGGGTTCCCTAGGGGAGGGGTGGCGGCAACAGGGGAAACCCTAGATGGGTTTGGGCGCCCTCACCCCTAGGAAACTTGCCCCCCAAGCCGGGAGGGGTGGCTTCCCTAGGGGAGGCGCCCCCACCTCTCCACGTTACGTGAGATGGGGTGGGAGGGGCGCACAGCCCCTTAGTGGGCTGATGTGCCCCCTCCCCTCGGCCCATAAGGCCCCCCAACGCTTGCCAGGGCCTCCAAAACACCTTTCGGTCACGCTGGTCGTCACCCGGTACTCCCAGAACAATTCAGGACTCCAATACCCTTTGTCCAATATATCAAGCTTCACCTCTGGACCATTCCGGAGTTCCTCGTCACGTCCGGGATCTCATCCGGGATCCGAACAACCTTCGGTAACCACATACTATTTCCCATAACAACTCTAGCGTCACCGAACCTTAAGTGTGTAGACCCTACGGGTTCGGGAACCATGCAGACATGACTGAGACATTCTCCGTCCAATAACCAACAACGGGATCTGGATACCCATGTTGGCTCCCACAAGTTCCACGATGATCTCATCGGATGAACCACGATGTCGGGGATTCAATCAATCCCGTATTCAATTCCCTTTGTCTATCGGTATGTTACTTGCCCGAGATTCGATCGTCGGTATCCCCATACCTCGTTCACTCTTGTTACCGGCAAGTCTCTTTACTCATTCCGTAATGCATGATCCCGTGGCTAACTCCTTAGTCACATTGAGCTCATTATGATGATGCATTACCGAGTGGGCCCAGAGATACCTCTCCGTCATACGGAGTGACAAATCCCAGTCTAGATTCGTGCCAACCCAACAGACACTTTCGGAGATACCTGTAGTGCACCTTTATAGCCACCCAGTTACGTTGTGACGTTTGATACACCCAAAGCACTCCTACGGTATCCGGGGGTTGCACAATCTCACGGTCTAAGGAAATGATACTTGACATTAGAAAAGCTCTAGCAAACGAACTACACGATCTTGTGCTATGCTTAGGATTGGGTCTTGCCCATCACATCATTCTCCCAATGATGTGATCCCGTTATCAATGACATCCAATGTCCATGGCCAGGAAACCATGACCATCTATTGATCAACGAGCTAGTCAACTAGAGGCTTACTAGGGACATGTTGTGGTCTATGTATTCACACATGTATTACGGTTTCCGGTCAATACAATTATAGCATGAACAATAGACAATTATCATGAACAAGGAAATATAATAATAACCATTTTATTATTGCCTCTAGGGCATATTTCCAACACTTGAGGGCATCCCCGGCCTCAGTCCGTGCGGCCTCTGTGCTCTGACGAGCCTTGGCGAGTTCGGTCTCTCGGACGGACGCATCATGCTCCAGGGCCTCGCACTTCTTCACCGCGTCCTAGAGCTCCTTCTGGACCTCGCCGACTCGGGCCTTGAGCTTCTTACGGGCGGCTTGCTGCTGGACAGCCTTCCCCTCGGCTTCGGCCAGGGCCTTTTTTAGGGCCTCGACCTCGGTCGTCGCTCCTACACATATTATGACACTCTGGTCAATACACACCACTTATTCTTTCCGAATACACAAGCAAGTCGTTACACACCTTGCTTCTCCCGGAGCTGAGGCTTCACCTCTCCGAGCTCGTTCTCGGCTTGCTCCAGCATCTCTTCAGTTCAGAGACTTCGGCAGTATGCGATGTCGTGGCTAACAGCGACGCCTGCTTATTCATACATATCAAGTTAGTCTCCTACAAAGGGTTGATCCTCTGTCCGGCTTTTCTTTCCGAACGTCGGACAATGTCTCAGGGACTATTGTCTGCATGGGATTGTTCTCTTTCTATGCGACTTACCTCAAAATCTGTCAACAGGTTGCTGCAGGCCTCGTTTAGTCCGCTCTTGGCAGACTGAACCTTCTCGATCACCGCACCCATAAGGACACAGTGCTCGTCCATAACGGAGTTGCCTCACAGCGCCTCCATCAGGTTATCCGGTGCCCCTGGTCGGACAGGGGCCACCAGTGGAATCGGCACACACGCCTCCTTCGACGGAGGGCACTTGCCGGATTCCGGAGCCGCTTGGGTCTCTGGAATCGAATTCGGCTGAGGGCCAAACTGAACACGTCCCTCCTCGCCAGTCTCCATAGGGGTCTGTTTCCCCAGGTGTCCGGCAGCGGGGGTCTCACCTCGCGGCACCCCCTCGACAACGTCCTGGGCGTCTCCCCGGCTCGGAGCGGTCCTTCGGGACAACACTTCAGCGTCATCCTGGGCCTCAGGGGAGTGAGCGGTCGGCGGTGACACGCTGGCCATTTCCGTCGGATCCAACGAACCTCCAGAAGAGGATCGCTGGACGTTGTCGCGGGCCGGACTGCAATAGCATAATTAACCACATCAAAACAATAAAGAGGAGAGGCCGGACATATGGGTACATGTGAGTCATAGTACTTACGATGCGGCCCGGGGCTTAGTGCGGGGGTGTCGCTCCGGACTACTGTCGACATCCCATGCAGTGTTGACCACAAGGGCGCCCTTCCCCCTCTTGGGCGTCCCCGCTTCCAGATTCGTGGAAGCCGCTCTCTTCTTCCTCCTCTCCTCAGGGGGATAATTGTCCTCCTCCTCCTCCTTTTCCTCGTCGTCGTCCTCAGGGACAGAGGAATGGGCTTCTTCGTCTTCGGACGTCACGTCTGAAGTGCCCTTACGGCGGGGGCCACTTTTGGCCCCCTTGGCCTTCTTCTCCGACGCCTTATATGGTGCCGGCACCGGCATCTTCGCTAAACGCGGGATTACCGGTTCTTCAGGCAGTGGGGCCGGACACTGGATCTGCTCCGCCCTCTCCATCCAGTCCTGAAAAAGCAACGATGAAAGATCAGACATCATCCTCGAAACAAACACGTAGGGGATGCTTTAAAAATAACATACCTCGCAGGCAGGGTGGTTAATGTCGTGCCCGCGATCTGAATATGCGGCAGGCGGTTTCTCGTTGCCCTTGAAGAGCAACGTCCAAGCGCCCTCGTGAGTGGTCTCAAAGATCCTCTTCAGGGTATGGTGCTTCTTCGGATTGAACTTCCACAAAGGATGGCTTCGGCTTTGGCACGGGAGAATCCAGCGAACTAGCATCACCTGGATTACATCGACGAGTTTGACGTCCTTGTCCACCATGCTGTGAATGCGTGTCTGCAGCGCTATCAGCTCGACTGGCGAACACGAGTTCGGGCTTTTCTCGACCCAGGAGGTGAGCCGCATTGGGGCACCTGGGTTGAATTCGGCAGTTGCGGCCCAGTCGGTGCCGCGGGGTTCTGTAATGTAGAACCACTATTTCTGCCACTCCTTTACTGTCTCCACAAAAGTGCCTCTCGGCCAGGAGACGTGGGACAGTTTACTCACCATGGCTCCTCTGCACTCCGCGTGCTGGCCATCCACCACCTTCGGCTTCATGTTGAAGACTTCGAGCCACAGCCTGATGTGGGGTTGGATGCGGAGGAAGGCCTCGTACACGACGATAAACGCCGAGATGTTGAGGAAGGAATTCAGGGACAGATGATGGCAATCTATCCCGTAATAATACATCAGCCCGCGGATGAAGGGGTGGAGTGGAAACCCTAGTCCACGGAAGAAATGAGGGAGGAATACCACCCTCTCATTGGGCTTCGGCGTGGGGACAACTTGCCCCTGGGCTGGAAGACGGTGGGCGATTTCCTTCGCCAAGTACCCGGCCGCCCGAAGCTCAGTAATGTCCTTCTCCTTAACGGAGGAGACCATCCACTTACCCTGGCCTCCGGGTCCGAACATGGTTGCAGTGCTAGCTCAAGTGGAAAGGAGATAAGAACTTGGGCGCTGGAGCTCGAGATTGGAAGGGAAGAAAAGAGAGAAGGCGTGGGGAAGAAGGGAATCCTTATCCCCTTATAAAGGCAGTGAATATCTAACGCCTCCCCATTCACCTCGAAACTCGCCTATTCCCAAGGCCTGTGTAAACGGCCCGGTTGGGTTACCCACGCCCGTATTGATGAGAATCCCGCGATAAGGGGACACAATCTCTGCTTCGACAAGACGTGCCAACAAAAACCGTGTCTCAAAACACGAAGCGGCAGACGAAAATGGTTCGAAACAATGAGCAGGGCAGACATGATGTCACATTACGGAAAGATGTCAGCGGATTGGGATTGTGAAATATTGTATTCTCCGCAATTGCATACACAGGTCCGGATATATCTGCACGCCGGACTCCTCGTCATTGAAGCCAGGTTCAGGGGCTACTGAGGGAGTCCTGGACTAAGGGGTCCTCAGGCGTCCGGCCTGTTAGCCATGGGCCGGACTGATGGGCCGTGAAGATGTGAAGACCGAAGACTGCACTCGTGTCCGGACAGGACTCTCCTTGGCGTGGAAGGCAAGCTTGGCGATCAATCGTGTAGATTCCTTTGTATGTAACCGACTCCATGTAACCCTAGATCTCTCCGGTGTCTATATAAACCGAAGAGCATAGTACGGATGGAAAGAGACTTATTATCATAGTCATACAAGCTAGGCCTCTAGGGTTTATCCATTACGATCTCGTGGTAGATCAACTCTTGTAACACTCATATTCATCAAGATCAATCAAGCAGGAAGTAGGGTATTACCTCCATAGAGAGGGCCCGAACCTGGGTAAACATCGTGTCCCCCGTCTCCTGTTACCATCGACCTTAGACGCATAGTTCGGGACCCCCTACCCGAGATCCGCCGGTTTTGACACCGACACTGTTATCAATAGACGGGTTAATAAAGCTCAGGGAGAAGAATGAGTGGAGCAAAAAAGTTGGGGGCTCACCCAGCTCGGAGGATTGTACATGGAATATCCTTCTCTGTGCGTGATGCGCAGGAACTCCTCTTCCTCACCCTTGAATAGTTCGGCCAATATTTTGGCTAGGGCGGCAGGGGTGTTCGGACCTTTCCTGCCGCAGCGGGAGGCGTCATCTTCCCCATTGTAATTCCACATGGGAAGTCCTCTGTATTGGAGTGGTTGAACTCCCCGTACTATGGAGGTTGCCATCACTTCGACTATCATATACCCGGACTGGGCAAGCGTCTTGATCTTGCTCAGGAGCTGGCGAACTTCCACACTGTCTTCCTCCTCGGGGCTTCGAGGGCGCTAGTTGTGGCGCTTCTTTAGAGGAACACTCACAAACTTGGGGAGACCTCTCCGGACTGGATCTGGAAGTACGACGTCATCTATGTAAAACCACTCGGAGGTCCACTCTTTGGAAGCTTTCTCCGGCGTGCCGGATGGGTATCTGGTCTTAGCAGTACGCCAAATTTTGGCCCCGCCCACTTCGAATATCGATCCCTCGTGGTTGCGCGGGACAAGGAAAAACAACTTTCTCCATAGATCAAAATGGGCCTCACAACCCAGGAATAGTTCGCACAAAGCGACATAACCTGCAATGTGCAGGATGGAGGCTGGGGTAAAATTGTGCAGCTGGAGGCCATAATACTCCAGTAGCCCTCAGAGGAATGGTTGAATGGGAAATCCCACGCCCCTCAGCGGATAGGGGACGAAGCACACTCGTTCCCCCGCGGATGGATTGGGAAAATCCTTCGCCTGGGTCTTGCCGTTGAAGGAAGCCAACCCTGCCTGAACAGGGACCAGATCTGCGGGAGGGAGAAACCCCTGCGTTTGCAGCTTCTTCAACTGGCCATGAGATACGGAACACCTCTCCCACTCGCCTTTCTCTGGGCCGGAACAGGAGGAGGAATGGGGGATGCTAGCCATGTTGGAATGGACTTTCCTAGCAATCTCTGAGGATTTTCTCCGCGTGGTGCCGAATGGATCTGAGATCCAATCTCTTTAAATAGACGCTCTTCCTTGCATGGACGGGGTGTTATTTGCAAAAAATACCCTGACCGTCTGCATTCGTCCGACACGTGGAAGCTGAAGATATAGATGCACAAAAGCCGAGGGGTGCGGCATTGGATTGTAAGCCGAATACATTAATTGGAAGTCGTCAGAGGAGGAACCCGCCTTGCAATGCCGAAGACAATCTGCGCGCCGAACACCTCGTCATTGAAGCCCGGTTTGGGGGCTACTGAGGGAGTCCTGGACTAAGGAGTCCTCGGGCATCCGGCCTGTTAGCCATGGGCCGGACTGATGGGCTGTGAAGATACGAAGACCGAAGACTGCACCCGTGTCCGGATGGGACTCTCCTTGGCATGGAAGGCAAGCATGGTGACCGGATATGTAGATTCCTTTCTTTGTAACCGACCTTGTGTAACCCTAGATCCTCCCGGTGTCTATATAAACCGGAGGACTTAGTCCGGAAAGGGATATACTCATTACCATAGTCATATAGGATAGACTTCTAGGGTTTAGCCATCACGATCTCGTGGTAGATCGACTCTTGTAATACTCATATTCATCAAGATCAATCAAGCAGGAAGTAGGGTATTACCTCCATAGAGAGGGCCCGAACCTGGGTAAACATCGTGTCCCCTGTCTCCTGTTACCATCGACCTTAGACGCACAGTTTGGGACCCCCTACTCGAGATCCGCCGGTTTTGACACCGACAGCGGCAGCAATTAGTCACGATGACTCTGCCTGTAAAACCCACTGCTCGCTGATGTGAAAAGTCATCGACTGGTGTTTTCCCATGGTGAAAACCAAAAGATTCACCCTGCTCCTCGGCTGGCTCCCTCCGCCTTCCCGTAGATTGCATTGCCTTTCAGCCGTTTCGCCCCCTTTGCTTCCTCTCCCCATTGCTTCTACCTGGTGCCATGGCGGCGCAACAGATCACAGAGTCTGAGGTGAGGCATCTGACATAGGAGGTCCAGGCCAAGGATGCAGAGCTCAGGGCCAAGGATATGGAGCTCCGTGAGCTCAAGGAGGAGAGGAGTGCCATGCTCCTCCGTTATGTGCGGGAGTTCACGGAGATTCAAAAGCGGCAGACGTCCACCAAAAAGATGCTCGGGGCGTCGGTGACATTGCTGCAGAAAGCGAGAGATATGATAGGCCGTCAGGGGAGCTGGCTGGAGCATGAGTGGGCTGATCGTGACGAGGTGCAGGATCGCCTCAGCCACTTGGTGGACCAAGTTGCCACGCACGTGTTGCGGCTGCACGATGCCTACCGTCGTGCCAGCGCGACCATGCCGGCCATCAGGATAAACCCGTTCGACCACCCCGTCGACTTCAATGAGCTGCGGCTTCCTGACCTAGTCTCCTTCTTCACCTATATCTCCGAGGAGCTGAGCTGTCTCCCGTGATGGTGGGGGCGGAGCTGGACAAGGAGGGGTTGCGGGCTGCCATCGCCGTTGCCGGGCGAATCCTCTCAGGGCTCCGTCGCCGGAATCCATTCGTGCCATTGGACGCCGTCTTTGACGAGCTGGCTCCCCTCGACCGGGAGTGGGCTCTACGGGCGGTTGCACCCTGCATCACCAACGCAGTGCGCCTCGAGAAGCAGAGGGACTTCAGTGGTGTTTAGGCGTCCTCTGCATGGGCATGTCCATGTCTCGGCGCAACATGACCGTTGGATCAAACTCAGACGGTGCAGATCAATCACTGTAGCACAAAGCGTGTGGGTGTGTTTGGTTGCATTCTCATCTCAATATAGTTGTTCCCTCTTCGTGTATTTGTGTTAACCTACTAGTGTGGACTCATGCACTCTGCCAAACACCCAAAAGTGGGTCGAGAAGGGAACTTTTGCTCCCATCCTGTGCACCCTTCATACACCCTGCCTAACACTGATTCGTGCTTCATATGGTTCATGTTTTGTGGAGTACTGTAGCACCGTACTCTCCGTGCGCTGTAGACCTAGTTCTGTTAACATTGATCTCACAATTCATTCTCGACCGGACAGTTGAAAAAGCAATACTATGTTACATTACTATTCATATAGTTGAAATGCGCACAACATCATTTGTTATCGTCATATCTTACTACACTAGCAACAAGATTATGTAGTACTGACGTATGAACCACTGCACATGCCTAGTAGTAGGATCAATGTGTATGTTCACGTGGCTGCCATGTTTCGCACTCCTCCGTCGTAAGAGTGGAAACGCTTGATGTAATCATTTTTTCTTCTTCAGAAAAACAACGGACATGCTCTATCGTGCGGATCCTCCTCGACGGTCATCGGGAACCTTGCTACTCACTTCCGCCGACGTGTGGGACAGCCAACATCGGGGTCCACTAGCCATGCACTAAATTACTCCGTAGTAGAGTGCCCAACTGCACGGTAGACTACCCCAATCGAAGAGCCACAGTAATGCCCAATGAGCCATCAAATAAAAAAAACCTCCTTTCCAGCAGTAAGTTGGACGAGCGAAGCAACCATCATTTCACTCTTCTCTCTCAGCTTCCTCTCTTGAAGAAAACCCCCACTCGTTTCTCCCTCATCTTGTTCCTCATTTCTTCAAGAAAACCCCGACCTACTTCTGCCATTGTTCTTCTCTCCCAAAGAAGGAAAGGTGAGCGCATCAATGGTGTTGATTCTGGCCAAGGCCTAGTCTTGCAACCCCGAGACTGATCCTATAACTCCCTCTCTGTTCTTCATTTGGGTTTGTGATTATGGTTTCTTTTCTTTTATTTCCATTTGACAGTTTCTTGATGGACGCTGGAGCACCGGCCAAAGTGATGTATGTGGCTCTAGCCAAAACCGTTGAGGCTCACGGTACGAAGAAGCGCAAGCACCCTGCCGAGACTACCGCAGACAAGCTCAAGGCCATCGCCCTGTCCAAGCCCCCCTCTCCGGGATCCCTCATTAAGCAAGTCCAGGTAATATCTCTTCTTGACAATCTTTTTCTCGATCTTGATCGTGTTTTTTCATCTAACACGCAGTACTAGTACTAGTAGTACAACTTTCTGGGTGATCTTGCATGTGATTTTTGTGTGCCAAATGATGGTTCTAAATTCCTCTTTTGACCAAAACATGCAACAGGTTGACACTGATTTCTTATAGATTACTTTCAAATACTTTATGAACATCAATGCTACCTTTTAAGAGGGTATATTTGCCTCAGTAACTTGTGTTATGGATATTGCAAGCAATCCCTCTGCTCTCATGGCTTTGAAGACATGTTCTAGTGTCTTTGTTCACTCATTTCTGTGCGTATATGTACTCATATGGAGTAAAATATTGAAAATCATCTTATATTTCTGAACGGAGGTAGTAATAAAATATTTGGTTTCTGTTTGAATTAGAACCAGGTCCGCGGTGGAGATGAAGTTCTCAAAGTCATGTTGTGTGAACTGGAAGACCTGAGGATGAGTTCTACTGCTAAACTATCCAGCTGATGTGTCCTTGTCGCCATGTGTCCCGAACTAGTGTTTTCCTGTAGCATTGTTGTCAGGCGTGTTCTTGAGGTTGTACTTGACCACAACAATTTCCTAGTTGTGCCTTCGATTACGAAGGGTGTGGTTCTTGTAAAGCTTCCTGATAAATCGGATGCATCATGTCTTCATCGTCATGTTTATGAGTGGAAAGACCACTCTGTTAGGTTCTCCAAGGTTGACGGGATGGTGATGGTGCAGGTAGACATCTCTCACGAAGTCCATGGCCTAGTCAGTTATGCGGGGTTCATCCCGTAGGTCAGTGGCAAGAAATAGCCTGCAGAGTTTAATTAGTGGAACTTTGCTTGTCTGTAGTAAGTACTATTGTTCAGTACTTGATTTGTGTTTGTGAACCCTGTATTGTTTAGTACTGACGCTTTTGGTGTGTGGTGAGTCCTGAGAACAGTCTATGTTAATGTCTATCCACTTAATTCAGTCTGTATATTTTAAAGTATCCAGATCATCTTTTTTGTGAGGACGGTTTATCAATTATGGTTACACTCCAATATCTGTATGCATTGCAGGGTTTATCGCACCCACCAGGATTTCCAGTCCCATGGATGTTCGGTCCATACGATTTGTCACGACCTTTGGACTGTCCTGCTTGTGGGAGTAGGCGGGGCCCTGCATGCCACGCGTAGTTGGACGATCAATCTTCTGTTTAGTACTTCAACATTGTGATTTCCTGGTAAGGATTCACTCGTGTCACATCAAGTAATCTTATTGATTTACTGTCTAAATCTTATTGATTTAATGTCATGTTTTCTTTCTTTTGCTGCAATTTTATGATGCAGGTTTTGCCATGTGACATTCATCACAGAATAAACCGTTTGGTTTGCTCTACGATGGCTATTTTTGCAGGTTTCACTTCTTATGTCGTGTCAGTAACGAAGGCACTGTCCATCACTTATATTACTGGAAAAAATTGGATCTGTCTGTTGTCTGAGTACAAGCTGAATCCCTATGATGAACTGCAGTTTGGTTTAACAAACACGCCACAATTAGTCCCTCTAGCGTTTAAAAGAAATGAAGAAAAATACTGGATCACTGTCACGGAGCCTAGTCAAGTTAGAAAGCTGATCATAGTAGACCAAACACGATCACCGCTGTCTCTCACATCGGTACCACCTTCAGAAATGGATCGAGCACCGACGGTTGCTCTAGCACTAACAGCGGCAGCAGCTCAGTTTGATCCAGCTGAGGATTGGGCACCGACCGAGTCGGCGGATCAGGCTGATCTATCGGAGGATCGGGCATCGACACCGGCACCTGCTCCGACACCGGCACCGGCTCTACATGGAGCACCATCTCCGGCAGCAGCGGCGGCACTACCAGTCGCACCGGCACGGGCACCAGCAACGGCTTCGGCACCTGCACCAACACTTGCACTTGCATCTGCTCCGGCCCGTGCAGCGGCAACGGAACCAGCAGTTGCACCGGCAACAGACTGGGCTGCAGTTTGCACTTTATATACCAAAGTCCTTACAAAAACCGACATGTCCACCTTCTAGGTAAGCATTGGCTGCCCAAGTGCTTCATTCTTTTTTCTTTCCATGTTGTTTCACATGATTCATTGTGTTGATCTAACTGTTTGTGTATGTCTTCTTGTTTGCAAACAAAGAATTCCTAGAGCAACGAGGGAGTCGTTCAACAATCCGGGCGACCGTGGCCAAGTTTCTCTTACCATGCGCAGCCTTGGTGTGAATGAACCTGCTCAATATACCGTAAGTACAAAGGATGGTCGCATGATGATTGATGCTAAAGGATGGTCAAGGTTCAAATCTAAATAATATCTTGCGGTAGGGGATGATGTCAAAATCAAACTTTCTCGGCAAGGAGAGCTGGTCCAAATCAACTTTGAAATTCTTCACTAGCAGCACGCAACTGCCGAACTGATCTATCCTCTGAGAGATTTTGATGTAATAATCTGGCATGGTGAAACAAGTGTCCTGTGTGTATAAGTAGTACGACAGTATTATTTATCATGTGGTATATCGTTGATAGAATTGCAACTCTGATTGCTGGTTAGGAACTGTCGTTCGATTTCATTCTAATAGTTGTCGTGCTTTATTCAATTTTGTGTATTCGCCTTGCGACAGCATCTAAAACCAGTGCCGTACCGATCGCTTGCAATAAGAAAAGTGTTGAGGTAGAACACATGGACCCCCAAACATGCAGGCCCCTCGGCCTGTGGCCCAAAGTCCAGAACCGTGAGCCTGTCTGAGTATTCTATTCTCAGCTAAACCCCCATAATGCACGTGCGTTGCATGTAACATCAAGATGCATTTGTATGAGTATTTTATCTTGTGAGAGAAAAGGATGAACGAGGTAAGGCCTTATTTGCAAATGTGGAGAGGTGTGTGGGTACCTTTTTGCGAAATTGCCATAGTTTCGTTCCTATCCGTCAGATATAAATCGGACGGCCTATATTACAGGATGGCAAGCACACCATCATCACCAACTCGTCTATACTTTGTTAAAAAACTCTATTTTTTATAATTATATATGTTATGTATATTCCCCTTGAATTTTCTTATGTATAAAGTTGTGATATAAAAGATTTTTATATTTCTTAACAGAGGGAGTATCTCTCTGTTAAAAATATATTTATGTGTAACTAGTTACTCATGTCTTTCTACTTCCTTTCGCTGATATGTGGGGCATCCGGCAACTGGGTCCACGTGCCATATGCACAAAATTAGAGTGCACAACTGCACGGTAGACACACCCCGATCGTAGCGCCGCAGTAATGCCCAATGAGCCGTCAAATCACAAAAACCCCCAGCTTTCCAGCTTTAGCAGTAAGCTGGACGGACGAAGCGGCCATATTTCACTGGGCCTGAATCCCCTTCTCCCTTGTCTGCTTGTTCAGAGAAAACCCCCTCTCGGCGATTGCATAGGGTTTTGTCATGGAGAACCAGGTACGAATTCTTCATCCATCCCCGATAAATCCAAGTCCCTTAGTCGCGGGTAATCCTAGGATGGCAGCCGCCGTCGTTGATGCATTTTTCTTCCTACTGAATCTAGTGTGTTTCATTTCAAGTGCCCAAACTGCGAGGACCCTACAGGTTTCTGCGCCCTCGGCGAGACGCCACACTTGTTCCTTCTCATCCTAACACGGGATTTTAAAACGCGCACAGTATGTTCCTAGAATCCTCTTTTCTATCCGGGAGGGTGGGGTTTTTTGAACATGCTGTCGACTAATTTGGAAATTTGGATTGCTATATTTGGATAAAAGGTACTAGTACCATGGTCAACACTGGCGTGAAGGAGGAAATTATTTCTAGATTTGGATAGGGAATACATTGTGTTCTCATATTATTTTTCCTGCAGTGCATTCCTTGCTCTGCCAGAACACATGTACTCAAGATGCTCGGCCTTGCCATAACTGAATACACCAGTTTAATGGTCACAGTGAAGACAAGCCATGGATATAAGTTTCGAGTTGGGTTCATGAACCAAGAAGATCGCTGCTTTTTATGGCCAAACTTGGATAAACTTTCTCAGGTGTTACGGACTGAAAGTTGGCGCACGAATGTTGATGGAAATAGCATAACCTGATCTCATCCTCACTGCGATCTTCCACCCCGACATCATTCCCATTGTTCATCCATGTTAGTTTCATATCTGGTTCTTGCTTGTTGCCTCAATTACTTCTTAATCCACCTATTCTGTCTAACTAACCACAATTTAACTTTAGAAGTAGCAACGAATCTCTCACGAAGATGCTACTTCTAACTAATATTTTCTTATAATTGGTGGCACATGTAGGTTTTTTCAGAGTTAAGCAGGCTACTCGCTTGTTATTCTATAAGAACTCGGCTGTTACTGATGGCACCGAAGTTAACTGGGACGACATCCACAAGTTCCTACACTTTATTGATCGTCTTGAGGTCCTTAAGGGGCGTTTCAATGGTGGAAGGCCACGTGGGATATGTGTGCCACTGCTGCACTCGTTGAACAGGTCCAACTGTGTCGAGAAACTTATGGTATGAGTTGTTTTCTGTTATATATGTTGTTCATAAACTCTTGCTTATGCATAGTTTTACAGTTGTGATCTTCTTGAAACAGAAACTGCCCAGTTCTATTGTTCCTATACAGATGCCTGACCATGGTCGGGTCAGACTTGCGCTTGGTCACAACATGATGTTTATGTCGACCTACTCCATTCCCCTTGGAGGTGAAAAGATACTTATTCATGGGTGGTCTCGAATAATGAAGGCCCGTCCATCTTGGAGAATAGGACAGAAGATTATGTTCCTGCTTTTCCATGGCTCTAAAGCGAATATCCTGTTTATTGACCACATTGCGAGATGATGTCGCTTTCAGAAGGTTGTGGATGCGCGGGATGGTGCGTGGGCCTTGTCCCGGAGCTTGGCGGCCTCACCCTTGGTTAATTGTAGGCAAAGTAGCAATGTTCGAGGCGTGCTTTGTACGGTTGAACCTGTATAAGTACTCATACTGCTTTCAGCTATGGTTGTTAAGTGCCCCTGCTGGTTTCAGTTAAGGTTGTTAAGTACTCCTGCTGCTTTTACAGTCTGACATGTTTCTTCAGTCCTGTCTTCCTCCAGCCGCCAAAACCAAGCCAGCGCCAGCGGGGCCGCGTGCTTCTGCGTCCCACGGCCGCATGCGCCACAACGCACGCATCGCCGCCCCACCGTCTCCTAAATCGTTAACACCGACGTCCGAGGTCTCGCCATCGTCCTCCGCGCGCTTTGGTGCGCTCGCCGCGGCGCCGTCCTCTCGCGTTCTCAACGTGGTCAACAAACAACAGGAATCGGCATAGGACTGCACGTGGACAGGATGACAGTAGCGGCCCACCATGTCCATGGCCGGACACAAGGAAGTTCCTCATTTTTTGTTATATAATACTCCATTGTCAGCATATGGAAAAAGAAAATGCTTCCTCCTAGTGGTTTCCTGACATCTAGGACCCACGACATTGTTAGCGTATATAGTCAATAGACAAGAGAACACCACAAGACCGGCTGACACCTAGGACGTAGCTGCTCGAGCAGTATTTTTTTCTTATTGTTGAGATGGAGCAGGGTTTCAACTGGGCTGTGGCCCGTCTAGCCCAGGCTTATATTTTATGTTCACCATATGACTAGCCCAGCTATTTTTTCTTTGTGAAAATGAGCCCATTTATTTTTTCTGAAGAATACCCAATCCAGGCCTACTTATTTTTCTACGCCCTAATGGGCTGCAACTCTTTCAAGACGCTTGCAAATCTTGAAAGTAATATGAAATGGGTTGTAAATATAAAAACAAATGACAAATTGGCAATTACTTTATATTTTTTTGAATTTTTTCACATTTTCAGATTCCAATTTCACTGGGCTTTAACCTAATTTAAATATATCTTCAAAGTACTTTAAATTTGGCTCGACATTTCAGTATTAAAAATAGTTTGGAACCCAGAGAAATATGCGAAATTTCGTTTAAATTTTTTACCCTGGCCCTGGCCAACAAAAAAAGGACTGCAATAAATTGCATAAGAAGTTGCAATGAGCTATATCTAAATTAATAAAAAAATAGGGAATGGTCTGACTTGCGGGCCTATTAAGTTGACGCGTATGCAAGATTTTTTTACTTATTATATACGTCAACAAACGATTCTAGCAAACGTAACCGTTGGATGTCAATCCAATGGCCGTCGTGTTTCTTCAATCTCTGATCTTCTTGCTCCAGCCGCCAAATCCAGCGCCGGCGGGACCGCCTGCTCCCACCTCCCGTGGCCGGCTGTGCTGCCGCGCAAGCCTCACCGCCCCTACTACTCCCACCGCTGGCCAGGCCATCCCTCTACTCAACCACATCCCTCCACTTCTGTGGCTTCGCCGCCTCCGGGTCATTCCCTTCCTGGGTCTCGCCGTCGTCCATCGCGCTGGTGTTCTCGGCACGGCGTGGTCAACGTTGTCAACAAACGACAACATCGGAAGAGGGTTGTACATGGAGAGGCTGACAGTTGGGACCCACAAGGTCCATGGCCGCACGCAAGCAAGTACCTCCTTATTATGCCAAAAAGAATGAATACTCCCGCTGACAGCTCGGACCCACCAGCTATATCTTCGCACGCAAGGAAGTGCCTCCTTATTACGCACACAAAAATGAATACTCCCCCTACTAGCTGGGACCCACCATAGTGGGAGGCTGACTTGTGGGCCTACTAAGTTGACGCAGACGGAGGGCTTTGTCAACTTAGTCAATATGAACGATTCTAGCTCCAGTGACCGTATGATGTCCATCCAACGGTCGTAGTGCTTCTTCAACCTCTGGTCTTCTTACTCTAGCCGCCCAAACCAGTGCCGGTCGTGCCACCTGCTCCTGCCTCCCGTGGCCGGCTGTGCTACCGCGGACGCCTCACCGCTGGCCAGGCCATCCCTCTACTCACCTACACCCCATGTTATTCTGCGGCGACGGCAGCCTCACACCGAAGCCGAACCAGTGAACCCTCGTACTCCTCTCCGCGTGGGCATCCACTTCCGCATCTTCCCCGGCTCCATGTCGTCCCCTTCCTAGGCCTCACCGTCGTCCACCGCCTTGGTGCTCTCGGCGCGGCGTGGTCAATATGGTGAACGAACGACTTCCATCGGAAGAGTACTGTACGTGGAGAGGCTGCCAGTTGGGTCCACGGCCGCAGCAAGGATGTGCCTCCTTATTATGCGCAAAATAATTATTCCTCCACCTGACAGCAGGGACCCACCGGACGGGCCACCGTATTTCACGAAAAAAACGTTTCCCCTAACTACTGGGACCCACCAGCTACATCTTCGCACTCAATGAAGTGCATAATAGTTGGGACCCACCTGGTCGAAGCGTACGTAGCGTTGTCATTCTGGTCACAAACGTGTACGTACATACGATTGGTTGGTGTGGAGGCTGCTGCGATGAACCGTGGTCGTGTAAGGAAGGGCACGTGTCGTAGTAGAGGCGCGGACATAGCATGTACACGTATGTACAGCCAGGGTCGAAGAAAGTAGATACGGCCACGTACGTACATACGGGCGGGGTCTCGAACGCCTACTCGTGCATACGTACGGCCAGGGCTCGTGTACATGGCTGGGTCGGAACAGAGAAACTGCGTCGTCGTGTTCATCGGGAGCCAACCGGCTTGAACAGAATAGCCAATCGAAACGAGGCATGGCGTACCGCAGAACGGAGGAAACAGCCTTGTGTTCGACCGGCCACGGTCGAAACGAGATCCTGTTCATCGGGAGGGGTCTGGCATACCGCAAAACGGGGGAAACGGACTTCTCTTGGACCTTCTACGGTCAAAACGGGGTCCTGTTGATCGGGAGGGGTGTGGCGTACCGCAAAACGGAGGAAACAGACTTGTGTTGGAGCGCTACGGTCGAAACGGGGGTCCTGTTCATCGGGAGGGGTGTGGCATACCGCAAAACGGGACTCCACGGGATACTGTTCATCTCCACCGTCACTGCCTCCAAGGGCTACTATTCATCCACCATCGACCTCCTTCAGCCTGCACCTACGGCTGTTCATCCACGGACTCCTGTTCATCCAGCCTCCACCGCTCCTCCACCGGCTACTGTTCAACCAGCCCTCTCCACGGGGTCCTGTTCAACCACCCCTCCACGGGCTACTATTCATCCAGCCCTCCATCGGCTACTGTTCAACTAGCCCTCCATGAGGTCATCCTGTTCATCCAGCCCTCCACGGGGTCCTGTTCATCTACCCCCAACCGGCTCGATCGATCGGGGTCCTGTTCATCCAGCGGCAACGGCCTCTACTACCACGGGGTCCTGTTCATCCAACCCCCACCGGAAACTGTTCATCCACCCCCCACCCCACCAAGAACTGTTCATCCAATCCTCCCCCCCATCAACACTCACTATTCATCAAGGGAGGGAGGCAGCAGGGTTCGATCGGCTTCAGTTAGCAGCAGTAACAAAGGAATCACTCGGGTTCAGTTAACAGCAAGGGATCGATCGGGGTTCAGTAACGTAGCTAGTGCAATCGCTCGGGTTCAGTTAGAGCCCAACGCCTCGCTCGGGTTTAGTTAGAGCGCAACGCCTCGCACACACACGCATATGTGTATGAGAGAAACGCGCAAACCTCTATGCATCGCTCGGCCCCGACCACCCACCGTAACCGGGCACTCCCCGATATGTTCCTCGCCGTCGCTTCTACCACGGTTTTTTTCGTCATGGACGGCCCAAAGAATGTCATGCAGCTGCGTCTCCGGCCCGCCCAGGACGAAAAGCCCATTTTTTGTCATGATTTTTTGTCAAAGAAGTAGGAGCCCACCACATCTATGATGATACCGGGTTTTGTCACAATTATCGTCATAGAAGTGTCATAAGCATGACAGAGAAAAATTCGTTCGGCCCAAAATGTCACGGATGTGTCTTTTTTTGTAGTGACAACTGGGGGTAGCAGCCCAGGCCGGTGCCGGCTTCCATCACCAACGTCCTTTTCCGGCTTCAGGAGATGACGGACTCGGAGGGCCTCTAGCCGGCGGACTTGCTGGCCGCCTTCGTCCAGCACTGGTTTCGCCCCTCCAAGCCCGGTCGCACCTGATCTGCGATATGAGCGGCCGCCGGGACCCATGCCAGATGTCGACCAAGGAGTTGCCGGTGGTGGAGGTGGTCCGCCATGTCAACTACTTCTCTGACATCAAGCTCAGCGAGACCGACTGGAGATTCGGCAAGACGCCGTACAGTTGTGCAAACCCTCCACCGCCGGTCAGTATCTGGTCCCCGTTCTTCGCTCATGTTGTGCTCTTCATCCGACCTGACCACCCGGGCGTGGGGCAGCACTTTCCTGGTCAGGTAGCAGCCGACGCACCGGCTCCAGGCTACCAATGGATGCCGGACCACGAGGAGAGCAACGCGGGCGACCCCGAGCTAGAGGTGGCCGCGTTGGAAGACGGAGGCGAGGACGACACTGCCTGGGGAGGCAGCGATGGAGGAGGCGGAGCCGCTGGAGGCGGCGCAGGGGGAGACGACGACGTCTGGTCCTGGCCGGATGACGATGAAGATGGCGACGGACAACGCCTCCCCAAAGGCGCGGACAGGGCAGGCGCTGGCTCTTTGACGACGCGGCCGTTAAGCGGAGCGTTGACTGGCGCACCCAGCGCACCTAAACGCAGCGCCGAGGGGTTGTTCGGCAATAAGCCGCCCAAGAAGTCCAAGCAGGCGGCCGCGACCAAGCGGCAAGAGGGCGCGAAAACGGCCGCCATCTAGAGGGCCCCGAAGGAGCGCCCAATGGTGTCCGGGTAGGTGCATTTATCATACAGTCTTGGTTATTTCCTTCTTGCAAGTTTCTTATCTTCGCTTGCTTCGCCGAGGAGGGCCGCCCTCTCCTTATCGCGGCCTCCATCCGCCTTGCTGATCGGACCAGCAGGCGGCTCTGAGGAGACCCGGCGCATGGACCCGGCCACCGCCCTTTGGGGGCAATGGAGAGGAACGCACGGGAGGCGCAGGAGGAGCGGGAGGCCGCAGCACGAGAGGAGGCCGACACCCAGGCCACCGCGTCAGTGCAGACAGGGGCCCAAGCCGCGGCGATGGCGCGGGCAGAGGCAGCGACCAAGGCGCAGGCGGAGGCCAATGCTAAGGCCGCGGAGGACCCAGCCGGTAGCGGGATCCCGGAGGCCACCAGTCTGGAGCAGCCGGAGCCGCTAGTGGTGGAGGCCCAGGCACCGACTGGAGCAGTCGGAGCCTACCAGATGGCGCCGGAGCGGGAGGTTAGCGACTCTGTAGTCTTGGAGGCGGAGGTGACCCAGCATGCGTCGGGTGCTGGCGAACAGAGCGGCGGCTGCCTCGAAGGGCCGGAGATGCCGCTGGCCAGTGCTGGGCTAGTGACGAGCCAGGCCATGACAGCGCGCTCCCTCTTGCGCCCGCACCAGGCGCGAGCGGCCTCTGAGCCGAGGCCAGTGGAGACCGGGGCCGCGAGCCCACTGGGAGCCGACACCGGGGCCACGAGCTCCGCCCCGCCTGGCTGGACGTCAGGGGCCAGCACGGCTGCCCTGAACCTCGCGGTGCAGGACGTCTTGGACCAGTTTGCTACCCACAACGCTACCCTCCTAAAGGCGAGGAGCGAGATGGCGGCGATGCATACGTCTGTCTGGGTATGCTCTTGACTTTGCTTTTTCATTTTTGCGATCTTCAGTGGGGGCGCGCCAGCGTGCCCGCTGGGTGTAGCCCCCGAGTTCCAAGTCGGCTGCTGAGCAGGCGTGTTGGAACTTTAACGTGTGTTTCTGACCGTCGGAATGTTGCTCTTGCTACAGGACTACCACAACCTGCGTGCGGCCGCCTTCAACTCCCAGAACCAGGCGCTCGCCACCCGGACCGGTGAGTTGCGGAAGAGCCGAGGTATGTAGGCCGGCTATCAGTGGGGGTGCACAAGCACACCCACTGGGTGTATCCCCCGAGATCCGGGCCGACTGCTAAGCAGTTGGGCCGGATCTTCCTAGCAACTTCTTGTCTTTGCTGATGCTGCCGCTGACGATCCTTCCTTGTTACCGCAGAGGCCGCCGCCCATCTGCGCGGACGCGTGCATGATCTCGAGGGCCAGCTTCATGCCAAAGAGTTGGAGCGCAGTCAGGTGGCCGCGGAGCGCAACCGGATTGAGAAGGAGCTGGCTGACTAGGTGACCCGGCATGCGGAGCAGGTCCAACAGCTGAAGGACGAGGAGGAGCGCCTCAAGGCCAAGTTTGAGTCCCAGCGCTCGGGCTGGGCCGACAAGGATAAGTACCTTTCGGAGGTCTACTCGGTGATTGAGGATATGCTCGAAGGTAGATCTTCTATCTTCCTTGATTGGTTAGTTGCTGGCTACCGTGGGAAGTCGGCTTCTAATTCTTTTGTCTTCTTTGAACAGAGTACTTCCCGGATCACTCCGGTGCCATCGGCTAGGCGATTGAGGCGCGGTGCAAGCAGCAGAGGAGTGTGGGCGTGGAGATTGCACCGGACCGGCCCCGGAGTTTGGGCGAACAATTCCTGTTCGTCCGGCTGCGTCTTGAGCCGGTGCGCCGTCTGCTGCGTCGATTTCAGCGCGTCGGGTCGTAAGTTTTGGAAGAGCTCTGGCCGGGTGTGTAGGTCCCCCAGACTCCCCGCCAGACCACCGACTGGTTGGAGGTGGCGGGGGAGCGGCTCGACGCCTGGAAGGGCACCGCGGCACGGGCCGGTGCCAAGGTGGCGCTGGAGTTCGTGAAGGCGTGGTACCCAGGCATGAGCATGGCGCAGCTGGCCACCTTCCGCCAGGAGGCAGCGCCGGAGTTGGAGGTGGAGCGCGAAGCGATCGCCAATCGCGCGTCAACCCTCGCCGAGTACACCAACGGCAGCATCTTCATCCCGGAGCGGGCGGAAGACGGCACCGAGGTGCCACCGTACTGGTTCGGGCTGAACCTGGACAAAGTGGAGAACCCGGCAGAGGATATCACCTCCAGCGACGAGGCCGCAGAGGACGACGAGGATGAGGAAGGCGACGACGTTGCGCCAGATGATGGAGCGACCAGCCGGAATCGGCCTGATCCAGCCCCAGCCGGCGAGCGGCGGGAGACCACGTCGGGCGCCGCCACCGACCAGACCAGGACCAACCAGCTGGAGGCCCCGCCAGCCGGCGCTACGGCCACCACCGACTCCTCCGAGTAGCCCATAGTTCCTCCGGCCTAAGCGGCCTTTATCTGTTTAAGCTTTTTCTGTCTTGTAATCGAGAACAAGTTAATCATACGCAGTTCCACCCACTGGGGTGTATTTTAAACCTTGATGAATCCCGGCTACAAGCCTTTTGCAATGTAAATGAATTTATTTTCCCCACATGCTTGTGTTTTGCCGAGTTCTGACTCGATTTTTCCTTTGCTTTCTTTGGATTTTTTCCTTTGTCGTCCTCCTTTGGCCGCCGCCCTGCCAGCCGGACAGCCGCGCTGCGGTCCATGGCCGGGTCAGGGACTTGGCCATTTAGAATAAGTAAGTTACTTCAGCCGCTTAAAGCGTAGCTAGTCAAGTGAGAAGCCGGTCGGCCGGCTACTAAGCAGCCGGACGGGAGGCGAGAGGTCGGCTTTTCCTGAATTGGCGTTCTTCCTTAGTGGTTTTTCGTGTGGACAGTGTTTCCGTCCTTTGGCTCTTGCCAGCCGGACAGTCGCGCTGCGAGCTGTGGCTAGCGCGAAGAGAGGGCTTTGGCGTCGGCACACTACTGAGCCAACTTCGGATGGTACCAATTTGGGCCAAGTCGCCGAGCCCCCGGGCCAGCTGACCGGACCCGGGCAGGGCGAAAGAATGAATACTCATGCATAGGCGAAGCTTATCATATAGATAAAAAGGTAGCCCCCGAGTGCGCCTTGGGGTATCTGTTGTCTTTACTTAGTACAAAAGATAGCGTGGTACATACACTGCATCAACTGTGAAACGGGCGGAGAAGGTTCGCGTTCCATGGGCGCTTCGACTCTTGGCCGGCTGTGTCCGTATTGCGTGCCCTGGGCTTCTGTGCATCAATGAGGTAGTGGGAGTCATTGCCCGGGGCATTGTTGACGATGAAGGGGCCCTCCCAAGGAGCCGAGAGCTTGTGCTGGCCGGCTGTTCGCTGGATCAGTCGGAGTATAAGGTCGACCTCGCGGAAGGCACGTGGCTTGATCTTCTTGTTGTGGTAGCGGCGCAGGCTCTGCTGATTGATGGCGGATTGGCTGAGTGCTAGCAGCCGGGCCTCTTCGAGCAGATCGACGCCGTCTTCATGTGCCTCCTTTGCTTCTGCCTCTGTGTCCAGGGTGACGCGAGGCGAGTCGAACTTGATATCCGTTGGGATGATGGCCTCGGCCCCGTACATGAGGAAGAAAGGTGTGAAGCCGGTTGACCTGTTTGGCGTAGTCGACTCCGAAGGACGGCCGGCAGCTCCTCGATCCAGCAGCCAGCCGAGCGCTCCAGTGGCTCGACCAGCCGTGGCTTGATGCCGGATAGGATGAGGCTGTTTGCTCGCTCCACCTGGCCATTTGACTGCGGGTGAGAAACCGACGCGAGGTCCAGTCGAATGCCCTGCGTCATGCAGAAATGGGCCAAGGCACCTTTGGTGAAGTTTGTGCCATTGTCGGTGATGATGCTGTGCGGGATGCCGTATCGAACGGTGATGTCCGCGATGAATGAGACAGCTACGGGGCCATTCAGCTTCTTGATTGGCCTCGCCTCAATCCACTTCATGAACTTGTCCACGGCAACCAGCAGATGGGTCATGCCGCCGCGTGCTATCTTGAATGGGCCCACCATATCCAACCCCCATACGGCAAATGGTCAAGTGATGGGAATGGTCTTGAGTGTTGAGGCCGGCAAGTGCTGCTTGGTGCTAAAACACTGGAACCCCTTGCACTTTCGGACCAACTCCTTGGCGTCGTCCAGAGCAGTCGGCCAGAAGAAATTGTGGCTGAAGGCTTTGGCCATGAGGGCTCTGGAGGAGGCATGGTGGCCACATTCACCTTGATGGATGTCTGAGGATAGAAATGCCCTTCTCCGGCTCGACGTAGCGCTCAAAGACACCAGTCGCGCTGCGCTTGACGAGCTCCCTATTCATGATTGTGTACGCGGCCACCCGGCGTTGCACCTGTTGGGCCAAGACCTCATCGGCTGGTAGCTAGCGGCTCACCAGGAAGTTGAGGATGGGATGCGCCCAAGACGGGGCTTCCACCACCGTCATGACAGCAACCGGCATTAGGGTGGCCGGGTTGGGAGGGGGCGCGGGTTAGAGACGGCCGCTCCTTGTTGCGTCGTGGAAGTCCCCGGGCCGACTACAGTAGTCCTCGGGCCGGGTTCTCGAGTCCCCGGGGCGGGTTTGGGTGCTGCAGCCCCTAGGCCGCCTACAGAAGTCCCCAGGCCGACTGCTGAAGTCCTCGAGCCGGATCCGGCTGCTCCAGGGTCAGCCGACACGAAGATGGATTCTGATTCTGGCGAAGGTTGGATAGACTGCTTGCGTAAGCACTCGAGGGAGATGCCGGCTGGAATGGCCTGCCGGGTAGAGCCAATCTGTGCTAGGGCGTCGGCTGCTTCATTGTCGGCCCATGGCACATGGATGAACTCACACCCATCAAAGTGTCCGCTGATCTGCCGGGCGAGGAAGCGGTAGCTGGCCATGTTGGCGTCCTTGGTGTCCCAGTCGCCAGAGGACTGCTGGACCACAAGGTCCGAGTCGCCGTAGCACAAAATGCGGCGGATGCCGATCTCCTTGGCCAGCCGGAGCCCGTGGACGAGTGCCTCGTACTTGGCCACGTTGTTGGAGGCGGCAAAGTGAATCTGCAGCATGTACTTCAGCTAGTTGCCTTTGGGAGAGGTGAGGACGATGCCGGCTCCTGAACCGGTGCACATTTTTGAGCCATCGAAGTGAATCCGCCAATGCGTGGAATCCGGTGCAGCCGGCGGGTACTGGGTCTCGGCCTAGTCGACAAGGAAGTCGGCCAGTGCTTGGGACTTGATGGCAGTGCGGGGCTGGTAGAGGATGGTGTGGGGAGCCAGCTCGATGGCCCACTTGGCCACCTGGCCCGAGGCATCTCGGTTGCTCATGATCTCGGCAAGGGGGGCGGTATAGACGACCGTGATGGTGTGCTCCTAGAAGTACTGCTTTAGCTTCTTGGCGGCAAAGTACACCCCGTAGCACATCTTCTGGTAGTGGGGGTAGTTCTGCTTGGAGGCGGACAACACCTTGCTCAGGTAATAGACCGGCCTCTGGACCGGCTGTGCCCTGCCAGCTTCTAGGCGCTCAACAACAATCACCGTGCTGACGACCCGGTTGGTGGCGGCGATGTAGAGGAGCATGGGCTCTTTAGCGGCCGGAGTGGCCAGAACAAGCGGCCTGGACAGCATCCGCTTGAGCTGGAGGAATGCCTCGTCCGCCTGGTCGGTCCACTCAAAGCATGTGGTCTTCTTTATCAGCTGGTATAGTGGGAGGGCCTTATCGCTCAGCCGGCTGACGAACCGGTTGAGAGAGGCTAGGCACCCGGTGAACTTCTGGACATCCCGCAGCCGGGTCAATTTCTTCATCCACTCAATGGCCTTGATCTTCACGGGGTTGCACTCAATCCCACGCTCAAAAACAACGAAGCCAAGGAGCTAGCTGGTTGGTACTCCAAAGACACACTTCTCCGGGTTAAGCTTGATCTAAAAGCGGTGCAGGTTGGCGAAGGTCTCCTTGAGATCCTCCAAAAGGGTGTCGCGCTTCTCCGTCTTCACCACTATGTCATCCACATAGACATGGGCGTTTCTGCCGAGTTGCTTCAGGAGGCACTTCTACATACAGCGCTGAAAGGTGGCGCCGGCGTTCCTCTAGCCGAACGTCATAGTGATGTAGCAAAAAGCACCGAAAGGGGTGATGAAGGCGGTCTTCAGTCGATTGGACGGGTCCAACTTGATCTGGTGGTAGCCGGAGTAGGCGTCCGGAAAGGACAGCAGCTCGCAGCCGGCCATGGAGTCGATCACCTGATCGATCTGTGGCAAGGCAAAGGGATCCTTGGGGCAGGCTTTGTTGAGGCTCGTGTAGTCGATACACATGCGCCACATGTTGTTTTTCTTCAAAACGAGGACTGGGTTGGCAAGCCAGTCCGGGTAGAACACTTCCATGATGAAGCCGGCTGCCAGAAGTCGGGCGATTTCTTCACCAACAATCCTTCTCTTCTCTTCTGATAGACGGCGAAGGGGTTGTTTGACCGGCCTGGCATCTGATCACACATGCAGCTTGTGCTCGGTGTACTCCCTCGGAACACCTGGCATGTCCTTGGGGGACCATGCGAAGATATCCCAATTCTCACGAAGGAAGTTCACGAGCTTGCTTTCCTATTTGCTGTCGAGGTTAGCCCCCACGACAGCGTACTTCTCCGGGTG
This sequence comes from Triticum aestivum, assembly GCF_018294505.1. Taxonomy (NCBI): domain Eukaryota; kingdom Viridiplantae; phylum Streptophyta; class Magnoliopsida; order Poales; family Poaceae; genus Triticum; species Triticum aestivum. The sequence goes on along the minus strand of NC_057808.1, from coordinate 235,100,962 downwards.
CGTCGGGTCCAAGATGATCTTCTTGGTTTCCTTGGCCGGCTGGAAGGAGCCCTCGGCCTCCACGTCCTTGGGGTCAGATGGCATGTCCGGCTGCTTGCTGGCCATGGCCACAGCCCGGTCAAGGAGGCGCTTCTCTTCGACGATGACGAGGGACTCGGCCAACAGGGAGCTGGCTGCGACGCATGTGAGCGACTTCTTTTTTTTTTTGAGGGTGAATGACAGTGGGAGAGGCTCCCACTGACTTTGTATTACTCACAAAGGAACAATTACATATGTGTTACAAAGGGTTTTTGTGGCCCCCAGCCATGCAAGCTATCCACAGCCCTAGTATCCCAAATTTACAATGTAATTAGACAGGAAGGGGCGAAGTTCCTCTCTGCAGTTATGTGTTAGCAGCTCCAAGAGATGCTTGAATCTAGCCAGCCATGCTCCAAAAGAATGCTGAATCCCTCTAAAGTGTTGGTTGTTTCTCTCCATCCATAGACTCCAAGCAGCCAAAAGAAATATATCCATGAAAAGAGGTTGCCTCCAGTTATCCCTACCCCCACACAGTAGAACCAATCTGTTGTCATCTGTCGGCCATGCCAATCCAACTTTATCCCAGCAGCGTTGGCTAAAGGGGCAATTGAAGAACAGATGTTCCACAGTTTCCTCTGGAGGGTTTTGACAGAACATGCATGCGTAGTTGCCCCCCGCGACAGCAAAATGTCTACGTTTGAGCATATTCCTGGTATTCAGATGATCAACTAGGAGTAGCCACCCAAACATCTTGAATTTGATTGGGCTTTTGGCTTTCCAGAGCCATCCGAATGCCTCACCTGCCACAACCTGTTTGTAGCAATGGTTATAGAATTTTTTGGACGAGAAACGCCCGAGCGTGCATTCCCAGCTATCACAGCGGTCATTGGCCACCCGATTTTGTGTCAACCCCTCCTGGATCTCTTTGATTTCCTCCCTCGCCTGGATCGAGAGAGGTAGACTAAAGATCATGGCTGGGTCAGTTGTAGTAAGAACCTTAGCAATAGAGTCGTCTTCATTCAAGAAAAATGAAAAAGCCCGTGGGTATATGTCCATGAGTGGGGAATCCTGAGTATTATCAGACCAAACATCTTTCCAGAATAAAGCGCTAGAGCCATCCCCCGGGGTGACTCTGGTGATCCCTCGGAAGATCCCACTGAGATGCATCACGTCCTTCCACCAGAAAGAGCCCACTGCCTCAGTTGCATGTGGTATTCTGTTTCTGTAATAAGCATCCCAAACAAGCTCCACCCAGGGTACATCTTCATGATTATAGAATTTGAATAGATGTTTTAGGAGAAGGGCAACATTCTGTGTTTTGATATCAATAACACCAAGGCCTCCGCAGCGTTTTGGGCGGCAAACAAGTTCCCAGGCCGCAAGAGAGTTATTCTTGACCCCATCATCAGAGTTTTTTGCCCAGAGGCAATATCTACGCAGTTTGTCCAGATGCTCGATCACCTTTGGGTGCAATTTGATTGTACACATTGCATATATCAGCATCGAAGTCACAACAGAATTGACCAAGGTCAGTTTGGCCCCGGATGACATCAGTGACAACGCAGTGGACGTCTTCCTCTCAACTGCATTTACTAGCGGCATAAGATCGAGAACACTTGGCCTCGTCGTGCCCATTGGCAGGCCGAGGTAGGTGAAGGGCATGGAACCAACAGAACAACCAAAAACCCCAGCCAGTTCACAAGCACGTCGGTGATCAATGTTAATGGGTATAAGAGTTGATTTCTGAAAATTGATCTTCAGCCCAATCGAAATAGCATAATCCTCCAAGATAGTTTTCATACGGGCAGCCTGCTCGGGACATGCCTGCATAACCAAAATCGTGTCGTCAGCGTATTGGACAACTGGGAAGTCACCCGCCCTGTCACGAGGGAGAGGAAGCTCAACTAGTCCTCGAGCAAAAGCATCGTTAACTGCTGCTTGGAGAAGGTCTGCCGCAAGGACGAAGATCAACGGTGAGAGAGGGTCCCCCTGTCGCACACCACATTTACAGTTGAATTTCCGACCAGGAACTCCATTAAGGAGTACAGAAGAAACCCCCGAGCCAAAGATCGTTTTCATCCATCCAAGCCATTTGTCATCAAAACCCATGTGCTTCATGATCTCCATCATGGGGGTGTGCTCAATAGTGTCAAAGGCCTTGGCAAAGTCTAACTTGAGGAGGATGATTTCCCTCGCTGAGGTATGGCATTGATGGATATATTCAAACGACCACGCCAGGCAATCTTGGATTGTCCTCCCTTTGATGAAACCGTACTGGTTTTTGTGGATGATTTTGAGGATGACTTTCTGTAGCCTGTTAGCCAAGATCTTTGTGATGATTTTCAGACAACAATTCAGTAAGGTAATCGGTCTATAATCATTTGCAGTTTCTGGAGAAGAGTTCTTAGGGATCAAGGTGATGTACCCCTCACTAATGCTGGTGATATCTAGTCCTCCAGCATGAAAGGCATGGCACAGCTCATAGAAGTCCGACTTGATGATCTGCCAGCAGCTCTTAAGGAAACAACCGTTAAAACCATCAGGACCCGGAGCCCGGTCACTCGGCATTTCCTTAATAACAGTATCAATCTCTTCATTGGAAAAAGGTGCCGACAATTGATCCAGTCCCTCGATCCGACGGATGATTCTAGAAAGATCAAAACGCATGTTAGTGGGTTTAGAAGAACCCAAACGATCCTTATAGGTTTTGAACAACACCCCTTCCTTGCCAACGTGATCATGGATTTCCACAGCACCATCACGAAGCGTGGCGATAGAGTTATGTCTATATCTCTCAGTGGCCAGAGATTGAAAGAGCTTGGTGTTTTCATCCGCAAATCTGAAGTACCTGATCGTGCATCTTTTCCTCCAGTACTCGTTCTGAAACTGTAGCAATGTCTGCAAGTGAGATTTCAAAATCTTCCGAAAGTTTGACTCCTGGATAAATAGAGTTCTTTTGTCCTCGAGATTATCCATCCTAGCTAAAGATTCATTACTGTTCTGGATCAAGATTTTCAGTTTTGAGATATCTCTGCTCCATCTCTTGAGATCATATCTCAGAGTTTTCAGTTTTTTACAAATGCGGGCAGCAGCGTTCGGGGCATGGCATGCCTTGGACCAAGAGGCGGCAACCGTATCTATAAACCCAGAATGGTTAACCCAAAAATTCTCAAAGCGGAAGAGTTTGGACTTGGGGATAGTTGATTCAATTGTAACCACACACGGAATATGATCAGACACCGGTTTCCCCAATGGCAAGACCATCGTGTTTTGGAAAGAGGTAGTCCAACAAGAGGACGAAAAGAACCGGTCGAGCTATTCGAGCAGAGGGTCGTCTTGCATATTACTCCAGGTATATGTTCTGCCCTTCACAGGTAGCTCCATCAGAGACTGCGCTCGAATGATTTCGTTAAATAACAACATGTCCGCAGTGTCACCCCCAGGTTTGTTTCTATTATTCGTGGATCAAATAAAGTTGAAATCTCCAAGGATCAACCAATTTTCATCATCAGGTATATTTAGGTCAAATAACCAGTTAGTAAAATCCACCCGACGCTGACCAGAGCATGGACCATAGACATTGATCAATTTCCAAGAATCACTAGACTGAGTAGCAACAAAAGAGACACCCACAGCAAACGAGTCAACATACCAAGGCGTGCCCACAAACACAGAACTATTCCATATGATAATAAGACCACCAGAAGCACCCACTGATGGGGCAAACACAAATTTATCAAAACGCTTAGGGCAGAAAGTTTTAATAAACGCCAGATCAAAAGAGTCACGCTTTGTTTCCTGGATACATAGCACAGAACATCCACTAGTATCAATAGCGTTCCTAAGAGCCAAGGTTTTAGCATCAGAGTTGATGCCCCTGATGTTCCACGACAGAACATTCCACGACTTATTCATGAACAAGCGAAAATTCAGTCTCCAGCTCCAGTGGACGAGCGCTGATCATCCAGCAGCTTCTCGGGAGAGAGAACATCCTGCGCAATCCCGCAGCGTCTGCCCATCTGTTGAAGATCTTCAATCGTCATAGGAGGGGGACAAGCATCAGACCGAACCTGCACGGGGGCAGCAGCCAAAGAAACAGCTGTGATAAAAGAAGTCTCGCGTGGTTTCACCCGTGACTTAGAGCGCTTGGTGTCAGAGACGTGATTGATCTTGAAACCATCATACTTATTAGATCGAGTGCTTCTTCTGACAGTGGTTGTGTCAAGAGGCACTAGCACATTGCGGGACTGGGGAGCATTATAGAGAGAAGTAGAAGCAATCACCTGAAGAGCAGTCTCTTGATCAGACAGGGGCACTGACTGTAACCCTGTATCTTGAGAAGCAAGTCGTGAGATCGCCTTGAGACCAGGAGAGCGAGCCTCCCTCTCCCAATCAGTATCAATCGCTTCAGACCTGCACTCAACAGACTCCTGCAGCAGAGACGATGGTATGATGGCAGCCCCCAAATGAAAGATTGAACTGAACACCTCTGACATAACATCACGCTCTGGGACTATGCCTTCAAGCCAGGCAATCACAGCAACATTCAATTGGTTCTGTAGAAACTTGAATGGATTAAGGGGTAACATAACAGCCTCAGATGGCTGAAAGGTGAGGGCCGGCGTATATATGCGTTTGAGCATCCCTCCCATCCAAAGTAACAACTCATGATCAACTGCCACAAAGAAGTTAACTGAATCTCCTCCTGCTCTGACAAACGCAAGTCGTGCCGTAGGATTCCCAAGCACAAAGCCATCAGCCAACGCTTCCACCGCCTGAAACTCTGAGTCAGAAGACCAAATATCCGACAGGTTGTCCTGAACATTGTTTTCTGGGTCCACACCATCCATCAGGGATGGCCCGTCGTACTAGAAGAAAGTTCTAAAACTGAACCCTGTGTATGGCGGAGGAACCACGGGCCACATAGGCCAACCATTCTCCTGAATGTGCACCTGGGCAGGATCCGGGGCGTTCCATGCCGCTTCATTCAGAGCCTCTTGAGCAGCCATCTCATCAATTCTTGCCTGCTGCATGAGAGTGTAATAGGGAAGCTCATATGGGTGGGGTGACGCATTCAGAAGAGGAGGAACATCTTCGTTACCAACTAAGCGGGAATAGTATTTCTGCCATTCAGAACATACACAGGTACAGACCAAGATCGAGCAAGCCCTGGCAACAAACCAACCCTGGTAACCAACAGACTGTGCGGCACTTCAGCAACATCTTTGATATGACACTTAACCAGAACTCTAGCTTTGTTGTGACCCGGGCGTGGCCAGACAAGGAGCTTTCCAAAATTAAAACGGCCTTATGAATATAGTGCTCAGTCTGGTAGTCCATTGGGAAAGCTAGAAACATAACCCAAACCTCATATTCAAAAGCAGGCATGCGCATATTGAGACATTCATCATGAGGTACTAAAGAGAAAGTAGAATCCTCAGTCAGAGCGTGAGGTCCCTCCCTAATGGCAGCATCCCGACTCTCCATATCCGCAAAAACCACACAACCAATTCCCAGCGGGTAAATAAAATCATCCACCAAATCATACTCTAGATCCCCAGTGATAATGCGACAGACCTCGGCCAGCCAGAGCTCCTTTTGATGATCAGGGACTGGAGGATGGACTGAAACAATAGCATACCTGTCATGGTTGAGGGGCGGATCATCTACCACCATGACATGGCGCTGGACGCGATGAGCAGGGCCACGGTCAAAGGTCGATCCAACCGGAGCGAAGGCGAACGGGCGCACTGGGAAGTTCGCCATAGCTAGAGTTGCCGGAGGTTTGGAATCCGCCGAAAGGGGAATCGCCGATGATGGACAGAGAGAAGGCGATGGGAGCGGGGGCAATGAAGGTGGGGGTGGTGAGCTCGAGGACGCCGGCTCACTCGATTGGGGTTTTTGGCAGGCTGAAGTGACTACACCCTGACCGGGGAGGCGTATCGTCAAGCAATGGGCGGTGGCCACTTCCGAGGAGCGTGGGATTTTCTGTTTCTGTTTCCAAACCCAATGGGCACGCGTATCCCTCACAACACGGGCCATACCAACAACCATAGAATTTCCAAACACAGACACACCCAACTCACCCCGAGGCAAGATCCTCTCAGATTTTGTTACTGGTAAGGATTTTTGTGCCCAAACCAAATGAGGTAAAAATTTGCAAGATTTGGGCTTACGGGCCGCATGACCCAGACGGTGGCAAAACGTGCAACGACGAAGCCCAGGGCAAAGCCGAGTCATGTGATCAATTGCAGAGCAGGCATTGCATGGATGGCCTAAAGGGTCCGGGCCCACCTTGCATGGCACATGTTGATTGGAGTTTCTACGTGAAGAAAAACAGGAGCCATGCCCAGAAACATCCCCACAACTCTGATAAAAGTACCCAGTGCAATTGTCAGCGACATGACCAAGCCGATCACATGTAGAACAATGCTTAAGCCGTTTGTATATATAATCTTTGGTTGGAACTGATGAGATTTGTACCATTTGCTTAACACTGTCATTATCATAACCAGCCTGCCATCCATCCAAGATGGAGTAAAGAGTATCATCCGGGATGGACTCCCATGATCCCAAATCAAACAACCCACCTCGAAAAGAAGGCAACTTGGCCGGAATATCAGAGGAGATAGGTAGGGATAAGGACCCAATCCGAAAAATATCCGGAGAAACCGGAGCCCGAAAACTACCAAAAGAGATCACAGCCGGAGGCTCGCCGGAATGTAAGGTCGTCGGCGGCGGGATCAAACCCAAATTCTGAAACACGGGAATAGATGCAGGATCCATAGGCACATTATGTTGAGAAGATAACCATTTAGATTTGATCGCCGGACCAGGTGAAGAAGCCAAACCAGTCAGCTCAGAGTCCGCATGCCATGATTGAATCCGGGGGCGATTGTCCATACCGCGATGCAGATGAAAATGACAAATAAAGTCCGGCCAAATACGGTCCCGTAGACCAAAGATAAAATGTCCCACTCAATTTGATGCCACCGAGAACCGGAAATGACGATCCCCCAAACGATCCACGTTGAAACCAGCACTAAGCCCTCCAATACATGACTGAAGAGCCAAACCAACCGAATCCACCGAGAGGGGAAAAGAGGCCGAGGAGAAGGAAACTTCAAGGAAGAATTCCTTGGAGCCGGAGTTGGGGACGAAGTGGACCGTAGATCCAAACCGTGCACGCACCTGTGCCTCGACCTTAAGGCCGGGGGAAAAGTCCCAATGGAGGAGGCCATCCATTGGGTTCGCCAGGTGGAGATCATAGGGTTAAACCCTAGAATCGCCATCGGAGTCGCCAGAGGTGGAGAGGAGAGGGGTGGGAGTCGCCATTCCCGATGTTGGTGAAGTTGTTTGCCATGAGCGACTTCTTGTAGTCGCCAGCAATGGTGATGATGCCCTTGGGACCCAGCATCTTCATCTTCAGGTACGCATAATGCGGAACCGCCATGAATTTGGCCAGTGCAGGCCGGCCCAAGAGCACATGGTAGGGGCTGTCCAAGTCGACCACTTCAAACCAAATGGGCTCGGGGCGGAAGTAGATCTTGTCGCTGAACAGGACATCGATCTTGATCTTGCCGATTGGAGAGCAGGAAAGACCAGGGACGATGCCATGGAACACGGTCTGGCTAGGCTGGAGTTGCTTCTCCTTGATGCCTAGCTTTTCCAAGGTGTCGCGGTAGAGGATGTTGATGCTGCTGCTGCCGTCTATCAGGACTCGGGAGAAGCGGCACGCCCACCTCTCGGTTGAGAAGGTGGAGTCTAGCACCATGGCATAAGCACCCGGCGAGGGCATCACAGCCGTATGGTCATCACGGCTCCAGGCGACGGGCCTCTCGGACTAGTGCATGAATTGGGGGACCTCTGGAATAACAGCATTCACCTCGTGGTGCCGCTGACGCCGACTGTGCTTGTCGTCGACTTCACTCGTGAAGATGACGTAAGTGGCGTTCTCGTTGGGGAATTCATCTTGGAGCATGCTGATAGGGAGGGCCGGCTGGAGGAGGCGGCGGGCCCTCACCCTTAGTGATTCGGGTGAGCCAGCTGCACTGCTGGGTGGTGTGGTTGGACGGCTTCGCGCTACTGTGGAACTTGCACGGGGCATCGAGGGCTTGCTCGAAGTAAAAGGCAGGCAGCCAGGTACCCTTGCCGCCCCACTAACGCTTGGGGCTGGGTTGCCCGGACGGCTACTGATCCTCGACGGTGGCCACCTGCCGGTTGTTTGAAGCCAGCTACTTGGCCTTGTGCTTGTTGTCGTTCGGCTGTTGGTGCCGGTTAGAGTCACCAGCCGGCGCTTGAGAGTCCGGCGGGATCACCTTCCCGGACGTGTCAACCCGGATCTCCGACTTCATGGAGCCGTCGGTCGTGGTGTACTTGTCTGCCACAACTAGAAGCTCATCCAAGGTAGCCGGCTCGTCGTACAGGAGCTTGTGCTTGAGCAGGGTGCCCTCTCTACACCCGGCGGTGAAGTACTCGATGGCCTGCACCTCGTGCACCCCTTCGCAGGAGTTGTGCAACTCGGCCCAGCGCGTCAGGTAGTCGTGAGTGGACTCGGTCGGACCCTGAACGCACATGGAGAGCTAGTGAGGCTTGGGGGGGCGCTTGTAGGTGTTGTTGAAGTTGCGGATGAAGACGTCGCTGAAGTCCAACAAGTTGTTGATGCTGTTGAGTTTGAGGCTGTTCAGCCATGTCCGGGTCGTGCCCTGCAACATGAGTGGAACATACTTCACGACAACACGCTTGTTGTCATTCGCTATGCTGACTGCGGTGGCATAGTCGGTCAGCCAATCCTCCGGCTTCACGGCGCCGGTGTACTTGGGAGTATCGCAAGGGAGCGAGAACCCTTTGGGGAAGGGCTCGTCGCAGATGCGGGAGCCGAAGCAGGCCGGGCCGACTGTATCCTCCTCCTCTACTGCCAGGGACCGAGCCAGTCGCTCGATCCGGTGACGAGTGCCATTCTCGTCGACTGCTTCACGGGGACCTAGCCGCCCCCAGAGTCGGGTGGTCAACTGGCGCCGGAGAAGCCAACCTCTCCCTGCAAGGGGGAGGCAGACGTTCATCCTGCTGGAGCCGATCCTTCGCCCTTGGAGGAGCTTGCCGGCTGTTCACAACCGTCTGCCGAGTGTGTCGGCTCCAGCTAGCAGCCGACTCTGAGTTCCGCTGGCCGCGGCCACTGCCACTTGGGGACCGGGAGGTCGCTCCATTCTCGCGGCGGGGTGGAGGGTTTTCGGCCTGCTTGCTGGCTTCCACCGCCCGGTTGCATGCATCTTGCTGCGTATTTGCTGCGTCGAGGAGCTCGTGGAGGCGGTTCAGCTAGCTGCGCCATTCCTCGCCCTCCAGGTTCTCGATTTATTCTGCCGCCGCATGCGCGTGCGCATGTTCTGCACGGGGGTGTCGTAGACCAGGCGTCCGACTCCTAGCATGCTGGCGATGGCCGCGCCGCGTTGCCGGATCGCGCCGACTCGGCTAGGCTCGCCTGCAGCCGGCGTGCGGCCCGCTATGCGGTCGATCTCGCGCTGGTTGGCCTCAGCGCGACGCTTCATGGTCGCCATCTTGTTGGCACTATCGATGAGCTTGACACCGATTTCCTCTAGCTCCACTGGGCCAGCGTTAGCACCGATAGGAATAGCCAGATTCTTCATCACTGCTCGCAACAGGTCCTGGGCAGCCCCGTCAGTGTCCTGGGTGTTGCCAGTGGCCATCACCTCCATGAAGACGTCGGCGGAGGCGTTCCTGGCGACAGGAGGGAGCGGGTCATCGATGACCACCACGTTGTCGGGTAACCCGTCGGCGGTAGCCGCATCGGGGAGGGTGAGCTTCTCGAAGAGGTCGGTGAGGTGGCTCACAAAGCAGATGGCTCACGCGCCAGTGGTGACTGCGTCGGAGAGGGTGAGTTTCTCGAAGAGATTGACGAGGCAGCTCGCAGGGCAGATGGCTCCCGCGTCAAGCGGTGCACTGGTGCATGCGCAAACGAACACATCAGGCTGGCTGATCAGGCCAGGCGCGACGCGCTCTCCAGATGGAAGGATGGTTCCCGTACAGAACACAACTCCGGCCGACGCTGCGGATGGCCCCATGGTGGGCGCCAACTGTCGTGGTAATCTCACGTCAGATGCTAGGGGTGGCTTATCGTGGGTGGAGACATGAGGACGTCGTCGAGTTCCAGAAGAGAGAGTGAGCACGAGCTCGGTAGCACACGAGACGTACCCAGGTTCGGGGCTCTCCATAGAGATAACACCCCTAGTCCTGCTATGATGACTATGATCAAGTGTGTACAAGGTTGCTCCTGGAGCTGTTTTGCTAGAGGAGGAAGAAGGGTAGAGCTACCTCTCTTCTCCTAGCTATGGTGAGTGTGTGTGTGTGGATTGAGGGCTGAACCCTTTGCATGGGTGAGCCCTGGGGGTCTTATAGGCCGAACCCCCAGGTGTACAATGGTAATACGTTCGGGTGTAGGACCCGGGTGTTAGTGGCTAGGGTCGCCGGGTTGTCCGCCGGCTGCTGGGGCTCGCCTCTTGAGGGCCCCGCCGGATGCCGAGAATCCGGCCGACTGGTAGGGCCCTCCGCCCGTGGGCCATGCTAATTGCCTTTCGCTGAAGCTCTGTACTTGCTGACGAGGGCCGTGTCATGAGTCGCATGGCTACAGTCCCGCGTCAGCATGCACTGTAGCCACGCCCCTCCGGGGTTCGGGGGAGCAGGCGGCACTGTTGCTATGCTCCGTCTCGTCGTAGTAGGTGAGTGCAGACTCTGAGGAGAAGGACAGGCCGGCTGCTAGAGGTCGGCCCGTCCCCGAAGCCATCTTCTAGGGGTGCGCAGTCTTCTGGAAGCCGGTTGCGTGACCAGTTAGCATGAGGGGCTTTGGCCAGCCCTGATGTCTTGAAATGTCATGGGGTGCGGATGAGGCTACCCGGGGTCCATCCCCTCGACAAAACCACTGCAAACAAAAAAGATTCAGACATTGTTGTCTAACAACTAATTATGGGCAGTAAAAAGAGAAGGCTGCAGAGTTTGTAGTTACCATCCTACAGCTCACTGTTGTGTTGGATAGAGCATAAACAAATAATTTCTTGCCACCATTTGTATATTTTTGCTAATAATCCTTATCAATTTCCTCACTTGATGCTTGTTCATGAGTATCTCATTGCCCCATACGCAAAAAGGGTCGATGCGTGGATCTTTGCCAAGGGCATTTGTACCTACAAGCAACAAGTCAATATTAGAAGCTGAAAAGTGTTCAGGCCTGGATCTATATGCACTTCATTATGGAACGACGTGGGGAGTACAAGCCGAGGGATGAAACTAACCTTGGCGAAAAATGCTGGCCACTCCCGTTGTTGCCGCGGATAAGTAGTGGAAAGGCATGACAAGTACATCAACCTTAACATCGAACAAATATAGCCAAGGTAAACAACATCATCTCCAAATGATAGCTTGAATGTGTTGGTTCAGCATGCTGTTAAAGCGGATATAAAATGGAAGGGAATGTTACCTACAACAACAGCCACCAAATATTGTAATTCAAACTGGTATTGTTGAAAATGAGTAGAACGTAGCTCATGCTTAAACATCACACTGGATAAATGTGTAAAACTGAAATAAAGGGCATGTGTTAACTACACCAGGCATAACTGGAACCAAATATAGCTATTCAAACTGGTATTGATGAAATCGAGTGGCACAGTTCCAACTTGCACAAAATGAACATCACATTGTGAATGACTGAAATAAACAAGGCATAAATGATCAGTATAACAACCAAATATAGCCATTGAAAATTGGACAGAGTCTCACTGCAACCAACCTAACAAGCAAATACAGATAAACAGGGCATATGCTTGAAAACTGGGCAAATGTTCACTGCAACCAACCTAACAAGCAAATACAGATAAACAAGGCATCTGCTTGAAAACTGGACAAATGCTCACTACAGCCAACCTAACAACCAAATACAGATAAACAAGGCATCTTCTTGATAACTAGATAAATGCTCACTGCAACCAACTTAACAACCAAATACAGATAAACAAGGCATCTACTCACTACAAACAACCAAATATAGCCATTGGTGAAACTAAAATGGACAATTCATACTTAAACATCACATAACCCTACTGAACATTACATTTTTGCATAACTGAAATAATTAAACACGACGCAGTTAAAAACACCGCATGGCAAAAGCTACTACAACAAAGGGTATGGGTTGGCTAGCTAGAAAAGGTAAGATTTGCTGATAGGATGTTGCCTCACATGTCATGGAAGGGATCCTTCCAGTTGAAGAGCACAGACCCATGGTGAACTCTCTAATGTCACAGATGGGATGTTTCACCTTGGAAGAACCTTTGCGGGTGCCCTCCTCGTGGTCGTGGTCGATGAGATCTGACTTGGCAATTGAGGATCCCAAGCCGCCGCCGTAGAACGTGTCCTTCAAAAATGACAAAATGGGCTCGATGGCGTACAAGGATCGCAAATCCTTGACCATGCGATGGAGGAGATCAATGGCAGGGCCGTTAAAGAGATCGACGACGGTTGAACCCGAGGGGTTGGGGATGGAGCACTTAACCTATGACATGGCCCGCGTGAAGCCGTCGCTGTCGACGAGCTTGATGTCGTAGCCAGCTTTCCCAAGATACAGTAATACGCTAGCTCGCTGACGTGAAGCCTTCGGCATGGCAATGTAGTCAACGTCCTCGTCGGCTTCTGCGGCAAGGTGTTGCTCCGGGATCGATAGGTCGGGACAAACGCCGGCCACCTCGCCAACGTCCACCGAAGAGGCCATGATAAACCTGTTTTTGGCTGAACACTCGTCGGGCTCCCCGGCATACGTGGTCGGGCTTAGGCTGCGACTCTCTGGAGCAGGGGATGTGGATCTGGCGGGGAGGGACACCGCAGGCCTCATCTAAAAACTCAAGGGGGCAGTGGTATGGGAATCGCTGGGTAACCTGAACTTTATTATCTAAGCTAGGAGGCACTGGCAGACCGACAGGGGTTGGCGGGGGCGGTGCCGACATCGGCGATAAGCTAGGGTTTGAGGGGGGAGGGGTGGGTGGGGACTGTGGAGGGGGGCAGGGTGGTGTTTGAGGATACGCCGCGGCTACTGAAAATTTTAGTAATGGTGTGGACATGGTGGTGGACGAGGGAGGGCGACGGTTCAAATGCCTCGGCTACTAGAAATTTACTATAAGGTCGGTGGTGGAGGAGTGGGGGCGACAGTTGAAATACCGCGGCTACTAAATTTGGGCAAAGAATTGATGCGGGGCGGGAGCACCCAAGATCACACACGGTCCAAATAAGAATATGCGTGTATGATAATATGGAAAAACGGCGGAACCACCGATTTTTGCATCGCCCAAGGCGGGTAGTTTGTTTTTAGATTTCTAGCTAGCTGGTCTATCGCACACGGTTCGTCCTAATTTTCAGACGCAGATGTGGAATTCATCCTAAATAAACTATCCGCTTTAGCTTGCGCAGGTGGTGATTTTATAGTGCACTAGCATCGCACACGGTTAAGCTAGTACCACCCTTGCTCGTGCTTGCGCAGTCGTGGTGATTCACAGCGCACTTGCATCGCACGCAGTTAAGCCAGTACCACCCTTGCCCGCGCTTGTGCACTCGTGGTGATTTCACAGCGCACTTGCATCACACACGGTTAAGCCACTACCTCCACCCTTGCTCGCGCTTGCGCAGTCGTGCTGATTCACAGCGCACTTGCATCGCACACGGTTAAGCCAGTACCACCTTTGCTCGCACTTGCGCAGTCGTGGTGATTTCACAGCGCACTTGCACCGCACACGGTTAAGCCACTACCTCCACCCTTGCTCGCGCTTGCGCAGTCGTGGTGATTCACAGCGCACTTGCATCGCATACGGTTAAGCCGCTACCTACACCCTTGCTCGCGCTTGCGCAGTCATGGTGATTTCACAGCACACTAGCATCGCACACGGTTAATCCACTACCTACACCCTTCCTCGCGCATGCGCGGTCGTGGTGATTTCACAGCGCACTTGCATCGCACACGGTTAAGCCAGTACACCCGTGTCCGTTGAGCGTCACCCAAGTCTTCGCAGCAAAAAACGTGAGAGAGGGTCAGAAGACAACCACACCAACATGTGGCCCAAATATATATGAATGAAAAGGGTGATGTGTGATATTCAAAATTCCAATGCACAACTTTGACTGCCCGGGCCCATGGTTGGCCGCGTCGTCGAAGATCGATGAGAGGGGCTAGAAGTCAAGAACCACCTGGAAGTGGCCAAATATGTAGCAATATATGGTGTGATGTTTAAATACACAATGCACAACTTTGGTGGCACCTGCCTCGCAAACTGGAAAGCCCCCTTGGTTATATCTATAATGACATAATGTAGTAGCTACCTAGCGGGTGCTTGGCCCACCTACCACTCCATGTCGGCAGGACGGATGCACATAGTGATACTTTGGTCATACATGCATGTCGTCATGACCTACCATAAGACGGACTAGTGAATCTATATGTCGCTTGGTCAAACGACAATTGTTGTTGTCGACCAAAAATGGATAGAATATATATATATATATATACACCCCTTGGGCCAATAGATTGGACCATCATCAAAAACCGCACGAGAGGGGCCACAAAACCAGCACCGCCTGCATGCGGCCCAAAATGATGTACGTTGGAAGGGGTGATGTGTTTTCAATATCAAATAATGTACAATTTAGATGTGGTGCCTACCTCTTGATACAGAGAACCACCATGAAAGCCAGGTAATTAAGGAAGAGATACGCATGGTACGGTGTTGGTCCAACCCACCAATCCGAGCGTGTGGGAGGGAATCCTGAGAACGCATGTTGTAAAAATATAAAAGGCAAAAACTCTAATTAAAACAAAAAAAGACAATCATAATAGAGGCATAATTGTGCAAACACTTAAGAACAGAAAGAAAAAGGCAAACATAAATTGTATTCATTGGGTTGCCTCCCAACAAGTTCTATCGTTTTATGCCCCTAGCTAGGCATAATGCATAGATTCAAGTATTGTCATCTTTAGTTTTCAACTCCTGAATCACACAAATATAATTCTTCAAGGATTTAGCATGCATATTTTCAACAAGAATACTTCTAGGAATAAGATTGAAGAATTCATTCTTGTAAGTAGGGCCTTTCATCACTTCAACAAAATTGGGATGAATACTAATCATTTTAAGATCTTCCTTGTTGTTATTATATGTGGTACCCTTGTTCTTAGTGACTTGAGTAGACTTGCAAATTTTATGGGAGTTTTCTCAATAGCTTTTTCAGAAGAAAAGGTCGAGCTTAAGTTACTAAAAATTTCTTCCAACTTATCAATCCGAGAAGGACTTTCCTATATCCTTTCGTTAACTACGGTTTCCTTTTCCCTTAGTAATTCAAAAACATCGCCCACTTTTGACCCAATTTTATTAGCAAGATTATGCATTTTTTATCTAAATTTTCAATTTGCTCTACGGTGATCATCTTCTTTTCAATAGTGTCTAATCCTTGCATAACATGCTCAAGAGTTAAGATAGTTTCATTAATAATGATAGGTGCTGCACTCACTAGATCTCCCATGGCATTAAAAGCATCCAAAGATGGACACATCAAGAAATTCCCACCGGTAATCATATCAAGGACGAATCTATACCAAGTGGTAATGCCCACATAAAAACTACGAATAAGAATAAAGGTAGATTGCTTACGAACAGATCTATTATGAGCATTGCAAATCCTATGCCAAGCATCTTTTAGATTCCCCCCTCACATTTGTTTAAAGTTAAGAACCTTGTTCTCAGGGGTACACACAATAGAGGAAGAACTAGCCATAACAACAAAGTAGGCAAGCAAGATTGCAAGCAAAAAGATAGATCTGATGAGAAAAAGGCGAACAACCCTAGGGTTTCTGGAATATTTGGGTATTTATAGAGCTAAGAGGCGGTGGAGGAGACCCCTGTGGGCCCCACAACCCATGAGGGCGCGACAGGGGCCTCTGGCATGCCCTGGTGTCTTGTGGGCCCCACAGGCCTCCCCCAGGTGCTTCCTTGGCTCCCAAGTTGTCTTCTGGTCCAAAACAATCTCCAAAAAGTTTCGCTACGTGTGGACTCCGTTTGATAGGGGTATTCTGCGAAGTAAAAAACAAGCAAAAAATAGCAACTGGCACTAGGCACCATGTCAATAGGTTAGTCCCAAAAAATGATACAAAGTTGCTATAAAATGATTATAAAACATCCAACAATGATAATATAACAGCATGGAACAATAAAAAATTATAGATACCTTGGAGACGTATCATCCACCTTTCAACATAAATACGTATCCGGTTTGTGACTTCGAGTCATCCGGATTAGTGTCAAAGCTATCATCGACATAACCTTTACGACGAGCTCTTCGTCACCTCCATAAACAAGAAACATGTCATTAGTCCTCTTCAGGTACTTAAGGATATTTTTACCGCTATCCAGTGATCCACTCCTGGATTACTTTGGTACCTCCCTGCCAGACTTATGGCAAGGCACACATCAAGTCTGGTACACAGCATGGCATACATAATAGAGCCTATGGCCGAGGCATAGGGGATGACCTTCATCCTTTCTCTTTCTTCTGTCGTGGTCGGGCTTTGAGTCGGACTCAACTTCACACCTTGCAACACAGACAAGAACCCCTTCTTTGATTGGTCCATTTTGAACTTATTCAAAATCTTGTCAAGGTATGTGACGGTGTCCTAGACTAGGGGGTACTCACCACATCGTCTCCTGACCAGGTGGATCGGACCGAGGACCCCCGTGGCGGTTCTATCATGGGCCACTTCGGACAGCCCATGCCGCATACAAGGAAGATTCCACAAGACTTGGTGATCAAGACAAGGACTCCTCTCCACCAACGTATTCGACTAGGACTCTTATTATCCTAGGCCTCCGGTACATTATATAACCCGAGGCCAGGCTAGTCGATAGATCATTATGACATTATTCATCATACCCTCAAGTTTTAGACCACAACATATGATCTCGAGGTAGATCAACTTTGTACTTGATACTCCATCAATATAAACAAGAGCAGGACGTAGGGTTTTACCTCCATCAAGAGGGCCCGAACCTTGGTAAACATCATGTCCCCTGTCTCCTGTTACCATCGATCTTAGACGCACAGTTCGGTACCCCCTACCCGAGATCTGCCGGTTTTGACACCAACAATGGTGCTTTCATTGAGAGTTCTGTTGTGTGATCGGCAAAGGATCGATGGCTTGTCTGCAGATTAACTGCGACATCGGCATCTTCATCATCGGCTCGACTTGTCGCCTTGGCTCGACCGAGGACTGCACTCTACGTCAGATCGTCATGTTCGGACGAGGACCTTCATCAACATCAACTCCGATCTCTATCATAATCATGGAGGAATCATCCTTGCAGCTCGGGGGCTCGACGTCAACATTGCCCTCGGGCGACCGTGCTGTTTTTCCAGACAGCGAACTTGTATCCGCTGCCACCACCTCCTCGAGCATCGCTTTGACAATTCCTTCGGTGGAATTGTGCAGAATTAAGTCTACAACAACCATGCAAAATTTTGTCGAGTTCCGATGGAGGAATCTCTGGCAATCTACGATATACCGGAGCCCTGTCAAATCTGGATGGGAATCTGGACGAGTTTAGGGTGTGGTCTCCAGAGCCAAGCTCTGAGGTCCTTTGGAAAATCCAACCGTTCATCTGCTGCGGAATTCCCATATCTACCACCCCTCAAAATTTCAGCTCGATCCGACGGTTCAAACTCCGGGAACCTTCCGATTAGTGCATCACTTTTCGGATCTGTTTTCTGCGCGAATACGAATCCGACCTGGGTTCATCTTTCTTCATGAACGGGATATTGAACAACCTTTTTGGAAGGATCTCTTTGTAGGGTATTGTGTTTGGTTTCCGAACACATGCTCATAAATTTTGCTCCTTTTCGGAGGTAATCTTCACTGTCACGCCGGTGTCAAACCAGCCCTTACTCCACGTCTACTGACTTGCACTAGACAGATCGTCGCTTCATCGAGCCGAGCCCAACCTTATCGGATCATCATCTCGGCAAGCCGAATAGGAGTTCAGCATTGCGAAGACTAAATCATCACCAACACCATCGCCCTGCGGATTGCACGGGTTAGGCGCGCCGACATCGCCGCTCGGTCACTTCATCAATCCGTCTTTGACCATGTCACAAGTTATGACCAGCATCGGCATGGCCGCGCTGTTGCTTCTTCAAGATGAGGTCCATCACGCCGAGCTGCTTCAACACCTCGACTGACATGGCAGCTGCAACGTCTCCTTACTGACCCGCACCGTCATCTCGGCTAGACCAGGGGCTTCGCCATCTCTTCATCAACCTACCCCGAAGACTTCGGCGTCACCAGCCAACCAGCTTCGTCATGTTAGCTGGACCGAGGGCTTTGCCTCGGCAAGCCAACCTTTGTCAGCATCGCCATGCCGTTGCTTCATCGCCCATCATGCAATGGGTGTGCGGATCAAGTCCCAATTTTGGGAGTAACCTTTCTTCATATTGCTACAACAGACAAACCGGGTGCTATTAATCCTAGTAATTTTCTTGCCCGGGTTTATTTTTCCTGAGGAATTATTACTCTGGTTTGTTCCATCATCTGTACACAGGTCTATCAAATGGTGGCCGCATTAACGACGGTCGCGTGGTGGTTCGGTCAGTTTCCATACATAGTTCGGCGAACGCCGCATCCGGAACTCGGACCAACCTGTGAATTCAGGCTTTGCCACGCCTTTAACGCATCACACCGACGCTCTGCATGGACATTGACTTCGGCGCCAGGCCACATATATTTAAATAGATTATTTTGCGTAAATTAATTACGCGAGGATTTTTATATATTTATATTATTATTGTTGGCCTGCACTATTTTACATGTGCATGTAATGGACTTCGACTGCGTCACGTGGTCTCTTCGACAAGCCGACGCCTTCGTCCCAATCGGCGTAAATCGGCTCGCGTGATCACCTTGTTGGTCGTGTTGCCATACCGACATGTTCGGTTGCCTCGGGGACTTCGGCATCGCCGAGAGAGCTCTACCTCATCGAGTGTTCGGCGCATAGGCCATATTTCCTTTATTACTCACTTTGCATAAATTATTTATTATGCAACAATGTTTTAATTTATTATTATTACTATTATGCACTATTTTTTGTGCATAGGTAAATGATCTGGGTTGGGCAGTGTTGTCACCTCGGCTGGACAGGGGGCTTCGTCAACACTTCATTAACCCATGCCGGGGACTTCGGCTTCACTCTGCCGCCCTGCATTGGTCATGCTATGTCACCACTTCGGAGTGCCGAGCTCTTCGCTCCGCCACCTCAGGACCGGCTTAGGGAATGAAACCTTGTCCCACATCAAGCTCGGACCGCGTCATCAATGTCGAACACATTAACCAGCTAAGTCGCTTTCATGCTCAAAAACTTCCAGTTTTAAATTTTGTTCGGTTCGACCAAGCATTATACTTTTTTGGCAAAAAGTTGTTTATGAAAAACTTCCTTGTCAAAACTTTGTTTGTGACACACAAATTCAAATACCCCGTCTACTTGGGGGCTTCCTTTATGAAGCTTTTTCTTTTTGCATATGATTATACTTGTATGGCTTCGTTCCTTGTTCGTGTATTACGCCACAATATGCACCATGTTGAATTAAGTGTTCCGCAAGCTGGGTTGCCTTGCTCCTATGTTTACCCCTACATTCCTGATTGTTCGGCTAGGGAGTAAATGGAGCACCTCTGCGATTGTCACAATCAGGTCATCCGAGCTCGGACCTCAGACTGGGTGAAGACGAAAGCTAGCGCTCTTATTGTTTTCAATCATGGTCGGCACACAACGGAACTCATGAGTATAAAAAATATATTGCACAAGTCTCATAGTAACAATGAGCAACCGAAGAAAGGTATCGGTGGGGGTACTATTTTCTTCGAAGATGCTTCTTACACTTCGTCAGCAATATAGCATAAGTTCCCTGAGCGCGCTTTGTCTGTTACAGCCTTATGGCCTGATTGCCTGGTTATCAGAAACAACGTTGATATTCTCGACTGGTGGAGTACATAACACTTTTTGGCCCTTGACCGAACATGGAGAAGCCGATGGTCGGTTAAGACGCGTTTAAAGTTCGGGTGAACACAGTTATGATATAAGTACTTCGGTACATACAATCATCAAATTCTTTACCCAAGTCACTTGGGGGCTCTTAAATTTATGTGAGCTGTTTTATAATAAATGTTCTTCTTCTTAGTCGTTGCAAAGTCTTTTTCTATCACTCCTTTTTTTGACGCGAGTGTGTGGTCAATAGCCAGGGAGCCTAATTTCTCTCTCAAAGCCGCTAGAGTTTAGTTTGCTAAACTGGCCTAACGAGAAGTACTCCGCCTTCACGATAGGAGGTTGAAGCCGTGGGCTGACCCACTTTAAGTCTTGAGTTAGGATGTGTCATGTTAAAGCACGACAGAAGCACAATTTTTTTTCTCTAAGACCAATTTTCGGATTGGCACCGAACACTTGATCTAGCTCGGACGTCAAGTTTTTACTGAAGTTTTTTGGTTTTCCAAGCCTATGGCACTTTTAAACTATTTGTGTGGTTCCAGCATAAGTCTCGCAGTGCAACGCCGGACACCTTTAGAGGTTCGGCAAAAATATTCTCGGATATTACTATATATGCATCAGTTTCGAATTGTGTCTTTGGTCAATAGTTGGGTTGCCTGGCTCCTGTGCTTGCCTCCTACGTTCCGCTTTGTTCGGCTAGATGTGCAAAGGGAGAACCACTGGGATTGTGCTTCCAGCTCGCATGGTTAAGCACCTCAGCGGAGAAAGCCGAAAACTGACTGTCACACTAAGCGTAAACTGGTCAGCGATCCGATGACTATGTTAAATGACAGGCCATTCATAACATTGGCCGAAGTGTTTACGGCTTGACCTCCACTGTCGCCGAACACTAACCGGGGGCTAGTTACTGGCCTCCTAACTTTAAGCTCCTATGACTAAGTGAAAGTTATAAAGCCCGCATATCTGATTGCCTCGTTTCCGCTAACACAACCGCCTTCGGGCACCGAGACGTCGGCTAAGGGTTGTTTTGTTATTGCGAAAACACCCTGCATAGCATCTACAAGGGGGTGGAAGCCGATGATGGGCCACTTTCAAATGATAAACTCTCGCAACAGAGTCAAAATGAACATTTTGTATTTAATATGCAAGAGCCGCCTTCCACAATCATCGTTATAAAGCCATAAATATGCATCAATTTGACTTAAGATTTTGTCCAAGCTGGGTTGCTTGGCTCCTGTGCTTACCCCTACATTCCCGATTGTTCGGCTAGGCGGTAAAGGGAGCACCTCTGTGATTGTTACTACCGGGTCATCCGAGTTAGTACCTCAGACTGGGTGGAGCCGAAAGCTAGCAATCTTAAAGGATCACATTGGTCGGCAATGACGGAAGTGAAAATTGTGGTTCATTAATACCATAGAGTTCGGAAACTTTCCCCAAACTAATTCCTCAATATTTTCCTCCCACATTGATCGGATTGGAGGTGAGGTTTCATGATCATGATAAGCATGACGACCCAAAGAAAGGAACCGATAGCGGGACTATTTTCTTTGGAAGATGTTTCTTACGTTAAAACGTAATACAACATATCTCTCCGTGTACCTTTGTTTATAAAACCGTATGGCCGGATTGCCTTGTTTTCCATAAATATTTGCCCTTATAACGGCTTTATAAAGCAGGAAAACACTCCTCGGCTACTGGCCGAAGAGGTTGAAGCCGATGGTCGGTCAACAAAGTTTTGTACAATGCAGATCCGGGCATTAATGATGTAAGGTACTTGGATACATAGAATCATTACACATAATTTGTGATTTTACTCTGGATATCGATCCTTAATTCGGCCAGCCGTGCCCGCATTAAGGCTCGGGGGCTACTGGGCTTTGCGCTCATTATTTACTAATATTAAAGGGGCACATCGATCCCCTCATCTGGTGTTGCCACCCGACCAGTGTCTCGGGGGCTACGACATTGGCAATCCAATGCAGAAAATTTAAGTGCAATATAGTTTCCGAGGAGATTATGATCCTCAGGTTGGTCGGCCACACCCAACCTGAGTCTCGAGGACTTTGCACACCGCTTTTTGTCCCGAAGTATTTTGCCGAGCTAGGAGTTGATCCTCAGGCCGATTTTGCGAATCAACCTGAGTCTCAGGGGCTACTGGGATCAGCGGTCTTATGTCATCCTTCAGGTGCATCTCGGGTTTTAGACCGATACACACCTCGAGGGCTACTGGCTATATATCTCGGCAGAGAATAAATTGCACCAATCAAAAATATTGACAAAAATTCGGCCCGCAGTCGGGGTGGTGCACCACCTTGGAAGCAGTCCGCATAAAGCTCGGGCGCCAGTGGCTGGCTCCATAGAGGGAATTTCCGGCATTAAGCTCGGCTAAACTCCTTCAACTTTTTTGAACCAAGGTGATCTATGACACCTCGGATATAGTCCGGCGTTGGAGCTCGGATACAGTCCGGCGTTGGAGCTTGGACATAGTCCGGCGTTGGGGCTCGGATACAGTTCGGCGTTGGAGCTTGGCTGTAACAATACTCTTCGGATATAGTCCGGCGTTGGAGCTCGGATACATTCCGGCGTTGGAGCTCAGAAGCGGTCCGGCGTTGGTGCTCGGCTGCAAAAGATACCTCGAATGCAGTCCGGCGTTGGAGCTCGGACGCAAGAGGACACTGCCGCCCAGGAACAACTTCAAACCCGAGGTGTGGCATAAAAATAACAAGGCATTGATAAAGGCCGGAAACTTAAAGGGGCTCCTCGGATACCCGACGTGTAAACTCTTCAGATTCACTTCGGCGATCCTCAAGATCAAAGATGAGAAGATTTGTTGAACCAGTTTTCAAGACCGACGACCGAAGATGAAGAACAGTTCAGAAGAATTGAGGAGCGTCCCCAACTTGAAGACCGGTTCAGGGGGCTACTGACGGTGTCCTGGACTAGGGGGTACTCACGACATCATCTCCTGACCAGGTGGATCAGGCCGAGGACCCCCGTGGCGGTTCTATCATGGGCCACTTCGGACAGCCCATGCTGCATACAAGGAAGATTCCACAAGACTTGGTGATCAAGACAAGGACTCCTCTCCACCAACGTATTCGACTAGGACTCTTATTATCCTAGGCCTCCGGTACATTATATAAGCCGAGACCAGGCTAGTCGATAGATCATTATGACATTATTCATCATACCCTCAGGTTTTTGACCACAACATATGATCTCGAGGTAGATCAACTCTGTACTTGATACTCCATCAATATAAACAAGAGCAGGATGTAGCGTTTTACCTCCATCAAGAGGGCCCGAACCTGGGTAAACATCGTGTCCCCTGTCTCCTGTTACCATCGATCTTAGACGCACAGTTCGGTACCCCCTACCCGAGATCTTCCGGTTTTGACACCGACAGTATGTGCTTTGCGAAAGTTGTATCAAGTGTCTCAATCTATCTCTATAGATCCTAATGCCCAATATGTAAGCCGCTTCACCTAGGTCTTTCATTGAAAAACTCTTGTTCAAATAACCCTTTATGCTCTCCAGAAATTCTATATCATTTCCAATCAATAATATGTCATCCACATATAGTATTAGAAATGCTATAGAGCTCCCACTCACTTTCTTGTAATTACAAGCTTCTTCGTAAGTTTGTATAAAACCAAAAGCTTTGATCACCTCATCAAAGCGTATATTCCAACTCCGAGATGCTTGCACTAGTCCATAGATGGATCGCTGGAGCTTGCATACTTTGTTAGCATCCTTAGGATCGACAAAACCTTTCGGTTGCATCATATACAGCTCCTCCTTAAGGAATCTGTTAAGGAAAGTTGTTTTGACGTCCATCCAGATCTCATAGTCGTAATATGCGGCAATTGCTAACATAATTCTAAGAGACTTAAGCATCGCTACGGGTGAGAAAGACTCATTGTAGTCAATTCCTTGAATTTGTTGGAAACCCTTTGCGACAAGTCGAGCTTTATACAAGGTGACATTACCATCGGCATCTGTCTTCTTCTTAAAGATCCATTTGTTCTCAATGGCCTGCCGGTCATCGGGCAGGTCCACCAAAGTACATACTTTGTTCTCATACATGGATCCTATCTCGAATTTCATGGCCTCAAGCCATCTGTTGGAATCCGGGCTCATCATTGCTTCTTCATAGTTCGTAGCTTCGTCGTTGTCTAACAACATGACTTCTAGGACGGGATCACCGTACCACTCTAGCGTGGAACATACCCTGGTCGACCTACGAAGTTCAGTAGTAACTTGATCCGAAGTGTCATGATCATCATCATTAGCTTCCGCTTTGGTTGGTGTAGACATCACGGGAATTGCTTTCTGTGATGTGCTACCTTCCAATTCAAGAGAAGGTACGATTACCTCATCAAGTTCTACTTTCCTCCCACTCACTTCTTTCGAGAGAAACTCCTTCTCTAGAAAGGATCCATTCTTAGCAACAAAAATCTTGCCCTCAGATCTGTGATAGAAGGTCTACCCAATGGTTTCTTTAGGGTATCCTATGAAGATGCACTTCTCCGCTTTGGCTTTGAGATTATTAGGCTAAAGCCTCTTGACATAAGCGTCGCATCCCCAAACTTTAAGAAATGACAACTTAGGTTCTTGCCAAACCATAATTCATACAGTGTCGTCTCGACGGACTTAGATGGTGCCCTATTTAAAGTGAATGCGGCAGTCTCTAATGCATAACCCCAAAACGATAGTGGCAAATCAGTAAGAGACATCATATAATGCACCACATCCAATAAAGTATGGTTACGATGTTCGGGCACACCATTATGTTGTGGTGTTCCAGGTGGCGTGAGTTGTGAAACAATTCCACATTGTCTTAAATGAGCGCGAAACTCGTAACTCAAATATTCACCTCCACGATCAGATCGTAGAAACTTTATTTTCTTGTTACGATGATTCTCCACTTCATTTTGAAATTCTTTGAACTTTTCAAACGTCTCAGACTTGTGTTTCATCAAGTAAATACACCCATATCTACTCAAATTATCCGTGAAGGTAAGAAAATAACGATATCCACCACTGATGTCGCTTGAAGCTACGTCAGTATTTCCCCAAAGAGGAAGGGATGATGCAGCACCGCGGCGGTAGGTATTTCCCTCGGATATGAAACCAAGGTTATCGAACCAGTAGGAGAACCAAGCAACACAACGTAAACATCCCATGCACACAGATAACAAATCCTTGCAACCCGACGTGTTAAAGGGGTTGCCAATCCCTTCTGGGGTACGGCGCCTCAAGATAGGCAAACAGACGTGAGATAAATTTGTAGTGGATTGAAAGATAGATCGCAAATAAAATAAATAGAAATAAAAAGCAGCAATGTATTTTTGTATTTTTGGTTTAACAGATCTGAAAATAAATGCAAGAGAAAAGTAGATCACAAAGGCAAATATATGAGAAAGAAGACCCGGGGTCCGTAGCTTTCACTAGTGGCTTCTCTCGAGAAAAATAGCAAACGGTGGGTAAACAAATTACTATTGGGCAATTGATAGAACTTCGAATAATCATGACGATATCCAGGCAATGATCATTATATAGGCATCACGTCCAAGATTAGTAGACCGACTCCTGCCTGCATCTACTACTATTACTCCACACATCGACCGCTATCCAACATGCATCTAGTGTATTAAGTTCATGGAGAAACGGAGCAATGCAATAAGAACGATGGCATGATGTAGACAATATATATCTATGTAGAGATAGACCCCATCATTTTATCCTTAGTAGCAACGATACATACGTGTCGGTTCCCCTTCTGTCACTAGGATCAAGCATCGTAAGATCGAACCACTACAAAGCACCTCTTCCCATTGCAAGATAAATAGATCAAGTTGGCTAAACAAAACCCAAATATCGGTGAAGAAATATGAGGCTATAAGCAATCATGCATATAAGAGATCAAATAAACTCAAATAACTTTCATGGATATAAAAAGATATAACTGATCATAAACTCAAAGTTCATCAGATCCCAACAAACACACCGCAAAAAGAGTTACATCATATGGATCTCTAATAGACCATTGTATTGAGAATTCAGCGAGAGAGAGAAAGCCATCTAGCTACTAACTACGGACCCGAAGGTCTACAAAGAACTACTCACGCATCATCGGAGAGGCACCAATGGAGGTGGTGAACCCCATCCGAGATGGTGTCTAGATTGGATCTGGTGGTTCTGGACTCTGTGGCGGCTGGATGAATATTTCGTCGACTGCCTTAGGGTTTCTGGAATATTGGGGTATTTATAGAGCAAAGAGGTGGTCCGGGGGGCACCCGAGGTGGGCACAACCCACTAGGCCCAGCCAGGGCCCATTGTGTTCCTTCTGGCCCATAAAAATTCTCCGTAAAGTTCCGTGGCATTTGGACTCCGTCTGATATTGATTTCCTGCGATGTAAAAAACATGCAGAAAACAGCAACTGGCACTTGGCACTATGTCAATAGGTTAGTAACAAAAAATGATATAAAATGATTATAAAACATCCAAGATTGATAATATAACAGCATGGAACAATCAAAAATTACAGATACGTTGGAGACGTATCAGCATCCCCAAGCTTAACTCCTACTCATCCTCGAGTAGGTAAGTGATAAAAACGGAATTTTTGATGTGGAATGCTGCCTAACATGTCATATCATATTCTTTTCTTTATAGCATGGACAATTGGACTTCTACGTGATTCAAAGCAATAGTCTAGTTTTGACATAATAATTTAGATACTCAAGCATATCAACAAGCAACCATGTCTTTCAAAATATCAACACTAAAATAAGTTATCCCTAGCCCATCATGCTCAACCATTGATCCATTCATGAAACGCACTTGAATATTAGCTACACCCAATACTTAAGTATGATCATATTGCCTCCTAGTTGGTGCTTTTATAAGAGAAGATGGAGACTCAAATTCAAAAATAAAAAAGGCCCATCGCAGATGGAAGTAGGGATTTGTAGAGGTGCCAGAGCTCAAAGCGAAAAAATAGAGATAAAAACATTTTGGGAGGTGTATCCATCCCACCAACGAATATGACTTAGAGTTACCAACACTTTCCATGCTAGATATATCATAGGCGGTTCCCAAACAGAAAATAAAGTTTATTCTTTTTTCCACCATACTTTCACTTTCCATGGCTAGTCGTATCCACAGTTGCCTTCCATACCAACACTTTCCAAGGAATTTATTATTTGACAACATAAAGTAAATTCATTCTTGCATTTCGGGACTGGGCATCCCTAAAACCTTTGCCTTACTCTCGTGCAATGACAAGTGAATAAACACTCATCGTGAGAATAACACATCTAGCATGGAAAATATTGGCCACCCCTCACCGCTCCGCGAGCGAAACAAACACACAAAAGAGAAGTTTATTTTGAAAATTAGAGATGGCACATGCAAATTTGCTTAGAACGGCAAAAGACTACCGCATATAGGTAGATATAGTGGACTCATGTGGCAAAACTGGTTTAAAGGATTTTGGATGCACAAGTAGAAATCATACTTGGTGCAAAATGAAGGCTAGCAAAAAGATTGAGAAGCGACCAACCAAGAAACGGATAATCTCATAAGCAAGCATTAAGAATAATTAACACCGAATAATGCACCCACAAGTAGGATATAATTTCATTGCATGACTATTGACTTTCGTACTTGCATAGGGAATCACAAACCTTAACACCAATATTCTTACTAAAGCATAATTACTCATCAACATAACTCACATATCACATCATCATATCTCAAAACTATTACTAAGAATCAAGTTTATTTTGTCCAATGATCTTCATGAATTTTTTTATTATATCCTTCTTGGATATCTATCACTTTGGGACTAATTTTCATGTGTTGCTTTTCATAAGCTCAAACAAATATAAGTGAAGATCATGAGCATATTTTTTTCTTTCTTTCTCTCAAAATAATTTAAGTGAAGCAAGAGAGAATTTCTTGAAAATTTTACTAACTCTCAAATAAATCTAAGTGAAGCAAGAGAGCATTTCTTCAAAAATACTAAGCACACCGTGCTCAAAAGGATATAATTGAAGCACTAGAGCAAGTCCATAGCTCATAAAAATTTAAGTGAAGCATAGAGAGCAATTCTAACAAGTCGTGACATAATTTTGGCTCTCTCAAATAGGTGTGTCCAGCAAGGATTGATGACTTAAAAAACAAAATAAAACAAGCAAAGACTCATATCATACAAGACACTCCAAGCAAAACACATATCATGTGACGAATAAAAATATAGTTTCGAGTAAAATACCGATGGTCGTTGGAAGAAAGCGGGGATGCCACTCGGGGGCATCCCCAAGCTTAGTTGGTTGCTCATTTTTGGATAATAGCTTGGGATGCTGGGGCATCCCCAAGCTTAGGTTCTTCTATCCTTCCTTCATCCATCGTAAGATAACCCAAAACTTGAAAACTTCGATCACACAAAACTCAACAAAACCTCCGTGAGATCCGTTAGTATAAGAAAGCAAACCACTACTATAAGTATTGTATCAAACCAATTCACATTTTGTTTTTGTATTATATCTACTGTATTCCAACTTTTCTATGGCAAAATCTCATCAAAGAAAACCATAAAGCCATCAAAATAAGCACACAACACAAAGAAAACAGAACAGTTTGTAGCAATTTGACTTTTTTGAAAACTTCTAAAACTCCACAAATTCTAAAAAAATAGGACAACTTGGGTAATTTGTATATTAATCTTCTGCAAAAAGAATCAGGGCAAAACCACTTTCTGGTAAAAAAAATGAGAATTGTTTTCGTGAGCGCAAAGTTTCTGTCTTTTTCAGCAAGATCAAACAACTATCACCCAAGAAGATCCTATCGGTTCTACTTGGCACAAACACGAATTAAAACACAAAAAACACAATCATACCAGTAGCATAATTGTGCAAACACTCAAGAACAGAAAGCAAAAAGCAAAAATAAAATTTATTCATTGGGTTGCCTCCCAACAAGCGCTATAGTTTTACGCCCTTAGCTAGGCATAAAGCAAGGATCTAAGTTTTCTCATCTTTGGTTCGAGATCCATAAGATGCCCTCATGATTGATTCATAAGGTGGCTTAATTCTTGTTCTAGGAAAGTGTTCCATACCCTTCCTCAAAGGAAATTGGAAGTTAATATTGCCTTCTTTCATATCAATCACGGCACCGATAGTGCGTAAAAACGGCCTACCAAGAATAATTAGACTAGACGGATTGCAATCAATATCAAGAACAATAAAATCTATGGGCACATAATTCCTATTTGCGAGAATAAGAACATAATTAATTCTTCCCATTGGCTTTTTAATAGTAGAATCCGCCAAGTGCAAATTTAAAGAACATTCTTCAAGATTAGCATAAAGATTTCGGAATTGTAGAAACACTAGCACCCAAGTCACACAGAGCAAAACACTCATAATTTTAATATTCACTTTGATAGTAGGTTCCCATTCATCATGCAATTTTCTAGGAATTGGTACTTCTAATTCCAATTTTCTTCGAGAGCTTTCATCATAGCATCAACAATATGTTTAGTAAAAGCTTTGTTTTGTTCATAGGCATGGGGTGAATTTATCATGGATTGTAACAAAGAAATAAAATCAATCAAAGAGTAACTATCATAATTAAAGTCTTTGTAATCCAAAAGAGTGGGCACACCACTAGTTAAAGTTTTAACCTCTCCAAACCCACTTTCATCAATTTTCTCAACAAGATTTTCACCCTCGGAAATATCGGGTCGCCTTCTACCTAAAGTTGACTCTTCTTAAGTCCCTTTTTCATAAATCTTCACTTTACTAAACAAGGTATCAATATAAGAAACACCAATTATTTTAAGATCTTCATCACTTTTACGAAAGAAATCACTAGAAAACGCCTTTTCTAAAAATTCTCTTTTAGCTCTAAGCATAGCGGTTCTTTTCTTACTTTCATCCATAGAAACATAAAGAGATTTAATTGATTCATCTACTTTAGGCACAAAAATTTTCATCTTGAGATTTTCCACGTCATGAGCAATTCTATCAACACTTCTAGACAAATCATCAATTTTACTCAACTTTTCTTCTATGGAAGTGTTGAAAACTTTTTGTGTATTGATAAATTCTTTAATATTATTCTCAAGATCAGAGGTGTTCCTATTATTATTATAAGATTGATTTCCATAGGAATTACCATAATTATTAGAGGAATCACTAGGAAAAGGCCTAGGATTAAAATTACCTCTATAAGCATTGTTGTTGAAATTATTTCAAGAGATAAAATTCACATCTATGGCAGAGAGTGGCGTTTTGGCACATGGGAGCGCGCGCTCCTAGTTTTTTAAATGTGTTTTAAACATATTTTAAAATGTCAAAAATTCCAAACAAAAATTTAGCACGTACATCACAATATTGTAGATGCTCACAAAGTCGTTTCGTGAAAAACCGACAAATTATGTGCCGCATGTGAAAAAGACAAAAATCCGGTGTTAAAAAATGTTTTTCACAAGACATCCTTTTGTCTTTTTCACAAGCCATAAAAATGTCGGTTTTCTCCGAAACTTGACGTGCACACATATAAGTCGAGATGTATGCGCCAAATTTTTGTTTGAAATTTTTTCACACTTTAAAAAATATTTTTCGCGTGCAGGAGCGCACGCTCCCGGGAGCATCGACGGATTTCCGTCTATGGCATCACTATTTTGCTCAATAAAAGTAGACAAAGGCATATCATTAAAATCAATAGGAGTACTTTTAGTAGCAACCAATTTCATAAGAGCATCAGCTTTTTCACTCAAAGAAGAAATTTATTCAACCGAATTAACTTTTTTACAAGTAGGAGCTCTTTCGGTATGCCATTGTGAATAATTTTCCATGATATTATCAAGCAATTTGGTGGTTTCACCCAAAGTAATTTCCATAAAAGTACCACCCGCGACGGAATCTAAAAGATTACGAGAAACAAAATTCAATCCCGCATAAAAAAATTTGTATGATCATCCAAAGATTTAACCCATGAATTGGGCAATTCCTTAGCATCATTTTCATCCTTTCCCAAGATTGTGCAACATGCTCATGTTCAAGTTGCTTGAAATTCATGATTTGGGTTCTAAGGGAAATAATTTTTGCAGGAGGAAAATACTTAGTGATAAAAGCATCTTTGCACTTATTCCAAGAATCGATACTATTGCGAGGCAAAGAAGAGAACCAAATTTTTGCAGAATCACGCAAAGAAAATGGAAATAATTTCATCTTCACCACATCATTGTCCACATCTTTTTTCTTTTGCATATCGCATAATTCCACGAAGGTATTAAGATGGGACGCGACATCCTCATTAGGAGTACCAGAAAATTGATGTTTCATAACAAGATTCAACAAAGCAGTATTAATATCACAAGACTCTGCACTAGTGGCGGGAGGAGCAATCAGAGTGCCGATAAAATCATTGTTGTTGGTATTTGAGAAATCATATAACTTGGTGTTCTCTTGAGTCATGATGACCACACAACAAGATTGCACTCAAAAACAGATCCGGCAAGAAAACGGCAAACGGGAAAAGAGATGCGAATAAAACAGCAAATTTTTGTGAAGTGGGGGAGAGGAAAACGAGAGGCAAATGGCAAATAATGTAAATTACGAGGAGATTTGATTTGTGATTAGGAACCTGGTATATGTTGAAGATCCTCCCCAGCAACGGCGCCAGAAATTCCTTTTGATGTCGCTTGAAGCTACGTCAGTATTTCCCCAAAGAGGAAGGGATGATGCAGCACAGCGGCGGTAGGTATTTCCCCCAAATATGAAACCAAGGTTATCGAACCAGTAGGAGAACCAAGCAACACAATGTAAACAACCCCTGCACACAGATAACAAATCCTCGCAACCCGACGTGTTAAAGGGGTTGTCAATCCCTTCCGGGGTACGGCGCCTCGAGATAGGCAAACGAACGTGAGATAAATTTGTAGTAGCTTGAAAGATAGATCGCAAATAAAATAAATAGAAATAAAATGCAGCAAGGTATTTTTGTATTTTTGGTTTAATAGATCTGAAAATAAATGCAAGAGAAACGTATATCACAAAGGCAAATATATAAGAAAGAAGACCCGGGGTCCGTAGGTTTCACTAGTGGCTTCTCTCGAGAAAAATAGCAAACGGTGGGTAAACAAATTACTGTTGGGCAATTGATAGAACTTCGAATAATCATGACGATATCCAGGCAATGATCATTATATAGGCATCACGTCCAAGATTAGTAGACTGACTCCTGCCTGCATCTAGTACTATTACTCCACACATCGACCGCTATCCAGCATGCATCTAGTGTGTTAAGTTCATGGAGAAACGGAGTAATGCAATAAGAACGATGACATGATGTAGACAAGATCTATCTATGTAGAGATAGACCCCATTGTTTTATCCTTTGTAGCAACGATACATACGTGTCGGTTCCCCTTCTGTCACTGGGATCAAGCACCGTAAGATCGAACCCACTACAAAGCACCTCTTCCCATTGCAAGATAAATAGATCAAGTTGGCCAAACAAAACCCAAATATCGGAGAAGAAATACGAGGCTATAAGCAATCATGCATATAAGAGATCAAAGAAACTCAAATAACTTTCATCGATATAAAAAGATATAACTGATCATAAACTCAAAGTTCATCAGATCCCAACAAACACACTGCAAAAAGAGTTACATCATATGGATCTCCAAGAGACCATTGTATTGAGAATTCAGCGAGAGAGAGAAAGCCATCTAGCTACTAACTACGGACCCCAAGGTCTACAAAGAACTACTCACGCATCATCGGAGGTGCACCAATGGAGGTGGTGAACCCCATCTGAGATGGTGTCTAGATTGGATCTGGTGGTTCTGGACTCTGCGGCAGCTGGATGAATATTTTGTCGACTGCCTTAGGGTTTCTGGAATATTGGGGTATTTATAGAGCAAAGAGGCGGTCCGGGGGGCACCCGAGGTGGGCATAACCCACCAGGGCACACCCGGGCCTCCTGGCGCGCCCTGGTAGGTTGTGCCCCCCTCGGGGCACCCCCCCAGGCGCAGCCAGGGCCCATTGTTTTCCTTCTGGCCCATAAAAATTCTTCGCAAAGTTTCGTGGCATTTGGACTCTGTCTGGTATTGATTTCCTACGATGTAAAAAACATGCAGAAAACAGCAACTGGCACTTGGCACTATGTCAATAGGTTAGAACCAAAAAATGATATAAAATGACTATAAAATGATTATAAAACATCCAAGATTGATAATGTAACAGCATGGAACAATCAAAAATTATAGATTCGTTGGAGACGTATCAACCACGCGCTTCGACACTCATCGGACCGCATACATTAGTATGTATTATTTCCAATAAGTCACTAGCCCGCTCCATTGTTCCAGAAAACGGGGTTTTAGTCATCTTGCCCATAAGGCATGGTTCCCATGTTTCAAATGATTCATAATCAAGTGATTCCAAAAGTCCATCAACACGGTGTTTCTTCATGCGCTTTACACCAATATGACCTAAGCGGTAGTGCCACAAATATGTGGCACTATCATCATTAACTTTGCATCTTTTGGCATCAATATTATAAATATGTGTATCACTACGATCGAGATTAAACAAGAATAAACCATTCACAAGGGGTGCATGACCATAAAAGATATTATCCATATAAATAGAACAACCATTATTCTCTGACTTAAATGAATAACCGTCTTGCAATAAACAAGATCCAAATATAATGTTCATGCTTAACACATGCACCAAATAACAATTATTTAGGTTTAAAACTAATCCGGAAGGTAAATGTAGAGGGAGCGTGTCGACGGTGATCACATCAACCTTGGAACCATTTTCGACGCGCATCATCACCTCGTCCTTAGCTAGTCTTCGCTTATTCTGCAACTCATGTTTCGAGTTACAAATATTAGCAACTGAACCAGTATCAAATACCCAGGCGCTACTACGAGCACTAGTAAGGAACACATCAATAACATGTATATCACATATACCTTTGTTGACGTTGCCAGCCTTCTTATCTGCCAAGTACTTGGGGCAGTTCCGTTTTCAATGACCATTCCCCTTGCAATAGAAGCACTCAGTCTCAGGTTTGGGTCCAGCCTTGGGTTTCTTCACGGGAGCGACAACTAGCCTACCATTCTTCTTGAAATTGGTGGTCTTGTTGACCATCAACACTTGATGCTCTTTCTTGATTTCTACCTCCGCAGCCTTAAGCACCGCGAAGAGCTCAGGGATTGTTTTCACCATCCCTTGCATATTATAGTTCATCACGAAGCTCTTGTAGCTTGGTGGCAGTGACTGAAGAACCCTATCAATCGCGACTTCATCTGGAAGATTAACTCCCAACTGATTCAAGCGGTTGAAGTACCCAGACATTTTGAGTACGTGCTCGCTAACGGAGATGTTCTCTTCCATCTTGCAGCTAAAGAACTTGTCGGAAGCATCATACCTCTCAACCCGGGCGTGAGCCTGAAATACCAATTTCAGCTCCTGGAACACCTCATATGCTCCGTGGCGCTCAAAACGTCTTTGGAGCCCCGGTTCTAAGCCGTAAAGCATGGTGCGCTGAACTATCAAGTAGTCATCAGAACATGCCTGCCAGACGTTCGCAACATCCACAGACGACGCTGGAGAGGGTGGCGCACCAAGTGGTGCATCAAGGACATAAGCCTTTTGTGCAGCAGTGAGGATAATCCTCAAATTACGGACCCAGTCCGCATAGTTGCTTCCATCATCTTTCAACTTAGCTTTCTCTAGGAATGCATTAAAATTCAGGGGAGCTACAATGCGAGCCATTGATCTACAACATAAAATTTGCAAAGACTTTAGATTATGTTAAAGATCATAGGTTCAGTTAATCAAATGACTAATGAACTCCCACTTAAAACAACATCCCTCAAGTTGTCTAAGTGATTACATGATCCATATCAACCAACCCATGTCCGATCATCACATGAGATGGGGTGGTCATCAACGGTTAACATCTACATGTTGATCATATCTACTATATGACCCATGTTCGACCTTTCGGTCCTCCGTGTCCCGAGGCCATGTCTGTACACGCTAGGCTCGTCAAGTTTAACCCAAGTATTCTGTATGTGTAAAACTGGCTTACACCCGTTCTATGTGAACGTAGAGTCTATCACACCCGATCATCACGAGGTGCTTCGAAATGACGACTTTCGCAACGGTGCATACTTTAGGGAGAACACTGTTATCTTAAAATTTAGTGAAGGGATCACTTATAATGCTACCGTCGTCCTAAGCAAAATAAGAGGCATAAAAGATAAACATCACATGCAATCAAAATATGTGACATGATATGGCCATAATCATGTTGTGCTTTTGATCTCCATCTCCAAAGCACCGACATGATCTCCATCGTCACCGGCATGACACCATGATCTCCATCATCGTGCCGTCACGTGGTTGTCTCGCCAACTATTGCTCCTACAACTATTGCTAGCGCATAGCGATAAAGTAAAGCAATTACATGGCGTTATTTGTTGACACGCAGGTCATACAATAAATTAAAGACAACCCTATGGCTCCTGTCGGTTGTTGTACTCATCGACATGCAAGTCGTGAACCTATTACAAAACATGATCATCTCATACATCAACATATATCACATCATGTTTTGGCCATACCACATCACAACATGCCCTGCAAAAACAAGTTAGACGTCATCTACTTTGTTGTTGAAATTTTTACATGGCTGCTAGGGAAACTATAAAAACTGTTCTTATCAACGCAAAACCACAATGGTGATATACAAGTTGCCTTTTAACCTTCTACATGGGCCGCCCTCGTCAAATCAGATTCAACTAAAGTGGGAGAGACAGACACCCGCAAAGCCACTTTTATGCAATACAAGTTGCATGTCAAACCGTGGAACCGGTCTCATGTGCGTGGACATGTAAGGTTGGTCCGAGCCGCTTCATCCCACAATACCACCGAATCCAAATAAGTCAAGGGGAGTAAGCAATCTGAACATCAATGCCCACAACAACTTCGTGTTCTACTCGTGTTATACATCTACGCATCGACCTAGCTCTGATACCACTGATGGGGAACGTTGCATGAAAATCAATTTTTTCCTATGAAACGTCCAAGATCTAATCTAGGAGATGCAAAGCAACAAGAGGTGAGTGTGTCTACATACCCTTGTAGACCGAAAGCGGAAGCGTATATAACGCGGTTGATGTAGTCGTACTCTTCACGATCCAATCATGATCCAATCCGATCTAGCGCTGAACGGACGACACCTCCGCATTCAGCAGACATGCGGCTCGATGATGTCCCCTCCTTCTTGATCCATCAAGAAAGAGAGGAGAAGTAGATGGGATCTCAACCAGCACGACGGCGTGGTGGAGATGGTTGTGGTGCAATCCCGGCAGGGCTTCGCCTAACGCTGTCGGAACCAATCTAAAGAGAAAACCGAGTAGCGAGAGAGGTAGGGCTGCAGCCGGGGCATGCGAATTTGTGTGTTCAACCCCTCCCTCTCCCCCACTATATTTAGGAGGCAAGGGGGAGGGCTGGGTCGCAGCCCTAGCCCCTCCTCCAAGGAGGGGCGTGGGCCTAGGGAGGTCTCCTCCCTCCCCAAGGAACCTAGGGGGGTGCCTTCCCCCCTTAGGCCCCTCCCAATGCTCCACCTTGTACAGGTGCTAAAGTTGCCAACTAAGCAAAAAATCTGATGTGCATACTAGTTAAGAAGAGAGAGTAGTATGGTGACCCCAGGAAGAAACGGTGCTAGGCACGTGTACCTAGGTGAAAGCACAGTTCTGAGTCTACAACTAATTAAGTGCATGAAGCTTAGCACCCAAAAGCTTAGCACCTTTGCGTTGAGGACTTGTGTTGCTAAGGTATTAATATCTTAGCACATCATCTAAGCACCTTTGCATTGGAGGAGGTCTTAGGACTCTTCCCTCTCTCCTCCTCCTTGGCGCATGGGCCTCTTGGGGCTAGTGCCCTTGGCCCATGTAGGCTAGGACGCCCTCCCTACAGCCCATGTGGCCCCCGGGGGCAGGTGGACTCCCATACCCCTTTCGGCACTCCCGCTACAATACCGATAATGCCCGAAACTTTTCCAGCGACCAAAACATGACTTCCTATATATAAATCTTTACCTTCGGACCATTCCGGAGATCGTAGTAACGTCCGAGATCTCATACGGGACTCCGAATAACATTCGGTCACCAACATACGTATCCCAATACTACTCTAGCGTCACCGAACGTTAAGCGTGCGGACCCTACGGGTTCGAGAATCATGTAGACATGACCGAGACACCTCTCCTGTCAATAACCAATAGCGGGACCTGGATGCCCATATTGGTTCCCACATATTGCACGAAGATCTTTTATCGGTTGAACCACGATGTCGAGGATTCGTGTAATCCCGTATGCAATTCCCTTTGTCCAGCGATATGTTACTTGCCTGAGATTCAATCGTCGGTATCTCCATACCTAGTTCAATCTCGATGTTGGCAATTCTCTTTACTCGTTCTGTAGTACCAGATCCTGTGACTAACTCATTAGCCACATTGCTTGCAAGCTCTTTACGATGTTGTATTACCGAGAGGGCCCAGAGATATCTCTCCGTTACACGGAGCTACAAATCCCAGTCTCGATCCATGCAACCCAACAAACACCTTCAAAGATACCTGTAGAGCACCTTTATGATGACCCAATTACGAAGAGATGTTTGATAGCACACAAGGCATTCCTCCGGTATCCGGAGTAGCATGATCTCATGGTCGAAGGAACATATACTTGACATGAAGAAAGCTATAGCAAATAACTAAACGATCTGATGCTAAGCTTACGGTTGGGTCTATCCATCACATCATTCTCCTAATGATGTGATCCCGTTATCAAATGACACTTCATGTCCATGGTTAGGAAACCATAACCATCTTTGATCAACGAGCTAGTCTGGTAGAGGCTTACTAGGGACTCTGGGTAGTTTATGTATTCACACATGTATTTAAGTTTCCGGTCAATACAATTCTAGCATGAATAATAGACATTTATCATGAACGGGAAATATGATAATAACCATTTTATTATTGCCTCTAGGGCATATTTCCAGCAGCCAACTCAAGCACAAGATCTTCTTTTGGCTTCTGCTTATGAACATGCTAAACACTAGAGCGATGCTCCTCAGAAAATCTTTCTTCATTGATGATTACGCTTGGCCAATGTGTAATGACTTCACCTTGGAAACAAGGATCATATTTTTTTCCATTGCATGCTTGCACAACTTTGCTGGCAATACATTTGTCCATAATGGAGCCCAATTCATTCGAATGTGCAAGCACATGTGGCTAGATTACGCTACATGTTGAAGGTGCCTTTTTCGATGGACATCATCATCCATTTGACTTGGGCCATATGGAACACACAAAATGACTTCATCTTCAACGATGTTTGTCCAAGTCTTTATGCATGCAGGCGCAGACTCAAAGAAAAACTAAAGCTGCTCACTCGTAGAGCCAAGAGGAGGTCGTTTGCTTCCCTGCCTCAGTGGGTGGACACTTTCAGACAACAAGTTTGCTTGTTATCCTTCTTTTGTATAGTGGACCTCAATACTGGCTACGGCCAGTATTCATGTTGTTGTTGTAAAAAAATTTTGTTGCTCCTGTTTTTTTTTTTCTGTTTTGCTTTTTATTGGACATCTGGACCTTGTATTAGTTTTTAAAAAATCAATAAAAATACGCAGAAGAGTCCTGCTATTTCTAAAAAACAAAAAACAAAGAAGAAGTGTTCAACTCTACGACGCTTTGAGTAAAGAAAACAAACAAAGTAAAAGAGGTTTCACCAGCATGGCCTCTCCGTAGTCCGTATCCTTCTCCCTTCCCGCAACCATCTTCTCCCTCAAAATCTCCCCAACTCCCAACTCCTCCGCCCATCCAAATACCATAAACACACTCCAACTCCTTCCTCCGCGGCCTAAAGTCCCAGTCTTTCTGCTAAATCCCGCTTATCCCCCCGTCTTTCCTCGCCCGTACAGCCCCCGGAACCAAGCTCGATCCTTCCTCGAGGTTCAGTCGCCGGATTGGAGCATGAGGCTCCGATCCGCGCCGCCGGCGATGCCGCGGCTGCTGCTGGTCCTGGCCGTGCTCCTGTGCGGCTTCTGCTGCTGCTGCGAGGGGAGATTCGTCGTGGAGAAGAACAGCCTCAAGGTCACGGCGCCGGATTCTCTTAAGGGCAGCTACGAGTGCGCCATTGGCAACTTCGGCGTGCCGCAGTACGGGGGCACCATGGTCGGCGTCGTCGCCTACCCTAAGTCCAACCGGAAGGCCTGCAAGAGCTTTGACGACTTCGACATCTCCTACAAGGCCAAGCCCGGGTCCTTGCCCACCTTCTTGCTAGTCGACCGAGGAGGTGAGCAAATTACTGTAGATAATTGTTTTCTTTCCCTTTGCCTGCACGGATATAATTGGCCCTAGAAGTGAGATAAGAATCTTTTGTTAATTCGTCGAGTCTTTTCTGTGCGTTGAAAGTTAGATCTTGGCATGTGATGATAGTGATTGAGCTGAATGTTAGTTGACCGGATTTCCTGGCGAAATCCGTGTCTCACAGTCTGGGTCATTCTTATAATCCGAAAAGCCTTTACCGTGAAGGCCTCCTGGGATTTCTTTAGTACCCGTGTCACTGTCTTGGTGTTTGACCTCTCGATGATGTTCCGCTGATTTTGTTTCGGCTGATTCTTGTTTAATATTCTTATTTGTCTGCTTGGTCATGTTGCATTCTACTCAGTCAATTATAATATGCTCAATCGTGTTGGGTTCTACTCGGTTAATTAAAATACTTATGCCGTGAATTACATTACATGGTTTTTCCTGTTCTATATAGATTGCTTCTTCACAAAGAAGGCATGGAATGCTCAGAACGCAGGAGTGGCGGCTATTCTTGTTGCCGATGACAAGGATGAGCCTCTAATTACAATGGATACGCCTGAAGAGAGCGGAAGGGCTGATTATTTAGAGAACATCACCATACCATCAGCGCTGATAACAAAAAGCTTCGGGGACAGACTCAGGAAAGCAGTCGATGGCGGTCACATGGTTAATGTGAATTTAGATTGGAGGGAGTCCCTGCCTCACCCTGATGAGCGTGTTGAATACGAGTTCTGGACCAACAGTAACGATGAATGTGGTCCCAAATGCGACAGCCAGATTGATTTCATTAAGAGCTTTAAAGGGCCAGCACAGATACTTGAGAAAAAGGGGTACACACAGTTCACTCCTCATTACATTACCTGGTATTGCCCGGAGGCCTTCACACTAAGCAAGCAGTGCAAGTCCCAGTGTATCAACCATGGGAGGTACTGCGCACCTGACCCAGAACAGGATTTCAGCAAAGGATATGATGGGAAAGATGTGGTGGTTCAAAATTTGCGACAAGTCTGTGTTTATAAAGTTGCGAAGGAGAATAAGAAGCCTTGGTTATGGTGGGACTACGTGACCGATTTTGCAATCCGCTGCCCAATGAAGGAGAAGAAGTATACCAAGGAATGTGCTGATGGAGTTATCAAGTCACTTGGTATGTTGGTCTTTGCATCGCCTCTTTATATCTTTTAAAGTGTGGTGTGGATAATTGTATTGAACGTGTTTATGATTTTCAGGACTTGATCACAAAGCAATAGATAAGTGTATTGGTGATCCAAATGCTGATGAAGAAAATCATGTGCTGAAAGCTGAACAGGATGCTCAGGTTAGTACTTGGTACTTTTGTGTGATTTATCTCTTCTGTTAATCCCACTTGTGATCATGTTGTATCATTTTGGGCGTCTTACATAGATTGGCAAAGGCGCTCGTGGCGATGTCACTATATTACCAACATTGGTCATCAATAATAGACAATACAGAGGTGTGTGCTCTGTCAAACCACCAAAGCAATTCTCTATAGCTACCAGCAAGTTACGTGGTTCCGGTTGTGCTTATCCTAACATTTGTTTTGCAGGGAAACTTGACAAAGGGGCAGTTCTTAAAGCACTTTGTGCAGGTTTCCAAGAAACTACTGAGCCTGCCGTTTGCTTGAGTGAAGGTTAGTGCATTGATTTCCATGCCCTTTTCCTCGGTGCTGCTTTGTGAGTATGGCAAGCATAACCTGTCTCGTATCCTTCTCTCAAGCATCGTCAATTCTTGTTATCAAATTGTAGATATACAAACAAACGAGTGCTTGGAGAACAATGGTGGCTGTTGGCATGATAAGGCTGCTAACATATCTGCATGCAAGGTACTTCTGGTGGTCTTATCTTCTGTGCTAAATTCTAGTTAATGGGATAACACTTTTCTCTTTTTAGCATATGCATATGATGTTACTTGTGTGTTGTATATGTAGGATACTTTCCGTGGTAGAGTTTGCGAATGCCCGGTTGTGAAAGGGGTAAAATTTGTTGGTGATGGCTACACTCACTGTGAAGGTACCTATACCAGGAAATTGGGATAATATTTTCTTTGTTTTTTTTTCAGTATTGAAATGTTGTCATGGACCGTACCCTGCCTCAGATAGCTGATTAGTTTTTACCACTCTAACCCTTATTACTGAAGATAGTAAGTAGCGACTGGGCTGTGCACAACACATTTCTTTTCCAGGACATGCAAGTTTAGTCTCATTGAATATTCTTATACCTGCCCTTGTTATTTTAGCTTCAGGATCTGGTCGCTGTGAGATTAACAATGGTGGATGTTGGAAAGAGACCAGGAATGGCCGGACACACTCTGCCTGCACTGTAAGTAATCAGTTTGGATTTTTTGCTAACCTTAGTGCTGCCACATGTGTTATCTGAAATCTAAAGGCGTATATCTGGTGTTCATAACCTGCAGGATGGTGGCTGTAAATGTCCAGATGGGTTCAAAGGTGATGGTGTTCACAAATGTGAAGGTGAGACTCAGTCCCTGAACTCCATTATGCTATCACAACTGCTTATTTGCCCTGCAGATTTGTACCTTCCCGTGCACAGATATGAATAGGAACCTACTCCGTAGTTTTAAAAAATAACAAAAATATTTTGTGTTTGAGTGAACAAATATGAATATCCACCTAGAATTCTGCGACAGTCAAAGCGTACTGAACGTTGTTGGTCATATTATTGGCAACTCCTTCGTAGCCGTGCTGATGTGAAATATTTTGTGCTAGATGTTGATGAGTGCAAGGAAAGGACTGCATGCCAGTGCAAGGAATGCAAATGCAATAACACGTGGGGAAGCTACGAGTGTGGGTGCGGTGGTGGCTTTCTGTACATGAAGGAGCATGATACGTGCATAAGTATGTGCATATCTACTATAACAATCTTACTATTGCCCCAGCAGTTGTGCCTATATACTTGAGCCAAGCTAACATGTGATATTTGGAGGCCATAAGATCCCCCAAATTGCAAGGCTAGCTATAATAATCTATATGATGCTCGCTCATTTTATTTGTGATTGTTTCTTCAATAGATTAGCTGTCAAAAGCTTACTAAGTCAACACATTTTATTCAGGCAAAGATGCAGGAGCACGGGTAGGCTGGAATTTCCTATGGTTTCTATTGTTTGGCCTGGCAGCAGTAGGAATCGCAGGATACGCAGTGTACAAGTACAGGATCCGGGTAAGATACCTGTACAGATTGACTGTTTAGACATGGATAACTCTAGGCTGTCGTCTAAACCGTTTCTGTGATGCTTTTTTTTTTCTACGCACAGAGCTACATGGATTCAGAGATCCGCGCTATCATGGCGCAGTACATGCCCCTGGACAACCAAGGAGAGATCCCCAACCATTCTCACCATATTGAGATGTGAAGAGCAGCAGCACAGTCGGTATGTTTTAGCTTATTGGAAGGATGATTAGAGGAAGAGAAGAACACTTGTCTTGCATATGTTGTGTGTATCGTACTCGGTCAGACCATCCTGTAAATTCGTTGGTAGATCAAACTGGAAGAGAAACACTTGCCTTGAATGGTGTGATCAGCTCTTTCTTTTCTGTTTTTTAATCGGAGGAGAGATGGCAAACTCATGTCATGTGTGCTTCTTTTTCCTAGGTTCTCCTTTTTAACCCATGATGATGATTATCCTAAGTTAGAGATTTGTTAAACTGGATGTAGATTAGTAGTACTTCCAGGTGTCTTGTGTTGGTAAAAGAGAACGAAGATAAGAGTACAGTGGTAGCTTAACATCCATTAGCTCTAAAAAGCAGCTATAATAATAATTGCAGACCAGTACTTGACATTAGAAAGGGTGTCTGGATCATGTTAGGTTGTTGTAGAGGCCACGTCCGACTTTGATTGCAGGGAGAGAGCGGACGTTCCAACAAATTTCGGAATGGAATGCGTCCCAGCGACCTGTCCCCGTGCTCGCTAACCCTCTAGACCTTACGCTGTGTCCGCTTTCTTGTACGGAAAAAAGAAAAAGGCAATTGTGGATGCAGAAAGATGCTAGCAAGTAGTAGTACGCAGTAAAAAGAGGAGCAAATAACAGCCCCCTCAAAGCTTATCTCAAAAGGAAGAGAGCGTGGCTACCAA
Source organism: Triticum aestivum (assembly GCF_018294505.1). NCBI lineage: Eukaryota > Viridiplantae > Streptophyta > Magnoliopsida > Poales > Poaceae > Triticum > Triticum aestivum. The sequence continues at coordinate 235,057,349 of NC_057808.1, read as the reverse complement.
GTCTTAGTCAAGCGACATAACATTTACTCCCTTATAGTGCTGAAAATGTTATTAGTACTTCCTCCGTCCCAAAATTTTTGTCTTAGACTTGATACATCCGTATCTAGACAAATTTAAGACGAGAATTTTAGGACAGAGGGAGTATTAGAGAAGGACAGAGGGAGTAAAAAAGAATAAAAAACAACATTTTTTTTGCACAAATCTCCGCCTAAGATCTTATGACTAAGTTGAATGAGATTTAGCAATCTCAAAAGAAAAAAAGCTCTCTTTCTGGGAGGTTAACATAACAGGAGCATTTACCCGAAAATAACAGGACCATTTGCGTGAACGATTGTTGACCACGAGATGCACCTACCTCCCCCTCCCTCCCTAAACCCTCCGCTGTTTGTTTGGACGCTTACTTCAGAGTGGTAGTTGTATCTCACAGTCTCAGTACAGCCACATGTCCACTCTTGCTATTCCCACCTAACCCTACTCCCACCCCCATAGCACGGAAGCACGACGATAAAACGCCCACGCTCTTCCATCTCTGCCATAACAAACGCAAAGCTGCTCCATCATCTTCCTCTATTTCTCTTTCATCTCTTGACCTCTGCAAGAAAACAAGTAAGCCTGTCCAGCTCTACTCTCATTTCTGCTCTTTTTGTTTCAAACAAATTTTAACACGCAAATGTCAGCTAGTTTCATGAGTCGCAAACGAGAAAAAGAAAACAGAGTCAGCTTTTGATCGAATTTTGCTTGAAACTGCAGTGGGATCGGAGCAGGAGAAGAAGGCCGCCGCCACGGTGGAAGTGGAAGGCATCCCGTTCCCGCGGGAAATCGCCGCCGCCAAGACGCTCTCGCTCGTCGGCCATGGCAAGTACCAGAATCCTTGACTGACGGAACGGATACGAATGCATCATTTTTTTTTTACGAAAGTCAGTTCTTCAACGTGCAGGCGTCACGGACATTGAGATCCACTTCCTTCAGATCAAGTTCAACGCCATCGGGGTCTACCTCGACGTCGACGGCGCCATGGAGCATCTGCAGGGCTGGAAGGGGAAGAGCCAGCTGATGGAGGACGAGGCTTTCTTCGACGCATTGGTCTCCGGTGAGACGATGGATGGGTGATAATCGGCCTCCGACAAGAGACGTTGGTCATATGTTTCTGACACGATGTTGCGCGTGCATTTGCAGCTCCGGTGGAGAAGGTGCTGAGGGTGGTGGTGATCAAGGAAATCAAGGGGTCGCAGTACGGCGTGCAGCTCGAGAGCTCCGTCAGGGACCGCCTCGTGGCGGCGGACAAATACGAGGACGAGGAGGAGGAGGCGCTCGAGAAGGTCTCGGACTTCTTCCAGTCCAAGTACTTCAGGCCCGGCTCCGTCGTCACCTTCCACTTCCCGGCCACGGCCACCGCCGCGCCAGAGATATCGTTCGTGACAGAAGGCAAGGAGGAGGCCAAGGTGGCGGTGGAGAACGCGGCCGTGGCGGAGATGATCCAAAGGTGGTACCTCGGCGGCGATTCGGCGGTGTCGCAGACCACCGTCAGGAGCATCGCTGATAGTTTCGCGGCAATGCTCTCCTCACCATGATTCTTTTTTTACAAGTGCTGCTTACTTGCTTTTGCAATAAATCGATAAGTCATGATAAAAAAACACTTGGTGGCGGAAGCCTTACCGGTCCTTTGGCAACTCGATCCAACGCTGTACATCAAATCATTTCCAAATTTTTGGATAAAGGGCACTTTATTATATAAAAGATTTAAGTATTACATTTGCTCTCTCATAACTAAGATGCACAGAACCAAACTAAATCCAATCTCAAAAAGAAAAAGAAGACGGAATACAAGTATTCATGAAAAGAGACTGTATGACACATAAACCATTGGAGGGCCAATCCTAAAATTACGCTGCCATCCATGTCGGGTAAAAGTATTCCTCGTCATGTTCTTCAAGTGTGTACAGACCTCCATAAACACCTCTCGATTCTCTACGTGTTGTAGACGACTATAAACGGAGCGTACCAGTACATCTGTAGATAACCTACAAAAGAGAAGTACTTTTGTCATTAAATACCTTATCATTTCTACATAGCCAGAGCGACCAAATAACGGCAAGCGCTCCCACCCCGAAAAGAATTCTAGACCTATACTCTATCCCATGTTACGAGTTGCCAAATATATTAGCAAAACTATGTGGAGGGTACAAGGAAAAACCTACTTGGATGACTGACCATATAGAATGAGCCAATTTGCATTGGAAAAACAAGTGTTTTATTGTTTCGCCATGATGATAAAAAACACATTGTGTAGTTTCATGTCAATTGCTCTTAATAAGGTTGTCCTTTATAAGAATGACTCCTCGACGAAGATACCACACAAAGATTTTATTCTTAAAGGGTATCTTCATCTTTCAAATCCTTTTATTGTTATCAACTTGCACCTGTGACTGGATCAGAGCACTATACATAGAATCCGCGACGAATTTACCATTCACGTGTAGGTTCCACCAAAATTCATCAGCTCCTGGTGACAGTTGTACCTTGGATAGTCTCAATTAGAAAGTGTTCCACGATTCAGGTCTGGGCCAATTAAATCTCTTTAGGACGTCACATTTGGCGGAAAGGATTCCAAAACCGTGGCGATAGTTCACCCTTGTGATACACAATATTGTATACAATCGGAAATTGTTCTCGAAGTGTAGCATTGCCTAGCCACTTATCCTCCCAGAATCTAATTTCTGATCCGTCTTTAATATATAGCGAATGATCCATAGCGGAAGAAGTATTTCTTCATATCTATTAGCCCAGCCCAAAAGTGTGAGTCCCTAGGCTTCCAATATACTTGGGATACTGCCTTTGAGTCCACATATTTTCTCCTTAGAAGGGTTTTCCATGCACCATTTTCTATTAGCGGTTTAAATAGCCATTTCCCCAGGAGGGCAACATTTTTAACCTCAAGGGCATGAATACCTAGCCCTCCTTGGTCTTTGGGACGGCAGACCACACTCCATTTAGCCAGTCGATTTTTCTCTCACTATCTCCTTGCCAAAAGAATCGAAGTCGAAAATAATCCAATCTATGTAATACTCCTTTAGGCAAAGGAAGAAAGAAATCATATATAGTACCATATTACTTAGCACTGAATTTAAGAGAACCAATCTTCTACCAGAGATATTAGTTTACCTTTCCAACTGCTTAGCTTTTTTTTGTAGTCTCTCCTCAATGTGTTTTCATTAGCATTTTTTAGTCTCCGATAATGTATCGGTATCCCCAAATAACTGATCGGAAACGGGCCTAACGCGCAGCCAAATAATTCAGCGTAAAGATGGGCCTCGCCAAAACAAAACAATTCACTTTTATGGAATTTTATCTTAAGACCTGAGAGGTGTTCGAATGCTGATAAATTAATTTCAGATTCCTCACTTTCTCTAGGTCATGATCCATAAATAGAATCGTATCATCAACATATTGAAGGATAGAAAGTCCACCATCGACAAGGTGATCAACTACCCCATCAATTTGACCATCAACCTTTGCACACTCAATCATGACAGCTAACATATCAACTATTATATTAAATAGCATGGGCGATAATGAGTCACCTTGTATCAATCCTTTCTTTGTTTCGAAGTAGCGGCCAACGTCATAATTGACTTTAGTGGCCACACTACCTCCGAAAACGAAGCTATGAATCAGAGTGCACCACTCTGCAGAGAAGCCTTTCATTCTGAGAGTCTGTTGAAGAAAAGACCACTTAATTTTATCATAAGCTTTCTCAAAGTCAATTTTCAGGACTACCCCATTCAACTTATTCCGATGTAGTTCACGAACCATTTCATGAAGGATTACCACCCCATCTAGGATGTTTCTACCTTGCATGAAAGCAGTATGGGAAGGGCGAACCACATGGTCAGCCATCGAGTTTATCCTAATCATCACAACTTTCGTGAAGATTTTAAAACTAACATTAAGGAGGCAAATAGGTCTATACTGTTGTATACTACCGCCTCATCAACCTTAGGTAATAAAATTATCTCACCAAAGTTTAGGCGAAACAACTCTAGTTGTCCAGCGTGGAGGTGGCCAAACAAATCTAGAAGGTTCGGTTTGATAACCTTTTCGAATTTCTGGTAGAACTCAGCTCAAAAACCATCTGGACCTGGGGCCTTGTTGTGCTCCATTAGGAAAACCGCCTTCTTTACCTCCTCCTCAGAGGAAGGAGCTACTAGAAGGTTATTTTCATCAATTAGAAACCTGGGGAATATCGTCTATTCGGAACTCATGCATCAAGAAGTTACACTCTTCTGGAACCCAAAACAGATTTTTTATAATAATTAGTAATATATGATTTAAGTTGCTCATGACCTTCAATCGTACTCTCCTCTTGTATAAGAGAATGAATAAGTTTCTTCGGGTGTCTGCCATTGACTACGCCATGGAAGTATCTAGTATTTGAATCCCCTTTGAGAATAAATTGAGAGTTTGAGTGCTGGTACCATTTCGGCTCCTCTTCTCTCAGAAGTCGAGCTATCTGTGCATTTGATTGACACTTGATTTCAATTTCATGTTCAGATAACGGTCGAACCTCTGCTAGAGCTTCTAAGTCGTCAATAATAGACGTGAGATGAACCTTCTCTTTTTTGAGGATACCCGCAGTATGCCTAGCCCAACCTCTAAGGAACTTACATATTGCATGTATTTTATTATTCCATTTGTGTATTGGAGTACACCCGGCAACAGGTTTCTCCCACACCTCCTTGACCATATCATGAAAGCATCACGGAGCAACCATCCAAGTTCGAACTTGAATTTGCGTCTACTCTGTGGTCGTGGCAAACCAGTGGTTAGAAGGATGGGGGCATGGTCTGATAGAGCCTCGACACGAGCTAATGCATGCACAAAAACCATAGGGAATTAAGATTCCCATTTTGTATCCATTAACACGCGATCCAATTTCTTGTATATCGGTTCGGTAAGACTGTTCGCCCAAGTGAGTGTTCTCCAATGATGGAAACCTCTCATAAATCAAGACTCTCAGTAACATCGTTGAACAGGAAAGACCAATGATGATAAAACCTACCACGACTTTTCTCGTTTGGAAATCTTAGCAGATTAAAATCACCACCTGCCAGAATAGGATAGGATAGGGATTATCTTTTGCCAGATTAACTAGCTCACGAAGAAAGTCGGCCTTGAATTCATCCTGGGCTGCACCATACACCGCAACGAGAGTCCCTGTGAAGTTGTTGGCTTTTTGATGGATATGGAGTTTAATATGATACTCACCATCCGAACTAGCCAACACATCCATAGTCCCAGTATTCACACCAAGTAATATGCCCTAGAACGACCCCTAGGCGGATGTGAAATACAAGTGAAGTCTATGCCGCTCGAAAGACGGTTAATAAGACTCACGTCTACCCGTTTCTGAAATAGCCAAAAAATCTAGATCATGTACTCCATTACAATATGTAATGGATAAATGTTTAGCCAGGTCACCAAGACCTCTGCTATTATAAAACATGTCATTCATTAGGAAACAATGGAAGATTTAGAGCTTTTGGCCCTCTTAGACGACTTTTGACCCTTTTTTGAATGGGAGGCTTTAGATTTACGTCCGGATGCTGTAAGTTCATGCAACAAACTAAGCCCAGGTTCATCCAAGCCCACGCCCAAATCCTCTCCCACTACATGAGCTAGGAGTTGACCATCTACTATGGCATGCAACTCCTCCTCGTCTAGATGAGAGGGAATGGGTTTGCTAGAAACTAGTGGAGTAACCTTTAATCGGCCATACTCCATATGTCTCAAAGCATTAGTCAAAACAGAAATTTCTTTCTGATTAGTACCTAGACTAAGACCAACATTATTTAGGTTTGAAGCAATTGTAGTAGTAGAGAAAGATAAAAAAGACTTGGATGACAAGATTATACCTGTGTTGTCGAGGTTATACACCGCTTTACGACGCATTGCCTTGCCCAAGGAATCCTCATTCGTATCGATCCACCCATCCTCAGCAACCGTATGTCGGCTACTACAACGAGACGGAGTCATCTCCACTGAAGCGTGCTGCATGTGCTTAGCTGTCGGCGGAGGGGATGAAGTTGGTGTAGAAAGCCCCTCCCCAGCAACATCGATCAAAGGCTCGAGTGAAGATGACACAATGGTCGGTGTAGATGGAGCAGGAGCACCGGTCGATGTAGTGAGAGCAAAAGTTGTGGTCGGTGAGGATGCAATCCCTGTCGAGAACACCAACTCCTTCACATCAGTGATCAGGGTAGGGCCCCCCTGTGAGGCCGGTGACCCAGTCCTGGCGTCTGGCCCAGCCACTGCACGTGTAGGCCGGCCTGCTACACTACAGCGCCCGCGGAGGCCTGCACAGCCGTGACCGTCGATGTCTTCACCATGATGAGGCCCGAGGCGGCTCGAGATGAGTCCCGCAGCCTTGCCAGCCCACCGGATGTAGCGAGCGCCACCTCCATCCCTGTTGTTGAAGACGGCCACGTCGTAGGCATGGTACCTGGAGAGCAAGCTGACAGAGTCTCCTGGTGTGGCATCTCTGGCGACCGCTCAAGGCATCCTCGCAACATGGAGTTGGTACGGAGATCCACAACTAACTCAATACCCCGTGGAGTCTCCGGGGTAGAGTTAAAAGGGGTCACCGCCAATACTATGGAACCAGCTCCCTGCACATATGAAGAAACAACACTCGGAAGCCCCTGTCGATGCACGTGTGTCATGTGTCCTATGAACGTCATTAGCACGTGCAGAACTGGATGATGGTTTGGTTGGAGGGGTCCCGGTCTGCTCCGAAGTATGCATCTCATCATCCTTATCCTTCCCACTGCTATCATCATCCGCATGGTCGCCCTTGCGTATTCATATGAACATCACAAAATCTGGATCTGGTACATAGCCTGCAGGCTCCCTCCTGAACGTGAGTGCATAGCCCTTGAGCTTAACTACCATGTATGGAGGAATATGTCTGCACCAGATGGTTTGGAATTTCTCCCATCCAACGTGGTACATCAAATGTCCGTAGATGCTACTTCTTGAGCTTGCGTTGGTTTTTCCGTTGAAGAGGAAAGGGTGATGCAGCATAGTAGACATAAGTATTTCCCTCAGTTAAGAACCAAGGTATCAATCCAGTAGGAGAAATGCGCAAGTCCCCAATAGATGTACCTGCACAAACAATCAAATACTTGCACCCAATGCGATAAAGGGGTTGCCAATCCCTTCACCGTCACTTGCAAAGGTGAGATCTGATAGAGATAGATAAAAATAAACAAAATATAAAATATTTTTGGGATTTTTGGTTTATACATCTGAAAATAAAAGATTGCAAAATAGTAGATCGGAAACTAATATGATGGAAAATAGACCCAGGGGCCATAGGTTTCACTAGAGGCTTCTCTCATGAAGGCAAATAATACAGTGGGTGAACAAATTACTGTCGAGCAATTGATAGAAAAGCGCAAAGTTATGACGGTATCCAAGGCAATGATTATGCAATATAAGCATCACGTCCGTGTCAAGTAGACCGACTCCTGCTTGCATCTACTACTATTACTCCACACATCGACCACTATCTAGCATGCATCTAGAGTATTAAGTTCTTAAAGAATGGAGTAACGCCTTACGTAAGATGACATGATGTATAGGAATAAACTCAAGAAGTATGATGAAAACCCTATCTTTTTATCCTCGATGGCAACAATTCAATACGTGTCTCGCTACCCCTACTTTGTCACTGGGTGAATCACGCAAGATTGAACCCAAAGCTAAGTGATATGTCTCCAACGTATCTATAATTTTTGATTGTTCCATGCTGTTATATTATCAATCTTGGATGTTTTATAATCATTTTATATCATTTTTTGGTACTAACCTATTGACATAGTGCCAAGTGCCAGTTGCTGTTTTTTGCATGTTTTTTACATTGCAGGAAATCAATATTAGACGGAGTCCAAATGCAACGAAACTTTACGAAGATTTTTTATGGACTAGAAGACACGTAATGGGCCCTGGCTGCGCCTGGGGGGGGTGCTCCGAGGAGAGCATAACCCACAAGGGCGTGCCAGGAGGCCTAGGCGCGCCCTGTTGGGTTGTGCCCACCTCGGGTTCCCCCGGACCGCCTCTTTGCTCTATGAATACCCCAATATTCCAGAAACCCTAGGGGAGTCGACAAAATATTGATCCAGCCGCCGCAGAGTCCAGAACCACCAGATACAATCTAGACACCATCTCGGATGGGGTTCACCACCTCCATTGGTGCCTCTCCGATGATGCTTGAGTAGTTCTTTATAGACCTTCAGGTCCGTAGTTAGTAGCTAGATGGCTTCCTCTCTCTCACTGAATTCTCAATACAATGGTCTCTTGGAGATCCATATGATGTAACTCTTTGATGACCCACAAGTATAGGGGATCAATTGTAGCTCTTTTTGATAAGTAAGAGTGTCAAACCCAACGAGGAGCAGAAGGAAATGACAAGTAGTTTTCAGTAAGGTAATGTCTGCAAGTGCTGAAATTGTAAGTTGCAGAGCAGTTTGATAGCAAGATAATTTGTAACGAGCAATTAACGATAATAATAACAAGTATGCAGCAAGGTAGCCCAATCCTTTTGAGGCAAAGGACAAGCCAAAACTGTCTCTTATGATAAGCAAAGCGTTCTTGAGGGTACACGGGAATTTCATCTAGTCACTTTCATCATGTTGGTTTGATTTGTGTTCGCTACTTTGATAATTTGGTATGTGGGTGGACCGGTGCTTAGGTGCTGTTCTTACTTGAACAAACCTCCTACTTGTGATTAACCCCCCCCCCCCCGCAAGCATCCGCAACTACGAGAAAAGTATTAAGAATAAATTCTAACCATAGCATTAAACTCTAGGATCCAATCGGTCCCTTATGGAATAGTGCATAAACTGGGGTTTAAGTTTCTGTCACTCTCGCAACCCACCATCTATTTACTACTCCACAATGCATTCCCTTAGGCCCAAATATTGTGAAGTGTCATGTAGTCGACGTTCACATGACACCACTAAGGGAATCAGAACATACATACCATCAAAATATCGAACACATATCAAATTCACATGATTACTTGCAACATGATTTATCCCGTGACCTCAACAACGAAAGTAATTACTCACAAACAATAAACATGCTCATGATCAGAGGGGTATTAATATGCATAATGGATCTGAACATATAATCTTCCACCAAATAAACCATATAGTAATCAACTACAAGATGTAATCAACACTACTAGTCACCACTAGCAACAATCTATAGTTCCGGTAACAAGATTGAATAGAAGAGATGAACTAGGGTTTGAGATGAGATGAGATGGTGCTGGTGAAGATGTTGATGGAGATTGCCCTCCCCAAGATGGGAGAGTTGTTGGTGATGATGATGACGATGATTTCCCCCTCCGGGAGGGAAGTCCCCCCTGCAGAATCACTCCGCCGGAGGGTAAAAGTGCTCCTGCCCAAGTTCCGCCTCGAGACGGCGGCGCTCCATCCCGAAAGTCTTCCCCTTATTTTTTCTAGGTCAAAATCACTTATATACCAGAAGATGGGCACCGGAGGTGGGCCGAGGAGGCCACAACCCACCAGGGCGCGCCAGGGGGGCCTGGCGCGCCCAGGTGGGTTGTGACCACCCGGTGGCCCCCTCTGGTGTTTATTGGCTCCAGTATTTCTTAAATATTCCATAAAAAATCCTCGTGGAGTTTCATCTCATTTGGAGTTGTGCAGAATAGGTGGCCTGACGTAGCTTTTTCAGGTCCAGATTTCCAGCTGCCGGAATTCTCCCTCTTGGTGTGTACCTTGCAAATTATGAGAGAAAAGGCATTATAATAACTCCAAAAAGCATTATTATGGATAAAAACATTATAAATAACAGTAAGAAAACATGATGCAAAATGGACATATCAACTCCCCCAAGCTTAGACCTCGCTTGTCCTCAAGCGAAAACCGAAATCGAAAAGCATGTCCACATGCTTTGAGAGAGGGGTGTCGATAAAAACAAAATACGGACATAGAAGCATCATGTTGATTATTATAACAACAACAAAATTGAACATAGGACTTTTATCATACACTTCTCATGAATAAGTAATAGTTCATCACACAATCGAAGTATAAAGCAAAAAATATATTAGAAACCAACAAACTATGTTCTCAGTCAACTTTGCAACTGCAATTCATCATCTTTTCAGGAAGGGTCACGTGTCGGAGCCTTTTAAGCAAGTCCACATACTCAACCATCATATAGTCTTCTATGATTGCTAACACTCACCTCATACCCATGAGCAAAACATTCAACCGGACACATAGAAAGATAGGGGCTTATAGTTTTGCCTCCCAACATACTCACCACAAGGGTGATGTCAACAATAATAACTCATGCTATCTATATTCAACTGGACATATGTGCCTAGATCTTTCCCCACCACATGATACATAAAAGTAAAAGATAGGCCCTTCACAGAGGGAAGCAGAGGTTGCCATGCGCTTATTTGTTTGCATGCTCAATCCCTTAGTGCAAGAGAACGTCATGTTGTATTGCCCCTTAAGATGACAACTTTTATTATGTAGTCTGCCGCTTTTATTCTCTGTCATCCAAGTTCGTACAACGCTCAATTTTCTCTTACACTAAATGATATCACATATTTAGAAGTAATTTTTATTGCCTTTTTGCACCGATGACAACTTACTTGAGGGATCTTGTTCAATCCCTAGGTAGGTAGGGTGGGCACTCGAAAAAGATTTGGGTTTAAGGGTTTTTTGGATGCACAAGTAGTATATCTACTTAGTGTGGAATTTTTGGCTAGCAAAGGTAGGGGCAAGCACCACATGTTAAAGGATCTATGACAATATGACTTCTATGTGAATATAAACAAACATAAACCATTACGTTGTCTTCCTTGTCCAACGTCAACAATTTTGGCATATAATATTTTGATGAGGGCTCACAATCACAAAAGATTTCTAGGATAGAATATTTATATGTGAATCTTCCCTTCCCTTATTAATTCTTTCATGAGTTGCATCACTGACCAATGCTATGTTTGTCAATCTCTAATAAAATTTTCTTACCTATACTTTTCCTTATGTGGTGCTATCACCTACCATAGGATTAGTATATGATCTTATTGATTTATTTCCTTTCTTTCGTTTGCTTTCTTTCTCCTTTTCTTTTCTTTATTTGCAACATGAAAGTAAAGAAAGTAAAAACTCGAAATAATTTTATTATATAACTTGCACACGATAACAATGATAGATCACTAAGCAAACTCTCAAAGAAGAAAAGACCGAACTAAACTTTATTCATCGAAGCAAAAGATTGAACTAAGATAAGTAAAAGCAAAAAGATAGTGGGATGATAAGATACCGGGGCACCTCCCCCAAGCTTGGCGGAAGCCAAGGGGAGTGCCCATACCTGATACTCAGTTCTCCTTTGGTGGTGAAGAAGGTGATGGTGGTGATGAAGAAGATATCTTGTCCCCGGAGGAACCTGAAGAGGCCATGGTAGATGGGATCTGACAGAAAACATCAAGAAAAGAGAACAGAGGATTTTCTCCGAGATACAGTGGTTAACAGGTTCGGGAAGTATATATAGATTTTTTATCTTGAAGGACAAGTAAACAGAAGAAAAATGGAGTACGGAAGTGGTCCCAGGTGGGCACGACCCACCTGGGCGCGCCAGGCAAGCTTGGCACGCCCTGGTGTCTTGTGCCCACCAGGGGACGCTTCCTGGTAGTTTCTTTATTTCCAAAATTCTAAAATATTCCAAAACTGATAAAAAATATTTTTGCAGATTTTTCGGAGTCCGTTTACTTACCGTACCACGTACCTCCTTATTGACGATTCTGGAGTGTTCCGGAAGGACTCTTTTATGTGTTCTTCCGGTGTCAAAGTTTGGATAATATTACTTTCAACATTAATAGGCGTACATGAGATATAATGCTTTATTCGTTGCCCGTTGACAACCTTCGGGTTAGTTTGAAATTATTTATTTTAATGGCTCCAAACCGGTAAACCTCCTCGATGACATAGGGGCCTTCCCACTTTGAGAGGAGTTTGCTTGCAAAGAATCTGAAACGAGAGTTGTACAAAAGAACATACTCTCCGAGTTTACACTCATGTTTTTGAATTCTTTTGTCATGCCACCTTTTAACCTTTACTTTGAATAACTTTGCATTTTCATAAGCTTGGGTTCTCCATTCATCTAATGAGCTTATATCAAATAGCGTCTTTTCACCAGCAAGTTTGAAGTCATAGTTAAGTTCTTTAACTGCCCAATATGCTTTATGTTCTAACTCAAGAGGCAAATGACAAGCTTTTCCATAAACCATTTTATAAGGAGACATACCCATAGGATTTTTATAAGCTGTTCTATAAGCCCAAAGTGCATCATCTAGTTTCTTAGACCAATTCTTCCTGGACCTATTGACAGTCTTTTGCAAAATTAATTTTATTTCTCTATTGCTAAGTTCAACTTGTCCACTAGACTGAGGGATAGGGTGATGCAATTCTATGGTTAACATCATACTTAGAAGGCATCTTACGAAAAGCACCATGAATAAAGTGTGAACCACCATCAGTCATTAAATATCTAGGGACTCCAAACCTCGGGAAAATAACTTCCTTGAGCATTTTAATAGAGGTGCTGTGATCAGCACTACTAGTTGGAATAGCTTCTACCCATTTAGTAACATAATCAACAACAACCAAAATGTGTGTATACCCATTAGAAGAAGGAAAAGGTCCCATGTAATCAAATCCCCAAACATCAAATGGTTCAACAGCAAGTGAATAATTCATAGGCATTTCTTGACGCTTACCGATATTACCTATTCTTTGGCATTCATCACAAGATGAGACATACTTACGAGCATCCTTGAAGAGAGTAGGCCAATAAAATCCATACCGCAATACCTTGTGAGCAGTTCTATCTCCAGCATGCACTACAAAAAAAATACACTTCCGTGATGATACGTGTTTGTCACGGTTGGTCGCGTTTTTTGTCATGCATGTACATCCATGACAAATTTATGACAGAATCAAGATAGTCATACCTGTGCTGTCGTAGAAGTGTTCCATGACATTACCAAAATTATCATCACAGAAGTGTCCACTTCCATGACGATAAATCGTGCGTCACAGAAGTGCTTTCGTCAAGGGTGACCGACACGTGGCATCCACTGTAACGGAACGCCGTTAAGCTATCGGGTCGGGTTTTGGATCCGATAACCCGTTAACAGCCGCGACCAATGGGGATTTTCCACGTGTAAAATCATCATTGGCCGGAGGAAACACGTGTCGGCTCATCATTGGGACAGATGTCATCCACTCATTGGACAGGAGGCGCCTATGATACGTCGACACGTGGCACGGCCCAACAGTGGCCCATTCCGGTGAAAAAGGCCGGCCCAGTAAAAATTAGCAGGCCGGCCCATATAAGGCCTACTTGTGTCAGGTCCATTTAAGCGCACGGCCCATACGAGATGTGCCAATTCGGCCCATCAACGGCCCGTTAAAGATTTGACACCATTGCAGCCCATCGTCAGTTCGAGCCCGTTAACAGCCTGCTATATATTTGGGCTAAATATCACCCCGGTGAGATTTCGGCCTGTTAACGGCCCATTCAATGGATGGGCCAATTTTCAGGAGGTACATCTTTCGGCCTTTTAGCGACCCATTTAAATGTTGGGCTAATTTCCGGCCCGGTGTGTCTTTCAGCCTGTTGACGGCCCATAAATCTGATGGGCCATTTGTAGTCGGACCTAAGTCTCGGCCTTTTAGCGGCCCATTTAAGTGTTGGGCCAATTTCCTGCCCGGTGTCACTTTCTTCTTGTTGACGGCCCATAAATCAGTTGGGCCATTTGTAGTCGGACCTGAGTTTTGGCCTTTTAGCGACCCATTTAAGTGTTGGGCCAATTCCGGGCCCTGTGTGCCTTTCAGCCTGTTAACGGACCATAAATGAGTTGGGCCATTTGTAGTCGGACCTTAGTTTTGGCCTTTTAACGGCCCATGCCCTTCATGGTCCAATACCAGCTCGGTTTCTCTTTCGGCCCGCTAAAGGCCCACAACACAGTTGGGCCATTTACAATACGACCTGACTTTCGGCCTCTTAGCGGCCCATTCTCTTCATGGTCCAGTACAAGCCCGCTGTCTCTTTCGGCCTGCTAAAGGCCTACAGTATAGTTGGGCCATATGTAGCCCAAACTTAGTAACGGCCTGTTAACGGCCCGTGAAATAAATTGGGCCCACCTGTTGCCCGCTTCGATGTCGGCCTGTTAACGACCCGGGAGGTAAGAGGGCCGACCATTAACTTCCGGCCTAGTAACGGCCCATTAAATTAATGGGCCCACTAAAGTTCGTACATGTCTTCAGGCCAAATTAGATAATTTGAGCCCATTACGATGAGAAATTATGCACAGGACCAAAACCGATCAAGCAAAGGTACGGCATACAGGGAATAACGTTGCACATCCAGCATATATTACAGGAAATTACATCCACTGGGCAATCAAAGATTGATGCCAGTGCAAATAAATGAGCAGAACCTAACCATCTACAACGTCACAATCTACAACCTCAGCACAGATGACGCCCATAAGCATGTGGGCAAGTTCTTGCTGCTTTGCTACACTCTCTGAAAACATTGATCAGTTGTTGTGTCGCACGACTCTGCACCTCTGATTCATCCACCATTTCCATCATTGCTTCAGCCATTAATTGGTTCACAAACATACATTTATTCCGTTGCATTCGAGACAGAGGATACTGAACAGATTCAGATGGCGATTTTGGCAGGCTTGTATTATTGATAGTGGAGAGTGTCTCGACCACTGCATCATAACATAAATTAGGAAGGGAACCAAACAGATGAATCATGAGTTATTGCCATATTACCTGGCCTAGATTTACTGGAAAGAAACAATGGGGTTGCCTTGCTGTTTTCGGAGTTTGTCTTCTTATCTTCAGTAGCCTGCACAAAATTAACACACTAGCATTGCTATCATTGGCCAAGTCAGATAATAGGAAAGCAACATTGACACAACGAACGTT
This sequence comes from Triticum aestivum, assembly GCF_018294505.1. NCBI lineage: Eukaryota > Viridiplantae > Streptophyta > Magnoliopsida > Poales > Poaceae > Triticum > Triticum aestivum. Next base: position 235,042,296 of record NC_057808.1, on the reverse strand, counting down.
TGGGCAACTAGCCTACACCAAACTAACACAATATAGCACAACTATCATCAGCCAGGTAAGGTAATACGAAAGCAACATTGACACAATGAATGAATGGGCAACCAGAGAAGCACTACAATTCAGTAATGTGCGTGATATGAGATAGTACATTCATGCAGCACAGTATGCAAAACTACCAGGCAGTTTTCCTTACAAAAATCAACATTGGCGCCTTTAACATTTTGCTACAACTAATTTTAGATCAGATAAAGGTTAGATTCACGCCGATTAACAAAATACATGCTGATGTAAAAATATAGTGATATACAACAGGTACTTACATCAGCATTGGAGCACAGAGAATTCCCACAAGATATTTTCCTCGAATACGATCCCAATGGAGGAAGTCTTCTATCGTTTAACCTTATTTTCTAAAAGAGAGATGGGTAAGAAACATGTAGAAAATATGATCAGAATGCTATAAAATTTCATGATGCGAGGATACGCACACGCTTCTTAGAATGGAGTTGACATTCTTTTGCTGGACTGGAGCGGACTAGTTCTTTGGCCACTGGAATCTGCTTATTATCAGTGGGAGTTCGGTTTCTCTATGCTGGAGCAGTATCTATGAAAATTGGAGTTGGTTTATTATCTCCTGGCGTTTGGATCTTTTGCAAAGACCTGGTTTGTAACCCTTCAGATTCTAACATAGCCGTCTTCCCCTTGCATGCCTTATATAGAAAAATGGTGATTCAGTTATAAAACATGCTACAACAGAGATGGAATAGGTACTGAAGAATAGAAAGGCATGACATATTGACATGTATTCCCTCCATCCAGAAATAAATGGATGGGTCTAGGCGTATTTCAGTTCTAGATAAATCCAGTTTTATCCATTTCTGCGACATGTAATCCGGACGGAGGGAGTATGATGTAAGAGCTAGGGATAAGACAGGACAACACAGTAAAAAACACTGAAAAACCCACTACAGAACCAAAGTATTCAAACCCACTGATATGAGATAGTACACTCATGCAGCTCAGGATGCAAAACTACCAGGAAGTTTTCCTTACAAAAATCAACATTGTGGCCTTTAATCATACATTTTGCTACAACTAAATTTAGATCAGATAAAGGTTGGATTCACGCCGATTAACAAAATACATGCTGATGTAAAAATATAGTGATATACAACAGGTACTTACATCTACATTGGAGCACAGAGAATTCCTGCAAGAATCTTTCCTCATAAACGATACCATTGCAGAAATTCTTCTATTTGTTAAGCTTATTTTCTAAAAGAGAGATGGGTAAGAAACATGTAGAAAATATGATCAACATGCTATAAAATTTCATGATGCAAGGATACACACACGCTTCTTAGAATGGAGTTGACATATTTTTGCTGGACTGGAGCGGACTAGTTCTTTGGCCACTGGAATCTGCTTATTATCAGTAGGAGTTGGGTTTCTCTGTGCTGGAGCAGTATCTGTAAAAACTCGAGTTGGTTTATTATCTCCTGGCGTTTGGATCTTTTGCAAAGGCCTTGTTTGTAACCCTTCAGATTCTAACATAGTCGTCTTCCCCTTGCATGCCTTGTATAGAAGAATGGTGCTTTAATTATAAAACATGCGACAACAGAGAGATGGAATAGGTACTGAAGAATAGAAAGGCATGACATATTGACATGTATTCCCTCCATCCGAAAAAATGGTTGGGTCTAGGCGTATTTCAGTTCTAGATACATCCTTTTTTATCTATTTCGGCAACATGTAATCCAGACGGAGGGAGTATGGTGTAAGAGCTAGGGATACGACAGGACAACACAGCAAAAAAAACACTAGTTGAATGTAAAACTGTATGCTAGCGGAATACGTACAGAAATAACTAAGGCAACATACACGTGTATGATTGGGAAACTAAGATGGCATTGCAACAGAGCACTAGAACAACACTTCAATGTAAAAAAACATGGTATGGTAGACAGATGAAGTACATACTGATGAATAAAAATGCATAAGATATTCAGAAGCATGATGTCCAAATTAAGCAGATGGCATTGCGATAGAGTAGAATGACAGTACTTGAATTTGAAAACATGTTATCATGAATGGAATAGGTACTGAAAAACAGGAAGGCATGACATATTTACATGCATGATCAGCATGCTAAGCACATGGCATTGCAACAGAGTAGATACACTCGAGGACATTATATGCATGTTGTACCCATATCACAGGCCAAGTTAGAGCAAGGACCTTGTGGGGTGAAGAGGATTCATCATCTTTCTGCAAGTCTTCTGAAGAACTACCTTTACATGTTCCATCATATTGGGTATCATGGACATCAAGTTTATTGGCCTTTACATTGCTCCGTGAGGTTCTTGTGGATATATCAGTGTGTGCAATTATATCTGACATGCATGGAAGACAACTAGTAGTTAGATTTATGTAATGAGTGCCTGTAGGAGATGACATAAATAGTAGGACTGGGGTTAACTAGCAGCAACAGGTCTCATAAACTAAAGGCAGAACACAGATGAAAGCTACAATATGTATCGTTTGTACTCGAGATTAACTAGATGGCACAAAAAAATATTAAAGAACAACATAGGTAATACTAGAAGTGGTATAATACTGTAATCACCAGCCTGTGGGATAGCATTGGCTGATGGATGATAACTATGGAACAGTGTTACCTAAAGAACAAGTATCTTAGCTGAACTATGGAACAACGTTAACTCCTGAACAAGACCCGTAAGAGATCAGCATGAATATGCAGTGAAATGTGATGATCTATTTTCCATGCTTAGATGAATAACAAAGCCATAAATGTTGCACACAAGTAAGATGAGGGTACAACCTATCTGGCTGCCATCCATAGGAGTGAGCATCATGTGCTGACTTGTCGATGGACCTGCAGTTGTTGTGGCTGTCCATGTCGGGCACGCGCATTCAATGCAGGGAACTGTTGAGTGGGGACTATAACTCCCTTCTGGTGTATGCTTCCCTTGTTGGAGCAGCTGCGGTGAGTCAGAAGACGGTGTGTCTGAAGATGCAGATAACGCATAATGTTAAGAACGACATATCTCTTTGATCTGAAGAAATACACTAAGAGATCAACAGCAAGGTACGAGAGTGGTCACACGTTTGTTGACTGAAGACTAAATTGGGGTCACACGATTTTATTTTATTTTGGTACTGTCCGATCTACGCCGGATGGCTTGATGGCCGTCTTGTGCCTCCCGGCTGACACTGTTCGGAATCTTCCCCGAAGAGCCAGCGACCAACGGCAGAGCAGCCTGCCTCCGCCGTCCGTGGCCCCGGCCAAAACCCCGCTCCCTGCCCCACCGCACTGCCGTGGTTGCGCCGCCCCCGGGCCAATCCACAAAGACTCCCCATCATCCAGATCCAGCGGCGGCAGCACCTTCAACCCACGCAACTCTAAAAGATAGCCATCTAAGTGCTGCTTCCGCGGCGAACTTGTGGCCCCGCACCCTTACGTTAGACACCAGCCAACCGGCAGCCTAGGAGCTCCACCGCCTCGAGGGGTGCTTCTTCCCATTGGGAATCGATTGGCCCAGAATAAAAATTCAGACAACTGACGCCTAAATAAAGTGATTTGAGATGAGGGTGCGACCTATCTGGCGGCATGGTGAAGTAGGCAGGTCCAGCTGCCGAGTCGGTGAGGCCAGCGCGGTTGTGGTGGCGACCGGTGGCAGGGAAAGAGCAATGCCGCGACGGTCGATGGCTACGGGGAAGCAGCGCCAGGACTCTGGACGAATCCGAAGTTGGAGCCGCTCCGGCGCCGTGAACAACGGCGGGGGTGAATCGGCTCCGGTATGGTTCACGCGGCCATCGTCGAGGCAGCACCAACGGCACGGAGTAAGAGGCGCACGGCCCAGTGCACGATGGCAAATGGACAGCGTCTCCGGCATTAGGGAGGAGGGCGGCTGTGAAATTG